>NC_000078.6:83936299-84562965 GCF_000001635.26 Mus musculus | reverse complement strand
GACTTTGTCCATGTTAGGCAAACATTCTACTTGTGAACTAACTCTCAGGCCCTTCAAGAGGGCTTTGACTTACACTTAATTTACATAAATGAACCCTTGTTAAGTTTTGGACTTCTTTTTAAAATAGTTTTTAGATTGGATCATTTTGGTTTAACCTGTCTGTATGTTTTGCCTACATTTATGTCGGTGCACCACGTGCATGCAGTGCCCTTGGAGGCCAGAAGAGGGCGTTAGATCACCTGGAACTGGAGTTACAGATGACTATGAGCTACCATTTGGGAAGGTCCCCTGGAAGAGCAGCTCATGTTTTTAACCACGGAGCCATCTTTCCAGCCCCCTGGATTTCTTCACATTGTCTCAATGAATCTTCCTAACTACCTTGAAAGATTTTTAACAATCTTTTCTTCAAGACAGGGTTTCTCTCTGTAGCCCTGGTTGTCCTGGAACTCAGCCTGTAGACCAGGCTGGCCTAGAACTCAGAGATCCACCTGCCTCTGCCTCCCAGGTGCTGGCATTAAAGGTGTGAGCAACTACTCTGGGCTCCTGCTTGTTCTCTTAAAGATGGAGTCAAGACATAGACATATTGGATGTAGGAAGGCACGTAGTACCATTGTTCTCCAGAGCCTAGGGCTGCTAAGAGCATCTTAAACTACACCCAGCTTTCCCTCCTTTCTCTCTAAAGGCACAGGCAGCAGTTTTCACTCTGGAGTTTTCTTTGAGGCCCCAAAGGAATAAGCAGGTAATGCCTTAGCCTGTCCCAAGGAAGTTGTTTCGTCAATCCCCGGCTGAGTTTCCTTTCCTGTTACTGTAATAGAATACCCTGACAGTCAGACACGGTGGTGCACGCCTTTAATATCAGCATTTGAGAGGCAGAGGCAGGTATATCTTTGTGAGTTCGAGGCCAGTCTGGTCTACAAAGTCAATTCCAGGGTAGTCAGGGTTATACAGAGAAACCCTGTCTCGGAAAAAAAAAAAAAAAAAAAAAAAACCAAACCAAACCAAACAACAACAAACCACCCTGACAGAAGCAGCTAAGAAGGGTTTATTCTGACTCAAAGTTCAAGGCTACAGCCCATCACGGAAGCGCTGGGGACAGAAATCTGAGGCACGGTCAAGTTGTATCCACACTTGGGAAGCAGAGGGTGACGGATGCTTAATGGATGCCCAGGTTCAGTCAGCGTTCCCCTTTTGATGAAGTCCAAGAGCCAAGCCAGAAAGTGGTAGTTTCTTCAGTCAAGATAATCCCTCACCAGCGGGGCCAGAGACTCATTTCCCTGACATAACCACACAGGTGTGTCTGGAGGCTGACTTCTGGGTGATTCCAGGCCCTGTCAGACTGACAGCCAGCACCAACCACCATCCACTGTCCAGATGCTATCAGTAACTGATGGGAGAGCCTCATCAGCTGCCCACAACCCCATGTGCCCTTCCTTAGCCCTCAAAGAAAAGGAAAAACACCCTGTCCACGAATGCTGCCCTTGGGTCTTTTGCCCTGTTTGCCATCTGACAGATGGAACCATGGGGAAAAGCAGGCTGTATTGTAGTGAGGTCAGGATGGAATGGGAGGGTTTTTTTTTTTTTTAAGATTCATTTATTATTATACATAAGTGCACTGTAGCTGTACTCAGATGTGCCAGAAGAGGGCATCAGATCTTATTATGGGTGGTTGCTGGGATTTGAACTCAGGACCTTTATGGAAGAGCAGTCAGTGTTCTTAATCACTGAGCCATTTCTCCAGCCCTTCCTTCTTTCCTTCCTTCCAGCACCAACCATCATCCACTGTCCAGACGCTATCAGTAACTGGAATTCCTTCCTTCCTTCCTTTTTTTTCTTTTTCTTTTTTCTTTTTGTTTTTTGGGTTTTTTTTGTTTTGTTTTTTGTTTTGTTTTTTTTGTTTTTTTGAGACAGGGTTTCTCTGTATAGCCCTGGCTGTCCTGGAACTCACTTTATAGATCAGGCTGGCCTCGAACTCAGAAATCTGCCTGTCTCTGCCTCCCAAGTGCTGGGATTAAAGGTGTGCACCACCACTGCCCGGCTTCTTTCTTTTTTAAGATAGGGTCACACTATGTAGATCTGGCTATCATGGAACTCACTATGTAGCCCAGGCTGGTCTCAAATTCAAGATTTTTCTTGCCTCAGCCTCCAAAGTGCTGGGATCACTGGATCACAGGTGTGTACTATCATATCTGGCATGTACTTATTCTTTCAACAAATATTTATTGCGTATCTTCTATCTGTGACATAATTTTTGCTGTTGTTGTTCTGGTTTTTCGAAGCAGGGTTTCTCTGTATAGCCCTGGCTGTCCTGGAACTCACTTTGTAGACCAGACTGGCCTCGAACTCAGAAATCCGCCTGCCTCTGCCTCCCGAGTGCTGGGATTAAAGGTTGTGCCACCACATCCGGCTCTACATAATATTTTTTAATTTAAAGGTCCTATTTATCTATCTATCTATCTATCTATCTATCTATCTATCTATCTATCTATCTATCTATCTATCTATCATCTAGTTTGAGACAAGGCTTCTCTGTGTAGCCCTAGCTGCCCTGGGTCATACTGTGCAGACCAGGCTGTCTTCAAACTCAGGTATGCTCCTGCCTCTACCTCCCATGTGCTGGGATTAAAGGCATGTGGCACCACAACAGCCTGGCAAAGTCTTATTTATTTTTATTTTATGTGTATGTGCACCACATGCATGCAGTGTCTGTGGAGGCCAGAAGAGGGCATCAGCTACTCTGGGACAGGAGTTAGATAGTTGTAAACTGTCATGTGGGTGCTGGAAATTGAACCCAGGTCCTCTGGAAGAGCAGCCAGTTCTCCTAACCACTGAGCCATCTTGCCTCCCCGAGATACTATTTTGTTGGCAAGAAAACTGTGGCATAGCCAGGTTTAATGTCTGTAATTCCAGAATTCAAGAAGTTGAAGTAAGAGTATAGTTAGCCAAGGACAGCCTAGTCAAGACAGTGGGTTCTGTACCAGTCTAGGTTACATGGCAAGACCCTGTCTCATGAAAAGACAGTAATATACTATAAAAGAAAGTAAACCATCTCTTGTTAATTCATTTTCCATTACTGTAACAAAATTCTTGAGGCTGGGCATGGTGGTACATATACCTTTAATTCTAGCACTCGGGAGGTGGAGGAAGGAAGATCTCTGTGAGTTCGAGGCCAGCCTTGTCTACACAGTAAGTTCCAGGACAGCCAGAGATACATAGATAGAGCCTGTTTAAACAAACAAACAAACAAACAAACAAAACAATGAAAGAAACCCGAGAGAATAAACTCAGAAAAGGAAAAGGCTCAGGTTTTATAGGCTTCATTGGTTGGCCTATTGATTTTGGAATTAGGATGAGGCACACACCATGAGGGGATACATAATAAAGAAGTTTGTTTATTTCCCAATGGTCAGGGAAGAGGGTGGGGGGGTCATGCTTCACAGCTTTCTTTGAGGACAGGTCTCTCGTTGTTTCTGAGGGCAATGCGCTCATGACCTGATCACCATCTGTGACTGGTGCCATCTCTGAAAAGTCCCAGTACATCTTAAAGATGCAACACTAGGGACCAGGCTTGCCACCAAAACATGAATGCTATCCAGATCCTAGTGCAAGTGTGCAGGCTTTGGGGAGAGGCTGTGTAGGGTTGTTTTTTGGTTTGGTGTGTTTGCGGGGGGAGGGTGTCAGAGGAAAGGGCTAGCGTTTGAAAGGAGCACTGTAGTGCTATTGGCATGAAGGGTCTAACAAGAGACGTGGTTAGTCTAAGGACAAGGGTGCTCCTGTAGGCACGCACCATCACGCCAGGCTCAATGGGAAGGACAAAACCTTTATTACAGGGTTATTGTTCATACTGCATGGAACACTGTTGTAAAGTCCTACGATGGATTTTATTATTGTAGGGGCAGTGGCCTGGACCCTGTCAACCTTGAGCTCTTGGGGGGTGTTGTTGATGTTGTTGTTGTTGTTGTGTTGTTGTTTGCCCATGTGGGCAGGTGTCTTGATACCCAGCACCTTCTATCCATCTGTGGTACTCATGAGATCTACTGACATATCTCTGATCTTGACTTACTTGTGGTGTCCTTACAGGTGGGTAGTCATGTAACTCTTCCGTGCCTCAGTTCCCTCATCTGTAAAATGGGGACACTGATGCTGGCCTCAGTTCCTTTATCTGTAAAATGGAGACATTGATGCCTACCCTGGCTTTCTTACAGGGCTCTGGGAGACAAACACTCAAGAAAGAGCCCAGAAGATGGGAAAGGATCATTTAGAAATTCCTTCATTTGCTTCTTGACTACAAGCGATGGCCCAGTGGTGTGAGCCCCCTACCCGTGCCTAGCAATTACTTGTCCACAGTTGCAGCTCCTCTGCCTGCCTTTCTCAGCTCCAGTCTTGTGAATATCTGCCTGGGATTTATTCCTGTTGACTTGGTATTTTATTCTGTAGCATTTACATAGACTTTACCTGTTGAGATTTGCAGTCACTCCTCGATCCAGGCTAATATTTACTGAGAGCTTACTAGGTACCAACCATTTCACGCAGCGTTACCACATGGGTTACCTTACTCAATACTCCCAGAGAAACTTAAGAGATGGAGTCTTCTGCTTCTTATTTTCCCAGATGAGGAAGCTGAGCCACAGTGGAGCCACAGCTGGGTAGCTAAGTAGCCGTGTCATGGTGTTTGAACATGATGAGTTGGGTTGTACGGCAAGCAGACTGTATCCTTACAGCAACCCCACAAACTCCTTCATGTAATATGCTACATAGCAAATGACTTTATACAACTTAGGGCCTTCTCTCTCCCTCAGGGTCCCTGGGTTGGTTCAAGGCTAACTTCACATAGCTCATTCTGGAACTGATGATTTCCAAGGCCCTTCTCCTGGGAGAAGTAAGGATGGCCGGAGGCTGAGGCAAACCCTAACAATCCTGTTAGGTCCTTAGGTTGAGTTAGGTTCTCCAGCATTCTCTATCAGCCGGGTTCTGTCACCTGTAGCTAAAGGAGATCTTCGATAATTAAGTCACTGAGTGTTGTATGTCCTACCTCCCATTGGAGAAAAGGGTCTAGCAGACACTTGTCTAAGGACACAGGAAAGTGAGTGGCAGAGATTGGTTTGGAATTGAGGCACAGGGGACTCTGAAAGTCATGGTGTTTGTGGCCTTCTTTGTTGGAGCACAGCTTCTTCAGTCAACCTGATCACCCCGACAGCCCCATCCTGTTCCAAGGCTGTCACAAAGATGCTGAAGAATGAGACAGGGGAATCACTTGAGCACATGCATGCTCTAGGAGAATGAGAACAATATTTAACATATGTACATATTGGAAAAAAACAACTCAGAATAGCAGTAAGAAGAACCGGTAGCTGGTGGGCTATGTGTAATACTCTCTTCCTCCCTCTGCTGTTGGTGCTGGAGATGCGGCCCAGGGACTCTGGCATGCCAGGCAAGTTCTCTGGCACTAAGCCCCACCCCAGTCCCATGAGTCTCCTCTCATCAAGCCCACATAGCCTCTATCATGAGTCACCTCAGTAGCCCCCCAAGTGCCCCTAACAAGAGCCCATTTGTTATCTGCTCTGAGCCCCGGGCTTCTGGCACTTCAGAGTCACTCTGGTCTTCACCAATGTTTCAAGCCAGTTTGTAACAGCCCCTGGCTACCCGCCTCTGTGTTCAGTCCTGCCTTCTTTCAGAGGGCATCTGTGATAGCCACTCTGGGTTGTCAACTTGACTACAACTGGAATGAACTAAAACCCTGAAACAGCTGGGTATATCCATCCATGCAGGGATTTCTTTTTTTATTTCTTAATTAAATCATTTGAAGTGGGAAGAGCCACTTTTAATGCTTGAGGTTCGAAGATAAACCTGCAATTCAGATCTTTGAGGTGGGAAGATTCACCTTTAATCTAGGCCACACTTTCTGCTGGTAGCCCGTAGAGAGGACACAGGAGAAGGAAGCTCTCTCTTTGCCTTCTTGCTCTCACCCTCGATACCAAGTCCAGTTCTTCACTGGCATCAGAGCCTTCTTCTTTGGAGTTCCCCTGTATACTGAAGACCAGCCAAGACATTTAGTCTCATGGACTGGACAACTACTGGAGGTTTTTTTTTGTTTTGTTTTGGTTTGGTTTGGTTTTTTGAGACAGGGTTTCTCTGTGTAGCTCTGGCTATCCTGGAACTCACTTTGTAGACCAGGCTGTCCTCCAACTCAGAAATCTGCCTGCCTCCGCTTCCTGAGTGCTGGGATTAAAGGCGTGCGCCACCATGCCTGGCTTCAACTACTAGATTCTTGTTCCTTCCATTCATATACCACCACATTGCATTAGCTCATAGCCTGTAAGTCATTCTAATAAACCATATATATGTGTGTGTGTGTGTATACATTTTGTTAGAATTTATTTATTAATTTATTATGAATATATGTTTTTCTATAAATCCTGTTCCTCTAGAGAACCCTGAACAATAGAGCACCTACATGCATGGTTGATACCCAGGGCCTCCTTCTACCCTCTCCTACCATCACTGTGCCGCTGTGGGACCCTTTTTACCTCCCTGTAGTATTAATCAGGGCTTTCTAGAGGAACAGAGCTGATAGAATGAATGAACACACACACACACTCTCTCTCTCTCTCTCTCTCTCTCTATATATATATATATATATATATGTTTATATATATGTATATATATATATATGAATTATTAGAGACTATTGTTCAGAAGTTTAATAATGTCTGTCTACCAACAAAAAGTTCAAGAATCCAGTAGGTGTTTACAAGGCTCAGTGATGCAACTCGTCTTCAGATCCTTAAGAAGTAGGCTCTAATGCCAGTAAAGGAGTGGAAGAGAGAGAGAGAAAGAGAGAGAGAGAGAGCACAAAGGCAAAGAGGACAAGCTTCTTCCTTCCAAATTCGCTCTGTAGGTTGCCAGCAGAAGGCTGTGGTCCAGATTAAAGGTAGGTCTTCCCATTTCAAATAATTCTGTCAAGAAAAATCCCTCACAGGTACACCCTGCCTTGGACTTTAGTAAATGGTTAATTCCACACCCCGTCTTAGCACGCGGTCCAGAGCCTCAGAGGCCCACACACTGAACATGGCGGTCACAGTTTCCTTCTTTCTCGACTCCAACCTGCGGAGGATCATGGGATTCCAACCCTGACGACAGTCAGATGTTGCTGGTATACTAGGTTCCTTGCCCGTGACTTACATGAGTCATGAGAGTTTTAAAGGTTCATTGCCAGAAAATTGCATGGGGGACACAGCCTTATTTTCATTACCGTTCATGTTTACAGTGAAAAGTAAGTAATTGCCAGGGTGTGGTGACACGTATTTTCAATCCCAGCACTGGGGAGATTGAGGCAGGTGGATCTCTGATTTCCAGACCAGCCTGGTCTGAGAGCTCGTTCTAGGATAACCAGGGCTACATGGGGAAACCCTGTTTCAAACAAACAAACAAACAAACAAACAAACAAACAAACTTAAAGAAAAGTAAGAATTTACTGATACAAAGAGAACTGTTGCCAGGCCTGTAGTAAGCTATCTGAAGGACTGAGGGAGAAGGGGCGTGTCTTCTCCTGCTCACTGAGGGAGAAGGGGCGTGTCTTCTCATGCTCTATAAGGGGAGGTTGAGCTGTTAGAGGATATCATTCGAAGCCTACAAAGTAACAAACTGGAAAAAGGCGTTCCAAAAACGACCTCTACAAGTTTTCAAAAACGACCTCTACAAGTTTTCGTTTTGTTTTTAAAAAGTAGAACAGAATTGGTGGTGGTGGCAGTGCTACCGTTTAATCCCAGCACTCGGGAGGCATTGGCAGGCAGAGCGCTGTGAGTTTGAGCCTTGTCTGCCTAGTGAGTTCCAGAACATCCAGGGGGTACACGGAGAAACCCTGTCTCAAAAAAGCCAAGCCATACTGAAAGGAAGCAAATGTACAACAGAGACGTGGTTGGAGAACTTTGTTAAACTGCCCCGACACCTACCCTGAAGCAGGACTGAGAGAGTTCAAATGGCTCAAGGGTGCCGCACAGCTGAGGTTCTCGTGAAGGCCCTAGCACGTCTAGATGTAGTCTCTTGCCTTCATCTTTCCATGCTGAAGTCATCAGTGAAGCAGGGCTGAGGGCACTGGCTCTAAACCAGCCACTGGGCATTGAATACAGAGCTTTGAACATCCTAAGGAACGCCCTACCTCTGGGTTACCCAGCTCCCATCTGCCACTTAGGAGCTGGGTGACCTAGCAACTTAGCCCTTCTGTGTCCCAGTCTCCTCCCCTCTTTATTTTCTAATTTTTACATGTATTTATTTATTTAACTTCTTTCTTCCTTCCTTCCTTCCTTCCTTCCTTCCTTCCTTCCTTGTTTGTTTTGTTTTGTTTTGTTTTGTTTTGTTTTGTTTTGTTTTGTTTGAGACAGGGTTTCCCTGTGTAGCCCTGGGGCTGTCCTGGAACTCATTCTGTAGACCAGGCTGACCTCTGCCTCCCAAGTGCTAGGAATAAAGGCATGCACCACCACTGCCTGGCTATTTACTTATTTTCAAGGTCACCTTCCATGGCTTATATGTGGAGGTCAGAGGACAGCTTGCAGGAGTTGGTTCTCTCCCTCCACTTTTATGCGGGTCCTGGGGATTGAGCACATGCTGTCAGACTTGGTAGCAAGTGTCTTTTTTCTTTTTAAGAGTTATTTATTATATATAAGTGTTTTACCTGCATGTATGCCTGCAGGCCAGAAAAGGGCACCATATCTCATTATAGAGGGTTGTGAGCCACCATGTAGTTGCTGGGAATTGAACTCAGGACCTCTGGAAAAGCAGGCATTCCTCTTAATCCCTGAGCCATCTCTCCAGCCAAACAGCAAGTGTCTTTACCTACTGAGTGTCCCTCCCCCTCCAACATCCCCACCCCGTTCCTGTTTTTCCCTTGAGACAAGGTCTTAACAAGTTGTCCCATCTGGCTTCAAATTTTCAAATTTCCTGCCTCATCTTTCAGAGTAGCTGGGATTACAGACATACGGGGAAGCCTTCCTGAGTGGGGTAGTAACAGGACTGGACTCTGAAGGACTGGCTTACAGGGACTTCCTCATATTTGACCTGAAGCAATGACACCTTCAACCGCTTTAACCTATAACCACCTCTTCTCAGTGCTTTTCCCCTGAACAAAAGGAAAAAAAAACATCTTCTACTCAGCAGACCTCCTCATGGTTCCCCTCAGCCATCCTGAGGTGGCTGCTAGGCCCTCAAGAGCCGGGTATCTCCACCCCATCTCAAAATTTTCTCTTGGCCTGAAATCAGGGGCCGGAGTAACTTTCCTGCAATGCTGAAGATGTTGGGCAGAGAGGAAATTATGTCCATGTCCCTGGGGCCCCACCCCACAATGCCCCCTGCAGTGAGGAACAACCATGAGGGCTGCTCAAGGGGGAGGTGAATGAAGAAACACAGCTAGGGGAGGGCTTGGTCTCACAATCCAGTTCCCCTTAATATCCCATAATAAGGTGCTGTCAACATGAGTTTCCCGTTCAAGTAGATTTGCTAAGAAGGCTGCGGGAGGTCAGAGGTGCTTTCTGGCCCTCCTGGTATGGGGCACAGGGGCCCTTCCTCACCTTTTCCCCCTCTGCAGTCTAAATAGACTCATTTGTCAGCCTGTGTGTACCCGGGTTCCATGAATCCGTGACGGGGTGTTAGAGGCCCTTGAGCCCTCTGTGTCTCCTCCGAGATACAAAAACAGGATTTTGTTTTAATGTGAGGGAGCTCAGAGCTTGACCAGGAAGGTAGGCATGGAGGTCCCAGGGAGACAGGGCTCCACATGTAGAGGGATCCAGAATGCGTTGGCCGACCTGGTGTTTAGATTGGCTGCTGGCTACTCACTCTGCTTTCCCATGGAATCCCTGTTAAACACTCCCTCTTTCCCCCTGGGGTGGGGCAGAGACCTGGCTTCTCAGGTGTCTCTCTGTAGAATGGTGTGAGCTCTTGAAGAGAGTAGTAAAGGAGACATGGTCGCCATGTACCAGGCCGGCTCTAGAGCGTCCCATATGGAATTGCTTCCTGCAGTTCGGTGGAGCTGGGACAGGCAGAAACACCAAGGGGTCAAGGCTGGGGATGGAAGCTGTGTAAGAACAGGCTGTGGTACCTATTTCCCCAAGCCAGCAGGGGCTGTTGGAATTTAAGAAAGAAGTCCAGGCATGATGGAACATGCCCATACATCCCAGCACTTGCGGGGCTGAGGCAGGAGGATCACCAGTTTGAGGTCAGTGTGGCCTATACATATATATCAAACAAAACTAGACCAGTGTGGCCTATACATATATATCAAACAAAACTAGACCAGTGTGTGGAACAGAGGAGGACAGGAATGGAGCCCCGGTGGGGACTGTGGGGAGAGGCAGGAGGAGCTGGCTGTCCGGAGGTCAAAGGATCTAGACATCTGGGCCTGGGCTCAGATGGGGCACCTTGTGCACCTCTGCCTGGAAGCATCTGGAGTGGCCGAGGTGAACAGGATGAAGTCATACTGTGCCCTCCCCAGGGGACCAGTGGTGGGTGCCAATGAGCTATGTGGTAAGACCATGGGGGCCATAGGACAGGAAGGCAGGTTGGGGGCTGAGGAGGGCAGAGCTGGGTTTCTATCCCTTTTGTGAGCCGTTTTAATTCGTGTAAATGAGGGTTTTTAATTTGTCATTCTGGGTTTTAGTTCTATTACCGTCTCATTTGCCTCTAAACCCTATTTCGCCTCAGCCTGGACCGAATTCCATTTGATGCATTAGAACTAATTCTCCTCCTAAGGGGTTAGACGTTTTCTCCCCACACAAAAGTCGCTTATTTTGGATAAAGAGACGATTAGATTTATCTTTAATATTTTAATGGCAGCTGGGATTAGCGGGCAAGCAGCCCCAGCCAGTGCTCTTCTCCCCGGATTAGGTTCTGATAAACTCTCAGATGGGGAGCCCCCCCCCCCCGTACTCCACTTTCTGTTTTCTACAAAGTGCTTTTTTATTATTTTTCTGTGGGAAAAAAATTCCCTTGTCTTTTGGAGCATCATAAATTCCATTTGCTGTTTTCTATTAAATCAAGTTGATTAAATTCGTTGTGACTCTTTGCACATAGATCTTTTTAATTTTAACGTCTCCAGCATAAAATCTTTAATGGTGCAATTTAAAATTGCTGCAATATACAGTGCAGGCCCTGATCAAGCAGATGGAGATGAGGTTCTGCCGGGTGGGGGGGAGTGAGGAGAAGGCCGGGATTGACTCTTCCCTGAAGAACTGAGTGTGACCCTGAGTACCCACACTCAAGCGCCTTTTCAGCCACGCTGTCGAGCTTCAGGCTTTCCCTAGCACCCTGGCCAGAACTTACAGACAACTTGCCTGTGCTTCTTACTGTGTGTGTCCTGCTAATACTCCTTATAAGAAGGGTTGGTGGCTGAAGGTCACACAGCCATTGGGTCCAATTTGTGTGGTCTGCGGCCAGCCCCCCCACCTCAACTCTCAGAGCCTCTATCTATTTCCTTACCAGTGAAATGGGGTGATTGGTTCTGCACGGACTCCCATGGCTTCGATAAAGACTTGATACAGACTGCCTTGTGAACAGTGCAGGGCTGGGCTTTCCTGGATATCTGGGGGATTCTTCCGGTCCTATTTGGGACCAGACACTCTGTCATCCGTCCCAGGACCGGTAGAGCTGAATTTTGAGGTCTTGGGAATTTTCCCTAACTACCAGGTCTTGGCTGCCCCCTCCCCTTAACTCCTAGCCGCCCCCCCCCCCCCCCCCCGTTTCTTTCTCTTGTCCCTCCTTCTGTAATCTGACCTCATCAAGCCCTGGGAAGGCTGATCCACCGGAGCAAATCCTTCATCCAGAGGGCCAAAATCAGCTTAATTTGTAGCAATTTGAAGCAGGTCTTTGCCAGGATTTGAATATCAAATTATCCCATAGCCTAGACAGGCCTGGGAGCTTCCCCTACCCCCATCTCCCCACTGCAATATGGATGGATGTGTTCTGAGATCCATGGGGGACACTGAAGAGACCAGACTGGGCCAGAGGATGCTGATGGTATCAGGTGTGCTGGGGGAAAATGGCACCAGTCAGCCCATCCCAGGCCTGAGAAGGAGGACAGGGAGGAGACAGGAACTTCCTGATTGGGAGACTGATCCCCTTGTCAAACCTTCAGGGAACATGGACAGATTTTTCTTGTCATTTAATAATACAGTATAAAGTAATGATAATATAAGCATACAGTTTACACCATGCTCACATCGTCGTAGTTATCACTAGAGGAGCTGAAGTGGCCCGAGGGACATACATGAATTACATGCAAATATTCTGCCATCTGTCTGTTTGGTTTTTTTTTTTTTCCAAGACAGGGTTTCTCTGTGTAACCCTGGTTATCCTGGACCTCACTCTGTAGACCAGGTTGGCCTCAGAACTCACAGAGATCCTCCTGCCTCTGCCTCCTGAGTGTTCAGATTAAGTTCCTGTGCCACCACTGCTCAGCTCAAAAGACTATTTTGATGACTAGGAAAGTCTGGAAAAATCTCAGCTGGCCAATCAACAAACACCTTGCCCACCTCTCTCCAGCCCCCGGTGTCTGGGGAAGATCCGACCCTCAGTGCTACAAGCCATTTTCTTTACAGACTGATCCATGCTGGCCCTGCTTGCTCAGACTAGCCGCTACACCTCTTTGGCCCTTCTGGTTAGTCCTGTTTCCTCTGGCAACCTCCCTCTTGATTCCTGGTGTGTCCTGGGGCCTGGAAGATGTCCACACCCACCCACCACAGGGGATGCACTGCCCAGACCTGAGAACCGGAGTTGTACCTGTCTCATGGGCCTGTCATGCCTCGTGGGATGTGAAAGAGTCCTTTGTAAGCCTGTCTGTCCACCCAATAGCAAGAGGAGAAACCATCCAGATGTGGAGGTACATAATTTAATCCCAGCGCCTGGGAGGCAGAGAAGGGAGGGTTTCTGTGAGTTCAAGGACAGCCTGGTCTACATATTAAGCTCTAGGCTAGCCAGGGGTATACAATGAGACTTTGTCAAAAAAAAAAAAAAAAAAAAAAAAAAAAAGCCGGGGCCTGGAGAGATGGCTCAGCGGTTAAGAGCACTGAATGCTCTTCCGAAGGTCCTGAGTTCAAATCCCAGCAACCACATGGTGGCTCACAACCATCTGTAATGAGATCTCACGCCCTCTTCTGGAGTGTCTGAAGACAGCTACAGTGTACTTACATATAATAAATAAATAAATCTTTAAAAAAAAGCCATTCCTTGAATTCTAGTAACTCATCTTTGGAAGCAGACAGGCAAACAGAGACTAAGCAGGAAGTAGGACAAGTTCTGGGTGCTGGCTTAGTGGCCACTCTATAGTACTAAATGCTTTTCCTCCATTCTTTCATCCTCACAGAACTCTTGGAGGTGGGCACTGCTATGACGAACACCCACTTTACAGAAGAGCAAACTGAGGCACACAGAGATTTAGTAACATGCCCGGGTCATACAGGAAGCTGAGGCTTATCCCCTCTAGTCAGACTTCAACCTGTCCTCTTAGCTTCTTTCCACCGCACCATGCACCCATCTTTATTCAAAACTGTTTAGTCAGACCGATGGACAGAGTGATGGGCAGACGTCCTGAACAACTCTGACTTGTATTTAAAAATAAATAAATAAATAAATAAAATTTAAAAATCTTTTATTTATCATGTGTGAGGAACACCCAGTGGGGTCCTTGGGATGGAACTCAGGTGATCAGGATTGGTGGCAAGTGAGTGCCTTTACCTGCTGAGCCACCTTGCCAGCCAGTCGTCCATGTTTTTGAGGGTGTTGTTTTGGGAGAGCAGCAGGAGGATTTATAACCTGCAGAAGGCGGTCACAGGAGGGGGTTGATATCTTTATTTATTGAGCTGCTGGTTCTCAGGGGGGAAAAAGCCGGGGCCCCTCCCCTCAAGCAGCTCTCACAGTAGGGGGCTGAGAGCCGCTCACACAGAGGGGGCCACAGTTCTTGATGGAGGAAGTCATAGCATGGGAGATTGGGGGCGTCAGCCCAGGCTTCCTGGAGAAGGTTCACTTGAAGTGAGGGTGCAATGCTAAAAGGAAACCCCAGATTCCCTTCCCTGGGCCAGGTCCCCTGTCTGGGCCAGTCCCTCCCAGGCTAGTCCAGGCTAGTCCAGGCAATTCTTTCGCTCACCACCTACTCCAGAGAAGCAGATTCCTTGGTAGGGAGATCTGTGTACCCAACTGCCCTGTGCTCTGGGAATCCTGTATCCTAGACTGAGCAGAAATTGCTTAGGGGTGGTTCGGGGCCCATATGAGCACCGTGGATGCCTCGGGAGAATCTGGTGGTTTTCGTCCTGGCTGCCTAGAATTGAGGGCATGAATAGACCTCCAGACACGGCTCAAACCGCTTAGAAGGGAGTCATAGCAGCCACCCACCCGGTCTGTGTGCTGTCGTGGGAATCAACCTTAGGCTCTTGTCTCTGGGGTGGTCTGCCACCCACCCCTGAGCTCTTCCTACCCTGGCCCCCATGTCTGCCTTGCCCGGTGGTGGCCAGGGCAGCTTTCCTGAATAACGATGGTATTGGCTCAGATTAAGGGCAACTAACTGGCTCTTGGCTTTTCCTTTTTATATAACAACTAATCTTCTTCTAATCAGCCATTATTAAATTATATTCCGTTTTTAATTCATTCACAGATCACCGTTGGGACAGCTGGATAGATAATTGGGGAAGAGATAATTTATGTAAATGAGGAACAGCAGCAGAAGGTGGGAGAGAGGGAGACCCAGAGCCAAAAGGACCCCTTGGATGCTCAGGGTGAGGAGGGACAGCGCTGGACCCTGGATGGCTGTGATGGGGTTTCGGGCCAGTCCTTGCGGGGGGGGGGCATTACACTGAATCCTTCTAGAGAACAGGGAGCATATTACTATGGGGGGGGGTAGTTGTTTTGGGCATCTGTCCTGTTTTTTAGTGTGTCCTGAGAGGCAATAGATTGCTTTGGAGAATTCTGTTGCAGCTCCTTCTCCCCACAAGCTGTCCGTTAACCTCAGTTCTCACATCTGCAAAATGGGAGCAATACAGGACCTGTCCTGTAAGAGAGCTGGTAGTAAGGAACTCAGTTCAAAGCCAGGGGCACCCAGCACTCTTAGGAGGATTATACACACTGAATCCCAACCTTCCTCCCACACTTGACCTCAGCCCAGGAGACATCTTTGGCACATGTGATGTTGACAACCTGTATCCCTGATAAAAGCCACGTTGAGGATCCCTCTGCCAGGGGCTGGCTGAGCACCCAATATGCAGTGTCTTCTGGCTTCAGAACAGCTATTCGAAGGGGGAGTTGCTGTCTCAGTTTTACTGTGGACATGGGGTCTCTTTCCATCAGTCAGTCCTGAAATGGGAACCCAAACAAAAGTCCTGGGAGCTGCTTAGAAAGGAGAGGGAGGTAGAACACTTGTCTAGCACAGGGTAGCTCTGGGTATTTCCAGCCAGGGGTGCAGGGTAGGGTGGAGGACAAGAGAAACAGGGAGTCCAGAAGAAGGCCATTTCAGGAAGGCATGTCAGACTGCTACAGGCAGGTGAGAGAAACTGGACCTTCAGCCTTCCTGGCTCCCCCTTTTCTTCTTTTTCTTCTTCTTCTTCAATTTATTTATTGTTATATATAAGTTCACTGTAGCTGACTTCAGACATACCAGAAGAGAGTGTCAGATCTCATTACGGGTGGTTGTGAGCCACTATGTGGTTGCTGGGATTTGAACTCAGGACCTTTGAAAGAGCAGTCTGTGCTTTTAACTGCTGAGCCATCTCTCCAGCCCTTCCTGGCCCTACTTTGAGGACTGTAGAAGTGGGGCACAGGTAGTCTGCCAAAACTGAAGGGTGGGGCCTGCATGTGCCTCTGCTGGCCTGACCTGGCAAGGGGCAGACCTTGGAGTATCCCCAGAGGGAGGGAGGGGATTAAAAGAGACTAGAGAGGGTGGTCCTAGAGGGTCCATGCAGAGTAATGAGATTAGGCCCCAGGCAGAGTGAGTGAAAGTTCTTCCCATGTGGGGCCTCTGTCCTGCCCTACACTGCAGCTGTCACCATGCCTGGGAGAGAGTTACCAGCAGTCCCCTTCTCTCATGGGGGCAGGCTGGCACCCTCTGCCTCCCTAGAGCCCTTGGCATTCCTGCTAGGGTCATCTGCCAAGGGTCTGGCCTCCGAAGCTTAGCCCTCTGCCCACCCCTGACAGATGGGGCCACCCACACACTATGCTTTGTCATTGCCCTCTGCCTTGGATTCCCAGGATAGAAGGCTACGGTGATGATACTACAGACCCTCTGAGGGAGAATTTTGGAGGCAGGGAGGTCTGGAGGCAGGTCCCTGGGTTTGACAGCTGTGTGACCCTGGATAGGTTTGTTAGCCCCTTGGTTCCAACTGACAAAATGATTTTCACAAGAGAGGGCAGTGTGGGGCCTTTAGTGCCAGGCTCCACACTGCCCTCCAAAGTTGAGGTCACAGACCTGGGCCTCAATTCTTTATTTTTAAAATGTCCTTTATTAGTATATATTAATTATACAAAATAATGACTTTTATTATAAGATTCATATATCATATCATATCATATCATATCATATCATATCATATCATATCATATCATATCATATCATCATATCCACCCTCCCATTACCTCACTTGTTCCCTACCCACCGCACCATTGATCATCTTCCCAGTTAGACCTCCTCTCACTTTGACTTGGAGGGATCTTTCTTTCCTAGGCAAGGCTATGGAGGACAGAGCACAGGGAAGAGCCCGCTCTTTACTCCCTCTAGTGGTGATGGAGCGCATAGCGGGGCGCAGGCACTTCGGCTTGGGTCAGACTTAGAGCCCGGGCTGGGACAGTGGCTGGTGATGCCCGAGCCCTTCACGGGCATCCGAGGGAAAGGGTACCAGAAGCATTCCCTCTTAATCATTGCAGACATCCATCAGGAGACCGTCTTTCCTTCAACTGTATGTCGGTTAAAGAAAGCACCTCCATCAGGTGCATCTTTCTTTTGGCGCGCAGCTCAAAGTCCAGCAGAGGGAGGTGCAAACCAGCCGGGTGTGGACTGCTGATGGCAATCTGCTGAGGGCTGGAAGCATCTGGAAGAACCTGGTGCGGGAGTCAAGAACCACAGGTAAGTTAGTCCCTCTGAAACCAACGCGTTTTCCTCGTGATCCGATGACAGGCAGGGCCGGGGCTGCAGTTAACTTTTCAGTCCATTTTCAATAAACACACACACACACACACACACCCTTCTCATGTTCATCTCTCACATTTGACTCAGGGCCTATGTGCTGGCCTCCCTAGTGCTTTTACCTGAATTGAGGCTTTATTAATCTCAGTGTCTTAATTTAAATTATTCAGGAACCGATTTTTAAAAGAAATTTCAAAACATATAGCATGTACTGATTTCCTGTTATTGTTTAATATCGTGGTGTCTTTGTTATGACTAATAAGAAAAATAGAATTTCACACACACAAATAAAATACATTAGTCCTGAATAAAGTCCATGCTTTATTTAAGTTTCTGTAGTTTTATTTAATGCTCATTTTGTTTGTTTCTTCCAGAATGTGGCTTTACATTTAGTCAGCATTATCACCTGGGCTGTGATTTTATTTCCTTTCATCAAGAATTATCTTTTGAAGCCAAGTGTGGTGGCCCAAACTTTTAATTCCAGCTCTCAGGAGGCCAAAGCAGATAGAGCTTTGTGAGTTTGAGACTAGCCTGGTCTAATATTGAGTTCCAGGCAGCCAGGGCTCCACTAGAGACCCTGTCTCAAAACAAAACAAACAGAACAAAACACATTTAAAAAAAAAACCAAACAACAACAAAAATATTTTTTGAGGCAGGATCTCAAGTAGCTCGGACTGGCTTCAAATTCCTCTTATAACCGAAGATGACCTTGACCTTTGACCCCTCTGCTTCTCTAGGGACATGTTGTAGACTTTCACTATCACATCTGAAGTGATGTGGGATAGAATCTGCTTTGTGCAGGCTCTGCCAACAGAACCACATTTTCAGCTTAATTTTGTAGACGGGGGGGGGGGGGTTGGGGGGGTGGGGGGCACAAGTATACATTAAAGAGTGGGATTCTGTGTGGCTGTGACTTCACACTCTGGTCTGGAACAGTCTCAAGGGAACATTAGTTTTAAAAAGGAAGATGGAAACACTAGATCTTGTTTCCTTTACTCATGAAAAATAAAAGATATGTGTATGTGTGTGTGTGTATAATTTAAATTTTTATTATTGTTTTAAGTTACATGTGTGTGGTATGTAGAAAGATGTAAGTGCACACATGCATACAGGTGTCCGCAAAGGCCAGAGGCTGTTAAATTCCCTTGAGCTGAAGTTACATGTGGGTGTGTGCTGCTTAATGTTAGGAACTGGCAATCACAGAATTGTGTGATGTCCTCTGCAAAAGCTCTTCACCACTAATCCATCTTTTCTTTTCTTTCTTTCTTTTTTTTTTTTTCTTTTTCAGGGTCTCGTTGTGGAGCTCTGGCTGGCCTGGAACTCACTATATAGACTCAAAAAGATCTCCCTGCTTCAGCCTCTGAGCGCTAGGTCTGTGCCATAATGCCTGGCCAGTGTGCTTTTTAAATCTCTGACGGAGTGTGTGAAAGCTGGTTACTGGTTGGTTGTGGGGAAAGGAATAGTTGTCTAGGGAATGGAACGGGAGAAACACACAGGTTATTCTATATCTTTTGTATTATGGAGTTTCAAAAAACTGTAGAACCAGGCATGATAGCATTTCTTTAATCCCAGCACTCAGAAGGCAGAGGCAGGCTAATCTCTGTGAGTTCTTGGCCAGCTTAACCCTACATGGCAAGTAATAGGCCAGCCACAGATACACAGCGAGGCTCTGTCTCAAACAAAGCAAAACAATCAAACACAAAAATGGATTGTAGGGCCTAGAGATGGCCAAGTAGCTAACAGCACTTATTGATCTTCCAAACCACCAGGGCTTGAATCCCAGTACCCAGGTGGCGACCCAGCTCTGGAAGGTCCAACAGACACGTAAGTGGGACACATACACCGTGCAGGCAAAGCACTCACATACATAGAGTAAGATAAATACATCTAAAAGAAAACAACTTTATGGAGCTGGGTATGGTTTCTCCCACCTGAAATGCCAACATCCCAGAGGCTAAGGCAGGGGACTGTGGAGCCTTTGAAGCCAGTCTGAGCTATACAGTGAGTTCCAGATAACTCTGGGTTATATAGCCCTACAAAGAAATATCAAAGGCACAGGCCCCAAAGGGACTCCACAGGAAGACCAACAGAGTCAACAAACCTGGGCCCCTGGGGCTCTCAGAGACTGAACCACCAACCAAAGAAATCCACAAGCTAGACCTAGGCCTCCCTGCTCATATGTAGCAGATGTACAACTTGACCTTCATGGGGGTCCTGAACAACTGGAACAGGGGTTATCCCAAAAGCTGTTGCCGGTAGGATATGTTCTACTAACTGGTCTGCCTTGTCTGCACTCAGTGGGAGAGGAAGCACCTAGCCTACAGAGACTTCAAGTGCCAGGATGAGGGGATACGGGGGGGGGGGGGGCACTCATTCAGAGGAGAAGGGGAGGTGGGAGAGGAATTGTGGGAGGAGACCAGGAGGGCAGCAGTGATCTGGATGTAAAGTGAATAAGTAAAAAATTAATTAATTAATTAAACAAACAAACCAACTAACCCAAAGACATAAAGGAACCAAAACTATATATGTACTGGCATGTGTGTATATATGTACTGGCATGCGTGTATATATGTACTGACATGCCTGTATATGTGTACTGGCATGTGTGTATATATGTACTGGCATGCATGTATATGTGTACTGGCATGCGTGTATATATGTACTGGCATGTGTGTAAACCTTGCGCTTAGGAGGCTGAACAGGAGGACTGTGAGTTCAAGGACAGCCTAGACTATACACTGAGTCTCTGGCTAAACAAATACTGTAAACACAGCATCTATCTTGATAAACAACCCATTAAACATACCTATGGACACAAATAATATATTCACCAATTTTTTTTATATGCTATTCCTGCCAGCACACAGTAGGCACTTCCTAAGGGCCTACTGTCCCTTTCATCTCCAGGGCACAACATTAACAATTCTGTTTGCCCAGCCACCTCCCTTTCCACTGTGACCCTTGATCAGCAAGCACAATAAATGTTTGCTAGGTGACTGATTTATACCAGGGATGAGGGAACGTCTCCAAGCTTCCACAGAAGTGAAAGACAAGTGGCCTCCATCGCCCCACAAGGGAAGATGATGTCAGGTGCCAGGGTGGAGATGGTGAACATACTCGGTGTGCTGGAGTCCCAGCAGCCAAGCTCACCCTGTCCCAGGGTCAAAAGTATTCAGCTGCCAGGACCATATCAGAAATGTAATCTCAGTACCCAAGGTCTGTCCTAAGGCCTGGCTCCTTAGGCCTTGCACCTCCCACCTAAGTTGGACAGGGCCCTTTCTTCCACTTCTTTAGTTGGAGATGGGTGTTTAACTCATATGATGAGCCATGTATTGTATCAGGGCTCTTTGTGAGTGGAGAGGGACACCTGAGCCCTGGGTACCCAAAGGTGTAGAGAGATGGGGACACAGATGTAGCCAGAATACCTCAGCCTCCAGCACCTGGCATGTTGTAGAGCACCAATTCACAGTCTTCAGGGGTGTACTGAAAGCTGGGGACTGTCAGGAGCCTAGAGGTACCGACTCCATACCCTGAGCAGTTCTTAGGCGAAGCCGCTGAGTTGTGTGTGGCTCGCCTCCACTGTTACACCACTGAACACACTGACTAGTGTGGACCAGGCACTTCCCAAGGAGAGTCTCAGAGGTCTGGGAAGGCCTTGAAAAAGTCTTCTCAATTTTTAGAATGGAAAAGCAGCCCAAAGAAGTCTAAGTCATTTCCAGTGCCACAGAGTTCACATCCGCTGGGAGCCTCAACTCCCGGCCTCCTCTTGGCTCCACTCCTGCCCAGGATCTCAGGGGTCAGGGGCTGCTCTTGAGGGTTCTTCATGGCTCTCCATTCCTACTGATCCACTTCCCTAAAGTCCCACCGGACTCTGAGCTCTACATCTCCCTGTCCACTCACTCAGTTCCTCAGGAGGTCCTGGAGACCCCAGTAGTGGGGAGAGAGGTCCTTGGTGCCTCTTAGCTGTCCGCTAGCTCAGAGCTGTAGGGAGGCTGTTGCGGTGCACAGCACTGATCCTAACCAAGTTTGCCAGCCCAGCTTTTCTCATGGCTCCCACACAATGGTCTGCTTTGTGCCCACCTGCCGATAATGCTTAATTAGGCGAGGAGTTGATTAATTTGAGGTAATTGACAGCTAATTAGAAGCCTACAGGCTCATTAACTTGACATCTTGTCTTTGTGAATTGGCTGGGTACGGTCAGGTGATGGTAACCGTTGCTCCCCTCCCCAGCTCTTCCAACCCCAAAGTCTGAGGCATCACCTAGGGGAGGGCTGGGCAGATCCGGGGTTCAGGTAGGGCAGTCTCAAGATCAAGAGTAGAGGGAACTGGTACTGAAGAGTAAGGAGTCCCGAATGGAGACGTCTGCTCTGGCTCTAGGGAGGAGAGAGAACAAGAATGAAGGGCAAATGGACCCGAGAGAGAACTGGACCCTAGCAGGAGAATGGGGAAGCCCGAAGCTCACATAGTGAGAAGGGGCTGGGGAGCAGGTGAGCCTGTTGGTACTAGGGGTAGGCTTTGAAGAGAGGCCGACTTGTGGTTAAATCCCAGCTCTGCCTAGAGCTAGGAGACTCCAACTGACCTAAATGCTCTCTAAGCCCGGGGCTCGTTTGTAAAACAGGATAACAATGTCTACCTTACCTCATTTGGTTACTGTGAACAGTTCATGGGACACAGAGGCAAGGCCTAGGAAGCACCCAGTTAAATGTCACTGACTGGGCTGGCAGGATGGGTCAGTGGGTGCAAACTTGATGACCCAAGCTTGATCCCTGGAACCGGGGTGGAAGGAGAGAACTGAGTCTGGAAGGTCCCTCCCACCTGCACACTTGCACTGTGGCAAACATCTTCCTGTGCTCACTTACACATCACACACACTCACTCTCTCTCACACACACACACACACAATGAGTAAAACCTAAAGAATGTTCACTATCCTTGGCAGTGGGAAGACGTGACTGGGAGATAGTCTAAGAGGGCAGGTTGTCAGAGGCAATGGGAAGCCCCTCCCTTGGAGAACTAGTGTCACTGTGGACATTTGCATTCACAGCACAAGAGTGTTTGATGGTGTGGGGATCAGGTCTTCTTGTCGCAACCTCTTTAGGGGGCAATTTAGTGATCTATATTACAATGTATATGTAGCTTTTGACCCAAGAGTTCCCTGCTATTAACGCACTCTGAGGATTTACATGTATGCGCAAGGATTTCATTACAGCGCAGCCTGCAGAACCTTCCTGCGTATCCCAGTTGGAAAGACTGGAAATCACCCAAAAGTCCATCAGCGACTAAGTTATGGTACCTCCCCGTAGTACAGTATATTACTATTGAATATATATGAGCAGGATCCAAAATGCATTAAATAGGGGGAAAAGCCACGTATATAACAGTGTATAGTTCCCACAAGTAGCTCAGTGGATGGAGGTACAGGAAATGGGAGGCGTATTTTTGGCTTGTACTTATCACCTTTTCAAAAATCAGTTTACAATTAACCCCCCCACCCCCCATAAGCCCTAACAATACTGCTATAATGGCAGAGTAGCGCCATGAACAAGGGCGGGAACACTTGGTTTCTTCTTCTACACAGACAAACATGGTGGCCATTGGCCACGTGTGGCCATTGAACCCTTGAAATGTGGTCTTTTTTTTTTTTTTTTTTTTTTAAGAGGATGGAGAGGTGGTTCAGTGGTTAGAAGTACGTACTGCTCTTGTGAATTTGGTTCTTTTTTTTATTTATTTATTTATTTATTTATTATATGTAAGTACATTGTAGCTGTTTATTTATTATATGTAAGTACATTGTAGCTGTCTTCAGAGTTATTTATTTATTTATTATATGTAAGTACATTGTAGCTGTTTATTTATTATATGTAAGTACATTGTAGCTGTCTTCAGACACTCCAGAAGAGGGGGTCAGATCTTGTTACGGATGGTTGTGAGCCACCATGTGGTTGCTGGGATTTGAACTCTGCACCTTCGGAAGAGCAGTCGGGTGCTCTAACCCACTGAGCCATCTCACCAGCCCCCTGTGAATTTGGTTCTTAGCACCCACAATGTAGGTACTCCAGCTCCTGGGGATCTGATGCCCTCTTCTGGCCACTACAGGTATTACATCCACATGCATCATCACCCAGATACAGACATATAGACATCTTTAAATTAAAAAAAAAAAAAGAGGAGGGAGGGATGGAGGGAGGGGGAGACAGAGACAGACATGGAAAGGGAGAGAGATTTTATTTGATCACAGTTTGGAAGGTCTAAGTCCAAACAGCATGAAGCAGGATCTTACAACGTTGCCTTTTGGCTTCCTCACTTCATGGTAGGCAGACACATGTATTTCTGCTGGGGCTGAATTTTTAAATATTTACTTACTTTTAATTTAGACTTAATAGCTACCTGAGGCTAATGGTTACAAGTGTGCAGATAACATAGAAATGTGCTTAAGAGATAAACCAGCCAGTGGTCCCTCACTTCCATCTGAGGGAATTCCCAACCCAGAATAGAAGTCTCACAAGTCTGAGTTCTGGAAAGATCTGGAATGCCTAGTTTTCTTAGGAGGGAACATCTTCCTGGCTTAGATCAGTGGTTCCCAACCTTCTTGATGCTGCAACCCTTGAACATGTCATGTGTGGTGACCTCCAACCATAAAATTATTTCATGGCTATTTCATAACTGTAAGTGTGCTCCTGTTATGAATTATAACATAAATATCTGATATTTGACCCCAGGGGGTCGTTTGTGACCCACAGGCTGAGAGTCGCTGTCTTGGGAACTAAAAAGCACATTTAGACAGAGACGATGGCTCAGTGGGTAAAATGACTGTGCCACAAGCTCCAGGATCTGGGTTACGGCCCCAGAAGCCATGGGGAGCTGGGCACAGCAGTGTGCGCCTGTACTGCCAGCACACCCGGGAGCTGGACATGGGAGAATCCCAAGATGCTTTTGGGCCCGCTCCCTGAGCAAAGAAAGGCTGCAGAGATCGGCAAGGGACCCTGTCCAAACAAGGTGGAAGGCAAAGGCCAACACTGGAGATGGTCCTCACCCACGAATACATGTGTGCACACACACACACCACACAGGTGCATCACACACACACACACATGCACACACGCACACATGCATTTTGGCTTTGACATAGTAGTTACACACCTCTTTAGGTGGCTGGATCCAGGCATCCGCTCACTCAGTGACTGTGCTCTAAGTATCCTTGGTATGTCAGGCTCTGGAAAACAGTCACACACATTCAATTTTTGCTCCGGCTTCTCAGTAAGGGCTGAACACAATTGTGTTTCTCCCTCACAAGAAGCATAAAGCGTGGGCCTTTAGGTGTTTAGCGAGCGGCTCTGTGTAGTGCCAAGTCACAAGACAGGCTCGCTAGCCTGGCTCAGTTGCTGTGGAAGAGTGACAGGCAGCAGCAAAAGGACATCACCATTCTCTTCTCATTCCAAAGCTCAGGGTGGACCTGAGAGCTTTTACATCCTCTGTGGCATTGCCCCCAGGCTTCCTACGGGTCTGTCATTTGAAAGTGAAAAGCAGCAGGTTTCGCTGCTATTTTCCTTTGGAGCATCCAAGAGCCCATCAGTGCGAAGCACAGCTCACAGGCGGGCAGGTTCACAGGGCTTCATGCCCAGCTCAGGGAAGGTGTAAGCCTCAGACTCAAGCCCCCCCCCCCCCCCCCCCCCGATCCTGTGTCCTCTCTAGACAATACCCCCAGTCACAGCTGCCCTGACTGCGGGCATGTCTGCAGACTGTTACAGAACTTCAATCAGGCACAGTCCTAGTGTGTGCCCTTCTTCATACCACAGGCGCACACACAACACAAAAATGCAAGAAAAGATTTGAAAAGTTGTTCTTTTTGCTTGACACTTTTGTTTTGTTTTTTTGTTTTTTGCTTTTGCATGGATGAGGTAGCTACCAATATACCCCCCCCCCCCGCCCCCGAGACAGTGTTTCTCTGTATAGCCCTGGCTGTCCTGGAACTCACTTTGTAGACCAGGCTGGCCTTGAACTCAGAGATCCACCTGCCTCTGCCTCCTAGTGCTGGGATTAAAGGCAGCACTACCAATATTCTTGCAGCGTCTGCTGGTGGACAATTATTTCTATTGGTCATACACCTAGAAGTAGAATTAACAATGGTTGCACTAAAATTTTCCTTTTTTTAATATTTTTTTAATTATGTATTTTCCTCAATTACATTTCCAATGCTATCCCAAAAGTCCCCCATACCCTCCCCCCCCCCCCACTCCCCTACCCACCCATCCCCACTTTTTGGTCCTGGCGTTCCCCTGTACTGAGGCATATAAAATTTGCGTGTCCAATGGGCCTCTCTTTCCAGTGATGGCCTACTAGGCCATCTTTTGATACATATGCAGCTAGAGTCAAGAGCTCCGGGGTACTGGTTAGTTCATAATGTTGTTGCACCTACAGGGTTGCAGATCTCTTTAGCTCCTTGGATACTTTCTCTAGCTCCTCCATTGGGGGCCCTGTGATCCATCTAATAGCTGACTGTGAGCATCCACTTATGTGTTTGCTAGGCCCCAGCATAGTCTCACTAGAGACAGCTATTATCAGGGTCCTATCGGCACAATCTTGCTAGTGTATGCAATGGTGTCATCGTTTGGAGGCTAATTATGGGATGGATCCCCGGATATGGCAGTCTCTAGATGGTTAAAATTTTCCTTTTGATATATGGTCTCACTATGTAGTCCAAGCTGGCCTCAATCTCACCATCCTCCTGCCTCAGCCTTCTTAGGGTTAGAACAGGCTTGCATTACCATGCCTGGCTCCCAAACCCATCAAAAAGCAGAATGTGTAATCCAAGCATGTAGGAGGCAGAGGCAGCACATCTCTGTGAGTTTGAGGCCAGCCTGGTCTACATAAATAGTGAGTTCCAGGACAGCCAGGGCTATAGAGTATGACCCTGTCTCAAAGCGGGGAAAGAAAAAAAGGAGAATGTGGGTTTAAAGTAGTGTAGTCAATTATTCCATTTGAGGGATTGCCCACCATCTTAGGAAGCTGCTGGGTTTACAGCAAACGCGACGGTTAGGTACCATGATTCAGCATCAGTTGTAGAGTGATCGCCTAACATACACAAAGCCTGAGGCAGGATGCTGCACACCTGGAACTTAAGCACTCCAGAGGCTCGGGTCAAGGACCAGGAATTCCAATTAGCCTTTGCTACAAAGTTTGGGTCTTGCATATAGTACTTAAGACCTTATCTCAAAAAAAGACGAAGGAGGAGGAAGTAGAGGAGGAGAAGGGAGAAGGAGGAGGAAAGAAAGAAGCCATTTTCCCCTACAAACAGATTGCAATGGAAAGTTGGCTTCTGAGGCCTCAGGCTGGGAATTCCTTTGGACCGAGGTTTCATCAAATGCACGTGAATTCATTGTTATCACAGTTTCATGCAGACTTATTGCTCCAAATCTCTGGCATCAGGATTTTATTTGTTACTCTGAAAAGAACGTGGCTGGGAGTGGACTGGGTATGGTGGCGTAAACCTCTCAAGATTTATGTGTGTGCATGTGCATGTCTATGTAAATGAACGCAGTGGATGTGGGTGCTCACCGAGCCTAGGAGAGGGTGTCAGATCAGTTGAAGCTGCAGTTGTGTACCTCCTGATGTGGGTGCAGGGAACGGGACTCGGGTTCTCTGCAAGAGCAACAAGTGCTCTTAACTGCTGAACCGTCTCCACACTATCTGTGGATTCTAGAACAGCCAGGTCTACCGTGCTGTCTCAAAGGGGAAGGGGACATAATTTAATTGAAAAGTGACTATTATAGCTCAGGAAATAAAACTAGAGGACAGTCACACCAAACTCCACCCCAAGTGCTTACTATATATGATCAGGAAGCAGACCTAGATCTCTCTAACCATCATCTCTCTATCCATCTCTACCTCTATATCCATGATCTCTCTATCCATCTCTACCTCTCTATCCATGATCTCTATATCTATCTATCTATCTATCTATCTATCTATCTATCTATCTATCTATCTATCTATCTATCTGAAATTGTTTCTTCAAATGGGTCAAAATGGCTCCTAAGTCCCCCAAGCCCCTTGATGGTTTACGTGTAAGTAAGGTCAGGTCAGGGCTTGGTCACACCCAGCCTTGTAGAAGGATCCAGGAGCTGACACTGTCTAGTGGACAAGTAGAACCCGTGTGGCTTTCAGGTGCACAATTGGGCACACCTAGCCCCGGGTGCTGTGTTTGTCCCTGGGTCCTCGAGGCTGGATCTTCCATGTTTCCTGCACTCTTGTCCCCTTACTTAACCTTCCAACCCTGCCACCCATCTCTGCTTCACAGGCTCGCAGTCCTCCCCGCACCCAGAGGCACCTCCATCATTTCTCCTTGACGTGTCTACTTTCATTTTCCTAGGACGAATCATTTGACAATCGCCGGCCCATATTTCTAAGCTCTCTGGGTCTTGCTGTGCGATTTTCCTGTCCTCTCTGGGGTTGGTAACACCAATCATCCGCAGGTTTCATTAGCATGCTGTTTACCCCAGTCTTTCAGATCATTAATGAAGACATGAAGTGAGCCACCAATCCTCACAGCCCCCCCCCCCCCCCCCCCCCGCCTGTGCTGGAATCATTATCCTTCCTGGTGTGACAGGGTCAGAGCCAAACCAATTTGCATCAATCTTTGGTAAGATTGGAGAGTGTCGCCTGCACTACAGTCCTCCCATAGTCACAACTGCCTCAGCCATCCTCCCTTCTGGAGTGCTCCCCTCTTCCTTTGGAGGGATCATCGGATCCAGCCACCCCTCTCATCTGGCTGAAAGCCTCATAGCTATGGTAATGGCCAGGCAGGACTCAGAGCTACACAAGTCCGCCATGTTGCTCTCTTTGTGACTTGACCTTTTTGGTAAACACATTCTGGCAGAGGAGGGGAGCAGATGTGGCCACCTTAGGATTTACTATTCTCATCTTGTCATCTGTTTCTACTGATGTATGGGTCAAACCTCCTCAGGATCCCCCAGAGCCTACCCAGGTGTCGGGGCTTGATGCCCCAGGTTGGGGTTGGCTGTTATGTCTCAGGACAAGGCCTAGTCTTCCTGCTTCTTTCCTGTCTTTTCCACCAGACACCTCATCTTGCAGAGACCTGAGTTGGAGTCCCAGGACCCATGTAAAAATCCAGGCCTAGCGGGGCATGCCTGCAGTCTCAGCACTAGGAAGGTGGGGACAAGATTCCTCAGGCTTGGAGAAGCAATGGAGAAAGACATCCAACAGTGCTCTCTGACCTATGCACAGGCAGACATGATCACGTGCACACACACACACACACACACACACACACACACACACTCTCTCTCTCTCACTCACTCAAAGGTGGAGGCAAAGCAACAGTGGCAGATGGGGCAGGAGGCTAGGATGAATGAAGAGCTCTGGGGTTTGCTTCCCTCTGAGCCACCCCATATTCTGTAGACTATTTCTGGCTCTGGGCTGGCTCACATGCTCATCACTCTTCTAACTTGATTCTTCCCTGCTGTTCCTTTGTGTGGAGTTAAGAGCTCAGGCCGCTGTCCCTGAGGCTTGGCTGCATCCAGGAAGGCACCAGGATGTGACCTTCAGCCTCATTTGACCTGAGACCTCAGGCTGGTCAGGCCAGGCTGCTCTCTGAGGGTGGAGGCTGAGGCCCCAGTGGGGCCTGTTAAGCCCTGAGAAGGGAATGAGAACCTGACCAAGCTCATACCTGGAAAAGCACCCGGAGCACTGTGGAGGGGTATGGAGCAAGGACCAGGGACATAGAATAAAGCAGGAAATGCATTCCAGGGTAGTGACCTGAATAACATCGATGCTCAGAAACTACCAGGAGGAAAAGCTGTGCCATGGTGATTTGGCATCATGGGAAGCCAGTGCCAGCTCAGAACCCTGCCAAGGTCATGGAAAATACTTCCCTCCAAGTGGTTCTCAGCATTGTCTGCTGAGTCAACCACTGCATTTCCCAAGTACCCTTGCTAGCCAGAGGTTACTTCACAAAGTGGAGGCTGCGGGGGAGGGGTGGAGATGGTACTCGGCACTAATTACTCCAAGGCTACCGTATTTTTCCTGAAAGTGTCAATAATTTTAACAAATGTGAGCAGGAAAAAAAAAAGGCACCAAGTCCTCGTTTAGTGGCCCTGTCAGGTAGCCATACAACGGTAAGATATGCCCTGCACTGATTCCCACATGGGGCAAGGACACACCTCACGACTCCAGCAAATTCCAGAAGTGTTATTTGCTACAGTGGGAGACTTAGCACATTTGGACTTAACATTTGTTACCATGGTGTCTCACACAGGGATGGTGGAAAAACAGTCACTCTGAGACTTTTGGCGCCTTTGATTCTATATAATTGAGCACTTTCTGGTTACGGGAGGTCACTCCCAACAATATCACATGTAGATCAAAATGAAGATGGAGAAATTCTGTTTAGAACTTGAGTTTCAGATACCCCAGGAAACTCTCCTTACATCCTTTGACCCTGGCTATGATTAAGTTTATCACTGTATCACCCCAAGTGTTCCTGTTGGAAATGGGTTGCAATCCTGGAGGAATCAGAATGTCCTTTATCTACCAGCCAACCTTCTGAGTCACACAGAATACAGCCAGTTATGCGTGGGCAAATAGGCTACGTGTGTGTGTGTGTGTGTGTGTGTGTGTGTGTGTATGTGTGTGTGTGTTTAAAGAGATCATCCAAGAGAGACTGGGGTCAGTCCACAGGGGAAGAGGCAGACATGAAGGTGACAGGGTTCAAACGTAAGCGAGCTGAGGAATGGAGCCTCTGGCAGGCCATGTGCTCGTCGAGGGTAGACTCTCACTCAGGCTCTGTGTAAATTCTCTTTGACATGGTGGTAAGAACCTCACTGCAGGTCTGGGTATGGAGGTCTGGGTGTCGTACCTCAGTCACCGTGGTACCGCAGTCACCATGCTGCAGGCCATGCAAGGAGTGAGGGCTGGAGGTAAGGAAACAGAGCGGGCTTCCAGGAAGGTCAGAGCTCCAGTACTTCAGACTCTGGCTCCAGGGATGGAGCCTAGGCTGTGCCAGTGCAGTTCTGCTCTGCTCCACAGCCTGTGCCTTTTGGGCTTTGGGAAACCTCTCACGAGTTGCTTTGTTTAGAGACCGTGTTCCCCATCCCTCCTCCCTGCATCTGTCCCCTGGTTAGAGTTGTATGAAGCGGAAGACAATCTGGGGCTTATTAGTGTCCCAGGGAGACATGTAACTGTGCTGCTGGGACCCAAACAGCAAGAGTCTTAGCAGCAAACTCCAGCCGAGAAAGGACTGAGGGATTGTCTCACCTAATTACAGGGAATGGCTCTCTTTGTATTTGTGATTCGGTACGGTTGTCAGATCGCTTTTGATCGCTTTTCTCCATTTGCTGGCTCAGGCCATGCTGGAATTGTGCTAATTAGAGGAGAAATGGACAGAGTGATCCTGTCAACCCTGGTTACTGGTGGGGGACAAAGCAGAATATTATTCTAAGGCAATGTTTTGTAAGAGCCCTTCTCCTGCTCTCATTAGGAGGAAGAGGCCCCAGGAGGGGAAGTTCCGAATGCTTGGCCTGGCTAATGGAGCATTGGGGTGTTCTTGTGCTAATTAACAGGCTCTGCCAGCACTCCAGCCAACCAGGGGACTCGCAGTTGCACTTGGTATCTCCTGAAGTCTCCAACTGTCCCTGGTCTAAAACAAAATCTACCAGACAAAAGGTGGGAAGGTCAATGGCCTTTTCAGACATAGGGGCACACTTCCAAAGTGGCAAAGGTCTAAACAGATATGAACAGCCAGTTAGACCTAGTCAGAACTCAGGGCTGAACTTGGGAGACTTTGCTTGCCCATTCAACGAGCTGCTGGAATCCTAGGTGTCTTGGAGGATAGAAAAGAGAACGTGGGCTCGTGCTTGGAGATAAAGGCAGGCCAAGTTCAACCTGTTAGGACACTGCTGATTTGACTCCCAGGAGCCAACTACTTTGGCCTACCTGGCCCCGTCCAACCCGCAGTCCATCTTCCTGCAATGCCTTGATGCTGGGGGGTGTTTTGCTGCCCTGATTTGAGTGAACCCACAGATTAACTGAGGTGTGAGGCGGACGGTATGTGATCAGTCACAGGAGTGCCACACTTGAGTGCAGAGGAATGGTGGGGGCGACTCCAGCAGGGCCATCAGGGCTTCTAGGAAGAACAATGGGCAAGATGGTAGGTGGGACGTGGGCTTGTTACTGCAGTTGTGCTTTTGATAAGCATGCAGCTTGGCCCTTCAAGGAAAACCTGGGCCTCCTATACAAGGGACATATTTATTATAGAGACACAACATTATACACAAAGTATTCTCTAACATTATAAAATACATATACATACTATACATTAGTTTATATTATCAATATAAAAATACACTATTAACATTTCTAAGGATGACAATACAAAAACAATAAATAGCACAAGTCTAAAACATCTACTTACATTAATTAAGTGCTGGTGAATAGGATGATAGGAGGAGGAGGTGTAGCAGATCAAAACACCAACTCCTGGCTTCCTATTATAGACTTGCTTTAGTTTGGGGGAGCTAGCTCAGTATTCTCCACAGACTTTTCAATTTCCCCAAACTCTGAAAAGTGCCTGATGTCATCAACTCTCAAAAACAGAGTGAAGAAGGACAACTGACATTATGGCATTGTTCCCACCATGAGTACACACTCACTTTAACTGCATTCAGTGAGATTAAAAAATGTCAATTATAGAATTAAATTTAAAACCAATTGGCCCTTGTAGGGAGTACCCCAGCAGAATATATTTCTTCTCATATTCATATTTTATGGTATATATTTCACTGCCTTTTCCTTTCAAAAAGTAAAATTGTGTTGATCAGAACCATTAATGAGGGGGAAAATCCAACATCAATTCTAGCATTAAACACAAATGTCAAAAACAGTCAAGGGACCTGCTGTGGACCCCAAGAGTACTGTGCCCTAACAGAGACAAGACCACAAACTTGACCACACTTTTCCTGTGTCCACACTCCCAGTGGACGATGGCCACAGAGCTTTTCTTTCTACAATGTTCAAGGAACCTGCTGTACTCTTCAAAATGTGAGAGACTAGGTCTAATCGATTTTACCCAGGGGCAAGATTTTCAGAATTTAGCAGACATATGCAATTTGGAAAAAAAAAAAAAATAGGCGAGAGTTGTAGTTAAGCCAAGACACTTTCATGGGGTGTGTTCTTATCACATAAGCAAAGCATCTGATAAGCGGCTGAGAGGAGGAAGGAGGGGACAAATGCCACTACCACTGGCTAGCACACCAGTCAATCAGGCTTCCTTGTCTTCAGTCATGTGGGGACTCTCACAACCGTGCCTGCCCACTTTTTTACTTACAAATATAACAGACTACCCAGAGTTCCTTCTGTTACCTTCTTCCTGGTCTGGAGGTCTAGGATTCAAAGTGGCACAGCATGGGCCGTTCACTCTACAGCTAATCCCAGGAAAGTCACTGCAAGAGGTCCTCTTGTCTGGACTCAGACCTGCGAGTGGGACTGGAGGTGGGGACGGGACAGTCCTGAGAGCAGGAGTGTCGTTGGAGGTATAGACTTAAAAAAGCAGATGTGCATTTCAACAAGATTCTAATGTTTCCTCTAGAATGGAAGTCATAGAATCAATAGGTCTTGCAGAGTTCACAGGTCAGGATGCAGAGTCTGGTCCAGAACATAGTTGGTCTCTGACGTCCTCATCATGAATGCTTAAGAGATCAAGTACAACGCAACAGAACCCATTCAACCAACAAGTCACTACTGACTTTGCCATTACAGAATCAAAGGAACTCTACCATCCTGGGGCTCCTGGAAAATACCTTTCAGAATGACAGGACCTCTGTGTTACCAATAGCCAGAGCTACGAAGCCGACTCAGTAAACAGCAATGCTCCTTGGTTACAACAATCTCTCCTCTTGATACCGAATATCCTCAGAGGCGCAGGGTGCCGGGGCAGGGGAGGAGGGCAGTCCTGAAGCTCAGCCTCCAGGCTTTTCCCAAGAGAGCACGTGGTGGGCATCAGGGTCGTATTTAGAAGGAAGCTTGGTTACAGTCTTCAGGACACCAGTCCATGAGCAGTTGCTACTTCTTGGGCTTTTCTAGAATGTTCAAGAATTTTCCCCTTGTCATCTCTCTGGCTGCAATCACAAAGTAAACAAAATATCAATGAAAATCTAAAATAGAAAAAAGGGATCACAGGAAGATTTAAGTTAAAAATGCAGACTGGAACAAGAGACCCACTTTCCCAAAGCTACAGTCTGACTTTCTCACCTTTGTCGCGTGTGCCTGCACTTATAAATATATATGTTAATATAAAAAAAGGCATATTGGTAATTAGATCAATTGGTATACGCTTAAATCAACTGTATGCCAAACTGCTACCCTAACAAATTCAATCTACTCCTGTCAATTAAAACTAGACAGCGAATATAAAGTTGGCAACTGTATAAGGTACAGGTGAACTGGGAAAGGCTATCTGCTATCCTTACAAAAATCACCAGGGATTCCCAGTAAGGGTACGAGTTCCTTTATTTCTCTGTCTCTCGATTCTACTCCCCATGTCTACTATCTTATGAGGTTTGTTCTGGGAGGCTCAAATCCAACCAAGATTACAATCTTCTCTGGACTGTTGGTCTCTGCACATTCAAAATCAGTGATCATACCCTCTCCTTGGAGCAGTGGGAGGCCCTGTGTGCTGTAATATAACAGGGTTTATATTCCCTCCGTGCAGTTCTTCCCGGGATGTGTAATAAAGCAGTTTATAGAGCTTTGGTCTTCTCTCCCTTGACATTGTCAGTCCGTAGGTATTTAATATAGCCAGGCAAGGTTTATGTGTCTTGCTCTGCCTTTCAGCACCATCAATCTTTGAAACCTAGTTACTGCTAGGTTTATTCAGCCACTTTCCTAGATGTAAGGCTCCAAAGTAAAAGTAAAACCTTCCCCAATTACACGAGGGGCTCTCACTCTAGAAGCCCCCTATTATAGTTCTGCCAAGCAAAATTTCAGTAAGCATGTGTAATGCATCCCCCTGCTCCCCCATCACCCCATCTTCATTCCACAAAGTCATCATTTTAGATCTTAAATGTAGTTAACAGTTCTGAAAGTTTCTGATGGCTAGGCTGGGAAGCAAGAAGTCTTCTAGAATTATGTAGTGGACACAGGGCAGGAGGTGTCCTGTGATCTCAAAATAAAACCATATCCCTCTTGGCCAAAGAAAGGAGGCGGCTGGAGGAAGAACCTGAAGTAAAAAAGGGATGTCTGCTCCGACCTTGTTGTCTTTCCCTGGGGCAGAGCAAATGATGCAGGTCAGATCCTCTGCTCCAATCAATCAAAACTTAACAGTTGCTTCTTTGCCAGGCTTGGTGGTAAAGGCCGGTAATCCCGGCTGGAGGCTAGCTAATTTAATGAGACCCAGTCTTGAAATAAAATAAGATGAGATAAGATAAGGTCTGGGGATGTAGCTCAGTTGGTAGAATGCTTGCTTGCCTAGAGTTGCAGCAGGCCCGAGGTTCACTCACCAGTGATGCACAAACAGCTCCCCTAGCCTCCCGCCTGCTCCATATATGTATAGCCTGTACAGTCTGTCATCAGAGAGAGGAAGTATCATCAGTCTATACTTCCCTCAGTGCCTCCAACCCTACAGACACAAATATCTGACTTTTCCTTGGATGCACAGAAGTTTTATACATATCTTCCTTTGTTAAAATGTCAGGATTGAGGGCAGGCCTCAATTCCAGTAAATTCCAGTAAAACAGGACTAAATGCTGATCATACAAATCATACTGTGCAAAAAAAAAGACTAGGCAGAGACACACCACGTGTCTCCGTCAGAGTCAATTCTACTGGCTGGTGGCTTTCAGTGAACTCTATATATGGTAGGGTTATAAAAAATGGTTTTTTGTTTATTTCCCCAATAAAATATTTTTTTCTTGAGATGAGGACTCTATGTAGACTTGTTTGGTCTGGAACTTACTCTGTAGACCAAGCTGACCTCAGACTCAAGAGATCCACTTGCCTCTGCCTCCCAAGTGCTGAGATTAAAGGTGTGTACTACCTACCATGCCCAGTAAAACAGTAGTAAATTTAATAGATTTCTCTCTCTCTCCCCTCCTCTTCTCTCTCTCCCTCTCTCCCTGTGTGTGTGTGTGTGTGTGTGTGTGTGTGTGTGTAGTCATGGTGCCTGTAGAAGTTGGAGGACAGCTTGTGGTGTTTGCTCTCTTCATTCATCATGGGCTTAAGGGACTGAATTCAGATCACAGGCTTGGCAAGTCTCCTCCAAGTTAATGGAGATCAGGGGTCAAGGACTAGTCCTGTTGACTGAAATCACCTACTTATCCATGGGGAGACAGCAAGGACTTATTTTAAATAGAGAATACAGGATTTGGGGCTGAGGACGCAGCTCAGATGGTAGACTGCTTGCTAGCACTACATAAATAGGACATGGTGCTGCATGTCTAAAACTCCAGTACTCAAGACAGGGACAGGAGGGCCTCAGGCTAGACAGACTCCAAGCTTCACCTTCTGCGTCTGTATGACAGGCAGCCAGAGGGCAGAGCTTGGGTATTATTGTATAGCGGTGATCATCACACAACCACTTTTCCAGAGGAGCAAATGATGTTCCTCTCTAAACAAGGAACAAATGTGTTGTCACCCCCACATTTTCTGAGTGGGTGCATGAATGAATGGGTGAATGAATGAATGGACAAATGACAAGGGAGGTCAGAAACCTCAAAACTCCACTGACTGCAATCTTTACCCTTAGCCACGCCTTTACAAATTTACTTACACTTTCAGGTAGAGTAGCTACACAGGTCAACTGCTGACTCAGAACTTTAAGCCCAAACAGCATCAAACCAGCCTGCAACATGACCTGGAGCAAGCATGGAAACCAGATATAGGTAACAACTCCCCTGGCTGAACCCTGGATATGTCCTGATTTCACTGGTGATTTCTGCCTATTGTCCTTCAGACCTCCCAATTCCTTACTGCTATTTTAAAAGGGATCTATTTTTATGTATGCATATGGGTGGTTTGTCTGCATGTAAGCATGTTTAAGTGCCTGCACCCCAGAAGAGAGTGTCAGATTTCATGGAGCTGGTGTTACAGATGGTTGTAAGCTGCCATGTGGGTGCTGGGAACCGAACCCAGATCCAGTGTGAGAGCAGAGTGTGTTCTTAAGCACTGTGCCATCTCTTCAGCCTCTTTATCACTGTCCCCTATGCGTAAGGTGAAAGAATGCCCTGGAGATGTTTAGACTTAGAATTTTAAAAAGACTCAAATATTTGAGGACTCAAGAATTATTTAAAGGGAAAATGAGCAGATCCTGAAGTGGTAAGTTTCCCCGGAGTTGAACCAATCCTCCTTAACAACTCCCTTTCCACTCAATCATCTCTCCCCTTCCACCTAATCCAAGTACAGAGCTGCAGAAAACCATCATAAAAGTAGAAGTAATTCAAAAGACATCATCTTCTGCATGGGAGGGGAGAAAGTTCCCCTTCTTGCCAGTCCCATATAGGAGATATACGAATGCATGACATAGCCGCTCCCTAGAAGAGGACCTTGTCCTATAAATCAGATCCTAAGCACCAACCCCTTTTTGTGCACAGGGAAATTGCTATGGGTCAGGGCCTGCTCCAGAGCAAGTGCCCTCCTGTTCACTTGTCGTGGGAACATTAACACTGCTGATGAATTCATATAGCCCTTATTTTATTCCTTGTTTTTAATCCTTGCTGTCTTGATCTGTTGCAGTGTGAAGATTCTTATCCAACCTTCGACAATAATCACGGCCCACACACTGCACCCCCCTAAACCTAGTGAAATTGTTTAGTGATGCCAACCGCGCTTTTAATTTGCAAGACATCAGACACAGAGGTAATTTATACCAACATCTGTTCATTTTTGACTTCTGAAACAAACTCGCACATGCTGTTACAAAATCCCATTAGGAGTAAGGAGACAGCCTTCTGCTACTGTTCCATATTCCTTACATACACACACACACATACACGCACGCGTGCGCACACGCACGCACGCGCACACACACACACACACACACACACACACACACACTTCTAAGAGGGGTTATATATGTAAATACACTTTGCTAATGTAGTCTTACAAAGGCTTTCAACTCTCTTGGGCAGAGCCTTCAGAGCTGCTGTTTGCTCTCAGGGGAAAGGAAGCTAGCTGTTGTCTGCTTCCTGCTTAGCTCCACCCCTCCTTCTTCCCAGAAGTTAGTTTGTTTTTCTCTGCAGAGAAGGCCAAGGTGAGATTATAAATTAGTTCTCAGAGCTCGGCACTTCGAGTCCCTCCCCTTTCTCCTGGAGGAACTTTTCTTCCCAACTCCGACAGCGGTTGCAATAGATGAGACAGTCCACAAAGTGCTTGCTGGATAAGCATGGGGACCTGACTTTGGTCCTCAGAACCCACTCAGAAAAGCTGCGTGTGGTGGTGCGTACCTGTAATCCCAGTGCATGGATGAAGACAGGAGGCGGTCTGGGGCTGGCTGGTCAACCAGTCTGGCCTTCTCTGAGTTTCAGGCCCGTGAGACTTGTCTCACGAAATAAAGTGGACACTAAGGAGGACATCTGAGGTTTTCTTCTGGCTCCCACCCACACACACACATGTTCTTCCACACTCACACATAGGCTCCACACATCAAAGAAGCAACCCTAAGAGCTAGGGGTATAGCTCAGTGGCAGACTGCTTGTCTAGCAGGTTGGATCTTTAGCACCACACATATATAAAGAAAGGAGAGGAGAAAAGAGCAAGAGAAAAGTAGACAGGAAAGTTTTATCTAGTTGGTGAAATTTGCTCTTTTTGCTTTGGGGTCTATTGTCTAGAACTACCAGCTTGAATGGGAAGGCAACACTACTCCTACCCTAATAACTATGCAAGAGAGGCCCGCCCACTGGTCACCAGCCACCAGAATATGTAATGCACAGATGAGAATCATGGCATCATGTCACACCACAATTGACAGGCCCTTCTAATTAGGGCAGAGATCACACAGTGGGAAAAGCACAACAGAAACTCTCACTGCAGGGTCAGTGTGCACTGCTGCAGAGGGTGGGGAGGGGGCCACTTGGATATGCAGACAGAAAGCCAGCAATGGGCTGGACCACAACTCCCAGGTTTATGTTGCTTCTATCCCGCTTTGTAGTTCCTCTCAGGCTGTCAGGTTCATAGCAGCTGTAAATACCCGGGTAGACTTAGAGAGGTCATGGCTGAAGGGACAATGCTATCCTGCTCACTCTGCAAGAGGTGTGGGGTTAATATAACCTCTCCCTTAGATCATTCAATTCCTCCATCTTCTGTTTAGCCTTGCCTCTAGTTCCTGCTCTGCAACGCCGAGCCCCAATCCGCCTTCTCTGCAGTAAATTTCCTGGTGGCTGGGTGGAAGGATTCAACAGTACAGATTGATTTCTTACCAGCGAGGGGTGAGGGATCACCAGAGGCCCCTGGCTAACGAGATTGGGTGCAGGATCTCTCGAGACCAGCCCTCTCTGCCAGAGCTTTGTCCCTTTTGTCCGTGACATATGGGTTTCATTACAGAAAGATTTTTCAGATTATAACTTTGAGTCAATTGCCTGATAAAATTCCGGTTGACTTTTATGTAGGGAACAATGCAGTAAAGAGTAAGTAACTTTTTAATGAAATACAAGAAACTCATAAAATGTTGGGGTTTCAATTTCAATCTACTTTAAATATTTTGGTGCTGCACTGTAATTAAAAACATTTGCAAGGTAGAGAAGAGTTATTCCCTATTCCTCTTGGATTTTCCTCACACAGAAGAGTAACAGCGGGCAGCTTCTAGGAGAGTCTCCTATTAGCAGCCAAGAAAACAAAGGAGACAGTGTAAACGGTGAAAGGGCAGGTCTCTTCTGCACTCAGCAGCCCTAGACTTCAAACTCAGCTCTTCCTTGAACCTGGAACTGTGGGCAAGGTCCAGCTCTATCCCTTGGAGCTTCAGATTCCTCCTCTATTCAAGGTGGGATTAATACTGCAAAGGTCACACAGGCAGACATTTGTACGTTCTCCCTACTGTCTTTCTTGTGCTTCAGTCTTTAGCTGCACCATAGAAACATACTGTTCTAACTTCAAGCTCATGTGACCACTGTTCTCCATCGGAACTCCCTCCCTAGGTTTCTGGTCAGCCCTGGCAAGTACTGGAGTTTCCTTAGTAGTTCACCATCAAGGGGGACCATGTCTGTACTAAATGAACAAGCACACAGCATGAGGTCTAGTAAAGAGAAAGCTCATCGTTTATTATTCTTTGTAAAATAATTTTTTTTTTTTTTGAAACAGGGTTTCACTATGTAGCCCTGGCTGTCCTGGAACTTACTCTGTAGTCCAAGCTGGCCTCAAACTCACAGACATCTGCCTGTCTTTGCCTCCCAAGTGCTGGAATATAAAGGTGTGGGCCACCACTGCATGGCATAACTCTTTATTTTAAACCTACTTTTATTCATCTTATTGTAGGTTGAGTGTTTTTTTCTGCATATCCATCTGTTCACCATGCCCATGCCTGCCACCCATGGAGGTCAGCAGAGGGCATCAGATCTCCAGGGACTGGATTAATGGATGGTTATGGATCACCAAGTGAGTGTTGGGAATCAAACTTTGGTTGTATGCAAGAGCAACAAGTTCTCTTAATCACTGAGCCATCTCCCTGGCCTCTATTTGTTATCCTTACAAGATCTGTAAACTTCACCTGTAACAGGGCCACCTTGTGTGTGGAAGCACATAAAGTCTGGAAGGTTGAACCCTGCTGAGAGAAAGTCTGTCAAGTGAAGCTGTGGGTGATCTCTGATAGCCTTATGGATGACTCCAACAATCCTGAGGAGAAAGGTCTAGTTACACTCTACGGTCCATTTTACAACTCTCCCAAAGTCAAAGAAGGGCTACAATTGCTGGCAAAATCAGGGTGCTGAAGGCTCTTCCTTCAAAAAGTTTCATATTTTGATTCCATCTCTTCTACCATAATAAGCAAACATGATAGGAACAGAAAAAAAATATATATATAAAACCAAACTTTCACAACCCCCACTGGTATCATGTCGGTATTAGAGGCAGCTACCTTCTTTAAATATAGTAAGATGAACTCAGAACAGAAAGGAACAACACATAAAAGCCTGGCTAATTTAGCTTAACTCAATGTGTCAAAAGGCTGTTTATTTAGCTAGCTTTGCAAAGATATTTTGTAGTTATGTAGTATTATTCTTACTAATTACTGTTTTGCCCTTGAAACCTTGAATGATCTCTGACAGCTCTGACAAGAGTCTACTCATTGACCGTCACTGTGTGCTACACAGGAAGCAGGAACAGACTCATCAGTCACGTCGGTCACAGTGTGCCTACTGTGTATCTTATGTTTTCTGATGCCACTGTTGTTTGCTGCCTTGGAGGTGAAGCCAGGTGTTAACAGATATTTTGGTGTAGTAGAAAACAGATGCCAAGGTGATTTATAATGCTGATTTTAGTTTTTGGGAATTGGAACGTTTTCCTGCTGTAATGGTATGCAGCAGAGCAGGTCCAAGGTGGCTTGCTTGAGATTCTTCACTGAGTGCTAGCTCAGTGTCAGAGATCCTCTGGACAGAGACAAACACCAAGTGATCAATAACGCAAGTTTAATCCAAGAAGTGATAGCAGAAAGGAAAGCCAGGACTTGATGAACAGGTAAACAAAATTGGACAGTTTCAATATGGAAAATTATTTTAATAGTGTTTCATAGCAGAAGGAGGGAAAAAAAAAGAACAGAAATATCCAGCCAGCAGATTTATTTTCAGGATATAAAACATCAAGCAGGAACATAAAATATGAGAAGTGTCAGCCATGATGCCTGGAGATTGAAGGCAGATGCAGACGAATCTTAATTGTCAGGTACTTGAAAAATGCTGTCCTCGGGTGAAGAGAACCCCGTTTCCCCATTAAGTCTCCTTGCTCCAAACTCTTTTAAGAGCAAAGCAAGACTAGATTTCAAACATGCAATCTTATCATCCTTCTCCCAGACAACAAAGAAACTAAACATTTGTATTCCAGAAATGAGAGCCAACTAACTAACTCGGAAGGTATTTGAGACCAGGTCTCACGTAGCTCAGGCTGGCTCAGATTTGTTATGTAGGAATTACTTATCTGCATGCCTCCACCTCCAGAGTGCTGGGATTCTGAGTGCGTGCTAAGCTATATTCCCAACCCTCACTTTTTTTCAGATAGGGTCACGTGTGGGCTAGGCTGGTCTCCAACTTTCTGTGTAGCAGCCAGAGCCAAAGATGACCACCTCTTGGTTCTCCTGCCTCTGCCTCCCGTGCGCCTGTGGGATTACAGGGGCCACCACACTCTGCTAAGGTTCCTCTCATACTCAACTGTGGGAAAAACGATGCGATCAACACAATGACATAATAGTCCATTAGGGAGTTAGAACTGTTACTAAATACTCATATATTTCTGCAGAATACTCATGCTTCTGGAATTTACATCATAATATATCCCCACAAAACATGATGACCAAAGTCTAGGAACTTCAAACAGTTACTATCTCACTCCTAAAGTAAGACCAGTGATAGTGACTGTCCAAGGTTAAGACAGAACACTAGTCAAAATGTTTCATCTGTACACAAACATTCAGAATAACTTACTCATGTGCTGTTCTCTGTTCTCAGGGAAAACAGGCCAAGACCACAGGACAGACCACTCCATACAACTTGGATATTCAGACAACTTTCCTTCTTGGTCCATGTCACTTCTAAGTGCAGTTTAAGTCTGGAGAGAAAGAAGGACCAGCCTTCTTGACCCCCAGGGCAGGGAAAGAGTTACATTCTCACACTGAGAAGCCAATAAAACCTCTCTTGATTATAATTTAGATAAGAACCACTAGATTGAATAATAATGTCTGAAACTCCCCTGGCTGTTTCACCTTGAGACGTCCATCACTGGGTTAAACATGATGCTAATTGCATTTGGATTGATTAATTTCTCTCACTCCTGTCTATTCGAATAACGCTTAACAAAATAATCATAGCGCCCAGAGCCAAATCTTTTCCGTCAAAGGAATGAAGCCATCAGAACAGGCAGAGATGAAAGAAATGAAGATGACCCGTAATTACTGCTACGGTGATATCATTACCATATTATACAAAATGAGCATGGTGGGGGGAGGTGCTGAAATTATTTATTTATTTTAATGGAACCCTACAACCTAAGAATACAGATTGGATATCGAGTGCAAAGCACACAAGTATGTAACTTAAAAAAAATAAAAACCTTGCTTATGAAACTACAAAATCAAGCAAGCACTGAGGCCCAGATACATCAAGAGTGCAGGGCTGTGAGCAGATATCCGCACCACTGCTTTTCTCTGCAGTAACACTGTGTACAAGGCTTGCAGAGACATAAGATGCTGTCCTCCTTCATCCTCCCTCATGCCACAAGGATGCCGTGGCTACTGGGGAATTCTTCCTTACACAGAAAATATCATTTTCTTTTAATGTTGTTAGAAGTGGCCTTGTTTATAAATTTATAACTGAAGTTTTAACTGACAATGGTTCCAGTTTAAGATGTTAATGAAATTAGATGTCTTCGGATTTTACATATGTTCACTGGGCAGTATTATGCCAGTTACTTAAAACACTATTTCCTATACATTTTCTGTTGCTTAATAGGAGTTTTTTTTCTTTGTTTTAACACAACAGAAAACCTTGGATTATACAGGATTTAAGACCTGGTTCTAAATTTAGAACTTACTCGATGGCGTTTGAAGAGAAGCCATGAAGCTTCTCTCTGCGTCAGCTCTCCCACCTGTAAACTCAGGCTTCACTGCACCTTACTATATGACTTACAGACATGCATCAACAGAGACAGACAGACAGACAGACAGACACATACACATACACACACACACACACACACACACACACACACACACACACACACCCCTCACATGTTTGGCAATTGATGGCACAAGAAAATAGATAAATGACAAACCACACACATAAGACTATGTGGCTCCCCTGAGTCTAACTATATGGTATCTACAGAGCCCTGAACAATGTTTTGGTCACTCTACTTAAGTCAATCAAACAGACATTTGTAAAGTACCTTGCATATAGAATTTTAAAATATAATTTTTTAAAAAGATTTGCTTATTTTATGTATATGCGTACACTGTAGCTGTCTTCAGACACACCAGAAGAGGGCATCAGATCCCATTACAGATGGTTGTGAGCCACCATGTGGTTGCTGGGAACTGAACTTAGGGCCTCTGGAAGAGCAGTCAGTACTTTTAACCGCTGAGCCATCTTGTCAGCCCTAAAAATATATCTGTGAAATAAATAAGATACTTGGTATATAATTTTAAGAAGCTAGAGAATACTTGAGCTAGGGAATTTTAAAGGCAGAGCTCCCAGTAAATAAAAAATGAAAATGGATACTGAAATTGCTTTAGTTAGGTTGGGCAATAGTATGTTTCTTTTTCTACTTTTTAAATATTTTAAAATATTTTATAAGTATGTGTGTTTTTCCTGCATGTATGTATGTATGTATGTCCATCACGGATGGCTATACCTGGTGCCCTCAGAGGTTAGATGAAGTTGGATCCCTTAGAAGTGGAGTTACAGATGGCTGAGGTACCATGTGGGAGCCGGGAACTGAACCCAGGTCCTAAGATCAGTAAGTACTCCTAACTTCTCAGCCATCTTCATAGACTCTCTTTACTTTCCTATGTATTATCAAATAAACCAAGCACATATTTTTGAGTTTATAATCAGTAACAAATTTGAACAGGAGTTTAATAAAAAAAATCAAAACAAATACTTCTGCCAGTTAATAGAACACAAACATCTATGATATTAAAAATAATCCAGTGTCATTTTGATTCGTTATCCTGAAAACTGAAAAAAAAAAAAATGAAAAAAGAAAAAACAACCTAAGTATTTTCCTGCAGTCTTTTTTAAAGTGAATTTCAAGGAAGTCCAATAGGCGCTGAATTAGGAGGATAAAGAGAAGCGGCTGCTACTGTAGCTGGAAAAGACAAAGCTGATAGCACACAAGCACATTAACCTTCACTCAAACACGTTCACAATAATATCATGTTTCCTTGATGTGAAACAAGAAAAAACTGAAAGAGACAGGTGTGTGTGTGTGTGTGTGTGTGTGTGTGTGTGTGTGTGTGTGTGTGTGTTAGTATCTGGACAATGATTCAAATGAAGCAATTGTAAAAACAACGACATAGTTTTGAGCTAAATTGGACATGGACTACAGAAGACACTGGTAAGGAGCTTTATTATTTTGTTCAATGTTATAGTTTTGTCACGCACACCTTTAGTCCCAGCACTCGGGAGGCAGAGGCAGGTGGATTTCTGAGTTTGAGGCCAGCCTGGTCTACAGAGTGAGTTCCAGGACAGCCAGGGCTATACAGAGAAACCCTGTCTCAAAAAACCAAAAAGTTTTGTCATTTAAAATGTTAGGAATCCATATAAAAGCATAAAGGAGGAAATGGAGTGCTATCTAGAGGTTTCAGTGTGGGATCTTAGTGTGCAGATCTAACAAGTGCAGGAGGCTGGCCTGCCTGGCTTTTGGGCCGTGGGGATGGGTGTGGGGTCCATTATCACACTTTGCAGTTATATAGTCAACACAGGCTTTATAGAAAGCCTCTCCACACAAACTCTTCTCTTATCACCACCCATCACAGGATAATTGTAGAAGCTCCACGGTGAGCATCAGGGCAGAGGAGACCAGGAAAAGAGATGGGGTGATTAATCCTGAAGGGGGCTTGGAAGTGGCTAGACAGAAAGTGTTAGAAAGGGAAGAACTTTTCATGTCATGAATATTCATTTTCATCACTAAAATCTTCAGATGAGAAACAAATTACAAATGATCAATGCTCAAAAGCAGATTACTTAATTTTTAAATACACATTGAACACAGGTTAGGTCTAGTAATAAAGAACTGCTTCTCCCAGCCCACCTCTCTCTTAATAACTTAAGAAATCACACAGATAAATAGCATTAATATTTCACTCTGGCCACTACACGGCTCTGAGAGAAGCCCACTGGGTCAACATGTCTCTGCAAGACCCTTGGGAGGTGGACAGAAGGAGTCTTCTCTTGAATCTTCTCAGAAAAGACTACAGCAAGATACAAAAAGGACTAACTTAACTTAAAGCTTTCACTAGCCAATTAAAAAAATTTTTTTAAAAATTTCTTTCTTTTTTTTTTTTTTTTTTCTGGAGACAGTTTCTCTGTGTGCCCCTGGCTATCCTGGAACTCACTCTGTAGACCAGGCTAGCCTCAAACTCAAACTCACAGAGATCTGCCTGCTCTGCCTCTAGAGTCCTGGGGTTAAAGGTCTATGCCACCACTGCCTAGCGTCACAGGCCAAACTGTATTTCAACAACACATCCTTACATTGTCAACAACTACCACACATCTGAATGATGGCCTCACTAATTCGACTTTACTTTGACCGTTCTTTTACTTCATAGATTTGTCTAATTAAAAAAAGAATGATTTATTTTATATTTATTTTATGTATGTGTTTATGAGTGTCAGTGTATACACATGTTATCTTAGGGTTTCTACTGCTGTGATAAAATACCATGACCAAAAGCAACTGGGGAGGAGGTGGTTTACTTCAGCTACAGTTCTACATCACAACCCATCACTGAGAGGTCAGGGCAGGAACTGAAGCAGAAACCATGAAGGAGTGCTGCTTACTGGCTTGCTCCTCGTGGCTTGCTCCGCCTATTTTCTTATACTACCCAGGATGACCTGCCCGGAGTAGCATTGCTCCTAGTAGGCTGGGCGCTTTCACATAAATTATTAATAATAATATTTTTTAAAATAATACAGGTTTGGCCACAGGCCAATCTGGTGGTGATACTTTCTCAACTGTGGTTCCCTCTTTTTAAATGACTTTAATTGTGTCAAGCTGACAAATAGGTAACCCAGACATGTGGATCTCATGGGTGTACTGCCCAAAGAGGCCAGAAGAGGGCATTAGATTCCCTGGAAGTGGAGTCTGTTGGTTGTGAGATGCTCCAGGTGGGTGATGGGAAAAAACCCAGGTTTTCCACAGGAGGAACAAGTGCTCTTAACCCCAGAGTCTCTCTCCAGCTCCCCAACCCAATTTATCCCATTTAAAAGAGATTACTAGTTACATATATATATATATATCTTCATTTGTCCAAATTGACCAGAAAATAAATTCATTGATGAAAAAGATTTTTAGAGCTAATTGAACTTGAAAAGATATACAGTAGCTACCTAGCAAGCTTTAATTTTAAAACTTTTCTTTATAAAATTATGTAGCATAGAAAAAATTGTCACAGTATAAAAGCATAACACTTTCCATCTTCAGTATTTATGAATTTATTTAAAGCTGAATTACAACCAGATAAGAGGTTATTTTCCCTGTGATTAAAAATAATAGCTACTTAAATCTGTGTTTTTCCCAATAATATCCTATTCTGATGTTTCTAAATGACCTTATTCATAATACTCATAAATTATGAGTTTGAAATAATTAGAACACAAAAATATTCTTAGCCAAAAAACAATTAAAGCATGTATAACAGTCTGCATCAGTCAACTCCACGGCTTAGTCTGCACCCAGCTAGTGATCTCTGCTGTGCAGGGAGAGGCACAATGGCCTTTGATGAGAGCACAGATCATCATCGAGGATTTCTTTACAAATAATTTAGGATCTTAAACACTGCTTGTGGGTAATCAATATGGCAAAACAGAATAAAAGGGAAATGTTAATCAGATTTTATGCAAACATTTATTATAACTTTTAATTACATTTAAACTTCCATTTTATTAGGTTTATTTACATTCAAACAAATATACAAGTGAAAGTAAAGAGAAGCACTTTTATAGATGCTAGATCACTTCCCTCAAAATAAAAAATAACTGGAAAGTAATTGTCTAGCAAGCTCTTACTTCATATTTATTAATATGTGTATGACTGCAGCTGGTAAGACACCGAAAAGCACTAAGGTTCTTCCTAGAACGCGCCTCTCCACTCCTCTGGGCACTGCCACTTCCTCAGGAGAATCTAGAGAGAGCTTAGTGACTACAGAATAGCCTCCCCAACAACTTGGGGGATGGGTGCAGAGATCAGGAAGTATCTCATTCCAGTGCACCGTGTATGCTTGACTCCAGCTAGTCATTTTGAAAGAAGGATAGTTGACTGTGAAAATGCCTCTACCAGGCTGACCTGTGGGCAAGCCTGTGGCACATTTTCTTGATTGATGAAGAGGGCTCAGCCTACTGTGGGTGGTGCTGCCCCTGGGCAGGTGGTCCTGGGTTCTGTAAGAATAAGCTTCAGGGAGCAAACCAGTAAGTCTTTGTGCCATCCCACTGTGTGTCTATACCACAATTGTTAGCTTACTCATTTACCTTCTGAAAAACTTTTGAGATGTTTCTAACTCATATTATAAATAAAGTCTTGAAACACGATGTCTTTGTGTAGAGAGTTTTTATGCATCTTGAACAAAAAATTAGGAATTTTATGTATATGGTACTTGCTAACTTTATTTATTTATTTTTAACTTATTTTTTTATTAGGTATTTTCCTCGTTTACATTTTCAATGCTATCCCAAAAGTCCCCCATACCCACCCCCCCAACCCCCTACCCACCCACTCCCCCTTTTTGGCCCTGGGGTTCCCCTGTACTGGGGCATATAAAGTTTGCAAGTCCAATGGGCCTCTCTTTGCAGTGATGGCCGACTAGGCCATCTTTTGATACATATGCAGATAGAGACAAGAGCTCCGGGGTACTGGTTAGTTCATATTGTTGTTCCACCTATAGGGTTGCAGTTCCCTTTAGCTCCTTGGGTAATTTCTCTAGCTCCTCCATTGGGGGCCGTGTGTGATCCATCCAATAGCTGACTGTGATCATCCACTTCTGTGTTTGCTAGGCCCCGGCATAGTCTCACAAGAGACAGCTACATCTGGGACTTGCTAACTTTATAAAACTAACAAACTTTTCCAAAATGACCATGACACCTGTAAGGTATGAGATTTAGATTTATACCTTTTCCAACACCTGCAAGGTCTACCTTTAGTTTTAGCTACTCTACAGCTATACACTGGTATGCTATTATGTTGTTAATCTACAAATACAACTTCCTTGAAGACTAGTGTTGTTAAAGATCATTTCTCTATGCTCACTAACCATTTACTTACTTCTCCTGTAAAGTATCAGGTCAAGTATTTTACCCATTTAAACACTACGCTCTGCTTCTTCTAACCTAGTCCTAGAGTGCTCAGGCTACACGGCAGGCCTTCTGGGCTCTATCATCACCTCCAGGTCCTAGACACCTGACTCAATTAGGTTTCTATTGCAGTGATGTGGTGGTTTGAATAGGTGGTTGAATAGGTCCCATAGATTCATGTGTTTGAATGCTTGGCCCATTGGGAGTGACACAACAAGTGTGACCTTGTTGGAGGAAGTGTGTCACTGCTGGGGTGGGCTTTGGGATCTTCTATGATCAAACTCCACCCAGTGTGTAACAGAGTCCCCTTCTGTTGCCTGTGGATCAAGATGTAGAACTCTCAGCTCCCCTAGCACCATGTCTGCCTGCCCACTGCCATGCTCCCACCATGAAGAGAACAGACTAAATCTCTGAACTGTGAGCCAGCCCCAAACTAAATGTTGTCCTTTACGAGAGTTGACTTGGTCATGGTGTCAATAAAAAAATTCAAGGCAATAAAATCCTAAGACAAGTGATCAAACACCATGACCAAAAGCCACTTGCAGAAGAAAAGGCTCACTCCAGCTTACAACTCTCAGGTCACACTCCATCACCAAGGGAAGTCAGGGCAGGAACCCAGGGAAGAAACCAACACAGAACACTTGGAGGAATGGCGCCTTCTGGTTTGTTCAGCCTAATTTATTTGTTTCTTCCTTTTTAAAGTTTTCGTTTATCTTATCTTTTGATGTGCATGAGTATTTTGGATGCATATGTTTGTGCATCTCATGTGTACCTGGTACCCACAAAAGCAAGAAGAGGTTATTGGCTCTCCTGGGATTGCAGTTATAAATGGTTGTGAACTAGGTACTCCCTCACTTAGATATCATATGTGGGTATTAAACCCAGGTCCTCTGAAAGAACAGCAAGTGGTCTTAACCACTGGGCTATCTCTCCAGCCCCTTCAGCTTACTATCTTATAACATCCAGGGCCACCTGCCTAGGGCGATCCCATCCACAGTGATCTTGGCCCTCCCAAATCCATCACCATCTTCCTTCCGATGACCCTAGCCTTTGTCAAGTTGACAAACAACAACAACAACAAAAAACAAACAAACAAACAAACAAACAAAAAACTAGCCAGGGACGTGCCTGTATTATACTCCTGTCCTAACAGGAGCTCAGGGAAGGCCACATTTGCTCGTTTCTGTGCCCTACACTAAGAACAGGTCTGGCATCTGTCAAGATCCCATGCTGCTTGTGATGGAGAGTCTCTAGTATGAGGGAAAGAAATGTGCTAATCTGTGGGTCTTGGGATGAGTGTCTTCAGCTTTCTTCATTTTTAAAGGAGTTGAAAAACAGATCTATAAACACACACATAGATCTGTGCATTAGGGCACACAGAAACTTAAAAAAAAAAGGTATTATGAGTCCAGTGCGATTCTTTACAAAGAATAGTTTCTTTCATGTTGTTAAATTGCTTAAGAAACAAACTCCTTGTATGAAAGTGACTGTATGCCTATGTCACTGTATGGAAATAACAGTTCACCTATACCACTTGGCTAGGACAGAGCTTCATCACACATCTCCTGCCACTCACACGCCCTGAGACTGAAAGCCAGGTAAGGTGCAGTTCAGAGTCTACAATGGATAGACTTGGTCTCTAGAGATATTATATAATTGGTCACATCTAACAAGTGACAGAACATTCATCTAAGTCACCTGATTCCAACTTGGAGGTTCTTTTTTCTTTGAAACATTCCTCATTAAGTATAACCCCAGCACTCCCTCACTTGGATAATTTGGAAAGCGCTGACAGCAATCACAATGGTCACCAGCATGGGGTCCGCTGCACCTATGTGGCGCTTCTGCACCCTTTGTTTTAGAGTCTTGTCTCAGAGAAAGGGGGTCCAGTGGGACAAAAAGTAGCAGTGACCAGTGTCTTTAAAAAGGAAGAGGAAGCCTGGCACAGGTAGGGGAACTTTAAGCTCCAATGCAAGGGCATAGCAAGACTCCTTCCTTAAAAGACGAAAAAAGGCAGAGCATGCATGCATACATAGGAGGAAAAGGGGAAAGCCTGACTTAAAGCTTCACAGATATGTTTTATTTTCAGAACCCTTGAAGCTGGGGTTGGGAAGTAGCAGCAGCCATGTTTGGCTCTCATGTTCCTTTCAGTTGAGAGGATTGTATAGGAGGAGGCTTCTTTCCTCTTCATGAGCAGTTTCTCATTTCCACCACGAGGCCTCTTCCATGGCTTTAGCTGGCACTGGACTTTGAGGTCTTTGTGGGACTAGAGTCTCCAAGATGTACTTCATGCCACTGTGCCTTACTGTGGCTGGCCAGTGCTGGCTGCAGAGATTTCATCACGACTGGCCCTGGGACTCCTCAGGCTGGCAGCAAACACGGGGAAGGGGGCAGAGGCTTATTCCACATGAGGGTGGTGCTGGCTCTGGGTCAAAGTATGCCCTGTGGGGAGGCAGGCCCTGTGGGGAGGCAGGCCCTGTGGGGAGGCCTCTTTTCTCCAGAGCACTGAATTGCTCAATTTGGCTCTATTAATTTCATTCTTACTATTATTCTCTTGTGCTTCATTTTGGATAGTTTTTATGGTTTTCATTGCAATTCATTTCACTGGTTCAAGTTGGACCGACTAAGTTTTAAGGTAGCTAAAAGTTCCTTTTTGATTTTATATATACCATTATGAGTTTAATAACAGTCAAAAGTCAGGGGCTAATTTTCTTTCCTACAGTTTGTAGTGGGAAGAGTGCATTTTCAGGAAAGGAAAGAGCACAAAGAATAATCACGATTAACACAGGTCCCAGTCTGAGGAGAGGAGGAGGAGAAAGGGAGGCTATGGCATGCATCATTTATTTCTACAATCAAGCATCAAATTGAGAAGGAAAATGTAATTTTCAATCTCTTTTATTTTTAATAAGAGATAAAATGGAACACTTAAACTCCAAGTCAACTTTAAAAAGTAGGACTCTAGAACTCACCTCACCACATGTACTTTTATACCCTTTTGCTTTAAGGTTATCTGGTAAAGAGCATAACAAGTTCTAGGAGGCAGTCAAAGAAACTAGTATATTTAGTTCCGCAACCCTTTAAGAAGAAATGCCCACCAGGAAAGGGTTAAGAAGCTTTAGAAGATGCAAATACTAACAGTGTGAAAAGAAGCAGGCCTAATGGAACTCAAATGGCAACCAGCTAATTGTTCCATGTGAACTGGCACTAGGACTTCACTTTTCACAAGAGGGCAGCAAGAAGCTTTCTAGATTCTTCCAAGTCCTATTTGAAAAGTGTGTTGGGATTTCAAGCTATTATACAGTTACTGAGGCCACCTACAAAAACCTTAAGAATGCCCAGCTGATAGAAAAGATTTCACAAATTCTAGCGAGGTGCTGTGGTGGCAGCAGGGGTCTACTGAGCCAGAGTTCAAGGCTGACCTGTTCTCTTAAAAACCGAACACTAGGCTGGAAAGATGGCTTAGAGACTAAGAGCACTGGGTGCTCTTCTAAAAGACCTAGGTTCAATTCCTTCACAACAACATTGTGACTCAGTTCTAGGTATCTGACACCCTCAACTGGCCTCTACACATGATCATGGTACTCACACACACACAATACTCATATATACAGAAAACCAAAACCACTGCCACCACCACCAAAACCTGATCAAAGCAACAACCACCACCAAAACAAAAGAACACAAACAAAACAAAAAATACCACCAAAAACTTTCAAAGACTTAGCCGCAATTTCACAGTTCCATTCAAATCATTACAGCCCTTTGTATTCAGAAAATGTTACTATTGTCTAAGCCATTTAGGCTTCAGACTAAATATGTTTCTTTTACTCAAAATGATGTTTTAAAAACTCACTGATTTTTGTTCTGATCAGTCACTTTGCTAGGTCAAGTCAAGAGCTAGTAACATTGCTGCCCCCATTTGCAAGTAACTGCTGTGCCACAGAGGACTGCAAGATTGCATAGAGACAGAAACATTGTAGGAATGGAGCAATGCACCAGGGACAGCTATTGTGAAGATCTATAAAAGCAAAGAACGTGGGACTCTTAGATTCTTATGAATAAAAAGTGTTAGAGATCAGCTCATCTGCGCTCCAATCTGATCTGAACTGGTCCCAGAGTTCTGCTTCTGCCTGGGCATTTACTGAAGAGCGACTCAACACTTTCTGAATCCCGTTTAGTTTCTGGACATTTAGAACAGCTTGCTTTACCTGTTTGTATATCTATCTACTATCTACTAAGTTAATTTGCTTTCTTTTTGGATACATTTTGCTTTGTAACCCTAGCTGGCCTGCCACTTGCTATACAATCTAGGTTAGCAACCTAACTTGTAGCAACTCATTTGCCTCAGCCTCTTAAGTACTGGGGCTTAAGAAACTCACCATCACTCCTGGCTTGAAAGTTCTTTAATGGTGTGGTAAATACATAAGAAAACACCTAACTGCTCTTTTTTTTTTTTTTTTAAATGCATTATTATTTTTTTAAAGATTTATTTATTATTATATATAAGTACACTGTAGCTATCTTCAGACACACCAGAAGAGGGAGTCAGGTCTTGTTATGGATGGTTGTGAGCCATTGTGTGGTTGCTGGGATTTGAACTCTGGACCTTTGGAAGAGCAGTCAGGTGCTCTTACCTGCTGAGCCATCTCACCAGCCCCCTAACTGCTCTTTAACTTCTCATTGTGCCTAATTCTGTCCCAGAGGACAGAGCAAGGATCAAAGCTCAATTAGTCAAGGGAAGGAAAAAAAATGGGATGTAATGAGTTTAATCAAAAGCAAAGGAATATAGGTGAAATCTTAGCAACAGCTAAGTAAATCTGCAAACCCTGACCGCTTTAAGAGCAATGAGACAAGCCGGGCGTGGTGGTGCACGCCTTTAATCCCAGCACTCCGGAGGCAGAGGCAGGTGGATTTCTGAGTTCGAGGCCAGCCTGGTCTACAAAGTGAGTTCCAGGACAGTCAGGGACTATACAGAGAAACAATGTCTTGAAAAAACAAAATAAACAAACAAAAAAAGAGCAATGAGACAGACAACCCTTCGTCATTCTCAATGCTAGGATGCTGCTCAAATCCAAAACGGTTTCTAGAAATTGTCCAAGTCTTTTTTGATTTGAGACACCAAGTACTTCTTTTTTTAAGATTTATTTATTATTATATGTAAGTACACTGTAGCTGTCTTCAGATACTCCAGAAGAGGGCATCAGATCTCATTACAGATGGTTGTGAGCCACCATGTGGTTGCTGGGAATTGAACTCAAGATCTCTGGAAGAGCAGTCAGTGCTCTTAACAGCTGAGCCATCTCTCCAGCCCCCAAGTACTTATTTAGATGAAACACACGATAAAGATAATGGGATGCAGGCCGGCGTGGTGGTGCACGCCTTTAATCCCAGCACTCGGGAGGCAGAGGCAGGTGGATTTCTGAGTTCGAGGCCAGCCTGGTCTACAAAGTGAGTTTCAGGACAGCCAAGGCTATACAGAGAAACCCTGTCTCGAAAAACCAAACCAAAAAAACCAAAAACAACAACAACAACAAAAAAAAAAAAACAAAAAACAAAAAAAAGATAATGGGATGCAATGCTATATCCAAACACAGATGATCCTTAGAAAGACAGGTGACAGCTCAACCCTCTCTCCAGGAACATTTGTCACTTAGGCCTTTGTCCTTCAGAGATTTGAGTGAATGACATATGCTATAGGTTGATAATTAGTTTTTTCTTTCTTTCTTAAAAACAAAACAAAACAGAAAAGCATAGAGGCCAGCACTGGCCCCTCCCCTGGAGAGACAGAGGCCGAGCGGTTTGGGAATACATGCCTTGATCAGACTTGCACCGTGACTGCTGAATACACGCAGCATCCCAACACCACCTGCTCTCACACCAGCCACTTGGGAATGAGAAAGGATCCATCAATTTCACCTTTCCCTGAGAGACCACCCAGACCAATGCTTAATTCAATGTCATGCTAAAAAAATGCTACCTATTAACATCCCTCAGCTACCAGAGGTCTAATTATTTAAAATACTGTATTAATGGGAATTATATAATTTTATTTCTTCCAAAGGAGTTACAACTCCACTACATACGGGAACATTATACATATATCTAGGCAGCAAAGACTGAAAGGAATAAAATTTCTTACTCAAATCTGTTACCAACACCTTGCCAATGGCTTAAATTTTGAGCTTCATTTCCACATCACTGGATGGAAATTGTTGTTTCTCATCCAGAAAATGTGAATTATTTATTTTGGATTATATTGATATTTGGTCACAGATTTTATAACACAGAAGCCAAACCCCATAAACAACCACATTTTAATTCAAAGTAATTAGCTGTTTTTCCATGAACAAATAGAGGCAGCTTTCTTTTACTTCTGGCTCACTTACATGCTCTTTACTTATTTCATTTCCCATTTATTTTGCTATTAAATGTTACTTAGTCTGATACCTACGTGTTATGCTATCTACATATATCTATGTGTTATACTATCTAGCCTCTGTCCTCCCTATTACCAATTCCACCTATTTATTCGTCTGTTTTTGAGATAGGATGCTACTCTGTAGCATTGGCTGACCTGAAACTTGCTATGTTGTCCAGGCTGGCTTTCAAATCACTGACATCTGCCAGCCTCTGTCTCCTCAGTGCTGGGAACACCACACCTAGCAATTCCACCCATTTTTAACCCAAAGTTATATGTGTATATATTTCAAAAGCCAAATAATTCAAAATGATTTTAAAAGAAAAACCACAGTTCTCATTAACTACTTCCTAGTGGCAACTGCTTTCACCCTGTTCAGAATATTGTTTTATATCACTTCAATGCCTCTTAATAACTAAATAATGCACTATATTATTTTTGATTTTTTTCTTTCAATATTGACTTGCCCAATAAAGACAGTGGTGATTTCACTGTTTTCCTACACATTCCCCGCTTCTAATTCCAAGACTATATATGCAAGTACTGTACATTCTCAGAGTTTTACAGCCTTGGTGATTTTTGTTTTTGTGTAAACATTAGAGTATAGTAATTCATAGTCCAGCCTACTGTATACTAGGGCTAAATGGTGCATCTTATTGTTCTAGGGCCATGGTGAATGGAATAATACAATTAAGCATAGCACAGTATAATCAGAGGCAAAGTAAACACAGGCTAGATGAAGGCACTGTGGGCATACATGACATATCTTATAAAACACTTATATATGAGTATACTCTTAAACCATCAGCAATTTAGTTTAGTAAAATACCACCATGTAAATACAACCATGTGCTGCAGTTATTAAGTACTATGTTCCATACTTAATCACACCTGCATTTAATGTTAATCACTGCTGTTATTATTATGGTTGTTGTGGTGTGCGTGTGTATGATGTGTGTATGGTGCATGTGTGTCATGCTACAAGTGTGGAGGTCAGAGGGCCACTCTTCGGAGCCAGTTCCCTCCTTCTATCTATCTTATCTGGTCCCAGAGACTGAACTTAGGCTGTCAGACTTGCAGAGAAAACATTTCTACTCAGGACCTGGCAAGCTGGCTGCTCATCTGCTGTACTTTCATTACTGGGCATGCACACAAGCACAGGAACAACATGTTATGATAGCTTCCAGGTAACTAGGCAATAGAGTGTTCATTCATTATAACCTTATGCAATCCGCTGACTGTACTGTTCACTGCTGCCCTAAAATCTGTTATATGGTAGAACTTCTACATTATTACACGAATGCTTCACAGCCATGCCACATAGTAAAATAAGCTAATTTCCTTTTCCTTCCTGGTATGTGTGTATGCTTCTCTGACATTACTTGTTTTTCTGTTGTGTTTCATTTTCCTAATTCAACCACAGAATCTGTCTGTCTGTCTAAATCTTTAAAAGATATCAAGATATATCATGGAATTTGACTTCACCTTCCTAATAGCAAACTCTACTTTATCAAAGGCGTTCTTTGGTTATTGTTGTTCCTTTGTTCTTTAGTTTTCATATTAAGAATTTTCTCAAATATGGTAATCCAAAACAATTAAATGGACAAACAGATGCTGTCTGCTAGCTCTTTAGGGCAGGATCTGGGCTGGCGACTGTGACTCCAGGGCTTAGCTGAAGATCTTCTAACATCAGCCGTTACTGCCCTTGGGCTGCTCAAATTCCCTGAAAAAGTCTGGGGAAGGGGAAGACTCTCTAAGCAGTGTACATATTTACAAGATTTCAGTATGGAGCCCCATCTTTGTGTATGTACTAACACACGCGTGTGCATGTCTGTGTGTGTACGGGGAGGCAGGTTGATGTCAGGTTGTCTTTTATTATTATCAGCCCCACCATTTGGCATATGTGATGTGTGTAGACACAGGCCTGTCTTGGCCAAAGGATAGCTCTGTGGAGCTACTTCTTTCTCTCCACCTTTATGAGAGCTCTGAGGATCAAACATGGTTAATGAATCAAGTTCACAGCAATGCTTTTTAAAAATAAACAAATAAATGACTCTTTGACCGTATAAATGTAAGTGCGCCATACACATGAGCTGACATATCACACTGGCTCAACTATTTTATTTTTTGAGGCCAGGTTGCTCACTGAATCCAAACTTACCAATTTGGCTAGAGCAATTGGCCAGCAAATCCTAGGCATGGCACCCTCCCGTCTCCTTTCCCCAGTGCTGGGATCACAAGGGGTTGCCATCATACTTCGTTTTGTTTTGTTTTAATGTGGGTTATGGGGATTGAACTCAGCTTCTTGTGCTTGCAAGCCAACACTTTACCAAATGAACTGTCTCCCCACCTTTCAAGGACAGGTTATAACAAATTCAAAAACGAACAAACACAAACCAAAAAACCTGATAGTAACTGGAAGACATCAAAACAAAAATATTAATAAAAGAGGAGTCTCCCAGCTCCTTAGTCACATTGAGTTGTCTTTTTTTTTCCCCCCAGGGGGCAGGGGGTATACTGGACTCTTCTGCTCCTGTCTTCTTTTAGTTTATAACCATTTACGTGTTCTTCAATTGTTATATATTACGTTTGTCCTACCAATGACACTGTGGAGCACTTGATATCAATTATAGCTGGTCCCCAAGTCCTAATGCAAAACAAAGCAAAGCAAACCACCCAAGCCCAAACAAACAAAACTAGCAATTACTCTAAGAAATTCTCAAATATCTATTCTGAGTACCACTATCTTAAGTATAAGGCTACTCCAGCACATGTAAACTGAAGCACAAGACTAGAAACTATAGCAGAAACTCTTCTATATTCTGTTATGATAAAGCTACAAGATTAGTGGCTGACAAGAACCCAGTGGACGAAATAACCTGGTTCTATGGAAGTATTTAACACTGTCTCTCCTGGCATCTTCCTTGCAAAATTAATTAAAACTAGACAGGATATATGAGTCTCATGAATTGAAGACTGGCCCAAAGACTGCAAGGAGTGATTACACACTGCCTTAAATCACATTAAGCAAAGTGTCTGGTGGAATGTCCACAGAGTATTAGAGTGGTTATAATCTAGTATTTCCATTAGTGCTCGGGAAAGTAAAGAGTATGTTAATTAATGTTGAGTACACACATTAAGTAGAAGCTACCTGTGAAAACCAGCATTACCTACAGCATAAAGGATTTTCTAAGTAAAAAAGATATGCAAAAACTTTTCAAAAGCTGAATTGTTTCCTTTTATTGCAAATGACTAATACAAAATGATTTTTTTTTAACCAAATCCCATCTATACAGAAATACATACGTAAGGCTGGTGGGGAAGAACAGCAGCCACCCCAGGAGACCTAATGACTCTTAATTCATAAGTATAAATTATAGAAATGTATAAACTCATAGAAAGATGAGTGTTTAGTTCTATAAATAATCCTATGCAGGGCTGGAGCTAGCTCAGTAATTCTGAGTGCTTACTGCTTTTGCAGATGAGCCAGAAGGTTCAGTTCCCAGCACCACTTGGCTCACAACCATTCAAACACTCTTTTCTGGCCTCCACAGAAAAGAGGCAGGCACACACAAGTGGTATGTGCATGTGCACTCGTGCGTGCGCGCACACACCCACACACCCACATTTGGGTAAAACACTCATGCACATAAAATAAAAATAAGTAAATCTTCAAAACAAACAAAAACAATAATTGAGCTGGGTGGTGGCGGCACACATCCCAGCACTCAAGAGGCAGAGACAGGTGTGTCTCTGAGTTCAAGCTCAGCCTGGTTTATAGGGTGAATTCCAAGACAGCCAGGGCTACACAGAGAAACCCTATCTCGAAAAACATAAAAACAAAACAAAAAAACAAATCCACAAACCAATAATCCTACGTCCAGCTACATCATATAGCAACTTTCTTTAATGCAAGAATTTCCTTTTTTTAAAAAAAATATATTTATTTTATGTTCTTGGGTATTTTGTTTACATGTCTGTCTGTGCACCACATGCCTGCCTGGTGCTCAGGGAATCCAGAAGAATGCATCAGATCCCTTGAGACTGCAGTTACAGACAGTTGTAAGCTTGCATGTAGGTACTAGGAATCACACCCTGGTCCTGTGGAAGAGCAGCCAATGCTCTTAACTGCTGATCTTTCCAACCAACATTTCCTATTTCTTGTTTTGTTTTTAGAGTCAAAATTTTGCTATGTAGCCCAGGTTGGTGTCTTAATTCATCATCTTCCTATCTCTGAGTTCCAAGTGCTATCTATGATTTCAGAAATCTGCCACCACACATCCTACCCAGCCAGCGCTTCTTTCCCTTTTCTCTTTTGAGTCAGGGTCTCCTGCATCTCCATCTGGCTTCCGTCTTGTTAGAGAGTGAAGGGTGACTTTGAACTTCTCTGATCCTTTTCTCTGGGGAACAGAACCAGGCTTTTGTCTATGCTAGACAAGCACTATATATACCATCTGGGCTCCATCCCCAGCCCCAAACTGGGGTTTTATTCAAATACTGAGTGCTTAGGGGAGCCTGGCGTCCTTCCAACCCCAAAGGGGAGCCCTTTTACTGGTCCATCAAAGTCAACCATGGCCACCTCACTTCTCTGACAGGGAAAGATCCGGGTATAGGAATCTGACCAACACTGTTCAATAGCTTATGAGGGGAATTTGCCTTAAAGCTTCTGATGTTTTCTCACTGATACAAAGATTTCAGAGGGAGGAGAAATCTTTCTTTTTAGGGTACTACTGTCAGCATATGATGTGAAACCTGTATGGGTCATCTTAAAAATATGAGAGAAGCCAATCTAAGAAGGAACGGAGCACTCTGAAGGTGAGACTAACACGAGGAATCTCCAGTGCTGAGTTGCTGACAAAAATCGTGGAAATGAAGTACTTCTGTTAGGTGAAATATTTCAGCCTCCAGTTCATAGAGACAGGGTTCTATAATGTGCAGCTATAAGCACCTCAACAGCTAAGAGACTATATCTGTTAGCTGTGGCTACCACACAAACAACAAAGTCAGTGGATTAAATATGAGATTTATAGTTTTCTAAATATTTTCATCTTAGTTTGTTCTATTCTTACGTATTAATTTTGTTTTATCTTATATTTTACTTTATTATTATCTTTTAGAAGCCTATTTGTTTTCTAATGAGACAGGAAGGAGGTGGATCTGGATAGGAGGAGAGGTAGGAAGGAACTGGGAGGAGCAGAGGGAGGTGAAACTGTAATCGGTATATTATGTGAGAAACAAAGCTGTTTTCAATACAAGGAAAAAAAGGCGTAGTGTTATAGTGTAGATAATTTTCTGGTTACGAATATGCAAAAACCAAAAGACATCTTATTGAATGAGAGCTATGTTAAAAATCCCCAGAAAGCTCAAGAAAAAGATAATTAGCAAAGTCCTGGCAGAGCATGCTGGAGCACACCTTTAATCCCAGCATTCTGCAGGTGGATGCAGAGGCAAGGGGACTTCTGTGATTTGAGTCTAGCTTTGTCTACATAGTGAGTTCCATGCTGGCCAGAGCCACATAACAAGACTCTCTTAAACACAAACACACAAACAAACATTTCTTCCCAGTGAAACAACCAAATAGCAGCTGGCCAATGATGCCTGCCCTTGATTACCAGAACTAAGAAGCTACACACGTCCTCTTCTGTGGCCCAAACCCTCAAGTGTAAGAGCGACAATAAATGACAAGATGTATCTGAAATTCTTTGGAAGATAATTAGCAGCTTCTTCACTTTCACAATGGCCCAAGGAACTTAAAATTCATCTTGTAGAATCCAAAGAGAAAAAGAAAATTTACAGGCAATAGTATAAAATGACTTGATTTCAAAAGAAATACTGGGGACTGAAAAAGTTGGACATTTTCCACCATTGCCCATTATACTCAATTTTTTAATATCTGGTAATAACGCTGACAAACTAAACCCTTAGTTCCAAATGCCAGTGTTGAGTACTCACATAGGGAAAGTCCGCAGGGCTGGAGAGGTGGCTGGGAGGAGGGGTGCTTGCCATGGAGCCTTACAATCTGAGTTCAGCCCCTGGGACCCACAGTGGAAGGAGAGATCAATTCCCAAATGGCTTTTCTGACTAGCACACACACACTAAATAAAATATAATAACTTTTTTTTTAAGGAAAAATATTTAAGGGTTGGAGAGATGGCACTGGGGTTCAAAGCAACCACTGCTCTTGCAGCAGACCAGGTTCCGTTCCCAGCATCCACGTGGTGGCTCACCACTTGTCTGAACTTCCAGTTCCAAGGGATCTGACCCCCTCTTCTGACATCCATGGGCATACATATACTCAGGCCCTCATATTAAATAGTAAACAAACAAACAAAGAAACAAATAAATCTAAAGACACACAAATGCCTAGCTTGGTTTTTGTAATTGCTAACAAAGGAATGAGTATGATTTGTAACCGAATGATGCCAATTCTTTCCCTGTTAATATGACTTTACCTGGCTTAAACTAGCAGGACAAAGCAAATCAATAACCTTATCTAGAGGAAATAAAGCCAAGTAAAATTGCACCCCAAACATCAATGTTTATGTCAGTCTTAAGCCCTTTCTTGCTCAGCTGTACAGTCTCCAATCATCCCTGAAATACAAGTGATTGGGCTCTTCTGGGTCCACCAGTTAGGGGAGGGAACATTTATCTACCGTCAATTCATGGGACAGTAATCTCCTTCCCACTCCTCTGATTAGGAACAAGCAGGATGCTAGAGAAAGGCCTCAACAGCTTTAAAAATAAATAAATAAACCCAGCCCCTTCTGCTCCCGGAATACAGGAGAGACTGGCATTAATACAAGAGAAAGTGATGCCGCCCAACAAAAGCCAACCCAAAGGAAGAGACAAGTTAGCCTGGCATTATTACTAGCAGGAGAGCGGACTTGTTAAAAATGTATATTTTAATTTTCTGTATTGCAAAAGGCCCCAATTTGCCCAGGGATCCAGCTAAGCTGCCATTTTCTACAACGACAGAGTCTAATCTTTATTTAATGGATTTAGCATCTATCTTTCCTAGAGTGGTCTCTAAGGAAAAGGGGAGGGGAGAACGCGGGGGCAGGGAAGAGCCGATCTGGTCCCCCCCCATTTCATCCATCTAGCACTCATGTTTGTGTTCAAAATTCAATTACCTCCTTATTGATACTTCACAGAGATATTTAAGCTGCAAACATGAAGCCCTGATTTCCCAAGGGGCCGTGCCCCTCTCTATTTCACTGCTCTGCTTCCCCCAGGGTGAATTCCTGAGGCGTCCATATTAATAGGTAATCAGTCACAATTCATTTATTAAACAGCTAGCAAGGTTTATCAGCCTGCCCTGATTAGCCCGAAGAAACCGCTGAATTCCTAATTTATTTATGGAAATGTAAGTGTCTTTTTGAATTCCATTCAGGACCTGTGGAGGTGTTGTGGTTTAGCACACAGACATCTCACAGGCAGCACAAGCAGTAAGCAGCAGACTTTCCAGGAAAGAGATGTTTCTTGACACTAGACAGCAAAAAGCCAGGGACATACACTGCAGAGATTCTTCTGGCCCAGGATTTGGGTCCCCTAATCCTTGGATTAGTGCTTATCTGATTGCTTTCTGTTTACATAAAAGAGCTGGAAATGCTGTCACTAGGCAGCCACACTATCCAGTGTAACCAAAAAAAAAAAAAAAAAAAAAAAAATCAATCTCTGGGATGCTGCTTTTTGATTGGCAGAAAAGTGGCCCTTAATGGAGTAGAATTGAGGACCTCAGTGATTTAAAAGACAATAATTCTTAGCAGAGTTTGAACCAGGCTGGAATACAAACCAAAACCACTAACACAATACTTTCCAAGCATTCATCTTAGAGTAGTAACTAAACCAGATCCTGGTCTAATCTTACACCGCTCTAGGCTTCACTGACAAAATAGCTCTGCATACAATTTCCACAATTCTAATTAATTAGCAATTCCCCCAAAATTGTCCATTACCGATTAAAAGGCCAGATTAAATAAAGCTCTTAGGAGTAACATTAAACTGCGTCCAAAATGTCCCCCAGTAGGTAAAATTAGAGAAGAAGGTGTTCCAGAGAATGAGCAGATTCTAGTACCCAAACTCCTGCTTCCAGCAGAATCATAACCCATTTCTTATGAAAAATGATACAAATATTAAAACAACGGAAGGATTACTGTCAATATTCCAATGCCAACAAAGAACACAGTTGACAATTATTTTTACTTATCTACCATCAATATTTTCAAATTCTCATCTGCCTTCCTCCACATGACAAATGTGAGCTGAGGGGCATTCCACAGTATCCCTCACTAGCACCTCTAAACAAACAAACAAACAAACAAACCAACCAACCAACCAACCATCAAGTTTGGAAGTAGGAAATATCATCCTTGATGAGGTAACCCATACTAAGTGGCTATTAATCATACTAAAAAAGTACAGGATACCCACACTATAATCAACAGACCCAAAGAAGCTAAATAACAAGAAGGGCCCAAGGGAGGATGCTTAGATCTCACTCAGAAGGGGAAACAAAATAGTTATCAGAGGTGGATGGAGGAAGGGAACTGGGTGGGAGAGGGGATGGAGAGGGGAAGGGGGGAGGTTAGGTATGAGGAGAGCCAGGAGAGTAAATGAGAATCAGTGGGGGTGGGGGAGGGGGAGGGGCAGTAATCTATAGAACATGTCAGAGACCTGGGATGGGAGGCTCCAGGGAGTCTATGGTATCTTGGAAAAGTGACATTAAGAATAAACTAAGGGGCTAGAGAGATGGCTCAGCGGTTAAGGGCACTGACTGCTCTTCTGGAGGTCCTGAGTTCAAATCCCAGCAACCACATGGTGGCTCACAATTTGAAATGGATCTGATGTCCTCTTCTGGTGTGTCTGAAGACAGCTACAGTGTAGTCATATATATGAAATAAATCAATCTTTTTTGTTGTTGTTAAAGAAGAAATGAAGAAAACCAAAACCCTACCTTTTATTGACTTTATAGATTCACTATTCCTCCCACCCTGCAGGGTTTCTCTGTGTAGTCCTGGCTGACCTGGAGCTCACTCTGTAGACCAGGCTGGCCTTGAACTCAAGAGACTCACCTGCCTCTGCCTCCTAAGAGCTAGGATTAATGCATGTGCACATCACTAACACCTGGCTGACATATTAATTTTTAAATTAAGAACAGCTTATTTATTACTGCGCATGAGTAGATGCACATGTGCCACAGAGGACACCTCCTGTGGAGATGGCTGCCACCTTTCATTCTGATGTGAGTTCCAGAGAATGCACTAAGGTCATCATGCTTACACGGCAAAGCTTTCTAGTCACTGAGCCACTGCACCAACCAATGTACCACACCCATAATAACAGGAAGAGGCATAAGAACTCCCTTTTACTATAAAACTAAAATAAGATAGTTGTTAAAAAATAGTAACAATTTACAGACTAGCTCAAAGAGCAGCCAAAACATGTATAATTTTCTCTATTTACAAAATAAGGTATACTTTTAAAAAGAAAATCACTTTCCACTAAAATTATCTTCAGAATATTAAGAATAAGACATTTTATAAATTAAAAAATCATATTTACATATTTTTGCCTAGTACAAATAGCAAAAGTACATTTAAGATAACATAATTAAAAATTCATATTTACATATTTTTACCTAGTACCAATAGCAAAAGTACATTTAAGATAACATAATTAGTTATCAATTGTGTGAATACACTCCCCCAAGACATTATCAGCATATGAATTACAGTAAGCAGGAATCCTATTTTAAAAAGTCACGTGCACAATGTAGAGGAAGAAAGGAAAAGCCAATCTGATATTAACATATAATTAGAAGGTATCTGTAAATACAGTACGCGCTTAAACTAGACAGCTTAACACTCTAGACTGCACACCCTCTTTATTCATCTTCTTAAAGTCTTCTAGGAATGACTTGCCTGTGTTCTAAAGACAAACTATGTGAATGTCAGAAGCATAAACTTCCATGCTCTCAAATTAGTCAACGCATGCATTAGAATTCTGTTCATAACGTGAAACATATTTTTCCTTTAAGGCCCAATGTCTTCATTTTAAAATATTAGATATGACCCTCACTTCTAAAATACTACATCTGGGAAATTCGAGGCTCAGTGTCATGAGGGCTGCCAGGTGCACATATATATACATATGCAGAGTGTTTGTCGAAACACTCATACACAAAATTAAAACAAATAATTGTTTTAAATATGTTGTATTTTTATGTGTATATGTTTTGCTGCATGTGCATATGTGTACTACACATGTGCCCAGTGCCCACAGAGGCTACAAGGGTCTTAAGGCCCTAGAATTGTACCTACAGATGGTTGTGAGCTGCTGTGTGAACAATGGGAGTCAGACCTGGAACCTCAGCAAGGGCAAAAAGTCTCCCTAACCACTGAGCCACCTCTTCAGGCCCTCAAAAAGTAAGTCTTAAAAAAATTATCAGCCAAAAGATAAAAACATTCTGTGTATGTATGTATGCGTGCGTGCATGCGTGTGTGTGTGTGTGTGTGTGTGTGTGTGTGTGTGTGTGTGTGTGTGTGTGAAGAGAGAGAGAGGGAGAGAGAATGAGAATGATGAGAGACAAAGGGGTCAGAGAACAACTTAAAGGATTCAGTTCTCTTTCTACTATGTGGGTCCAGAGGATCAAATGCAGATTTTCAGGCATGTTGAGAGCTAGCTACTTGCTGAGCCATCTTGCTGGCTAGAAGAGGCCATTAGAACCCCTGAACTGTGGTTACAGATGTCTGTGAGCCACCACGTGGTGCTGGCAGCAAGCGCCCTTCACCACTGAGCCATTCCTTTAACCCTCTAGCTTGGCCTCTATTCTTGACACCTATCGCATCGGACTTTAATCTGAGACAGTCTTTACAAAGAAAATACCAGAGTTCTTAAATCCCCAGCACCACCATTTAAGGAAAAATTAACATCAAAAGGAGACTATGCAAATAACATTTTATTTGTATTAAAATAAACTGAAAAGGCTGAAGAGATGCCTTTGTAGGCACCAGGCATGCAAGTGATGCACCTATGTACATGTAGGCAAAATACCTATACACAGAAAAAAATGTTTAAATGAACATCAAAACAGGTCAACTTTATTTTCGCTCTTAATTTCTGTTCAATAATAACACTGTAATCCCCTTATCAGTAAATTTCACCCACATCTTTGTGCCCACAGCAGGCAGATGTATCAGTGTTCCTAGATAGTAACACTCCCTGAAATAACAACATTGTCAAAAACTTCATAAGGCTCTTCTATGATAATATGTAGAAACCTATGTGTTCTATATGTTTCTGAACTCTAAATCTTGTTGGTTCATTCAAGATAATAATACAGCAAGTGAAAATAAACTTCTTGTCTACCTGTCCCTCTGACAAGACCCTTCATTCCCATTGCAAAGGTGCTCCGATCCATCCCATGTGTCCACCTAACTGAAAAACGTCAAAGCAAATGCTGCCATCTACTGAATGGCATTATCGGCCTTTCTGTAATCCAGGGGCACCTCATTTAATGATGCACTGAGAGCAAAATTTTAATATTGGGGATGTTTGTGCTAAAAAGAAAAACAACAACAACAAAACAACAAAATGGGCTGGAGAGATGGCTCAGCAGGTAAGAACACTGACTGCTCCTCCAGAGGTCCTGAGTTCAGTTCCCAGCAACCACATGGTGGCTCACAACCATCTGTAATGGGATCCTTTGCCTGAAGACAGCAACCCTGTACTCACAGACATAAAATAAATAAATCTTAAAAAAAAACACACACACACAACAAAATGAGACAAATGAGTTGACACACACCTTTAATCCCAGCACTTGGGAAGCAGAGACAGGCAGGTCTAAATGAGTTCTAGGCCAGCCAAGGCTATACAGTGAGACCATATCTCAAAAGACAAAACAAACAAAAATAAAACCTAAACTTTAAAGCACAAAATCACTGTGCATACTAATAGTTACTAGTGAGACAAAGAGCCCCAGAAAACATCTCTTCCTATCTGGTTAGAAAACCACCGTTGTTCAATATCCTTCTTCCTGAACTTCAAAAATCAAACCCAGCTCTAAGAGTTACATTTTAGCTTAAGGAGATATTGGTTATTGGACTCCATTCAATTTATTTTAATTTGCATTTCTTGTCTTTAAAACCTTTTAATTTTGGAGGTATAACATATATGTGTGTGTATACGTGTGTGTGTGTGAAAGTATATATAAGACACCTTACACAATCACACTCATGAAACAGTGACCATAGTCACCAGATGTCATCACTCTCCTTATGGGTCCTCCCGGCCACCATCGTAATCCCAAGGCAACCTTTAATTTTAATTGACAGTGTTCCTGAACTTTATGAGTGAGCTGCATAACCTGTGCTCTTCTGCTTTTTTTTTTTTTTTTTTTTAAGCACTTAATGTTCCTACAATGACTTGTGCTACTGGGTACAGTTAACAGTTTGTATATTTTTATAACTATACTCTATTATATTCTTTTTAAAAATGTTTTTTAATTATTTAACTCTGTATGTGTGTGAAAGTATATGTATGTGAACTGTGTATATTCAGGAGCCCAAAAAGGTCAGAAGAGGACTTAGGGACCTGGCAAATGAGTTATAGGTGGTTGTGAGTTTGTCACTTGGATGTTGGAAAACAAATTTGGGTCTCCTACAAGTGCTTAGGCATCTCTTGATCCTTCCTCTTTCACACAAATGACTATATTATTCAGGCTACTGTCAATGCACTTACAATTATCTCCAGTCATCTCCCTAATATTGCAGGACTCTTTGGATACACAAATTTATGCTTTCTGTTTTTAGGACATACATCTAGCACTAGAATCACCATGTCATAGGGCACATGTCTAAACAGCACAGCAAATTTTGTCTGCCAGTTTTCCACAATGGTTGCACCCCCTCATATTCTCACTTGCTTATTGGCTTCTGTGCTGTATTATCATGCAGCATGAGGGTCTTATCAAATGCACATATCCAACCTGAATCCTTTATAAATTATGAAGCCTCAGGTGTTCTATGACAGCAACCAAGTGAGCATTTACTAACTCAGGGGCAATATTCCAAACTACAAACTGTCTGAAGTTAATGGAATCTGAGGCATTATGAAGCAGGCAGAAAGTGCTTAGGGGAGGGGAGGGGAGGGGGGAGGGGAGGGGAAGGGGGAGGGGAGAGGGGAAGGGAAAAGGGAAGGGAAGAAAGGCAGGCTGCTGGGATCACCATGTTTCCCGACAACTCTGGGGCTCCCACCTGGATCTGGAGTCCAGGGATTACTAGAAAGAAGGCCAGTCTGATGCACGAAGAACCCTTGTCAGTATACCTGAAGCTCTGGTCACGTGCTCTGAACCCTAACCAGGACATCTGGCTCCTTAAGAGAAAATGCTTCCTCTTTATTGTTTTGTGGTTCTGGGGTGGAATTCAGAGCTTTGCACGTGCTAGACCAACTAAGCTATATTTCTTTATGTTTTATTCAGACAGTGACTCTCACCTTGTAGCCCAGGCTGGCCTTAAACTCCTGGCACTAGTCTCCTACCGGAGGCTCCCACATGCTGGGATCACAGGCAACAGCCACCATGCCATCCTACCTTTGGCTTTTTGAAAGAGAGTCATATTATATAGTATATAGCTTAGGCTGGCCACAAAAGCATTATATAGCCCAGGCTGGCCTCAACCCAACAATCTTCCTGTTTTTACCTCAGTGTGATTTATGTGTGTGTGAAATATCACATCTAGTTTAGATGATTTGTTTTTCAATATCCAGTAAGTTATTTTAGTTAGAATTCAAAGACATTTTTATACTCTAACTTCCTTTTTATACGATGATATGGAATGTGTTTCAAATACTTTCTTAAAATCAAGATATTACTGGAATTGAATGGGATTACTATAATGGGAGCCTCTCCCCCAGGCTTTCTTCTATTTGGAGTGACAAAGACCCTTGTCAATAAAGTGAGAACACTGTGTCTACCCTCATTCCGGCGCAGAGCAGACCTGGCACAGTCTTATCTCATCATGATGTCTCAACTTAAGGGCAAAAAGGAGACAGCTGCCAGAATATTTTAACACCCATGAATTTAGAGAATTGCTTTACGTCAGTCTAATCATTTTGTAGAGTTATAAACATATCTGCCACAAAAGTGGTCCTATACCTATGCGTCCTTATATAGCTTAGGTAATAAAACATTGCACAGTCCTGGGTCAAAACCTGCCAAGCAGAGCTGATATCTATCAGGTCTGCTATGAATTTTTAACACTGTTCTTGCTAATTCTTTTTAAAGGATTCTTGAATAGTTTAAAAAAGAAAAAAAAAAGATTAGCTGCAATAGTAGCTAACTGCTTCAGAGCTTTAACAACAAGCTCTGCCTAATGAATATTTAAAGCCATCGTAGCATATCATAAAGTAAACATTCGACATGGAAAAGGCTTTTTAAAAAAGAAAAGAATATTTATTTTAAAAGAAGGATTTTTGAGATTCCAGTGGCTAGTAAATCCTTTCAACCCAGAAAGCAAACATAATCAGAATCATTGTCAAGGTACAGGTCAAATTCACCAGGCCAGAGATACACGACAGTGATGACTTTCCACTCACAGGCTTAATGGGACAAATAGAGAGAGGCACTACATGCTTCAGTCGCCAAATTATGCCATATGATCTGCTTCTCTAACTGCTTAATTACTGGTCTGTACATGTGAAACAGGCAAACCAGCAATGGCTTTTACTGGATGGCCAACAAGGGAAATGGATATGAGGAAAAGGTTTTGAGTTGGCCAATGTAATAGCTACTGCTGTATGGATTGATACTTTTTACATGGGCTCTGACAGTGAGGAGGGCACCAATTTACCACTGAAACATAAGGATTTGTTTCTTTGATTTCACATTCCCCATGGCCTACTCTATCTCTCAGGCCTCTAAACTATGCTGGTAAGTGGCTCACACGTTGCACACTGTCTTCACTGTGAGCAACCATCTTACAAATTGCTTTGTTTCTCTAACAAGGCCATGAATTCTTCCAGAGATGCTTATGTACTTAACACCCAAGGTCTAGCACACTGCTTTTCAAAGCAGCCCATAATAAATGTCCTACTTATTATCTTTATTATAATATACACATCTTAAGAAATAGATGTTAACCCTTGGTAGGATCTCAGTTACTAAAATATGAGGGAAAATCAGAAGATAATTTAAGTCCATTTTGAAAAATAGGGAAAGGAGAAGTGAAAAAGACCTCATAACTTGACGAATAATAAAATCAGTATACTTTAAGAGAAACATGCTTATAAGTCTCTGTCACAACCCTTCACGACTCTTGGACAAGGTTTTTCTCCCCCTCCCCCATACAGCTTAAAAATTGAGACATTACTCACATATTGTAAAAACAGGACCTCTCTTTTTTTTTTTTTTTTTTAAAGATTTATTTATTTATTATATGTAAGTACACTGTAGCTGTCTTCAGACACTCCAGAAGAGGGAGTCAGATCTTGTTACGGATGGTTGTGAGCCACCATGTGGTTGCTGGGATTTGAACTCCTGACCTTTGGAAGAGCAGTCGGGTGCTCTTACCCACTGAGCCATCTCACCAGCCCCAGGACCTCTCTTTTTAAAGTTATAGTGAACTACACACAAAACTCACCATTGTGCACTTTAAAATGCAAAATTCATCTGTTATCATTAGGATCAATTAGTGTCAAACAAAACTTTTTCACCCTCTGCAACTGAAACCATTAAAAATCATTAAGCAACAACTGTTTTTTCTCCTCCCAGCTGGCACCCACCGGGTTGCTTTTGTGTCTATGGGTCTGATCTTTTTGTTTGTTTGGTTTGGTTGTTTTTTTTTTTAAGACAGGGTTTCTCTGTGTAGCCCTGGCTGTCCTGGAACTCAGGCTGGCCTTGAAGTCAGAAATCCGCCTGCTTCTGCCTCCTGAGTGCTGGGATTAAAGTGCGCCACCACTGCCTGGCTACCAGCTTCATTCTTGATAAAATTGGAAGACAGACAGACACAGACACACACACACACACAGGCTAATTAAGTGGCTCAGTGGGTAAAAGCACTTGCTGTGTCAAGCCTGATGACTTAAGTTCGATCCCTGGACGCCACACGATGCACAGCACAAGCTCTAAATTGTCTCTGAACTCCACAAGCATGCTGAACAGCCCAGGTAAGGTCCATCTGAGTTCCTATGAAAATGAGATCTCTTACTGGACATCAGGAGATCTAAAAGAAAATACTTGTCATTTGCATAAATAAATGCAAAAAAAGCAAAAACAAAACAAAAAGGACAAAGGTAGTTTGCTTATACAAGAGTTCTCAGTCCTAGTAAGAGCTCCCTCTTGTTTATACCTATCAAACAAAAATGAAAGCACATACAATGGTAACAGCCCATTGTGCACACACTCATTCTACATACTAAGTAACAACAAAAGCAGAAACAATGTAATTTATAAAACTAGAAGTAAAGAAAATAGTAGATCTCACTTGTGGCAAAAAACAAAAAAAAAAACCCAAAACATTCTTTTCTCAACTATGTAAAACTGACATTCCTCCAACTCTCCTTTCTTTTTTTTGGGGGGTGGGGGCGGGGGAGGGAAAGAAAGAGTTCAAGGGGTCAAATCCAGGGCTTTGCCCATGCTATTTAAGTGCTCTACTAATAAGTTATACCCCCTGGCCTTAAAGTGACATAATAAATGAAAACGCCTTTGTTTACATAAATCATGAAAGAGAAAAAGCATGTATCAGTCAATGGATATCTATTATATTCCAATTATGCTAAGTGTTGACACACCACTTAGGCAGTCTCTTATCTTGAAATTGGATCTTACAATAAGTGGGCCCAGACTCTGTTTGACTTCACTAAATATTGCAGGCTGGCTTAGACTCAGCTTTTGATTCTCAGTCTCTCAAATGCCAAATGCTACCATGACAGGGTAAGGTTTTCTATCTTATTTTCATAGTTTTTAACTTCAAATCCTACGGCAGTGTCCCTTCTCCTTAATACTTGTAAACTGTCAGTTGGAGCCCAACTGCAGAAGATCCTGTGCCTTTGCCATATATTCACCAGCATCACAAAGCACTAAGCACAAAGCTTGGTAAACAGCCCTGGCTAAGGTCCATCTGAGTTCCCACATAATTCCTCTTACTGGACATTGGGAGATCTAAGAAATTACTTGTCATGCCTTATGGGAGGAGGATTTCAGTGAAATTATTTTTCCAGACACTGACCAGGACACCTAATCCTGAGAAGGCAAGAGGGTGAGGCAAACGTTTACAACAGAGGGCTGAACAACAGGCTGGAAGGAGCGGTAGAGGCGTGGCACTGAAGGACTAGAACCTTGGGGACTTAAGCTCTAACTCAGGAGCCGCTGACACGAAAACCACCATAGAGCTTTCGTGACAGAACCACTGACTCATCTGAAGGAGGCATTTACTTCAGGAAGACATCTCTGGGAATACTTTTCACACCTCACTCCTCTTTCCCCAGGGATCTGTGGAAACGTGCCCTTTTCTGTTCAGTTTACTCGATGGCCTACTGCAGCCCTTCCTAATCTGGCACTTAGCTCTCTCGAGTTAAAGATTCAGACAAAGTCAAGCTAAAATATTACTAATAATTCAACATGTTTTATCAAAACATCTATTTTTGTGGGAAAACCACTTTAATTACCTCTAGTTACAGAACGATTTACTTAAAAGCTCAAGTGAGAAACCTAACTTTCATCAACTTTGCCTTCTTTTCAGAGGGAAAATTATGTGTTTAGGGTTATCACAAACTTTGGAAGTCATAAAGGCATCTCAAAGTCCTATGTAGAAAGCATCAAGTTAATTCTCTAATTTGTCCCAAAAGTTCCAGATTTGTGAGCCTTCCATTTAATGAAAAATTGTTAGAGTCACACATATCTCTCAGATGTTGGGAAGACTATTGACAACTTTTTACTTTGTTCTTCCCTAAATGACCAACATAAGTTAGGAGCAGAAGGATAGCACTGAGCCCCAGCACTAAAAATAAAATAAAATCATGTAGAAGTACATTCCTGTCAGAGTAAGACAGAAGAATTTAGTAGTTAGGAGACACAAATAGTGTACAGAATCAGAATGGGATCCTGCTAAACTAGAGCTGTGTATTCACAACGCTTAAGCAGTGGGTAATTCCATCTTATCTATTTTAAATGCTCATCCAAGTTGCTAGAACCAGGAAACACACTTGTCCTCTGTCTCACTCTATAGTCACTCCTCCATCACTCGTCCTAAGAACTCTGCTCTGAATTCTGTCTATAGCCCTCCTTAATAGACTCACACTATTCTAACGGCACAGGGTAGCTCTTAACCTAACTTAGTCAGAAAGCTGAGTTTGGGGCCCGCGGACAAAAAAGATCAGGGAGGTCCAAGGTTCAGTACATTTTCCTATAAAGCATAAAACATTAAATATGTTACGCTTTGAGGTCAGACTCACTTTGTGTTTTGCAACCTTCTCTGTCCCCAACCCCTTACAAAAATGTAAAAGCCATTCTTAGCTCATAGAGAAAGCAAAGATCATCGTAGAGCAGTTGTTAACCTTCAAAGTGGTGCTGTCCAGTAATAGTTGACTAGTTAGTTACATGTAGCTACTGAGCGTCTGCTAGTGCGGCTGGGGATTCTAAAGTTTATTAATTACTTTGAACAGACACATACATGTGGCTGGTGTTGACTATTTTAAACAGCAGAGGCTTGGAGCCCTCCAACAACTAGAGAAGCCCAAGAAAACACTATACCTGTTACTCATGAATTGACTGAAGGCCTAGACAAGAATAAACAGTAATTATCATTATTAAACTACGAGCTATATACCACCCCAATGTTTAACATCAAGGACAGGAAAACAGTCATAGACAAAACAAAATCAGTTTAGATAAAAGGAAACTTTGAGGTATCGAGAGAATGGGTTTAAAGGCTTTAAGTTTGAAAGGCCATGCAATGTCCCCCATCAGAACTTTTCCACTCTTCAACTTGTAAACAGATTCTCTCACTGACGTCATATGTTCCCCAAGAAGACACCTGATTTCTCTTATCACTGCCCTGAGTCTCCTGGAGATTGCTTCATTACACTGCCAATCCCTGCCACCCTTAAAGCTCACAGGAAACCTAGCTCATTTCCTTCCTAAACAATTCCCCATGTTCATTTAATGGACCTAAAAGCTTGATTCATGGGACTTCTGAAGCAGAAAATGAAGGGAAAAAACCATTAATTCAATTTTAAAGGACATCTCTATGGATGCCTTGGAGTACATTCAACGTTCTCTCTCCTAGTTCTTTGGTACCAAACACTTCATTTACCAAAGGAAAGAATGGAAAATATACAGCAGGGAACATATCAATATACAAATATCTTGCTGATGACACATGACAAGATTCATTCTAACCCCGTCAAAGTTTTGCCTTCAGCATTTCCTATTTTAAAACAATCCTGGATTAAACAATCCTGAAGAGAGGAAAAATCACATGAGAAATCAAAGTTTGAACCATAACATAGTGCACAAATCATGAATGCGACCGAATGTGACAACAAGTATTAAGTCAAATTACCCAGTGAGAGTCTTATATTGGTATATCAACACAATGAAATTCTATGCAGCAATTAAGAACAGTGACGTGGACCTCTATTAAATATATACTTATATATTAACATACACAAATTATGTTTGAGATTGTAGGGTGAAAAGTTACAACATGTATGTAAATTATCTTATAGCTGTGTAATAACAAATATAAATCTAAGTACATAACATGTCTGTAAGTGTTCATGGAGAAATTGGGGTGGTAATGGTCACCTCTGCTAAATTCAGCACATAATGTGTCTTCCTTTTGATGTTATATTCTCCCATGCTACCTAAATTTCTTCACATGAAGAGCTTGTATTACTCACGAGTTTGTAATAATATTCCCATAAAGAGCTCTAAACTGGTTCCTTTTAAAGGAGTATGTGGCTTTTCTTTGCTGTTGCAATGTCCAAAATCTAAATAAAAAGTCAAAGCGATTCTTTTTGTACTTGAAGTCATTATAACATTCCAAACACTGCCTTTGTTCATGAATTTCCATAGCGGGCAGGAACAAGAGGGGGGGGGGGAATCCCACAACAGTATTATGACACTGGAGGGAGGGAGGGCACACTTCAAATAGGACTTGGGTAGGACAAGACAATCCACAAGTGCCAACCAGTTCCAGGGCTGGAGAGCTCTCAGGAGAGCCATCACATTTCAATTACCATCACTAACATTACTTATTATGTGGCCAGCTCCAGTCCCGCAGGAAGGCAGCTTGTGATGATAATACAGCCTCTGCTTGTAAAACAATTCATTAGGCAAAGCACAACAGCTGGGGCAGCCACGTGCCGCTCTCAGAGCACCGCCCCACTGGGACCTCTAGCCCAGATTTCTCTTTTCATGAGGGACAGCTACCACCCCTCTGACAGCTGTAGCCTTCTCCAGGGATACTTCAGGTTTAATCAGTACTTCCTGTACTGCAGAGGGCCGTTTGATTTCTAACATAAACTAATGGCACTCCGGCTCTTTGCAGGTTACACCAGACATCAGATAAGAGGCTTTAAGGCAGTTTTATCTTGTTCTAAAGCTCAAGAGTTAATGAGGCAGCAAAAGATACTGTCATAGAGCCCCGGTGTAGCTATATCATCCAATAAGGAGACTCTCTCCTAGACAGCTTTAATATGGATGGAGGAGGTAAAGACTGCTGGTTTACTATTGATCCTATTGGAAGGATGAGACTCTTCACCACAAGCAGGACAAAGTCATGCACAGTGTGCAGCAGGCAGGACGCTACAAAGAAGGTAAAGACTTGCCTTTAAAACCAGGGGGAAGATGCTTTCCCCCACTATAATCAGCAAGCAACATAAACGCACTTTGCACTTAAAGCTAAGGTTTTTGTTTCTTTTAAACCTTTCTCTGAACCTTCTTCCATGTGTTTGTTGAAAATTGTTCTTGCTAGCTTTACTGCGAATTTAAAAATCTACTAAGAGCTTTATATTATAATATAAAATGTTATAGCAAATATTATGCATATTATATGTTTTAAAATGATAGCTTTTTAAAATGTGTCATCTACAAATCACATTTTCTTTTGTTAAATCGTGAGAATTGCCTCTAACTTAATTTCACATAGGCCTTCCATAATCATTCAATCTATAAAAGCCTCTTTTAGGCAGCGCTATGTATGTCAAACACAATAAAAAAGTCTAGTCCCTGATTCACTAATCCCTGCTGTTGTGTAAAACAAAACATTACCAATTCCCTCTCCCCTTATTTCTTAGAATCTGCTTTGTTAAATATACGGAAATCAGAAAACTAAATACTTCTCTTTTCCATGCTAGAAATATCTATCACAGGCTTTTCGCCAACAATTTAAAAAAATTGAATATTTCTAGGATATCAGCTTATTCCCTAAAAATTAAAAAGAATTGAGTTTTTTCCCTATTTATTTTCATTTTAAAAATAGCAAATCGAAACAAGAAATGTTGAAAAACCTCTCACAAGGCCCGAGGCCCATCACCGCCTCCTTAGGGGCGGCCACCAGGTTTTAGGAAACGATTTTCCACAGGGTTCTTGACAATCTGGTTCTTCCTTGCCAAATCCCAACCCCCACCACCACCCCCCAACCCCGACCCCAGTTGGTGTGTGTGTTTCTTTGTAGCCCTGGCTATCCTAGAACTCACTCTGTAGACCAGGCTGGCCTTGACCTCAAGAAATCTTTGCCTCCATTAGTTGGGACTAAAGGCTTGCTGTCTCAACATACTTTTTAGTACGTTTAAGAGTTTATTCCCAGTCTGAAGTATACTCATTCCACTGACACGCAAATGCCACCAAGTATCGTTTCAAGTTTCACCTCTCCCAAGAGTCATTGCTGACTTCTTTACCTCACCATTCCTCCTTTGGGACCTACAGAACACATGCTCAGAGAACACGCATGTGGGGAGATGAGCAGGGTGTGAGAGGCAAGGGATGTAGAGTAGACGGCCACGTTACAGACGGTGCTTTACCCTAGGGACAGCAGAGAGCCACCGAGGGACTGGGGATCTGAAGGGAATGGGGTCGCCGGTCCATTGGTTTCAGAACTATTCTAATTGTACAATGTGGTGGATATTGGAGAAAAGATCAATTCTACAGCTAGTTTGGCTAGAAGAGACGATCCAAAATAAAGAGTCCCTGATAAAGCTTGCTGTCAAGAAACAAGTAAATAAACTCAATATTCTGGAGGAAAATGATAGCTACTTGGATGAGTATGTTTGTTGTAGCAAAAATAGCAAATAGTCAAAGCTGGAGTTCAGATTTTAGCACAAGAATGCAGTGGCACTTACAAAGAATATTGGATCTAATAGAAAAACAACAAAAACAAAAATGCTATGCAATCCCTTGGGACCCCACACCTAGATGAAGAGCTACAGAAAATTAATGACTACTGAGAGAGGGAGCAACAGTCTCCCCAAGGGATGAGACCCTAAATGGTTATTCAATATCAAGAGAGCAGCCCTAAAAACACACATACAAGCAATACTGAACTCAGCAAGTTGTATTTATGTGTTTCTGCGGATGCACGTGTGCACACACAGACACACATACACACAAGAACCAGCCCTTCTATCAGTAGTCTGTAGATCAACACTGCAGCCAAAGCTCCAGTGTCACTCTCGAGTGTCACTGAGAAGGCTGCCTGTCCACTGTAAAGCTAGAGACAGGTGACTGGCCTCCCTCAACCTCTGTATTTGTTAAACTTAACCAAAGGCCATGGAGAAAGCCCATTAAAGAACAGTAGCATTCACTAGCAATGAAATATTTTTTTTAATGTGCTGTTCTTTTAAAAGACATTTTCCTCTATGTCTAATAGTGACGTTTGACAGCTGCTGACGTCAGCAAAGGCAGACAATTTTCTCTGTTTTCTTGTGTAGCTATGTACTCCCCACCCCAACTCAAACCATGTTCTGGTAGGAAATGTTCTTAGTAATACTGAGCTCCTTAGCCTCAGCAATCACAGAGCCCACTTCCATCAGACAGATCTAGAAATTGCACCTTGTTTTGACTTGAGCAGACACAGAGGTGAAACTTTCTGTACTTAGATTGCATAAAGCTGACAAAAGAAAAAAAAGTTTGTATGAAAATAGATGTCAACTACAGGCATTCACTAAGGAAAAGAGTTTTAAGTTCATAAAACGGGATGTAGGTAGCAACAAGTTAAGTGAATAACCTAAGATCCTGTTAGTTATCTTAGAGTTCTGTGTTATAGAGGATATGATAGCCCGGCAGTACAACTTTCCCAAAGAATTAGGTGACAGAGTAGTTTTACAAGATTATACCGTGAAGAATAAGTTGATGTGATAGAAAAGGTGTTAAAAACTAAAAGGGGACCCTCCTGTTCTAAAGGTCAAGAATGACTGGAGTCACAGGCCACACCCAAACACAACAGTTAACCCATTGCGGATTAAGAAGAAATTCTACACTAAGACAAAAGGAATGGTAAAAATTAAAACTTTTTGATAATTTTTTTTGTTAACAGTCTTACTATATAGCTCAGGCTGACCTGGAATCTATTTGTAGACTAGGCTGGCCTTGAACTCCCGATCCTCCTGAATACTGAGATTACAGATGAGCTACCACACCCAGCAGCCCCCAGAGAATTTCAAATTTCATTTGGGCCTTTTCTTTAAAAAAAGATTATTTTTCATCATGTTTCTGAAAAGAACTCAATTCTGTATCTCCATTAATCTCCCCACTCCCATCTACTGGTAGATGGCTGTGGTCAGCTGTGGCCAAAAATGATGACAATCAGCATAAAGACCAAAAGGCACGGGGAAATCGCCAAATGACTCCACTAGTACCTGGGCCGTGGCTGACGAGAACCTGAGTTTATCACCCGTCTTCTGTTTGTATTTCCACACACTGGCTTTTTAAAGAACATCACTGAAGGCTCAGCGTAGGCAAGGAGTTCTGACCCTGAAGGGTCTACTTAACTATCAGGTATACTAGAAGGAAAACATTTGGTCTGCAGTCCCACCTATTTAAAGGGAAGTTCTTTTAATTTTCACTTTCTTCCCAAAATGCTATTAAATAACAGACAAGAACCGCCAAAGGCATTCTAAAAAGCAACCTCTCCCTACCTCCTCACCCCACCCTCCCTGCCACACATACCTTTTTTTGAGACTGTCTCGTCATGTAGCCTCAGCCTGTTTGGAATTTGCTATTTAGACCAGGCTAAGGCTAAGTTATACAAATCTGCCCGCCTCTGCCTCCCAAGAGCACGAGGAAACTGAAGATGTGTATCACCACACCTTATCAGCTTCTAAAACGCCTTCTTAAAGGCAGGTGACATTGAGACGTTTTCTCTAAGAGCGCCTTTCTCATGGTGAATGGCTGCCAGCATACCACTTTAGGCAACTGGAACCATTGAGAAGACAAGGCAGAGACAGTCTTTATTTTAACTTTAGCTAGAAATGAGTGTTCTGCAAGAGAAATTGCATCTTAGAATGCTAAGAAAAGGCGGGGGTGGGGGGAGTCTAGGATCAGCAGTGATAGGAAAAGGAAGGGATCTCAAAGGCATTGTTGTAGACAATGACTTTAGAAACGAAGAATTCTTCACATTTAATGTGCAACGAAGACCCCTAAGCTGTGTCTTCATTTAGGGGGTGAACATTACTTGTCCACGTCCCATCCAGCACCACAGCTTGATCCTAGGGCGTCATCGGACCACACACAAGCAAGTGAGCAAACAAGAGAGGCCAAGGTCCAGCATCAATTCCTAGCAAGCATCCCTACCTAATCTAGCAAGCTAATGCAAATCAAAGCAAACACTGCGGTGCCGCTGGGAGTGAAGCCTGTACCCTTCCCCAGAGAGGCCTGTAAAACAGGACAGTCACTGACAGCAGTACAATTACTGACACAGGTACAGACTTTATGGACGTGTTTATCTCCGCTGTAAATCCACTCTCTCTCCACTCCGATTCACGAGTCATAAAGAAATTGCAGATAATGAAAAAGTTGGGGAAATTTACAGCATGTCGGAAACCTCAGACAGCCAGAAGAAATTAAAGAGCTGACTAGGGATAAATCACACAGGTACAATTAAAACTTCCCATAGACCTCTTCATTTCCAAAGTGAGGCACAAGCCAATGGAGCTGATGAAAAGTTGAGGTCATGACTCCTCAGGCTGCAATCATCTCTTAACTAACTGCATGTTAACAATCAGCTAATTCGTAGGTCATGTGCAAAGGCTGACTTCTTGCTGCTCTCTTGATTTCCTCTTCTCTCCACTAGAAGCACCCACAGAGCAATTCTGCCTGTGAACAGGCCAAATTGCAACAGGCAATAAACAGAAAGGTGATGTCCCCCCTTCTACGCCATCTCTGTAGGTGTAGGACATCTTTTACCGCCCTGAGCAAGGATTGAGCATTAAAATGAGAAAGTGGAGCTACAATGAGTGAGTAAATTGGAGTTTTCTTGTTCCCCAATAAATAACCATTCTGAAGTTTTCATCTGACCTCTTTTCAACAGTCCAAAGGGGATTTTAAAGGCCTGTTAGGGTTGATACTTCTGGCGATACTTGGCTTTGCAGCAGTTAATGTGACCATCTCTGCATGTGCTGTCTGATGTGATAACTGATGTGCAAGTCTGGTTTCAATAAAGTAAATCAGAAAAAAAAAAAAAAAACCCAAAGAAGTAATGCCTATTCCTTAAACAACAGGCTTAAGAGACCCTACCACTAAAGCCGAGAAGGGTGGATTTGGGGTCCCTTTATCCTCTAAGGCCTTTTGTAAAATCCTGAATGAAGAGAAAAGGAGGATTCTACCACAGGCACTCTCTCCTCACCTCTCCCAACTTAATTAGATGCAATATTGGCTGTTAAAAACATTAGGATCGCCCTCGGAAGATGAAATAAGAACACAGGCTTTCCTAACTGACTTCTATATAAAAGAGTGTCAATGGGGCTGCATCAAGTCAATGCTAAGACTGTGCATCTATATAGGATAGGTGCCAGCCAAATTAGCACTAATATGATTTGAATTATGAGTCCTATCAAGAAATAAAGGCTTAAAAAAAAAAAAAACAAAAGGTTTGGAGGATGGAACTGGCATGGTTTCGATTTTGCGACAATAGGACCCCTTGACGATTCCAAGTCCATTTTACACTTCAGAGAACCCAAATGTCATTTTCATTTTATATATTAAGATTTTATTCTCTAGAGGAATAACAGTTCTAAGAAACTTTACTAGTTTCAACCCACACAATCATTACCAATAGCTAGATCTCAATTGTATTTATCTGGTAAGTACAAGGCATGGTCTCCAAGCTGTTCTTGCTTTTAATGAGAAGCACTTTAAGCCCGAAAGTGTCCTAAGCATCAAATCAGTATCTAGTATCAACAGCTACTGTTAAGGAGAAGCAGTTTTATTTACAAGCTCCAAGAAGCAAATCACATTTTATCAAATGAGTATTAGAGTGAAGCCAAGAAACATAAGCTCTGCTCCTTTGCTGACAGGCAAGGCTACCCTGAATCACAATCAGAAGACCTGGGGTCTAATTCTAGATTTACAAATAACTACATGACCCCAGGGAAACCAGTTAAACCTTTCTTTCTATTCATTTATCTAGAAATAGGGTTTCACATATCCCAGGCTAACTTCGAATTCACTGCATAGCAGAGACCTTGAACTTCTGACCCTCCTGCTCCCTCCTCCCTAGTGCTGGGACTACAAGCATGCTGACCACCCTGTTATGTGATACAAAGGGTCAAAGCCCGGGCCCTGCTTTGTGTAACCTAGGCAAACATCCTATCAGAGTTACACTTCAGCCTCTATGTTCACAAATTTTAAAAGTACATTTAATTTGACCTAAGAAAAGATGATTGTTGCAGCATGATTTACATTAGCAAGATGCTAAAAATTACCTAAATGACCACTGAAATAATCACTCCAATAAAAAGTAAATGCTCATAGCCTACTATTCTGAAGTCTTCATAGCACATTAGAACAAGAAAACATGTGAGAGACTAGGAATGGTATAGTAGTGGACATGTAAAATTTTATCTGCATATCTGCATAATAACATGTATGAGTATGTATGCACACACGTCTTTCTTTCCTTCCTTCCTCCCTCCCTGCCTGCCTCTCTCTCTCTCTCTCTCTCTCTCTCTCTCTCTCTCTCTTTCTTTCTTTCTTTCTCTTCTCCCAGCCCCCACCACCAAGACAGGGTTTCTCTTTGTAGCCCTGGCTGGCCTCTGTAGACCAGGTTGGCCTCAAAATCAGAAATTCACCTCCCTCTGCCTCCCGAGCGCTGGGATTAAAGGTGTGCGCCATCACCGCCTGGTTTATCTGTCTTTCAATATGATATCACTTGGAAGGCATGTTTAGAGGGCTTGGTAAGATGCTTAACAGTGACTACTATATTATGATTTAATTTTAGGTAATTTTTGATTTGTTTATATTTTCTAGTATACATATAGATGTATATAATTTTTATAAGAGAAAAATCTTAACTCAAAAGTCTAATCTGTATATGACACTGACATTCAGTTTATGCTAATGAACTTCATTTCCTGCGACTAGAATTAGACACAGGAAGGGAAAGTGTGTGATTCAAACAGTTGCTCTCACCAATTCACAAACCTCACTGGTCACTGATTCCAATCTCTCTTTATGACAGAGTAATGGAGCCGTACTCCCTGATCCAAGGCCAATGTGCCTGTGCTCTCCACCCACCCCTTCAAGCCTCTCAAGAGACTTGCATTCTTCCCTTCACCCCATGTAGTCTGCCTTTGTCTTAAGAATTGAAACATTTTGGCCCCCGGAGACGCGACTCAACAGTTATGAGCACTGGGTGCCCTCCTAGAGGACCTGGGTTTGAGTCCCAGCACCTATAAGGTGGCTCATATCCAAAAGAAACTCTAGCTCAAGAGGATTCAATGCCTTCCTCTGGCCTCACTAGGCACCATGCACACAGTTGGTGCACCAACATACATGGAGACAAAGATTTCAAAATCTTTAAAAGAATTTAAGCATTTCAAGCCAATTGTCCTAGAGCAAACAGTAAATGCCGACTCCACTTCTTTCCTTGGCTATTACCTTCTCTTCCTGACAGGAGCCAAACCCTGAAAAAGCTGTCTACATTCTCCACACATTCCTCACTCCATTTAAATTCCCCTCCACTGGCTCCAGTCATCCATACACTCAGAGGCCTGGGAAATGGCTCCAACTATACTCAGTGCCACACTGCATATCAAAACCCAACCAAGAAGCCACAGTCCATAAAGCGCTCTACTCAAGACCTGCCTGCCCATCCCCAGCTCCTAGGCATAAAGGCAAGGGCAATGGCACACCCCTGAAATCAGTGCTCTGGGGCCCTGGCCCAATGACTAGCCAAAATGGGAACCCCAGCTCTTGTGAGAGATCTAGTCTCAAAAGCACAGGGGAGAAATGACGGAAGTTTACCCAACATGGAGCTCTGGTCTCTCCATGTATCACACGGATTTACAAATACATGCACACAAATAAACCGAACCTGTAACCTTTCCTTACAAATGTGTCCCCTCTCCATTAGCCCATCGGTTTTCTTTTTCTATTGTTTGTCTCGAAAAGCTTTCTTGAAACCTGCCCTGAAGATCATTACCAATAATCCCAGCACTCAGGGTGAAGGCAAGATGATCAAAAATTTGAGGCCATGAACTACATACATAACCTTGCCTCAGAAAACCCCAAATACACTCTTCACCCAAGAAGAAAAAACTTCTGCTAAGACACAAACTGAATGTATGTTGGAATTCCATTTGCTAAGTCTTGAGGAATGTATTATTACCGCTGAAGTAAGGCTAGACCTTTGAGTCCTTTACAGTCTCCTCTGAATCCCACCATTGCTGCAGTCTCGAGTATTCACGGATACTGGTCCTGTGGTGGTCCTCTAGCCCTTGCCCACGGCTCCTTCAGAGTAGATAGCTTCCTCATAAGAGTGTGCAGAGCAAACTCGGTCGCCTCCACAAGGACAACTCTCATCTGTCCTGTCTGTGTGACTCTGGCTCCTCCTGCTCCAAAGTCAGCTGTTTCTTCAAGACAGGGGACAGCTGCTGTCTGCCTAGTCCTGACCCCACTGACTGGAAACTCTCAAAGTAGTAAGCTCTAACAATCAAAGGGACATGATCGTGTGTTGCCCTATCTCCAGCATTAATAAACACAAATTTCCGTATATTTTGTCACTAAAAGCTTATCTCTAACAAACCCAATGCCATTTGAGCTTTCCTTTGTTTGTGCATGCCACTGGCTAAGCGCTCAGGAGAGAAAGCCAGAAACCATGCTTGACAACGTTCTCCCTTCTCTCTCAGAGCAAATCTACCAGGACTTGCCTTTACCCTTTACCTTTCTCAAACTGCCTCTCTCTCTCCATGGCCAATAGTCGCCTAGTTCAGTTCTTGGCTACTGCAATGACGTTAGTTACCCTTGGTCGAATTTGGGCTTACCGCTATTCCTGAACAAAAATCATGACCCCAAGAAGCAGTTGGGGAGGAAAGGGTTTATTCGGCTTAAACTTCCATACTGCTGTTCATCACCAAGGAAGTCAGGACTGGAACTCAAGCAGGTCAGAAAGCAGGAGCTGATGCAGAGGCCATGAGGGCCATGGAGTTCTTTACTGGCTTGCTTCCCCTGGCTTGCTCAGCCTGCTCTCTTATAGAACCAAGACTACCAGCCCAGAGATGGTCCCACCCACAAGGGGCCTTTCCCCCTTGATCACTAATTGAGAAAATGCCTTACAGTTGGCTCTCATGGAGGCATTTCCTCAACTGAAGCTCCTTTCTCTGTGATAACTCCAGCTGTGTCAAGTTGACACAAAACTAGCCAGTACAATTGACCCCTTGTCAACTTGACACACAAACACATCGCTAGTAAGCCTCAACCCTTACATTCTTATTCATTCCCAAGATCTAAATAACTTTAAACGACCCACAGTCTTTACATATTCTTAAAATTTCAATCTCTTTAAAATATCCATCTCTTTTAAAAATCCAAAGTCTTTCTACAATTAAAATTTTCTTAACTGTGGGCTCCACTAAAATAGTTTCTTCCTTCAAGAGGGAAAATATCAGGGCAAAGTCACAATCAAAAGCAAAAATCAATCTCCAACCATCCAATGTCTGGGATCCAACTCATGATCTTCTGGGCTCCTCCCAAGGAGGTCACTTCTCCAGCCATGCCCTTTGTAGCACATGAGTCGTCCTCTAGGCTCCAGATGCCTGTACTCCACTGCTGCTGCTCTTGGTGGTCATCTCATGGTACTGGCATCTCCAAAACACTGCATGACCCCTTCAGTCCTGAGCCGTCAATTGCAACTGAGGCTGCACCTTCACCAATGGCCTTCCATGGCCTCTCACAGTGCCAAGCCTAAGCTGCTCTGCGTAACCCCTTCATGCCTTTAAAACCAGTACCACCTGGGCAATTCTTACACATTACCAAGTCCAGCCTCAGCGCAAGGTACAACTTTGGCTATCCCTGGAACACAGCCTCTTTGTGCTTTCAGAAAACACTTCCCAGAAGATGTCACCTCAATGAAGCTAGTCTCTTCTTAATCATCACTAATTTCTTAGCTCCAGCTAACCAGCATCAATAGTCCCAGTAATCCAAAGGTTTTGCTTTAGTAGTTCTGGTATCTTGTTAATCACAGCTGATTTTTCAGCCCCAGCTGACCAGAACCACAGAATCTTCAAGGTCCAAAATAGCAATGGCCCTGAAAAGTCTTTAATTTTCCCTCTGAAATTTCACAAGCCAGACCTCCATCTTCTGCACTGTTCTCAACATTATCTTCCAAGCTCCTACACAACATCTGACAGAGCTCTTAACACCGAATGGATCTTCAAGCCCAAAGTTCCAAAGTCCTTCCACAGTACTCCCCAAAACATGGTCAGGTTGTCACAGGAACACCCCACTATGCTGGTACCAGTTTGTCTTAGTCAGGGTTTCTATTCCTGCACAAACATCATGACCAAGAAACAAGTAGGAGAGGAAAGGGTTTATTCGACTTACACTTCCATACTGCTGTTCATCACCAAAAGAAGTCAGGACTGGAACTCAAGCAGGTCAGGAAGCAGGAGCTGATGCAGAGACCATGAGGGCCATGGAGTTCTTTACTGGCTTGCTTCCCCTGGCTTGCTCAGCCTGCTCTCTTATAGAACCAAGACTACCAGCCCAGAGATGGTCCCACCCACAAGGGGTCTTTCCCCCTTGATCACTAATTGAGAAAATGCCTTACAGCTAGATCTCATGGAGGCATTTCCTCAACTGAAGCTCCTTTCTCTGTGATAACTCCAGCTGTGTCAAAGTTGACACAAAACTAGCCAGTACACCACACCAACATTCAATTTTTATGTTCTATTTGCTTCTTGGGCGTCTCCTCACATGTGGCTTTAACTGGAGCCCGTGAGTTGATGGTATCTCTATTTGTTTTCTGGGTTCTATATCCACATATTCTATTGTCTCCTAGATAGCCTGGACACACACTTAACAACTAAATTACCCCAAACTTCTCAGAGATTATCTTTTTCCTACTGTTTATTCAAACTTTAAACAGAAGTTCTTTTTCTTGAGACAGATTCTCACATAATCCAGCCTGGCCTTGAACTTGAATTATGTAGCCACGGATGACCCTGAACTTGATTCTTCATTCCTAGGATTACAGGTATCTGCTCTCAGTCTTAATACCTATGCCTCCTTTAGCGTTTCTACTGATGCAACAAAAACACCATGACCATGACCCAGAAACAAGCTGGAGAGGAATGGGTTTATTTGGCTTACACTTCCAGATTAGTCCATCACTGGAGGAAGTCGGGACGAAAACTCAAGCAGAACTAGAACCCTGGATGTAAGGGATGATGCTGGGGCCATGGAGGGTGCTGCTCACTGGCTTCTTCACATGGCTTGCTCAGCCTGCCTTCTTATAGAACCCAGGACCACCAGCTCAGGAATGACACTGACCACAATGGGCTGGGCCCTCGCCCATCAGTCACTAATTGAGACAACACCTTACGGCTGGATCTCATGGAGGCATTTCCTCAACTAAGGCTCCTTCCTCTCTGATGACTCCAGCTTGTCAAGTTTACACACAAGATCAGGCAGTACAACCAGAGTTATTTTTCATCCTCTACCCCACTACATTCTTTTCCACTTACAAATTTACCACTATAAAATATGAAGGTCATGAAAGTATGGTTTGGATTTTTTATTGATTTTACATAGAATTTTTTGAGACAGGGTCTCATGTAGCTAAGGCTGGCTTCACACTATGTAGGCAAGAATAAACTTTAACCCCAGACTTTTCTTCCTCTACGTACTTTTATTCTTCACCTGCTGAGAAAACAGATATGTCCCATTATGCCATCTTTCTGTGGAGCTGGGGAATCGAACCTAGGGCCTCAAGTATGTTTGCCAAACACTCAATTGAGCCTCAGCTCCATCCCCTAAAGCTTGTGTGTGGAGGCCAGACTTTAGGTGTTTTTTAGGTGTTTTTCCTCAAAAGCTGTCAACCTTGTTTTTGAGACAGGGTCTTTTAACTAGCCTAGAATCTGTCAAGTAGGATGGGCTGGCCAGCTCGAAAGTCCCAGGGTCCCCTATTTTTTTTTTTACCTCCTCAGCCCTGGCTTTTGTAAAATGTGCATTCTGAGAACTGAACTCTGCTCCAAGTACTTTACTGACTAAAGTATGTCTCCGACTCTAAAACTTTATTGAAAGACAAGAACAAAACAAAACAAACACACAAACAACCACCAACCCTGGGAATAATAAATATTTTGGGGTCAGAAATATCACTTTAGCTCTGTTTTCTCATTCCATATCCAAAACAGACTTGTCAGAGTCAACTGTTCTCTTGAAAGACATCTTACCCCAACATCTGGTCTTTAACCTCTTAAAACAGTCAACCAACTGTTTTATTTTCCTAATCAAGAGATTTCTCTAGCTATATAAAAATGTACCTTTTAACAAACTATTAATTTAGATGTAATGGTTGGAGATACTTTTCATTTATATATGTCAATGTCATTATTTCTCTAGTACCCACAGCAAAGTACTTTGTATTCTTTTATAAAGTCTCATGCAATGTCATTTCTTCTCAGATTATATTTTCAACACAAGCCAGCAGACAAAACAAAGGAATTAATATTTTATCTAAGCCAGGAAATACTGTTAGGTTGGAATCTCCAGCTTATCAATAACTAAACATTAAAAAAAAACAACCAAAAACCAGAATATGCCCTTTTATTTCCCCATGAACACAATCATTCCTAAATTTAAAGCCTAGGAAGGGATCAACGTCCATCAACTCTATTGGAACTACTGTTTAAAATGAATCTGACAAACCTTCCCTGTTTTATCTCTCCAACCAATGACTGCAGTTCTACTCCAGACTGACAGGCATTCTCAGGGGCTCTGCTTCTACTGTATAGTTAATACTGAGCATTTAATTCTCCAACTACAAGCAAGACAGCCCAAAACATAAAACTTGGCAAATTGGCCAACATTTGCAAAGATGCACATGGCTTTAATCCAGCATTTGAGAGGCAGAGGCAGGCAGATCTGTGAGTTCAAGACCAGCCTCTCTACAGAGTGAGTTCCAGGACAGCCAGAGCTACATAGAGAATTCCTGTCTAGAAAAACAACAACAACAACAACAAACCTCAAAAAACAATAAAGATGCTTCTTTATGTTTTTAAAAGTGTATTTATTGTCTACAATGTTTGCATGTGTGTATGTGTGTGCATGTCCACAACTGGTGCCAGGAGAACATCAGATCCTCTGGAATTCAAGTTACAGGTGAGTTGCCATGTATGTGGGTGCTGGGAACTTGGTCCTCCCCAAGAACAGCAAGTGCTCTCAACAGCGGAGGCATTTCTCCAGCCCACTTTGGGTTATTACTGAGACAGCTGTCTTGCAGTCTTCCTTCCTTCTACAGTGCTGGAATGACAAGGGTGTGTGCCACAAAAGACACCAACCAAATCATCTCTTGCCCTTGACCTAACAGTTTTACACTCCTTTCTCTCCCAGACTTGTACTTCTGCAAGAACGTGCCAAAGTTGGAAAAAAACCCTAGCATTTACTTTTTAACCTCAGTCTTTACTGTGAAAGCTGACCAATTGTTTTTAATTGGCAAAATGACTCTTATTTAGAAACAGTATATTAAAGAATTAAAAAATTCTCAGGAAAACAGGGAATGAATCTTTTAAATAACTTCCATTATTTTTAAAATGGTATCTCAATTTCCCTAATTTTTATTAGTATTTTCCCTAAATAATATAAAGTCAGTTGTAATAGAAATTAACTATATTTGTATTTCCTTCCTGACAGTTACCTATGTTCCTACTCTCAAAACTAAAAATAAAACTGCTGATTTTATGTTTTCTTTTTTAAAAATATATTTATTTATTTATTGGGCAAGGTGTGGTATCACACTTTTAACCTCAGCTCTTGGGACAGAGCATGAGGTTCTCTGTGAGTTCAAGGCCAGCTCATGGTCTGCATAGGGAGTTCCAGGTCAGTTACGGCTACATAAAGGCCCTGTTCAAAATTGTACGTACAGCCGGGTGTGGTGGCGCACGCCTTTAATCCCAGCACTTGGGAGGCAGAGGCAGGCGGATTTCTGAGTTTGTAGGCCAGCCTGATCTACAAAGTGAGTTCCAGGACAGCCAGGGCTACACAGAGAAACCCTGTCTCGAAAAATCAAAAAAAAAAAAAAAAAAAAAAATTGTACGTACGCGCGCACACACACACACATGTATAGGCATACTTGTATTTATGTTTTGTATATGTGCACATGAATGACATCCTGCATATATGGAGGTCAGAGGGTCACTTTCTTATCTTATACTGTGTGGGTTCCAGGGACCAAACTTAGGTTATCAGACAATAAGCAGAGTTATCCATCCACTGAGCCACCTCACTGACCAATGTTCTGCTTTTTTATGCTTAGAACTGACCTTACATGTGAGGACTTTCTGTCAGTAGATGTTCTCTGATATTTACATTATTTTTAATGGCTGTGTTATCCTTTAAGAATACAGAACAGTTTACCTGGTTATCCCTCTAATTTCCATGGACCTATTTGGTCTTTCTGTGATTACAGCACTAGGGTCTGAACCCAGGATTCAAATGTTATCATTGAGATTCATCACATACACACACTACTTACTCTAAATATACATCTTCTTGGCTAACATATATTGTAGTATTATACAAAATGATACTTTGAAAGCAATCTTATCCTAATTGATTTATGCCCTGTCTGCTCTCCTCTATCCTGCCCCTCCTCCCCAAATCAGAAGGGAGTAAAAGACCAGAAGCATTTTATGGCAAAATCCTCTTTGTGAGTAAAACCATTTCAGATGCAATGTTGGGTTTATAAAATAACTTGACTAATGGATAAAAGATATGAATGCTTATAAGCCTTAAAGGTAATTTAAGGATTTGTGCATCCTAATTTGTTAACCAAGGGAAAAATGAGAAATACCGGCATGTTCTATTTCCCATTATCTTAATACATTTTAAACAAAATACTTGAAAGCTAAATTGACAATTTCTAATTATGAGAAATAACCTTGATCCTTTCAAAGTGGGGATCCTAGAGTTTATACTGTATTATTATCTAAACAGGAACACCACAGTAATGAGTATGGTGAGATGTTATGGTAATGCATGAAACAAAAGAAATCATGTTAAGTTTTGAATGGTATTTGAAAAAAAAAAGATTTATCAGCCATTTTTATAGTACCTTTGAATCAAGTTCCCAGGACTTATTTTTTAGGTTATAATAATTTAAATGTATCCCTTTTTTCCCTTGCAAGACACGGTCACAGGCTGACCTGAAAGTCAATAGCCAGCGAAGCCTGCCTGCCCTTCAACTCCTGATGCCTCTCCTATCACCTAGAGTCATTAGAGATGTACACTGCCAAGTCCAGATCTGAATTTATGCTCTCTTGATTCTCCAGCCTTAACTATAGAGATGATCAATATACATGGAAATGGGGGTTACTTTCACAGGTGTTTTTGTCTATCACAGACAATGAAAACAAATTCTAATTCCTGATGTTAGTAGGAAAGGAGAGGTGGGAAGCGCCTTTCTGGGAGATGAGATGCCCATGCATTTTCTCTAACCACATAGAAATTGCAGTCTTCATTCTTAAGATGAACTAAATTGGTGCAGATACAATCCAAAGATAGCTATGCAGCAATTTTTTGGTACCAGTTACTGTCAGTTCACATTTAGATGACTTTTGCTGTGTTAATCAAGCATCTTATCTCCCTTTCTGACTTCCCCGTCACTAATGAGACCCTGAGCAGTGTGAGAGTCTGGGATGTGCCTCACCTAGCGCATCATTTGTCTAGCATGCACAAGATCTTGAGTTCAATCTCTGCATCACATAAACCAAGCGGGCCTGGTGGCTCGCACAAGTGATCCCAGTCTTCATCAGGAGAATTAAGTTCAAGGTCTTCCTCTGTACACCCGAGTTTGAGGTCAGCCTCGGCTGCAATGAAACTGCCTCAACAAAACAAAACAAGCCAAGCCCTAGCATGCTGAAGTCTAACTTCACCTCATCTCCTAAGGTGAGTCTAGATGCTTGCCCAGAGCTTGAAGATACACTCTGCGCTGTCCTCCATTCTCACGTCCCTTAGAGCTCCATCCTCAACTTCCTGCCTCTGGGCTCTCAAAACCCATTCCGTCTGACATTACCCGGGATTCCTACAGGCGTGTGACTGTCCTATTAAACAGTCTTCAGTGGTAGACATTTTAGGAAGAGGAAAATAAACTTAAGGTGGCTCAAGCCGTTAATCCCAGCACTTAGGAGGCAAAGGCAGGCAAATCTCTGTGAGTTCGAGCCCAGCCTCCTCTTCAGAGTGAGTTCCAGGACAGCTAGGGATACACAGAGAAACCCTGTCTCAAACAAACAAACAAACAAACAAACAAACAAACCAAAACAATGATACAAACAAACAAAAAACCTAAGCAGGTGCCCCTGTGTATCTATATGGGCAAGTATAAATCCATGAATAAAGGGAATAAAAGGAGCCAAGAGACATCAGATGTTTACAGCAGTCACCTCGTAGTGATAAGCTATGGTTGTATCTTATGCTGTTCTAGCCTGAGTTCTACCATCTGGGGTCCTTGGAAACTCACTTCTATCACTCACACCATTCAATACAGTTGTTGCTTCCAAAACTCTACTTAACTCCTAATATTCAAACCACCTATGTTCCCTTCCATTTCTACCCATGAAGATTCTACATGTTCTTTAAAATTCATTTCCATTGTGGTGGTGGTTGTTGGTGGTGTGTATGTACACCCATAGGTGCACATGCAGAGTCAAGATAGCTTTGGGTGTCCTCTTCTGTCATTCTCTGTAGTAAGAATTCTGGGATTCTGTTTTTTTTTTTTTTTTAAAAACACAGAGATATTATAAGAATGTGCTTTCGGGGGCTGGCAAGATGGCTCACCAGGTAAAAGCACTGACTGCTCTTCCGAAAGTCTCCCTCTCCTATCTAGTGCTAGAGAAGAAATGGGCGGGGGGAGAAGAACCCACAAAGTGGCACAGACCAGCTACAATACTCCACTTTATTATTCTCTTCACACAGTGTGCAGGGAACATGACGCTGGCCACTGAGGGAACAGAGAATTCCAGTATCTCCTGTTCCTATAACGTAATACTGGGGTTACAGACACACATGGCTGAGCCTGGTTTTTTTATGTGGGAGCTGGGGATGTTTATTCAACAAGTGCTCTTATCCACTGAGCCATCTCCTCAAGTCTTACCCCCACCCTCCAAAAACCTCAAAACTCAGAGCTTCTCTGTGTCGTCCTGGCTGTCCTGAAATTTGCTCTGTAGTCCAAGCTGGCCTAAAATCCAGAGAATCATAAAGGTATGGACCGTCTCCACCCAGTGAGTCTATTATTCTCAATGTTTCAAACAGTGCTACAATGTTCCTTTTTCTTGCCTGGGGCAGACATCAGTAACTGAGTATCTGACTTCTCTAGGAGCTGGAAAGATGGCTCAGCCTTGCACTGTCTGCTCTCCCAAAGGTCCTGAGTTCAAATCCCAGCAACCACATGGTGGCTCACAACCATCTGTAATGAGATCTGATGCCCTCTTCTGGAGCATCTGAAGACAGCTATAGTGTACTCACATGTAATAAATAAACCTTTAAACTGACTTCTCAGAAATCAGAATCCTCAATTCAGTGGTTCTAGACAGGCCTTACTGATCAATTTATACTGACATAAAAGGAAGCATATTTGCTCTTCCTGTAGCAGCTTACACTGCCCTCTTCTCTCCAAAACAATGACTTCTTTGTTTTCTTACAGAACTCATCTCTCTAAGGTCTATTAAGAGTTATTACTTACCACCTCTCCCCTCCCTCATAGATTTGAATGTGCACAGTGAAGTGATGGTATTTTATTCAGCCTCATGTCCCTCCAGAGCCTGTGTGACATCAATAGCTGCTGAATGGGACTTCTTTTCTCTCTCTTTCTTTCTTTCTTCCTTTCTTTCATCAGATCATTCAAAATGACTTAATGTTTAAAAACCTTATTTTAAAATACTTTAATTTTTCTTAAGGACAACTAGCCCAAGTTTATTCTATCAATTTTTTATTTTTTATTTTATCAATTCTTGTTTTCATTTAACATGGCATTGCCTGATAGTGCAGAATAACACAGCCGAGTCTAAGACTGCAAGACAGACTACAGACTACAGTAAGAGAGGCACCCAGGCGAGCCCATTCTTAGAGCCTTTATCCAAGGATGAGAATGGAACTGAACAATCACACCTTTAGAATGTTGACGATCCAACCTCTGCAATTCAGTACAAAATACTACTTTGGATAATAAAAAAACTAAAGGACTCTGAGCATCGAAAATATACATTATTTCAAAAGGGAAATGAGTTTTAAAAAATGAGATGGAGCAATGAAAAAAAAGGAATGAATGAAAAGAAAAAGAAAAAAAGGAAAAAGTTAGACAAACAGTCCGATAAACCCCACAAAAACTGCTTTACTGGCTAGAGCAAACAGGGCCGGAGCGAGCAAAAGTCCTGAGTTCAATTCCCAGCAACCACATGATGGCTCACAACCATCTGCACAGCTACAGTGTACTCATATACATTAAATAAATAAATAAATAAATAAACAAACAAACAAACAAACAAATAATTTTTTAAAACCTGCTTTCCCTAAATCAAAAGCCCAGTTCAAGCAGTATGGCAGATTTAGAAGGACTGTAAGACCTATGCTGCCATCTAGAGGTGAGATACGAGATGATTTTTTTTTTCCTTTTCACCAAGGACACAGACACAGTACAGCCAGTATTGAATAGGTCATATTATAAAAGCCAGACAAGAAACCTTGACACCAAAGAAGTAATCCTAGAGTGTAGAGTCACAGTTAGCCTCCTTTAATCACAGATTAAAACTTGAATTCAACAGGGCTAACTGTCCTTAGAGCTAGATAGACACTGTGGTCCATGCCTCTGAATCCTAATACCTGGGAAGCGGAAGTAGGAAAACTACCTTGAGTTCAAAGCCAGTCTGGCTATACAAAGCAATATCCTGTCCCATAAGCAAAGTATGTAGGAGGAGAATAATTTCTCAATATAGTTAGCTACTTTTCAAAAACACATGCACACAGGGTACTAATAGAAGAGTTTGGAAACATTGGTTTTTTCTTTGGTACAACCACTTTATACCATACATTGGTACAAACTTCAACAATGTAATTAATTGAGTGAAGTAACAGGTTTAAATGTGGGCTGGCCAGATACCTCAGTAGTAAAGAACTCAGCATACATTACTTGTATAGGATATGATTTGGTTTCCAGTTCCCGTAGCAGGTGGCTCACCATGACCAGTGACAGCAGTTCTGGGGCAGCGGCTGCTTCTGGCCTCCTTGGGCACTCAGAAGCATGCATGCACACATATATGCAGTTAAAAATGAAATAAATCCTTTGCAAGTTCAAAATGAAGTCTCAATTATTGTTTTTACATAAAATGTTGCTTTTTAAAACTCTAAGAATCTAGCCAAATAACAATCTCACTCAAACTGCTAAACGAACATGCATGATTAAAAATTATCTATGAACTCACCAGTCTTTAACACCATACTAAATGCTTTCTGCCCAAGATCAGAAAGACAAAAAGGACATCTATTCTTACCACTTCTATTCACCACTGTGGTGAAATTTCTAACTAAGATAATGAATGTGTTGTGTGTGTGTGTGTGTATGTGTGTGTGTCTGTGTGTGTGTGTGTCTGTGTGTGTGTATCACAAGATCTACAAACACTACTCCTCATCATTAAAACACCAATTACTTAATACTAGAACAATTTTCAGAAGCTTTCATCCTTTGAGTTTTAAGGAATGAGCTTCATTAGATAACTGTGTCATTCCTCTCAGGGTATCAACAACTGGCCATTCCTTTATTCCACCAGCAAACATTTACACACTGCAAACTTTCTAAATGCTTTCTGCATTTAGACTACATACAAAGGCAGCCTCAAAAATGACTGTTATCTTAAAAAATTACATTTAGTCCAAGAGCTAAAACAAATATAACACATCCCAAGAATGGCAACAGTACCGTAAAAATGAAACGAATCTACACAAAGAAGTTATTGTATTCTAAAACCTGTACTCCAAAAGGGTTATCTGACAGATAACCATGTATCAAATCAAAGTGTAGGGTAAGGCTCACCTTTCAAAAGATACAATCTAGTTATCATCAGCACTACAAGGTTCTTGTTATTCATGTACTAACACTTAAGGATACTGTGAACTGACAGTTATGCTTTGAGGCTAAATATTTTTTGCATTTTTCATCTCATCATCTTCATCAGGGCAGATATTTGCATGGAAACAGTATCAGTGGTTCCCAGGACCCATCAGTTCCTACTGCTTATTTTTCACCCTTGTCATCCTTTCAATTAATGTAGGAGAGAACACTCAAGACACTGAAATCCCGATTAAGATGTCAAATGAAGGACAGCCCCTAGAGCAGATGAAGAATCTAAGAGGGGGAAAAAAAAGATGTTTTTTATGCAAATACTCTACACATTAAAACAAAGACACTGTATCCAAGAAGTCAAATACAGTATCAATGTAATCTTCTCCATTTCTAACTTAAAGCATTTTCTTACCTCAACTAAATTCACTATGGTCAAGAAAATGGCAGTGCATTACAAAGTACAGTTACAGACGTGGAAACAGGCTCAGTTATGAACTGAAAGGCAATTTAAGAGTCTGTGCTGTGTTTATCCTACCTACACTGGCAGGAAAACAGTCTTTGTTATTCAGTTTAAATTCAGTGATTAAAGTCATCGCAGAGTGGCTTGCTGCTTTGATCCCAGAGCTGGAGAGGCAGAGGTGGGCTGATATTTCTGAGTTTGAAGCCAGCCTGGTCTACAAACTGAGTTCTAGTTTAGGCAAGGCTACAAAGATAAATCCTGTCTCAGTGATTAAGATGACTTAGTTGACTGCAACTAACCCTAGTCCCAATGTCTTCAGTTCTTAGAAACACAAATCCATGGCAGTAAGGATGACTCAGTGGGTAAGAGACACACCATCAAACCTAATGAGTTCAGGTGAATTCCCTGGAGCCCACACTGATGGAGAGAACCAGCTCTCCCAAGTTGTTCTCTGACTGCGGTACAAATGTGTGGACAAGAAAGTTAATTAATTAATTAATTAATTGGAAAATTAAAAACATTTTTCCACCACCAAAGACAACACTGCATAAACTATTGATATTGCAAGTGTACAATTTAATGTGAAGCTCCACAGCTTCCATTCTAAATGCATATTCTAACTGTATAGAGATTTATTGACTTGTACAGTCTGTGGGTCTGGTTAATTTTGGAGTATAATATTTTTATTTACTTGTAAGGTTTTTGTTTTGTTTTATGAGACAGGGTTTCTCTACATAGCACTGGCTGTCCTGAAATTCTTCAGGCCTTGAACTTAAAGCAATCCACCTGCCTCTGCCTCCCAAATTCTGGGATTAAATGCTTGTACCAGTATTTGCAGGATATATTTTAAATGATGAAATTTATAAAATTTAAAATTATATTAAGAACAGTTAATAGTAATAATGCTTTAATTGTGGGTTTTTATGCTGTGGGAATCCAATAAGATAGACTTCACTGATGCTTGTGAACAAACTCATTATTCTGAGAACTAGTAAGTAAAACAAGCCATTTATTTTTCTGTTCTAATGGGAACGACTTTTGAGGACTTCAAATGGTTGATCACTTCTTTATAAGAAAGTTCAGAATAATAAGAAGGGATGAAGGGGCTGGTGAGATGGCTCAGTGGGTAAGAGCACCGGACTGCTCTTCTGAAGGTTCGGAGTTCAAATCCCAGCAACCACTCATAACAAGATCTGACTCCCTCTTCTGGATTGTCTGAAGACAGCTACAGTGTACTTACATATAATAAATAAATGAATCTTTAAAAATATTAAAAAAAGAAGGGATGACAGAATAAGATTATCACAGTCTTACAACCTTCACTGAAATCATGGAACTAGACAGTAACCAAGAGCTGCTACTGTGGGTAAAGGCTAATAATGGAGAGTAGACAGGCTGGCAATACCTTCATCAACTCCCGATCCTAGTGTTAACTGAAAAGAGATGAGCAGACAATATCCTTAGACACACCACCTAAAAAATATTCCTGCCAAAATTAAAATAAAAAATGAAACCTGTATCAATGCAAACTTCCAAATCTAACCTCCATGAAATAAAAAGATAGTCATGTATACAATCATAAGTACATCTTCAAGGATATAATCAACAAAATACAGAATATGGCAAATTCTAGAGCAAGTCACTAAATTTAGCAAATAGCAAGAAAAAGATATAAAAGGTCAAACTAGATAGCAGACTAAAAGAGAATATCAATTAAATATAGCTTATAACCCTTATGTAGATCATGACTAAAGGAAACCAACTGTATGTATAGTCATTTGTAATTTAACCAGGGAAATATGAACCATGGCTGGGTAGTTTAAGATATTGAGTAGCTTGTTAGAACTTTTTAGGCATAAGCCAGACATGGTGGTACAGGTCTGTAGTACAACTACTTGGGATGTTGAGACCATGAGTTTGAGAGAATCCTAAGCAACATGGTTAGACACCTCCTCCCTATCCCTTCTATCTAGAAGGGTTGCCAAGATAGCCCAGGCTGGTCTGGAACTCACTATATGGCCCAGAGGACTGGCCTCAAACTCACAATCTTTCTGCCTCAGACTTCTAAGTGTTGGATTGCAGATGTGCACCATCATGCCTGGCCTGTAAGACTCCCTTAAAAAGTAACAATGGAAATGTGGTTATGATGTTTTTAAAGTCTTATCTTTTAGAAATACAAATGAAGCCCTTTGGCACTAGTGGTGATGCAGGCAGTGGGCCTGCTTTAGAATGACTGTAATACTATGAGAGGTTACTTATATAAGGGATGCCGAACTGGACATAAGCTGATTACAGAAACTGTGTCACAGACATGACCTTACTATCCTGTTCTCTCCTTTAGTCTGTTTAACTTTTTTCTATAATAAAAAGTGGGAAAATATTTTTCTCAGCAGATGATTAGACAGGATGCAGCGACTGCAGCTACAACTAGCTAGAAATGGTGCAGCTAAAAAATGTTTGGTAGCAGCATCTTCTTGATATGACAATCATAAAGTTTACTGCACTAAAAATGGCACAGATAAGGCATTGATTATTAAGATGATTGCAGCATTTATAATCTAATGCTAGAAACAAGAGCAAGGAGTCCTATGCCCCTCAAGCCCCTCGGTCATGAACTTAACAACCACAGTTCTTCTCTTTATAAACCCTCGCCAGCCATAACACACTTAGTTTTAATTAATTCTGCCAAGGCATAAACTTTAATGCAAGAAATAAACCAACCAGAGCACAGCAGAGAGGGAGATGAGGATCACTAAGAGTTCTAACTTACAGTGGTCCTTGATTCCTGAAGGGATTAAAAATGGTTTTGGTTAAAGAAATCCAATTTAATCAAGGCTGGAGTTGTGCCTCCATGGTGGTGGTGGTGGAGCGCTTGCCTTAGGCCCTAGGTCTGATCCCAGCACGGGGGTGGGGGTGGGGAGCTGGGAAGCCAACAGCAGATGACAACAATGGAAAGGAAAGCTTAGAAATGACAATGCTGAGGTGAACTGTTGAACTTGACAGTGACAAACCAATGCAACAGGCACCACAGGTGGTGTGTGCTCTAAAGAAGTTACAAAGTTACACAGTTTTCCAAATAGTTACAAAACTGGAATTTTGTAAGGAAATTATACATCAGATTAGGAGCCTCAGGAAGTATTGCTTGAGAACAAGGTTCCAACCACTGTACTGACAATAACTATCTCTTCTTTCATTTACAAAGTGAGAACTGTCTCTAAAATCTATTCAGATGAAGAAGAGAGATGGTATATAAAGAAATCAACTTGGAAGTTTCTTTGGTTTCTTGAAACAGGGTCATGCTATGTAGCCAAGGCTGGCCTTGAACTCCTGACTCTACACACAGCACTCTGAGTGCTGTGGTCATTTCTAGGCATGCACCACCATACTCAGTTAAACTGTTTTTTCTTTAAATATAAAAGCATAGACGAAACCTAGAGCCTATTATACACTAGGCAAGTACTCTAGCTCTGAGGGGTACAACTAGCCCAAAGAAATCAATTCTTTTGATTTGGTTTTTGAGACAAAGCCTCATAACATAGCTCTGATTACCCTGGAATTCAAAGATTCTCAAGTCTCTGCTTTCTGAGTATTGGGAGTAAAGATGTGAACCATGATGTCAGTATTCAAAGGGATAACTTTAAAACAAAGGGCATATGGACGCAAGTGAGACATTTTTTGAAAAAAAAACAAAACAAAAAAAGGTTTACATTGATTGTGTGTGTGTGTGTGTGTGTGTGTGTGTGTGTGTGTGTGTGTTTGTGCACCGTTGAACTTGGGTCACCAGGCTTAGCAGCAAGCATCTTTACCCACTGAGCCATCTTGTGAAACAAAGCATTACTCACAGGCACAGCTGTGTTCTTGGTCTTTCATACATCCCTCCCCTCTCTCTCCAGGCAGTCTGTGTCAGACCAATCCTTCTAAACTGTATCTGCAGCCAGGACTCAGCCTGGGCCTCAGGGCACTCTTGCTATTGCCAAAGGTCCGGCACAAGCACAATCATGCGAGCTGGTGCAGAACAGCTAGTCTCTCCCAGCAGCTTTCTTTAGGAACATCCAGAGAAGACACTCTTCCTTCCTTTGGGAATCATGAGATTCAAAACCACAACTGGATCTCTCTTCGCTCACCTCCCCGAGGGCTGAGAAAAAGCTAGCAGCAGCCACAAGGCTCTAGGACTAATGGTCCAGACACACAAAAGCAAGAATAAGAACACACTCCAGTGACATCATTAAGAGCCACAAATCTAGACAATCTCAAAGCTGTCTGTACCCCTGGACTTTTAATCCACTAATGTGAACTGACAAAGTCTCTTTTCGGATTGAGCTCATTTTAGTCCTGTCATATCAATATTCTATCACATTCTGACACAAAAGGTACAAAGTTCCACGGAGTTCTTACCTTCAGATGACTTGTCTTTGCCTTAGTAAAAGGAAAATCCTATTCTCATGAGTTATATATAACTAGAACTCACTCTGGCATTACACACATCTAGCCCGAGTAGAGTTACTGTGTACTCACACTCATCCAGCCCCAGCTGGTAGGCCAGGTTCTGTAGGCCTCGTACCTTCTCCATCAGGTTAGCTGTGGTGAGGCTCCCCAGTTCTGAAATAAAAGACTGTATTTCAATATCACTTCTCTCTACTCCTCTCCAGTAACAGCTGGTTTGGGTTGAGATTTCTTGTAATGAACTATTTCAAGCTGGGCTGGAATGCCAGAACACTGGCCTAGCATAGCATGCAGGAAGCTCTGGACCTGATCACTAGCACAGTGAGAGGGATCACTAGCATTAGTGATCAAGGGGGAAAGGCCCCTTGTGGGTGGGACCATCTCTGGGCTGGTAGTCCTGGGTTCTATAAGAAAGCAGGCTGAGCAAGCCAGGGGAGGCAAGCCAGTAAGGAACATCCCTCCATGGCCTCTGCATCAGCTCCTGCTTCCTGACCTGCTTGAGTTCCAGTCCTGACTTCCTTTGGTGATGAACAGCAGTATGGAAGTGTAAGTCGAATAAACCCTTTCCTCCCCAACTTGTTTCTTGGTCATGATGTTTGTGCGGAAATAGAAACCCTGACTAAGACACTGAGTGAGTACAAGACAGAACCTTATTTCTTCTCCTCCAATTTTACATACTGTTCAACAAAAAGAGTAAGGATTTCTATCACTGCAAAACACCTTGGCATTATACTTAACTTTTTAAGAGGGTTTTTTTTCTTTAAGATTTTAAAATATATTTAGTGTGTATGTGCACACTACTGCATGTGTGTCAGGAAGCAAGCAGGAGTTGATTCTCTCCTATCGTGTGGGTTCTAGAGAGCAAACTCGGGTTGTCAGGGCCGGGAGCAAGTTCCTTTACAGCTGAGTCATCTCTCTTGCCCAAGGATCCATTTATAAAATTCACTTTTGCCTGTCATGCGAAATGAACATACTAATAAAATATGAAGGCTTACAATGTGACATGTCACTGAGAAAACCTTGCAGATATATCTTGGTCATGTAAAATAGATGTCGCCATTTCTAAATTCCATGTTTTCAATTATACATAATTGCAAATAACAGCAACAAAATACTGTTCACCAAGTTCCCAATGGCAAAAAAACAAAAACTAAATATAAATCTTAATTTCCCCTTCAAATCCAGTTTTCTTTATTTTGTTTCCAATTAATTACACTTTCCTCCCAGATCTTTCTTACTTATCAAAATAATGGTTACTCCCCAGATTTTCATTTAAATAGCACCTAGTTCCTTGTTTAAACTAGAGGTCAGTTTACAGGAAGTCTAACACTACATGAACTCTCACTAAACAGTCAAAGTTTTCTTAAACAAATGCTCATCATTTATTACATAAATACTTTGGGTTATCAGGACAATGAACCTGAGATGCCTTGAGACATAATTTTTCCACGGATTGGAAGGAATCAGCATTTCAACATGCAGACAGAGAACAACACCCTTATAAATTTCCCCCTGAATTACGAAGGCCCTGCTAGGTGTGATAGTAACCACACTTCTGAAATCCCAGCAAGGAGTTCTGGGATTCCATTGTCATTCTGCAGTCTCCCCTGTATCCAGCACACAGGACTTTCTTGACTGCTTCAGCTGCTTAAATAGCTCAGGACCCCTGACTTCCACCTTAAATTCAGTCTACTACCGTCATGACTCTTAACACTGTAAAAATAATTTTTTTTAAAAAAAAGAGCAAAGTCATAAAATTAATGTTTTAACTTAAATTTTCATTCTGATTAAACTAAATCATTTATCAAAAAATCGTATTCACTGCTCACAGAATTCTTGATAGAAGAAACTGAAAGGACAGAAAGAAATAAAATAAATAAAAGCAATAAGGCAGTGGTTCTCAGCCTTCCTGATGCTGTGACCCTTTATACAGTTCCTCATGTCATAGTGACCCCAACCATAGCATCACTTTCATTGCTATTTCATAGTTGTAATTTTGCTACTATTATGAATTGTTATGCATAAACCTGATACGCAACCCCTATGAAAGAGTCATCTGACCCTGAAAGGGGCCTCGACGCACAGGTTGAGAACCACTGTGCTGAAGGGTAATCATTCGATAGTACTGACGGCAGTATAAGGAAGGCACTTCTATTACAGTGAAGACCAGTCTTCAAAAGATCAGTATTTAGATTTTATAAGTTTGTAAATACTGGTCATTTTGTCTCCAAAACTTGGTTTTTAATCATACCTTCAGGGCCTTCATAATTCAGGGAGGGTTTTGTTTGTTTGTTTGTTTTTGTTTTTGTCTAATATAAGCATTATACAAAATTAAGTTAATTAAAAATAAATAAATAAAAGTGAAAGAGTCCATGGTGGATTCTTGAACTGGCTACGTTTCTACACATGCAAAAAGTGGAGAAAAACATTCCAGTCAGACAAAGACAGGAAAGGAGGCAGAGCCAAGCCAAGACCACTGGAGGGAGCAGTAACAGAAAAACTGCCCAGGGGTTTGTGCAAGGACAGAAATGGAAGAGGACAACCAGGTTTGGTGGCTGCCCACAGTCCCAGGTACAGGAAGCTGAGACAGAAGGACACTTATGCACTCAGAGACCAAACTGAGCAATGGAAAGAGACACAGTTAAAACAAAAACAAGCCAGATGGTTGTAGGGCAGGCCTTCAGCCTCTGTACACAGGAGACAGAGGCAGGCACAACTCCAAGTTCCAGGCCTGCCTGATCCATGACAGCCAGGGCTACACAGAGAAACCTTGTCTCAAAAACCCAAGCCAACCCAAACCAAGTCGAAAAAGAGGAGAGTAGACACCAGCATCGCATACCTTTCAACATATCAATGTCATCACGCTCTATCTCAGCCATCCATTTCGGTGGAGAGCTTGTGATGGGCTGTCAGAAAATAAAATAGAATATATTCATTCAGGAACATCCTTCTTATAAGAATGTATTTGTCACACAGCCTTCAGACTGTTTAAAAATCCTGGCAAACTGCAATCTCAAAAATCCAGGTTTGTAGGTAGAGAGATGGCTCATTGGGCAAGAGGAACAGACCGTTCTTCCAGAGGACCCAGGTTTGATTCTCAGCACCTACAACCACCTGTGACTCCAGTCACTTGGGATCTGTTGCCTTCTTCTGGCCTTCTTGGGCACTCGGCACAAATATGATACACAGACATACTTGCAGGCAAAATACCCACATACACAAAACAAACAAACAGACACAATTTTAAAACCAGGTTTCTAGGTTGAGACTTTACTCCAAAAAGTCCCTGCACAAAATGCTGCTGCTAGGTTATAATAAAGATGGGCCCAGGGGACTGAACTCAGGCCACCAGGCTTGACGATAAATGTGTTTAATGTGTGAGCCATCTCACCAGTCCAGAGTTCATAATTGTATTGTAGAAATTTTTAGCATTTTAAATACCTTCTCATTTCTATAAGTAAACTTAAAATTATGAAAGCCCATTTGTAAGATGGGTAGCTTTCAAATCTAGTTGCAAGTAAGAATCACCTAGATAATGCTAAAAAATAATAAATGTTAACAGACATAGTAGGATAAACAATCTGAGCAAAGACTGGGGCAAAAAGGATGGCAAGTTCAAGGTCAGCCTCAGTTACGGTGGTGGTTTGAGGAGAATAGCTCCTATAAGCACATATACTTGAATATTTAGCCCCTAGTTAGTGGAACTGTTTGGAAAGGATTAGGAGGTGTGGCCTTGTTGGAAGCAATGTGTCACTTGGGGTAGGCTTTGAGGTTTCTTGCTCTCCATGTGCCTGCTGCTTGTGGATAAGTAAGCTCTCAGCTATTCCTCCAGTGTCACAGCTGTCTGCCTGTTGCCACGTTCCCCACCCTACCATGATGATCTCTGACACTGTAACCAAACCCCCAGTACAGTGCCTTCTTTTATAAGTTGCCTTGGTCATGGTGTCTCTTCACAGCAGTTCAACAATGACTGAGACAGCTACAGTGAGATCATCTCCTCTCTCATCCCTGTGCAAAAACCAAGCCCAGGTCATTAAGAAGGACTACGAGAAAAAACAGAGCTAATGAATTAAAAAACCACCACCACCACCACCACCACCATCAGGCCAGTGTGATGGTGCAGCAGGTAGTGAGTGAGCTTGCTGCCAAACCTGATGACCTGAAGTCAAACCCCAGGAAGCTCAATACTAAAAAGAGGGAACCAACTCCTACATTAAATGGGGGGTGGGAGGCTTCAATGTTATAGTTGGGGTGAACAGAACCCCAGTGTTACATCAAGTATTTCAGATGTTTGACCTTAAAGCCTATGAGCTGAGCAAAGAGGCTCACAGGCAAGGGTCAGAATGGCAAAGTGAAACATTTAAGCAGAGAAAGGGATTATCAGCAGCTAGCAGTCTGATAATCTAAACATATTTAAAAGTCTAAAGTCAAAAAAGGATTAGAAGACTATGACACTAGTCTTGAAAATAAAGATTTGAGCCTTTTACCCAAGAGCAAACTTTGGATAAACTTCCACAGACAGAAGTTGTTTTACTTACACTTTTGAAAGAAGCTGCAAATTCAGCGACACCTGGTACTAAAAAAGAAAAAAAAGTTACTCATGTAGGAAGCATTTGTGTTTAGGCACTGAGGACTTAAATAATAAAGAAATGCTGGGTGATGGTGGTGGTGCACACCTTTAATCCCAGCACTCAGGAGGCTGACACAGGGGGATCTCTGTGAGTTCAAGGCCACTCTGGGCTATAGAGCAAGTTCCAGGCCAGCCATGGCTACACAAAGAAACCTTGTCTGAAAAGAACAAAACACAAACGGACAAACCAAAAACCTAAAAAACTGAAAACCAAATCTTGCCTTCAAGTAGCTTACACTCTAGAAAAAGACAGAGCATATATTATCAGCATCACTTAAGCACTTCAGAAAAGCATCAGGTGTCACAGGAAGACAAGAACAAACAAATAAGCTCTCATGGGAGCGAAGGGGCGGAAGAAGCTTCTCTGAGAAACCACTGCCTCCCGCTTTAAAGGGCCAGGACTGGGCCTGAGAACAGTAAGCTATCTCTCGCCTCAGTTTTAACCCCCTCTCCAGAGCTAGCGATTTAGACCAAGGATAGAGTGCTTTTCTAGCATGCACATGACCTTGGTTTGAACCCCAGGGCTACTAATAAATAAGTAATATAAATAAGCTAAACATTCTTTTCAGTTGTCCTGTTTGGTTTATTTATGCAAATGCCTCATGGATACTACCACATTAAAAAGCAAAGCAGCTAAAATACAAAGGTAGAGGGAAATAATGTTCAATTCTGTTAACTAAGAAATACAAGCTGGGGCTCAGTGGAGAGAGGCACTTGCCACCAAGCCAACAACCTGAACTGTAGAGTCTCAGGCTTATGGTAAAAGGCCAGAACTGACTCGGACCAGCTGTCCTCTGATTTCCACACATGCGTCATGGCACGTGGCTGCTTCCCTCAGCCCAATAATGAATATAATTTAACCTAAAAGAAATGCAAGTTAAACATAACAATGAGGAGTGACACTGGCTAGTGAGAAAATGGGCAGTCATCCTCTTCTACATACAGGATAGATATGCAAGGATACTCACTGATACACTGCCTGTGAAATACAAATGAGGTAAGTTAGGTTTCCAAATAGAATGTGAATATAGAAGCTAGAATATACCTGTCCACTGTAATATACATAAAACAATGAAGCAGACCTACAAAGATCAACATGGAACGATCCATCAAATTTCCTGTTGAAATAAGTTAAGCTGAAAGCTCTATACATATTACATCATCACTATGAAAACCAAAAATTCCTGTGTGATATACATGCAGACAATACATAACATACATATGTATATGCTTATCTGTACACGTATAAAAAAGTCCAAACAAGTCTGTAATAAAATTACAAACAATATTTAACTATTTCACTAAAGGAGATGAACAAATGCTTTGTGCATCTCAGTATTGTCTGAAATTCAGATATATCGTTTTAAAACTATAATTTTGTTTAAAAGCTCATTATCACTTCTTGCAATGTTCTGAAAAGTTAAACCACTAAGTCCCTATTTTTACTGTACATCAATCTCTTCTCTTTAAACCAAAATAAAAATTTTAGTCATCAGATCCATGATAACACTATAAAATTCTCCCAAGGGAGCGCCGGCTCTCCTGCGTCAATTCTACTATGAGAAAAGTCATAACTCACGCTGTTCTGGCCAGAGATCTGGTGAGGCACGGTCAAGTTTCTCAAAACTTAGCAAAGATGCTTCCAAATCCGTCCCTAGAACCAAACACCAAGATGGGATGAGAAATGCATTCATTCTCATTTTATTATATTTCAATCTCAAAGAACATAGCCTGAAACACTCAATTAGAAGTTCAGAGGTCTCAACTATTGATTCCCTGAAGCCCTATTGGGGCATGATGTAATACAAATAAATTTGATTCTCCCTCATCAAAACTCAGACTTCCACTTTATTAAAATAAGTGTTTAAGAAAGTCAGGTCTCAAAAGAAAAAAACAAACAAACAAACAAAAAAAAAAAAAAAGAAAAGAAAAAGAAAAAGAAAGTCAGGGCTCAGCCAGGCGGGGTGGCATACGCCTTTAATCCCAGCACTCGGGAGGCAGAGGCAGGAGGATTTCTGAGTTCAAGGCCAGCCTGGTCTACAAAGTGAGCTCCAGGACAGCCAGGGCTATACAAAGAATCCCTGTCTCGAAAAACCAAAAAAAAAAAAAAAAAAAAAAAAAGAAAGAAAGAAAGAAAGAAAGAAAGTAAGTAAGTAAGTAAATCAGGGCTCAGTGGTTAAGAGCATGGATTGCTCTTCCAGAGGTCCTATGTTCAATCCGCAGCACCTCATGCAGCTAACAACTGTCCATAATTCCAATTAGCATACATGTAGTACAAAGAAATACATGCAATCAAAATACCTATACACATAAACTTTTTTTTAAATGGGTATCAGGTGGACATGGTGATTGACACATATAATCCCAGCATTTGGGAGACTAAGGCAGGAGCATTGAGAGACCAGCCCAGACTACAGCAAAACCCCTTGTAAAGAAGAGTGTCAGCAAACCCACCTGTCTTCCTACACTCTTCAACTTGTCTCCAGTTACAGTCAGCTAAGTGTCACTGCTCTCAACAAAGATAATCTTGACTGTAGACCACTGTCTTCAGCTTTAATAAGCACTTCAGACAGTCTTCTTGTAGCAGAAGTTTCTATTTTAGACTCAGAGCCAACAAGCAAGCCTGATCTAGAATTTATCTCCCTTTTCACTTATTAAAAGAGCACTTTGCTGTGTGATGGTGGTGAATGACTTTAATCCCAGCACAAGGGAGGCAGAAGCAGGTAGATCTTTGAGTTTGAGGCCAGCCTGTACACAAAGTAAGACCCAGGACAGCCAGGGCTACATAGTGAAACCCTGTCTCATAAAAATAAGTAAACAAATGAGAGAAAGAGCGAAACTATACTTAATGTTAACCAAGTCTCCACATGTATGTACACACATGCACCAGTATCCATATGCATGTCTGAGTGCAGACACACACAGAAACATGCAAACTCTCCCTTTAAACTCATAGCCTCCCTCCTGGGTATCCCGTTGTCCTTACTCTCACACCTCACACTCTGTGTGTGTGTGTGCATGCACACATGCATATATGGATGTAATAAGTCTACAAATAGGCATATGACAATAAACACCAAAAAGGATGCTAAATGTTTTTATTTTGTCTATTAGTGGCTCACTAAGAAGCTAGCTGGCCAGCATGCTCTCAGGATCCAGCTGTTTCTGGGCATACCCTCCCCACACCCACAGAGCTGGTGGTACAACCATGCCTGGCTTCCAACTCAGGTCCTCATATTTGCAAAGCTAGCTGCTTACCTACAATGTATCATCTCCCCAGGACCTACACCCTCTAACCTATAAAACTCTTAGTTCAGTCCCTAGTGCATTGAAACTACTGTTATCAAGCTTCCCTTTGCCAGACCGTCCCACTTCTATGTGTCCCTGCTATGACCTCCCACAGCATGAGATGCTTTCATGAAACTGCTGCGCTTGTTTCCTCTTAGTGACTCCTCCTTCACTCTGCTCCACTCAGATCTCAGACTGTGCTGGCTCTACTCTCTACAACTTCCACCATCATATACCAATGACCATTCCTATTTCAAGGCTTACCTGTCCTCCTGTCCAAGAGGCTCCTTGATGTCCCTCTCCATTTGCACGTAGGGAAAACCCCTTAATAGCGCTATGTTCAAAATCCACTTACCCAACCTTCTCCATCTCAAGAAACTGCAATGCCACAAACCCAAGTTCTTTGACTTATTTACTTTTCGTTAGTTTACATTTGTGTAGCATTCCATGGATTCTGGCCTTTGCACGATGGCTGCTACCATTTCTACAGGGCCGAGACTTATCTCTCCACAGAAGACTTATCTCTCAGCACAATTCTCTGCTTTTGTTTGGTCTGCTCCAGGAGTCACTGTGTTACTTTCTGATACACATAAGCACATCTCTTTGTCTTAGTAGAATTAAGTCTCCTCTCAGATACCAGCACCTTCAATTTGAAGAAGAGCTGGATGCTCTCTGCTTCTAGAACCTCACTTATCCAGCAAAAACTGGCCTTGTACCACAGTCTTCCAGATACTGGCTTTTAGAAATCCTGCTCCCAGGAGACCTCCACAGACACCAAGATGAACCCCAATTTTTTAAAAAGACAACAAAAATCTTACCAACACTTTTTTTTTTTTTTGCTAGTAAGAAAAGGATGTTTTAGCAAAAACAAAACAGAACAAAAAACAAACAAACAAACAAACAAAAAAACACCCAGGCTAGAGAATCTCTTTTGTTGTGAACACAACTTCTTTGGTAAGAGGCCAGGCATAGTGGTACAGACTTTTACTGGAGGCACAGGTAGGAAAGCAAGAGGATGGTGAGTCTGAAGCCAACCTGGGCTACACAGTGAGACCCTATCTCAAAAAAAGGAAAGAATTAGAAAGGAGGAAACTCTGGTATCCTTACTTTTGAATATAATCTAATCATCCTCTTTAGTACTAAAGACTGAACTTAGGGTCTTGGTCATGATCAACAACTCCCTAGTGCTGAACTACAGTCTCACTTCTTATTGTTCATTTTCAGATGTAGTTATGGTATGACTGTCTTGTCTTCATGGTATATATGTGGAGTACATGTGTGCTTGATGTTCATGGCGGTCAGATCCACTGGAATCGAGTCATGAGTCACCATGTAGATGCTGGGAATAGAATCCAGGTCTTTTGCAAAAGCACCAGGTGTTCCTAACTACTGAGCCATCTCACCAGCCCCCTGCATCCCCCTCACATTTTAAAAAAAGATTTATTTACTATGTACACAGTGTTCTGCCTGCATGTACACCTGCACACCAGACGGGGGCACCAGATTTCATTGTAGATGGTCAGGAGTCACTATAGGGTTGCTGGGAATTGGACTCAGGACTTCTGGAAGAGCACCAGTGCTCTTAATCTCTGAGCCATCTCTCCAGTCACTCCTCCCTTACTTTTAAAAATAAAACGTTTTATTTTAAGCTGTGTTATGGTGGTGCACGCCTCGGGAGGCAGAGGTAGGAAGAGCTCTGAGTTCAAAGCCAGCCTTGTCTATAGAGCAAGTTTCAGGACAGCCAGGACTATACAAGAAACCTTGTCTCAGGAAAAACAAAAACAAAAACAAAACAACCAACAAACTAAACCAACTTTTTATTTTAGACACGATTTGCCTACAATTCCCTCTACAGCCTAGGCAAGCCTGAAGCAACAAACCTCCTGCCTCAATCTCCCAAGCTAGAATTAGAGGTCACACACCAAGGCCAGTTTTACTTTTGGATAAACGTTAACTTAAAGCCAAATCCTTTACAGGCATTATTCTAAAACCTAGGATTAGCCGGGCAGTGGTAGTGCACGCCTTTAATCCCAGCACTCGGGAGGCAGAGGCAGGCGGATTTCTGAGTTCGAGGCCAGCCTGGTCTACAGAGTGAGTTCCAGGACAGCCAGGGCTATACAGAGAAACCCTGTCTCGAAAAACCAAAATAAATAAATAAATAGTAAAAATAAACAAACAACCCCCCCCCAAAAAAAAACCCTAGGACTAAATTAATGAAATAAGACAGAATTGGAATTTATAGTTGGGTGTGGCCCGGGCAAAGTGCAAAGTTAACAGAATAACTATATAAACTGAGATGCTGAATAATGACAGAAGAGCAATTCCAAATATTAAAGCAAAACCGCGAGCAAAAGCATACGGGTATATCAAGAACACCTATATGTCTACTGAGATGACTTGCGTCTTAGAAGACAGAATAAGCAGAATTGCTCCTGCCCTCAGCCTACGGAAACAACACATAAAGTAGAGGGGTGACGAGTTAAGGAAGAGTTGAGAAGCGTGAGAAGCGACATTAACAAGCCGAATTTTCACTCCCTCGGGACTCAGGGCAAGGAAACCAGGTCCCCGCACCTCCTGCTGCCAAGGCAACGGACCTGAACTGAGGAGACAAGCTTCTCTCTCTGCCGGCTCGGTAGAGGAATGAACCCTAGACCTCATGTCAGTCACCACTCACACTTCACAGCCATAGAGCTTGAGAGACTCATACGTACCAGCTCTACTGAGATGAGAACAGAACCAACACTCCAATGGGCCTGTTCAAAAAGAAAGTTCCCTTTCCCCTCAGCAGCTCCTTTTGAACCCTCAGCATCACCGATGGGCCGGAGCGACCTCTGTCCTTTTTCCCCCCATAGGGACTCCGGTTGATGGACTCCTTCCTAGTACACAGCAAGGAGACCTGGTACTAGGCACCTGCTAGCTGAAAAGCCGGCATACCCCAAAGGAGAAAAGTGGGAGAGAAAGGAGAGGGGCGCAAGAAAAAAAGAGTAAGGGTGAGGACAGAGGAAGTTCCCAGAGAAGCAAATAATGATACTACAGGCCAACAATCTCCAAGCCGGCTCTTACCGTCTGTGGGAGACGCCATCTTCCAGCCCATGTCACGTGACGTAACCAACCGTCGGCGGGAAAGCGAGGATCCGCAAGCCACGCCCCTAGCAGGGATAACCTATCCTTAGCTCACAGCCCGGTCTCGTTTCCCTACTTCATAGGGTAACATTTGCCTAGTCCCACCCCAGACAGCAGCCCCACCCACGGAGTGGTTAAAGTGGAACGCAGGCAAAATTCTTCAAGGACCTTATTTACTTTCCTTAGCAAGGGGGCGGGACCTTAGAGAGCCTACCTACAGCCAATCGGAGTTCCCGGTTAGGGGGCGTCTTCCCTGTGTGCTTACTATGCAGTACCAAGTCGAGGGGGCGTCTCCATATTTCCGCCAACAAAAATAGGATAAAGTGAGAGAAGCCCAGAACGCTTCCACCTTTGACCAATCACCTATTCCCAGGGGTGGGAATGATGGGTGGAGTCAAAGATTCCGACAAGTGATTGGTTATAGGAAGTGGCCCTTCCCTCCAATGGAGAGGCTCGGTCGTGTTCTGGGCGTGGCTTAACGGTGTTGCTTCAAGGGAGGCACTGGCAGCCGAGACGCAGGCGAGCTGGGCAGAGTCGGTGAGCCATGGCGGCGGCAGTGGCGGCAGCGGCAGCAATGCGGTCCCGGATCCTGCAGGCGAGTGAGGGTGGCGACGAGGGACCATGATGTTAGAAATGGGTCCTTTCCGCCCCGTCTCTAAACCATGCTTCTGCCGGACAGACTTCTTGGCCCAGCCCCTTCTTTGCAGCCCCTTGTGTTCCACCAGACCCGTGCGTCAGGGCTGTCACTCTGTACCGCCTGGCCCCGAGATTCAGCCCCGGACGGTCACGCCTGCTCCCCACTCCCCTTTACTCCTGAGCCTTTTCTTTTTTAGCTTTGACCCACCCACCTCCAGTCCAGCTCAGTCCTTGCTGTCACATGCTGGCTTGCTTTCTCTTTTTTGGTTCCTCCCACGGTCTCTCTTTCACCTCTGTACCAGCCACCTCTGTGCCCCAGAAACTCCTCCTTTTGGTCGCTGTACATAGAGTACTTTCCTTTGCCAGGAGCGTCCCTTCCCCCCATCCAGCCTCTATGTGAGGCAAGAGGGGATGGGAGCTCATTAAGGACATGGAACTAAGATCAGAGAAGGAACTTTGAATCTCCTAGACATGTACCCTAGGTTTTCATATCAAAAAGGCAGCCATTTGTTAGTTTTCACAAACATTCTGGCTTTTAGTGTTTTTCCCAAGCCCTGGGCCAAGTTAAACTTTCTCAGCGAAGTTAAACTTTTGGAGGTAAATAAGGGCATGTGGTTTTGCTAATACTGCTTCATTCAAAAGACTAAACATTCCCCCAGACAGGTGGTAGAAAATAAGAGCCTAGGAAGACACCTTCCGAAAATCAGTTCTCAAGTGCCGACATATCCTCTTCTAGGCTGCAGTTGGAACCCCACGGACGCCGCGCAAGGGAAGTTGTAGAGTTCCAGAAGCTGTATGCCGGCGATCCCCAGCTTTGATTATAGCTTTTCCCTGTGTTTGCATCTTAGCATGGACTTAGAATCTGAGGCAAGACTTGCTCTGTTCCTGGCAAGATTCATAATCCAGTATTAAGCGACACTATCTCTTACTCATCCAGCCTAGGAATGTCTCCTGTTGCACTTTTATATAAACTTTAATTTCTTTCTACTCATCAGGTTTTTAGGAGATCTACTGCAGAAATGTGTGCATGTGTTTGATTCTTGGTGGAGTCCCCAAAGGGTCAGGTTTGAATGTCATTTAATGGGACAGTGTAGAGAATGAGCTGGAGGTCTTTGGAGGTTGGCGTGACCTCACTCCCCTACTTCTGTTCTGGTATCTTTTCCTAGTAACAGATAGAGCATTTCCTCTCTAGGTTTTCTATTCCCAACCTCTTAAAATCCTTTATATATATAAAAAAAAAATCTCTCCCCTCTCGTCATTACCCCATCACCATGAGTCAATGAAAATCCTGAGGTATTTTGTCTTTTGCATAAAAGCAGAATTTCTCCTTTTTTGGAAGAAATACTTTTTTTTTCTTTCTAAAAACCAAATTGTAGAAACCTCTGAACTGACTTGGAAAAAGACCAGAAATAGTTCTTAAACAATTAGTTACTGTAATCTGACACTTTGATAAAGGCTAATCTATGTGATCATATGGTACATGTATGCAGGCCTAGTTTTTGGAGAAACACAGGCAGGAAAATCTCTTGAGACCTTCACAACCAGCCTGAGAAGGGAACCCTCCAGAGAGCAGGAGAGGAAATGAGGAGAGCAGTTAAATAAGAGGATGAAAGGCAACATTGTATACTGACATGCCTGAAGACACTTCAATGAAACCTAGTAATCAGTCAATGGTTACAAAACAAAACAAAACCTCAACAAAAATGCTTTCTAAAATCAAATGCAGAGCTAGAGAGGTAGCTGGAAGGTCAGGAGCGCTAACTCCTCTTCAGAGGGCTGGTGTTCAGTTCCCAGCACCCACACTAGGTAGCTCACAACTGTCTCTAACTCCAGCATTAGGGGTTCTTATGCCTTCTGGTCCCCAAGGGCATCTGTATGCATATTGCATACAATCATATATACACAAAAACTAAAAAAAAAACAAAAAAACAAAAAAACCTTAACAAAATCAACGACAACAAAACACCTGGATAACTTACTAACACACACACACACACACACACACACACACACACAGGGGGGCGGGGGGGGGAGGAGCTACACAGAAAAGAGAACATGTTGTACATTCTGACAGCCGCGAATCTTAAAGGAACTAACAGAAGAAACTAAGAAGGATCAAATTATATTTCAGAGTTTTTAAATTTTATTTTTTAGGGCAGCATACAAAGTAATCGGTGAGTTCTCAGTTATTTTAAGTGTTCAGCCTATCTTTTCTGTTTTGGAATTAGAAGAATTTAACCTAGCCCTCGCCCCTCTGTTTTGTGTGATATTATCTTTCCCATTCAGAGATATGACAACCAGTTTTAAAGAGACCCAGTGTCCTGCCTCCACGATGCAGAGCAAATCTGTGAATTTAGCCCTAACTCTATCTAGTTTTAAGATTCTCTGTGAAGATTAGAATTTTAAAATGTGGTGAAGTGAATTGGCTGGCACTTCAGGTCACCTAGTTAGTAATTGATGAAGCGGAGAGTTTAGGACTTAGATCTTGGCAGGCTTTTCCTTCCTCCTTTGCCCCATCCTAGACTTTTCACATTCACAACTATAATGCAATGAAAGCGCTGGACAATTGGGGGTGCCGAGGGTACTGAAGGGACGAAGGGAAGAGTCCCACACTCAACCTGTCCAATTCGCCACAAGCTTCTCAAAGGGGATAATTCTGGGTTTGTTTCGAGGCTATCAAGTCATTAGCCAAGGAGAGAAGACAAAGGAAACGGCAGGTAGGAAATTAATATCTAGAGCAGTGGTTCTCGATCCTTGAGTCGAGGAGACCCCTCAGGCTTGAGCAACCCTTCATATCAGATATCCTGCATGTCAGATATTTGCACTATGATTCATAACTGTAGCAAAATCATAGTTATGAAGTAGCAACGAAAATAACTTTATGGTTGGGGGGGGGGAGTCACCACAATATGAGGAATTAAAGGGTTGTAGCATTAGGAAGGTTGAGAACCACTACCCTAGACAGTGAAAGTCATAGACTAGTTTATTCAAGAATTGTGCTAGTGAGCAAAACATATGAGGTCTAACTCTGTGAAAGCTACAAGGTCCTATTTCATTTTATTGGGTACACTGTCTACCAGTGTACAAGTGAAAGCACGAAACTCAACTGATTTGGAATGCTGAAATGACCTGATCTGTACACTTTCTATTCTTAAGGGAGAACACAAACAATATTAGTAACAAATTACTGCTTGATGACTATTCATCCCTTGATTCTGCAAAACATTAACAAGTCCTCAGTCTGTTCAAGCAATTATGCTAGGGGCAGAGAACACAATGGTCTCCTGACCTGAAGAGACACTTAATAATTAAGCAAGCTATTATCCTAGAATGTGGAATGAAAAATGGAGGCATTTGGGTGCTCAGTGAACTGCACAGTTAGGTGTTTATCCCATATCTGGGGGTTGAGAGTTCCAGAGAGAGTTAAGAATGAGCCAGGTAAGTGGAATGAAACCAGCAGAATGGGTCAGCATATGTACAACAAAGAAGATAAAACATGTCCAGAAGTCTTGGGCTACCCTTGGGACAAAACTGTGTAATGTCTAGCTCCAGGATGGTTGGGACAGAGAGCAAGGATGAAGTAGCGAGCAAACTGTGAAGTTTAAGAAGCAAAAGTACACTGAACACCAGGGGCATTAATCTTAACTGCAAGGGCAATAGAAAGCCATCAGAGGGTTTGTTGCTGTTTTATGTTGAGTTGCTAAGGAACCCTGGCCCTTATAAACACGGGCTACTTTAAGGCTGAGGTGCACTCCCTGCATGGAAGGGTTCTACAAATGGGAATAATATGCATCCTTGAATAGACTGAGAATTTGTTAATGTTTTGCCTAATTCCTCTTAGAAAGACCCTATTTATTTCCATTTGAAGAATAGAAACTAGATTCAGATCATATTAGGTTAGAAACTATGAGTTTTGTTGGAAAGCCATTATTGAATTCTAAAGAAGAGACAGAGATGGTTATCGGGCTTGAAAAAGGACAGGGTGGCGAGAGGAGAGGACAGTGTGTTCAGAGACTTGTAGGAAGATAGATGTGACTTGTGCCAAGACATGTTTGGTTTACTGAGAAGCAAAAGGGAGATGATGAGGTGACTTTCAGAATGTGCCTTGGTCAGCCAGGTAACTAAAGACCATTGCGCAGGTGGGTGGGCTCTAGGAAGTAAAGCCGACAGATGGGAGGAGAGCATGATCCCAAGTAGAGGTGTGAAAATAGTTATATGGGTATTACCTGAAGAGGAAGACTGAGTGAGGACTGCAGACCTGGGCATCAGCAGGATCCAATTGCAGTCCACTGCAATTGCTGGGATCACTTAAAGAGAATGAAAAGAATGAGAAGAAAATCCTGGGACTAAGCCTTGGGCAGTGGAGTTGATGGCCAGAAGAGGAGAATGAGCCAGCAAAAGAGATAAGGAGGGGCTACAAAGAAAAAAAGGAGGGAGGGTGAGGTGAAGAAGACAGCAGGGCATCATGAGAGACAACTGAAAGGACTTCAGGGACGGAGAGTAATTAGCCAGTCCCCTCTGCTGTGTGGTCCAGTCTAAGGAGGACTTAGGAGCAGTCATGAAGGTTAGAACTTACTCATGAAGGTTGGAGTAGATCAAAGAGCTGTTGGGAGTTAAGCAAGTGCAGATAGTTGAGAGAAGGAACTCAGGTGGCAGCATCGAAGATCTCAGGGTGAGGGTGAGAACCCAGAGCTCACAGGGACTTTGTGTTGCTCTCCCCAGCTCCCTGGTCCTTCCTTGTTGATCGCCATCGAAAGAACTCAAGGGAGACACTCATAGTATACATAGAAGTGAAGCACTCTGTTGGTGAAAGTGGACAATAGCCCAGGGGAGCACTGTGATAAATCACCTTCTCAGGAGGCGAGAGTGACCAGCTGCCATAGAAACCATCAGCCCAGCACCCCTTTACATCTTTTACTGGGATATTTCTCAAGTCAACTTTTGTAATACGTTGAACATTTTTGTTTTAGAAATACAGTGTGAGATTTAACATTATTATAATTGAGCCTCCCTCCACTCCCTGATTTTTTTTTATCCTACAAAATAACATGTTCGTCTGCCATGAGGTACCTGTACCGTTTTAAAAATAGCCTTATAAAGTGAAATTGACCCAAAATAAGATGTTTATATTCCATTTGGTAAGACATACTGCCTGTGAAAGTATCACAAGATAATAAAAATATCCACTACTCCAAAAAGAACCCTCTTAGCTCTCCTAACTGCTGTCCCTTTCAGCCAAGGGTGCCGACAAATCTGATGATGTTAGAGATGAGCTGGGATCCCTAGCTTTATATGGATGAATCATCTAGTGTTTCAGCTCGCTGTTTTTCACCCTTGGAACAGAGTCTCACTTGGTGCCTGAGACTGGCCTGGAGTAAGTGAGGCTCAGCTTCCTGAAGGATCTCCACCCTCATCTGCTGCATCTCCACCCTCATCTGCTGCATTATTAAAATGTTACTAACATATTCTATAAAAATCGGTCCCATTGTGATATTTTCACACATCTGCACCTTGATTATATTAACTAATGGTGGACAGTTGAGTCACTACCAAGTTTGGGGCAAATGAAAATAAAGGCGCTATGAACATTTGTATTCAAGTATGTGTGAGCATATACTTGTATTTTATTGCTATTTAATCTGTAGTTACATTGAGTAGAGACAATGTTATTTATGGTTTATTATATTTATATTGATTTATACTGTCTTCAACACTTTCTTTAGATATTATACTAAGTACTTTTAGATTTGTAGTGACTGTTTTTTGCAAAATATGATACAAAAGGTTCCTTAAATTAAGACTTCCTTGGAAAGCTAGGACTTGATCTTCATGATTTATCGTTTCTATAACTTTCTGTGTCTGGGGCCTTCACTGTGTAGACTCCCAGGCTAGCCTTGAGTTTGTGGTGACCTATCCACCCCAACCCTTTTTATGAAACAGGGTCTCATAAATAGCTCTGGCTGACCTGGGACTCACTTTTTAGACCAGAGTGGTCTTGAATTCACAGAAGTCTGCCTGCCTCCACCTACCAATGGGTTAGAATTAAAGGCCTGTGCCATGGCACCTGGCCTTGTCTTTTTCTTTTAAATAAAGACTATTCAGCGAAAGCTGGGGTGTAGCTCAGTGATGGAATGCTTGCTGGCATACATAAGACCCTTGGTTTGATCCTTAACACCTGGGGGATAATGGGAAGGGACAGGGAGATCCAGTCTCAGTATTTCTACCTACAACTAAACTTCATTAAAAAAAAATGCCAGGAATGGTGGCACACTCCTTTATTCCCAAGGCAGAGGCAAGAGGATCTTTGTGAGTTGAAAGCCAGCACGGTCTATATATTGAGTTCCAGAACATCCAGGACTTTCTTGAGAGACACCTGTCTCTAAATAAATAAATAAATAAAAAGGCATATGGCCCTAAGCATTGCATGGTGGCTTATGCTTATACTCCTATACTTAGGAGGCTAGAAGGGAATCATTGGGTTCAAGGCCAGCTTCAGCTACAGTTCCAGGAAAGCCAGGGCTATAGAGGGAGACTGTCTCAAAACAAAATTATATGGTCCTTGAAACCAAATACTAAATCCTTTCTGCAATCACAGTAGCTATATGATATTGAGCATTATAACAGCCATTTGTCAAGTTTTATATACTTTCTAGGCTTATTTATCAAATTGTGTTTTGTTGAAATAGAGTCTTGGAGCTGAAGAGATAGCTCAGTGTTTAAGAGCATTGACTGCTCTTCCAGAGGTCCTGAGTTCAGTTTCCAGCAACCATATGGTGGCTCATAACCATCTATATGGAATCCAATGCCCTCTTTTGTTATATCTGAAGACAGCTACAATGTACTCGTATACATAACATAAAAAAATAAATTAACCTTAAAAAGAAAAACAAAAAGAAAGAAATAGGGTCTTGGTATATTAGCCATAGCTGGCCTGAGACTCACAATGCAGACCAAGCTTATCTCCAAGTCACAGAGACCGCCTGTCTGTGTCCTGAGTGCTGGGATTGAAAGTGTGTACCACTGCATCAGACATTTATCAGATACTTTTTAACCCCATAGGTTTCTTCTAAGGTAAATGCCACATGGTATCCAGCATCCTCCTTCTCTTCCTCATCAGTGGTAAGTAACTTAGGAGATAAAGATGGACTTCTGAGAAAGAATCCAGTGTAATTTTCAAGCTGATTGTGATCAAAATGTGACTTTTAGTTTTGTGGGTTGTTTTTTTAATTTAAATTTCTATTTTATGTGTTTATTGGTGTTTTACCTGCATGTCCTGCAGAGGCCAGGAGAGGGTGTCCTGGAGCTGGTTACAGGTGTTTGTGCGTGGGTACTGGGAATTGAACCTGGGTCCTCTGGAAGAGCTCCCGGTGCTCTTAACCACGGAGACATCTCTCCAGCCCCTTGTTTTGTGTTTTTAAAAATAGGTCTCATTAGGTAGCCCTGGCATGTCTTAACTCATGTAGATCAGGCTAGCCTTCAACTCCTACCTGTGCAAATGCTCAACAGATAAACAGATGTGTGCCACTGTGTCGATTCCCCTGCAGGCTTTACAGCTGACAGGGAAAAAGCCCATCAGAAGGAGGTAAGAATGAAACTTGACTCAGTCTGACTTTCTTGTAACCAGCACTATGCCAAGACTTATAAAGTCTGGCCCAGATCATTTTACTGTAGTCATATTTAAATATTTAAATAAAGTACATTTGGGGGAAAAAGTATTCAGATAACAATTAACTCAGCCCTGAGTGTACAACAGTTTAAGACATGTTTACATTGGGATTCTTTACAAAGTACATCTTGCTTCTTTCACAAGAATGGATACTGTTGACTCAGAGATAGTGCCCAAGAGTTTGGGTATATCAAGCTTGACTGAGACAAACCTAACTCCTGTGGGTGTCAGGATTGGCCTGCATCTAAGATAACATAGAAGTCACTTAGGCTGTTATAAAATACAAATGAGATTACTCATAAGAATAGGTTTTATGGCTTAAAAGCAATGCTCAAGATTTAGGAGGAAAGGGTGTAGGATAAGTCAAAGAGTGAATTCTGAGAGACACAGGCAGAACCTGTCTCATCAGACACCAAAGGATCACCAGGTTGTAATGCTCCGGCATTCCTGGCATTCCAGGAAGAGCAGCTACACACCTCATTCCGTTGAGAGGTAAGCTGTGTGTTTAGCATTTCTGGCTTTCCCAGTGCTTGTCTGTATGCACAAGTCCTTTTCAGTCCTCTACATGCCACGATGCCCAGAACAACATCTTATCTTGGTTTTCTTATCAGAAACTATATCTATTATGTTTTAAACAGTTTCAGTGTTGCGAATGTTCTTTTTAATTTTTAATGGCTGCATAATATTCCATCAGGTGTAGATAATTTAAGCTTTCTCAAATAACTTTTAGTGTGCTTCAGTTTTTCAGTGTTGTGAAATAAGTGTTTTTATGCAGTTTTAAAATTCTTTTGGATTATTTCCGTCTTGAACTTCACTAGCTGTGTCATAAGGTATATGCATTTCCATTGCTACTGGAAGTTTAAATTTTTGGTGGGAAAGGGGCTTGAGAGAAAGCTCAGCAATTAGATCCAAGTATCCACCGGAACTCTTTCTTTACAAGAGAAAGAGAAGCAAAATAATTAACTGAAGTTCTTTTTTCTTTCTTTTTCTTTTTTTCTTTCTTTGCCTCTGTGTATATATGTGTGCTTTTCTCTAGCCAACTGTAAAGCTCTTCATTGATGGAAAATTTGTTGAATCAAAAAGTGATAAATGGATTGACATCCACAACCCAGTAAGCAAAACTTTTTGGGGACTTAAACCTGCTAACCTAGAATTTTGGGAGCAAGGGACAAAGTGGGGGCTCGGAGCTCGCCCAAAAAGCACAATGTTGCTGCTGGGGAAGTGAGGCATTGGTAAAGTGTGTTGGCTTCTTTTTAGGCCACCAATGAAGTTGTTGGTAGGGTTCCTCAGTCCACCAAAGCTGAGATGGACGCAGCCGTTGAGTCCTGCAAACGTGCTTTCCCTGCGTGGGCAGACACATCTATTTTAAGCCGGCAGCAGGTCCTGCTTCGTTATCAGCAGCTCATTAAAGAAAACCTGGTAAGAAATTTGGATAGTCTCCTAGCCTGTTTCTTAGGGTATGTTGGTCACCTCTTCAGAGCTTTGTTCAGCTGTCCTCACTAACTCTACAACGTAGAAGGACATTGGTCAGGACCCTTCTCCTCATCCGAGTTCTCCCTCAGCTTCGTTCTTCCTTGGAGGAAAATGGGAGCAGGATATAGAGCTCAGTGGTAGACTTTGTGCTTAGTTAGGGTTTCATTGCTGTGAAGAGACACCATGACCAAGGCAGCTCTTAGAAGGGACAATATTTAATTGGGGATGTGTCTTAGTCAGGGTTTCTGTTCCTGCACAAACATCATGATCAAGAAACAAGTTGGAGAGGAAAGGGTTTATTCAGCTTACAATTCCATACTGCTGTTCATCACCAAGGAAGCCAGGACTGGAACTCAAGCAGGCCAGGAAGCAGGAGCTGTTGCAGAGGCCTTGGAGGGATGTTACTTACTGGCTTGCTTCCCCTGGCTTGCTCAGCTTGCTCTCTTGTAGAACCAAGACTACCAGTCCAGGGATGGCATCACCCACAAGGGGCCCTCCCATTTGATCACTAGTTGAGAAAATTCCCCACAGCTGGATCTCATGGAGGCACTTCCCCAACTGAAGCTCCTTTCTCTGCGATAATTCCAGCCTGTGTCAAGTTGACACACAAAACTAGCCAGTACAGGGTGGCTTATAGTTTCAGAGGTTTCTATTCATTATCATCATGTCTGCAGTCTGTAGGCACACAAGGTACTGGTGGAGGAGCTGAGAGTTCTACATCTTGATCCAAAGGCAGCCAGGAGAAGTCTGTCTTCAGCAGACAGCCAGGAAGAAGGTCTCTTTCATTGTGGGCAGAGATTAAGAATAGGACCTCTTGGCCCTATGAAGGCTCCATGATGCCCCACTGTAGGGAAATTGAAGGCAGGGAGGTGGGAGTGGGTGGGTGGGTGGGTGGGTGGAGGAGGAACACCCTCATAGAAGCAGGGGGAGGGAGGATGTGATAGGGTTTTTCCGGGAGGGAGGGAAACAGGGAAAGGGGATAACATTTGAAATGTAAATAAATGTCTAATAAAAAAAAAAGATGAATAGAACCTCAAAACCCAACCCTACAGTGACTCACTTCCTCCTAGAAGGCCACATCTACTCCAACAAGGTCACACCTCCTAATAGTGCCACTTCCCATGGGCCAAGCATATTCAAACCACCACAGTGAACATGAGTCAAACCCTGGATTCAGCCAGACATGGTGGTTCATGCCTGTAATCCCAGCACTTAGGAGATGGAGGTAGAAAGATCAGGAGTCAAGGCCAGCCTCAAATACAAAATGAGTTTGAGGCTAGTCAGAGCTACATGAGATCTAGTCTCAAAACATGAAGTAGATCCCCATCAAGCAAGCAAGTAATTAAATAAAGGAACATCCTTAGATTAGTTTCTATTTATATGTTTTCTTTGTAGAAAGAAATTGCCAGGTTAATCACACTGGAACAAGGGAAGACTCTTGCTGATGCTGAAGGAGATGTATTCCGAGGCCTTCGTAAGCTGGGAGCCCCTCACTGGACTTGTGGGAGGGATCAAAAGAATATGGGAGGCAGCCCCCACACTGGGAAGGTGGATTCTTTGTGTAGATTTTGCTCTCATGTGATATATATATATATTTCATCTTTTAAGGTAGAGGCTCACTGGCTGCTTTGGAACTATGTAGCCAAGGCTGGCTCTGACCTACAGTCCTCCTACCTCAGCCTCCCATGTGCTAGGATTTTAAGTTGTGTACTACCATGCCCAGCAATACCTTTTAACATAATTTTAAGGCAATATTGGTCAGGTACTTTTGAGACTAATTTACTGATTTGTTTAAGCACAAATGATATTTCAGAATATATATACATCTTACTATCTTTTTTACCCCCTCAGAGAATCTGAGGAACATGGAAGGACAAATCGCTGTCAGTGGCATGACCCACCCCTGATTGTCAGGATCGAATGGAGTGTGACAAAGCTAAGTAGTATTTAGCATGGAAAGGTGGTGACCTCACTGATGTCTTTTCTCTTCCAGAGGTGGTTGAGCATGCCTGTAGTGTGACATCCCTCATGCTGGGAGAGACCATGCCATCTATCACCAAAGACATGGACCTTTATTCCTACCGTCTGCCTCTGGGGGTGTGTGCAGGCATTGCACCATTTAATTTTCCTGCCATGATCCCCCTTTGGATGTTTCCCATGGCTATGGTTTGTGGAAATACTTTCCTAATGAAACCATCAGAGCGAGTACCTGGAGCAACTATGCTCCTTGCTAAGTTGCTTCAGGATTCTGGGGCCCCTGACGGAACACTGAACATTATCCATGGACAACATGATGGTAACTCTTTTATATGACTACTGAATCTGACTCCCAAAGAAAAAATTGGTTGGGATTTTTAATGTTTATTTAAGGTGCATGTGACTCTGTGTGTCCGCCATATGTGTGTGGGTACCCACAGAGGCCAGAAAGGGTACTGGAGCTCCTGAAACTGAGGCTACAGTTGGTTGTGAGGTGTGCAGTGTGGGTGCTGGGAACTGAATTCATACCCTCTGGGAGAATGGGAAGCATCCTAACCCACTGAGCCATCTCTCCAGCTCTGTGATGGGTATTTTAGGATGAAGGATTTATTAATAGTGACCTTCACGTTTGAAGGTCACATGTCTTAACCATCTTGCCATCTGGGTGAGCTAAAGTAACTAATAGGGAGAAGCCATGTTTCTTACTCTAGTCCACACAGTGGAACACTTTGAAAGATGAGATTAAAGAGGAAGTTTATGTTCTCGTTTAATGTCTCAACAACCCTTTAAGGAAGGTGCTTTATCATCTTACAGATAAGAAGATAAAGGCAGAGTGCAATTAAGTAGTTTGTTTTAAGTAACGTGATGTGCTACAGTTTCCCTAGTTGTAACAGGAAGTAGGGAAGTTAGGATCTGTCTATCCTGGAGGACTGGCTCTTACTTACTCTTCTCTATCACCTCTTGTATGAGGGTGTAAATATCTGAGAATCTTAGATATAACATATTCTTAAAGATAAAATGAAAAGGTCAAGTTTTGAAAGAATGTTATTGTATTTGAGGAAATTGAAGTTGTAGGCTTTATGGCTTGTCTAAAGGGATCAGCGTGTAAAGGCATCTGCCACACAAGCCTGGTCCCTAGGACTCACATACAGATGGGAGAAAAGAGCCAGTGCCACACAGCTGTTCTCTGTTGCACTCGTACACACACGTGTACACACACGTGTACACACACACACAATGAAAATACAGTTTAAAGAAATTATGGCTTTCAGAGATTAGAATTGTAAATTCTGGGATACTAATGAGAATAAACAAGTTAAATACCATTTGTAATTTAATGACAGGTGTGGTGGCCCATGACTATAATACCAATATCTGTGAGGCAGAAGCAGGTGGGTCTCTTGTGAGTTTGGGACCCTCCTAGTCTAGTGAGCTCAAGGCCACCCAGGGCTACATAGTGAGACCCTGTTTCAAAAACAAAACAAATTATAAGAGGAAAAAAGAGTACACCAAAGTGAGATTTCCATGTAGAAATGTATGAATGTTAGTTTACAATATGGAGGAAGGAGAGATTTGCTGTTGTTAAGCCTGTGGGCTATTAATTCTTTGTGGTGATCATTTCTTTTCTTTTCAAAGCTGTAAACTTTATTTGCGATCATCCAGACATCAAGGCAATCAGCTTTGTGGGATCCAACCAGGCAGGAGAGTACATCTTCGAAAGAGGATCAAGAAATGGCAAGAGGGTTCAAGCCAATATGGTGACTTCTCATCCCTTTAGCTCCTCAAACTTGGCTATGTGTGTATGTAAGACCTAGGGACTGTCCTGCAGTAGACAGGCCACTCATCCCATGTCTCAGAAAGGCCAGTGTTGGTCATTTCATCCTGATCGTCTTCTCCCTGAGTCTCTGAACCTTGTGACATTTTGTTATAATTATCTTTCATCATATACAATAGATCTTGGTGACAAAGGGCACAGTCCTCCTCAAAACTGTTGCTAAATCTTTAAGTATTACCAGCCAAATTTTACTTTCTTGACCTTATTTATTGCTTCTTTAAAAAGTGTCCTCTACTAGTGATATGGCTTTAAAATATGGTAGAGAGCCAGGTGGCACACGCCTTTAATCCCAGTGAGGCAGAAGCAGGCAGATCTCTGGGTTCAAAAGCAGCCTAATTTACAGAGTGAATTCTAGGACAGCAAGGGCTACACAGGGAAACCCTGTCTTGAAAAAACAAACAAACAAACAAACAAAAAAGAATAAAAAAAAATAAAAAAGATAAAGAGCTGGTTATCCCTAAGATTATTTCATCTTTACCATGACCAGTTTTTTTGTTAAGGAGTTGGAAAGGGCTAGTCCACAGAAGGCACTTTCTCATATGTCCTCATATAATACCTGGATTACTTTTGTATTCTATTAGTTTTTCAACCTGTCAATTTATGTCAATGCCGACCATGCTAATAGTTTTGATTTAAATAAATACATATCAGCTTCTCAAGGAGATTAAAGAAACATGGAACCGTTTAGTATTGCTTAAACGTCAGCAGTAGTAAAAAATAATCTCTGGCCTGTGCTATAGAGTGAGTTCAATACTACCTTTGACAACTCAGTGAGACTGTCTCAAAATAAAAGACCGATATTTGCCTGGCATGCATGAGGCCGAGGTTTAATTCCCAAGACTTCAAAAGTTAAAACTTAAAAAATAACAAAAGATGGATTTCGTTCTATAAGTTCTCATATATCAGAATCTTTGCTTAATTTTTTTGGTTTAAGTGAATTTAGCTAAGGAGGACGTGTGTACTTTCTGCGTTTCTTTAGGGAGCCAAAAACCATGGAGTAGTCATGCCAGACGCCAATAAGGAAAATACCCTCAACCAGCTGGTCGGGGCAGCATTCGGAGCTGCTGGGCAGCGCTGCATGGCTCTTTCAACAGCCATCCTCGTAGGGGAGGCTAAGAAGTGGCTGCCAGAACTGGTCGATCGGGCCAAAAATCTGCGAGTCAATGCAGGTAATCAATCAGGATGCAGATATCAGTCAGCTGCCGAGTAATCAGTCAGCAATGCAGGTAGCCTTTGCTTCTGAGGCACTAAATTCTTTATTGGCCTTGCTGGAGCGGGGGCAGTTATGTTCCTAGTATTACCGCTCCTTAATTCTTCTCTCCATTCAAACTTATCTCAGCAGTCAAGTTTTATGATAAAATCCTTAGACACTTCTACTTGGTTTGTAGGAGACCAGCCTGGAGCTGATCTTGGCCCCCTGATCACCCCCCAGGCCAAAGAGAGAGTCTGCAATCTGATCGATAGCGGAACAAAAGAGGGAGCTTCCATCCTTCTGGATGGGCGAAGAATTAAAGTCAAGGGCTATGAAAATGGTAACTTTGTTGGACCAACCATCATCTCAAATGTTAAGGTAAACAACTCTGAATTACTTCACAAATACAAGAGCTAAAAACACCTTTAGGGCTATGAAATCTCACTCCTCTCTAAGTGAAGATATTTAAGATCATAACTCTTGCCAGGTCTGCTCAGTTATTCTGTCTGGAAACTAAATAAATCTCTCTCTCTGGCTTCCAACCAGAGCTCTTTTCACTATGTGGCACATGTCCTGACTTGCTTTCTATCGCTGTGATAAAACTGACCAAAAGCAACATAAGGAGAAAGGGGTCCATCTGGTTGGTTTTGTTTTGCTTTGATTACAGTTAGCCACTGAGGGAGGGAGGAGGGCAGGGCAGGAATTTGGAGGCAGAAACTGAAGCAGAGACCATGGAGGAAGGCTGTTTACTGACTCGTTCCCTATGGCTGGTTCAGCTTGCTTTTTTTATATAACTCTGAACCACTTGCTCAGAGGTGGCACCCCCCACAGTGGGCTGGACCCTCTCTCCCCAATCATTAGGAAAATACCACACAGACCTGCCCACTGCCCATCTGAAGGAGGCCAGTTAAAGTTCCTTCTTCCCAGGTGACTGGGATATATCAAGATGACACAAATTAACCACTACAATAGACTTTCCATGGAAGGCTAAATTTCTCAGCTTTCAAAAAATACAATTTCTGTCACAACCATTCTGGTGTATAGTATAAAATCAACCACAAATACATAGCTGTATTCCAGTAAAAAAAGAAAATCTTATTTATGGACACACACTTGAATTTTGTAATTTTATATCCTGAAATAGTCTTCTGAATTTTTTCCTAACCATTAAAAAAAAAAGGTAGAAACTATTCTTAGCTTGTGGACTGTGTAAGAACAGGTATATTTGGCCCATAAACAGCAATTAAAACCCTAGTCACTGGGGGCTGGAGAGATGGCTCAGCAGTTAAGAGCACTGGCTGCTATTCTAGAACACCAGGGTTCAATCCCCAGCACCCACATGGAGGCTCACAACTGTGTAACTCCAGTTCCAGAGGATCTGACAGCCTCACACAGACATACATGCAGGTAAACCAATGTACATAAAATAAAAATAAATCATATTTAAAAATTATAATGAACTAAAACCCTTGTCTTACACTTCTGTTTCCTACTTGTTCACTTGTCCCAATCAATATAGTAACCACCCAGTATTTATTGACTGCCTTCCTCTGTGCCCATGTTATCAGACTGAAACAAAAGAAATCGGGTGTTAATTTTTTTTTTTTTACCAAAGTGTGACAGTCTTCAGCTAACGTTCATGACTAATTGAGGCAGGCTTTTTGTTGTATGTCCTTACTACATACTCCTGAAAGATCATGGGTTGGAGTTTCTTGCTTCTGAACTGCAGAGGAAAACTTATTGTCAACAAACACAGCTGGCTAGGTGCTGAGGTAAAGGGTGTCCTGAATGTTTAAGAAGACCCAATGTCAAAATTGGAGACTTATTTAGAAACAAAGGTGTAGCAGGATTTTCCCTGACCAATTATATTAGTGCAGAGGAGGCCTGTGATTGGACAGGGCAAAGGGAGGTGGAGCTAAGAGTTGCAGAGACAGAGTAGGAGGAGAACAACCGTGGCTGTGGACATTTACCTGCGTGGTATTTTCCAGCTGCAACTAGCTGTGATTTCACAAAAGGTTAGAAATATTGGAATAAAGCTTTTAGCATTATCAATTGGCTCTGAAATTATTTGTATTGGCGGATAAATCTGATAGGTTAATTAAGCTTTAAGAGTCTTGATTCTACTGGGTAGTTAGGTGTTGAGATGACCGACTGTGGGGTGTGTGGGGCGTTTCGTGGTAGCAAGAGGAACTGGGGGGGGGGTACCGAGAGATGTCCCGGAGGGAGCCCTGTGATCCAGCGTGGCATGGAGAGTTGGGTTCATTTTTAATATTCCCCACAACACAAAGGAATGAGTGAGAGTGGATTGTTTTGTTACAGAGTATTTAGCAAGAAGTTTCTAGAAAAGTTCTGGTATACTTAGAATATGTTTGATTCACAAAAATGACTTTTCGTGTAACCTTCAGTAAAATTGTAATGAAACAGGTTGTACAGGTGCTGGTGCTGGGCCTTGAACTTGAAATAGAACTGAAAAGCAAAGAACGCAAGAAGTCCAAGTGGTTTATATGGTGGTAGCTCAAAAGGTTTCTACCTTTTGAACAGAAATAAGAAAAAAGATCACTAGCATGAAAGCAGCTTTTGGTGACAATGGGTAGTGACTTGGAATGCCAAAAGCATAAAATACTCAAAAAAGCTGACTTCTTTCTTTTCTGGCTCTGTCTCTCCTGACAGCCAAGTATGACTTGTTACAAAGAGGAGATATTTGGTCCAGTTCTTGTGGTTTTGGAGACAGAAACACTGGATGAAGCAATCAAGATTGTAAATGACAACCCATATGGAAATGGAACTGCCATCTTCACCACCAATGGAGCCACCGCCCGGAAATATGCTCACATGGTGGATGTGGGACAGGTCTGTCACTAGGACTTTTAGAGATTCTTACAGCTGTTTCTGAAGAGGAGACGATAAACAATGATCAGCTTGTTTGAACACTGCCCCTTTAATTACCCACAATTCCCCATCTCTTCCTCAGGAATAAAAGTTCTTAGGGTAGAGCACAGGTGCAAGATGACTACTTAAAATTGATATCTCCCCCCCAAAAAAAACCCAAGCCAAACAAAATCTAAAAATCAAAGCAAAAATAAAATGACTCTCTGTTGCCTTTGTCCTGCAGGACACTGTGTTCGAGTCCTTTGAGGGATACTCTGGGACACTGATGTGTGTTTGTTCTCTTTAGGTGGGTGTGAATGTCCCCATTCCAGTGCCTTTGCCGATGTTTTCCTTCACCGGCTCTCGCTCTTCCTTCAGGGGAGACACCAATTTCTATGGCAAACAGGTAACCTTTGAGCTGGAATTGTCTTTTTCTTTGAGAAACTGTCTTGAACATGTTCAGAGCAAGGTTACATACACAAGGGTCTTCCTGCATCTACTGTGGAGTCATCTGCTGTGCTGCTCTACTTCCTAGGCCTCAAAAAAAAATTAAAAGTTAACAGAATTTTACCAAATGTCTTCAGGAGTAGTTCAAGGCAATAGGTTTGGAGGAGAAAGCATCCTGCAGTCTAACCCTTTCCATGGGTTCTGGGAGTCGGAGCCAGGTCCTAATGGTCATGTGGCAACTGCTTTACCCACAAACACGTATCCGAAGATTGATTATTTTTTTTTTCGGAGAGACATGGTCTCATGTATCCTCAGATGGCCTCCTGCCCACTGTGTAGCCAAGCATGACCTTTACCTCCCGATCTCATGCATCTTATAGATTATATATTTATAGCTTATACTTGATTACATATAATTAAATATGTAGTCTATACTATGTATGTAAATTATATAGTCAATTATATGTGATTAAATGTATATGTATACACACACATTTTGGCCTACATGTATGTCTGTACACCATGTAGTGACTGATGCCCTAAAAGGACAGAAGAAAGTGTTGGATCCCCTGGAACTGGAGTTACATATGGTTGTGAGCTGCCATGTGGCTACTGGCAATAAAGCCTTGGTCCTCTGCTAGAGGAACAGCAGCTTTTGATAGTGTAACCACCTCTCTACCCCTCATAAATGGTTGTATATACATCTCATGAACAACAGTGGGTTCTGTTGCACCAATTACTCAGATAGGAGCATGAGTACTGCTCACAGCACCACCGACAACAGCTAATTTGAGAAGAGGAAGTATACACTGACTCTCTTTTTCTCTGTGATTTTTTTTAAAGGGCATCCAGTTTTACACGCAGTTAAAGACTATCACGTCTCAGTGGAAAGAAGAAGATGCTACGCTTTCCTCCCCTGCTGTAGTCATGCCTACCATGGGGCGTTAGAAGCAAGTTCTTCAAGACTCAGTCCAGCCTGAGTAATTTCCCATCACTCTTGGCGGCCTTCATGTGCCATCTTTGCTCAAAACAGATCTATGAGAATGGAATATATTGCAACTAAATTCTTTCTCAGAACTCTCAATCCCTTCAAAGTTGTAGGGAGTGCAGGATAACACTAATACCAGGCCTTCATTGTTCTCCATATGTCTCCACAGTTTTTAAGGTAATTGTTGTTAAGTGTGAAGTGTTTGCCTAGAATTCGAGCTTAGAACTGTCTTCTAACTATTCTTTTCTGAACGTGAGAGGAATGTCAATGTAGGGACAGATCTTCCAATCACTGAAACAGGTCATCCTCTAGTTGAGCCTCAAATGCAGCCCTCCACGGGTCCCCACACTAACATGTAACCTAGTTTTACATATCTTAGCATTGTGACGACTGCTCTCTGCTCAATGCCACTTTCTTCTGCGTGATTCATGGCCACTGTTTAATTCTATCATTGTCCATGTTCTTGTGTCTTAAAATACTTCTCAAGGATACCTCAGGATGAAGTGATAAGTTAGCTTTTAGTTACATGTGCCATTCTTCATGGTTTGCCTCGACAACCATTAAATCAATACTCCAGCCATTAATGCAGATACAAATAGATCCTTAGATAAAATCTTTCCACAAATGATTTTGACCCAGAAATCAAAGGATCTCCCATCATGAAAGTGAATACACTCTTGCCTTAAGTAGGCTTAACCTATTATTTGCCAAATTTTGTTATTCTTCTTTTGGCAGTATTTCTCATTAGTTGATACTTTTTAATGAAAGAACTCTTCATATGGAATAATTGATTAGGCTACTAGAAACATCAAAGTTTCATGCTTTGACAGTATCCAGTCACCTTATTCAACTTAACCAGTTATTCAGCTGCCTTTAAGCTTGCTTCTCTGATAATCTAAACCTTCAGTCAGAAGAGACTGATGTGCTGAACAGAACAGTGTGTCTGTCTGACCTGTCTGAAGCCTGACTTTCTAAACTAGATGGCTATGGACTCTGCTTAATCTTTAGTGCTTAGTGAGGTGTGGCGCTGTCATTACTGTGCTCTGTTCTGTATAGCCATGTGTGGACAGTGCTGCTCCAGTCCATTGTGGGTTTAGTGAGTTAAAATAAAAGGTGGTAAAAAAAACCTGGACATTCCCTACTCTTTGGAGCTAAGATTATTAAAGTAACCAGCCCTGGCAGAATTCAGAGCTTCAGTCACTTTAACAAAACACAACTCTGATTTTCTTTTGTTTTCCATCCTAAAGCTAAGTAGACATTTATACTTTGTGACTGCAATGCATTTTGTTTTCTTATAAAACACAGTTCACATTAATTTAATCCAACAATTTTGGGCTGGGTTGAAAAGTGGTTATTATCTAAATCCAAGTAGAATTTAATCACAGACTCCTAATATTTTCCTTAGATATAAAGGAAGTTACTTTAAAAAAATTACAACTAATCCAAATTGTGTTATTTATAATCATAATCAACAGATTTGACCAGCTACTTGTGCTCAAAAGGGTTTCTTGTTTCTTAGATGAAATTTATATTTGGTTGCATTTGGGTTAATATCATTAAATGAGAAAACCAGCATTTTCCCTTTTTGTCCTTATATGTCTTTGCTGAATTTTGTGAGCTTCTATACTGATTATGAATAACAAAGTACAAATAAAAAAGCCTTAGGAAAAATACAGTACTGAAAAAAGTGGTCTTTTCCTTCTTTTGTTCTCTAGGTTACAGTGATTTGTGTTTGTGCTTGGGGCCAGACTTATAAGGACCTATATAAAAGATAGGATGGAGGGTGACTTCACAAGTGAGGGCATTTGCCCTAGTATGCACAAAGGCTCACTCCACAGCACTGGAAACAGTGATAGTGCAGTGCACATCTGACAGAGCTGCCTATTCCACAAGTAATCTACAGGCTCTCGCCAGTTATTTAATATGCCTTATTAGCATGGGCATTGTTATAACATTGCCTATGATCATCCCTGAGAGCTCTTTGGGTAGCAGAGAACCATGAACTAGCAAGACATCACATAGTGAAAGCTAACAGTCATATATTGTTTGATTAGAGAGCAGATTCCTTACTATGTCAGAGTCCTGTAATCCTTGAGGAATAACATCGGGTGACACCATTCTATTGGAGTCTGATACTGGCGCTTGCTGGGTGATGAAGGTTTGATCTAGAAGGTTATTTTCATCCCTATAATAAAGGAAAAAATAGTATTTCAACAGTCATGTGTAGACTTTGCTATATCATTTCCACTTAGCTAAGCTATAAAATATTCACAAAGGGCTCTGGGATCAGGCTCTTACTCATAACTCTGGCCGGAGAATCTTACCCAGTTTCTTTCATTTCTCCACTGCCATAAATAATATGGTCTGGAACAGGAGGCTTAGAACTCTGACTGTATTTCCTGTGGTAGATAAACATCAATAAACAAATGAGGCAATGTGTCCTTGTGCCTTCCTACCCTTAAAATGCTGAGTTGCATTTCAGTTGGATAGGATTTCTATTTTCAGAATGCATCTTATAAACACAGATGCGATAAGGAATTGAATATAACTGTTTAAAGTTCAAACATGTTGAATTCAAGGAACAAATATTTCTGGAGACAATCAATCATAACAAAGGTATTCGTGGGCAATGCTTGCTAGTGGAAGGCAAGGCTGAATGACAGACGTGATCAAGACACCTAGAGAAGTCCCCACCCCACAACAGAACTTCATGGAATGAGGAGGATGGGCCAGTGGGTGAGAGTGCTTGCGGTACAAGCAAGAAGACATGCGCTCCAACCTAGCATTTGAAGGAGAACACAGGCAGGTCCTGGAAACTAAAAACAAGACAAAGAAAGAACGTATGTCAAGTGTTGTTCTGCAATAGAGCCACCTCCGGTTCAATGTGTAGCCTAGGATGACCCTGGACCCCCTCCTCCCCTTCTGCAGATAAGAGGAATTATATAAACGGCTGAAAGGCCTGGATTGGAGGAATCTGTCTTCATTGTGAAGGTCAAAAGAGTTTCTGACAAAGAAAAAGCTTGAGCTAATTTCCAAGGTTAACAGAAAGGGGAGAGCTACAGAGGAAGGCTCTTGGTGCTCTGCTGTCTGCACGGCAGCCACACCACATCCGCCTGCGCACGTGTAACACAGGACTTGCAGGACATAGAAAAGCTAACCAGCGGAGGCAGGCCCAGCATAAAGTGTGGGGTCAATAAACAGGAAATAGACTAGAACTGACTTCACTATTTTGAATAAGTTTATAGAGGTTAAAAAAAAAATCACATGCTGACTTCTCAAGAAGTCACCTATGTCAATCCTGAACTTGACTTCAAGCAAGTGCTGATGAAAACAGTATAAACCTACTCAAATGATGGAAACATTACTCTAATAGTTAGACATGAAAGCATCCTTAGTAAACCTCTAATATGCTGAAGTGATGGCCTAAGTCACTGTTTTACATTTCACATTTTAGCTGTTTCTGATTACACTCCTTGGACTTAGGTCAATTAACGAATATTCTGCTGTTGAATTTACAGTTGTACATAGGCCACTCTGAGCTTTTACCAAGTCCCTAAGTATTATTCTCACTGAAAGGTGGAAGAACACCAGGACTTCAAGGATAGCCTCAAGGAGACAGTGAGCTAGAAGCCAACCTGAACTACATGAGACTTTGCTGCAAAATAAACAAGTCAAACAAATATCAGCCTAAAATAATTTGCTCATCTTTGCAAACCAACACAAGCTCAAGAGTTAAGTGTCCCTGAGGTGCCACACGTTCAGCTGATTGATTGATCGATCGGTGATTCTTTTGCTTCCATATTCATTTGTTTATCTCCCAGTCTCTGTCTAAAAGTTGCAACAGCTGAACAAGTAACTAAGGACTTTAATGTGTTGTCTTTAATAACAGTACAGTCATTGCTCCTGTGCAGCTTCTAGGTTTGACAACCTGATATTTCATTACAAAAATGGGAAATTACCTAGCAGCAAAACCATTCATTTTTGCAAAGAGCAATCTTAAGACCTTTTCCTTCTGCTCCCAGGTCAAATCTCTAATATCCACATTTTTTTGAGTAGTTGGCCTGAAGAATTTCAAAGAAAAAGAAAAGAAAGGTTAAAAAATGGGATCAAAGTAAACTTATCTTCTTCTAAAGATATAGAAATTTCCTATTCCATAACCAGATATGTAATGATTTCAAAGCAAACTTCACATTACAAAACCATACAATCTGAGAAAGACTATCAGCATGCTAGTCAATCCAGAATGTTCTGTGGGCCTGAGATGAAGTGAGAGACACAACACAATGTGCTGTGACCTGAATGGGTGGTTTGCAGGGGCAGATCACTAGAAACCAAGTGCCATGGAGAAGCCAAGTGCACCGGATAGGCTGAGCTGCCGCAGACACTGCACTTGTACATAGTGCACGGAAATCTCTGGATAGTTTGGACATTTTGAGAATTCTGATCTGAGTGATACAGAGGTCACTAGAGAATGCCCTCCAGTCCACAGAAGATGTCTGCATGACAGTCATTAAGAATTATTACATTGATTTTTTAAAAGTTGTTACCTATTAATTTTATCTTAGAATAGTAAAGGAATACCATAAAATATCTGGAAGGGTATAATTGAAAAATGTTTAACCTGGACTTAGTCAAGTTTTTTCAACAAATTTCCAATTTATAAGAACTAAGAAAAAGAAAGTAAGAGGCATTACAATGATATCTTATGGGACAAAATAATAGTCACCTCAACAGATTCCTGCCATGGCTACCAAGAATACATATTAAGTCTCTTTTGTTGTTGTTGTTGCTTTTTTGAGACAGGGTTTCTCTGTGTAGCCCTGGCTGTCCTGGATCTCACTCTGTAGACCAGGCTGGCCTCGAACTCAGAAATCCACCTGCCTCTGCCTCCCAAGTGCTGGGATTAAAGGCGTGCTCCACCATTGCCCGGCTTACATACTACGTCTTAACTATGCCAAGCATGGGGACTACAAAGTTAAGTCAATTCCTGTTCTCAAGTAGCTTATTAATAAATCTATGCAACAATCTCAGTTTGTTCTTTTTTAGAGAAGGAAGACATGTTAAGGCAGGCTCTCTCTGTAGCCCAGCCCAGGGGTTTGTGTCTGTCCTGTGCTATGGCATGAGCCACCACAACCTGCTAAGCTCTTATTTTTTTAAAGGATATGAAAACAAGGACACGAAAAGGCAATACATTATTAGTACCATTTTTCAGCCTCCAAGAGATCCTGGTTCACACTATTGGTACTTTGTTCTTTGCCATCAAAGGTCCTGATTCTGGGATATTCTGTTTTTCCCGCACATGCTGCTCTCATTTTTAAATTGAAAGCAGCTTGTGCTATCTGCTTATAATGCTTCCTGCTGGCCAGAATCTGTTGCTTCACTTCGTAGAGAGCGTCTAGAAAGAACTGTTCCACTTCTGTCCTCTCATCCAGTATGTTCTTAGCCAGCCTCTTCACTCGGTTCATCTCCCTGTCCTTCATCTGAAGAAGTTGCTGCAGCTTGTCAATCTCTACCAAGCCTGCTTGGTTCTCTATGATTGCCTTTTGCTGCAGTTTCAACACTTCAGCCTCAAACTCTGTGGTCATGTAGGTCAGAGCGTTCTCCAAGCTTACCACCTTCTTCTGGAGAGTTTGGATTTGTGATTTCTGCTGGGTGAGTTGCATAATCTTTTCCTTAACCAACAGATCATTGATTTCCTTAAAAACAGGAAAGGGAGTTTTTTTTTTTCTTTAAATATTCTGGAATTTAAAGTCTCTCAATAATTTCTGTTACCTAAGGGGATCTGAGCTTCATATCAGGTAGAAGCAATTATTTTAAAATCTCTGTGGACAGAAAAAGTAGCCAATACATATCCTTGGGTCCTTGACTAGACCTGTGAAGGTGATTCACTGATTTTACTAAGTAGGAAACTTTCAATGTTCCTCTATAATTCGTACAAGGTTGCATATTTTATATTATAGAAATCAATAAAACTGTACAAAAAAACCCACAAAACACCAGCAAGTCTATAAAGGTCCCTTGAAGTTGAACAAGGTCAGGCAGGTTGCAGTATAAGTGGATTTGTTTATTTGTTTGTTTCGTTCTTTCTTTTTAGAGACAGGGTTTCTCTGTGTAATGTAGCACTGGCAGTTCTGGAACAGGCTCTCAAACCAGGCTGGCCTCAAACTCAAAGCTCCACCTGCTATACCTCCCAAGTGCTAGGACTGAAGGTGTGCACCACCATGCCTCACTGGGATGGAAGTGGAGAGAGGATACCTGGGAAGATTGGTAAAGGAGCTAAGAATTTGTTTTGTTTTTTCTCATGTTTCCCTCCTGATGTTTGGAGTAACCCTTAGATCTCTATCGGCCACCCTGGCCATGAAGTGTCCAGCATACACAAACACTAAAATAAAAGAAAGAAATTGTCTAAGATGAAAGCTGGAGAGATGGCTCAGCAGTTAAGAGCCTTTGCTGTTCTTGCAGAGGAACTAGGTTTGAATCCCAGAACCCACGTGATGGCTCACAACTGTCTGTAATTCTAGTTCCAGATGATCTGCATGCAGGCAAAACACCCATACCCACAAAATAAATTTTTTTTTCAAATGTTAAGGATGTAAGCTATATGCTACAGAGAATTAATGAAGACAATCCTGATAGGTATTACTTTCCTGCAAGTGCCTTTAGGTTAAAAAAACCTAAGCCTTTATGTGATGATACCATTAATGTCAGGTCTGTTACAGCCAAACTAATTAGTAAATGATTTAGGGTTCAACAATGAACAAAGCAAAATGAGTATTCTAAGATATGAGGGTAAGAGTCACAGGTATATTTCTGATATATTTATAAAGTCATGCTTAATGTGTCTTTAAAGTCACTTAGTAATTAATTAATCTTTTCAGATAAGACAGTTATCAAGATACTCTCCTTATCAATTGGTATTATGTTCAATGTTTGGTATTTACCAACACAATTCTAAAGAAAGAAGAAAGAAAGAAAGAAAGAAAGAAAGAAAGAAAGAAAGAAAGAGAGAGAGAGAGAGAGAAAGAGAGAGAGAGAGAAACAAAGAGAAAGAAAGAAAGAAAGAAAGAAAGAAAGAAAGAAAGAAAGAAAGAAAGAAAGAAAGAAAGTAAATACGAGTGGAAACCTTTTGTTGTAAAAGGCAGGAATGGTTTTCTTCAATCTTCTTGGAGTTTTGCTGGAGAATTTCAGCTTCCTTCAAGTGGTATGCAAGCGCCTTGTGAAGATAAACATTCTCTTTGAAAACATTTCTTCCAGCAGTGTTCAACTGCCTGAAATAGATACACACACATACATACATACATACACACACACACACACACACACACACACACACACACACACACACACATTTAAGAGCCCAAAATATAGGCCTAAGTTTACTACATTGGGGTGGGGTTGGGTGGTAGAGTGGGGGTGGGAGGTTGAGAGGGTCGGGGAGATTTGAGTCAAGGTCTATAACTGGCCTCAAAATCACAGAGATCCATTTGCCTCTGCCTCTGCCTGTGGAGCAGTGGGATTAAAAGCCGCTATCACTGAGCCTGATTCATACCTAAGTTTTAAATACTTCAGAGGAACAATAACAGTTTTACTCTCCAAACACTACCCTGACCACCACTAGGCTGGGTGTGTAGTTCAGGGACAGAATACCTGCTTAGCATGTGCAAGACTCTAAGTTTAATCCCTAGCACCAGAGTTGGAGGAGGGCCAAACGTGGGACACACATGACACTATCACCGCTTATGAGTGACTAACCGCTCACTAGGTAGATGAAGACCTCAGGATGAAGTACTTCTTCAGCAGTAACGGGAAAAACTGTGTTAGCTGATCATGATGATGCAAGTTGGTTATCAACTTGAGCTATATATAGCAAGACACTTTTTCTTTAAAAAAAAAAAGGCTAGCAATAGTAGCACACCTTTAATCTTAGCTATTAAGGAAACTGAGGCAGGAGGATCACAAGCTCATGGCCTGCTTTGGCTGCATAGCACGTACAAGGCTGGCTTTGGCAACTTAGTGAGACTCAGTTTCAAAAGGTTAAAAAAGGGCGGGGCTGCAGCTCAGTCAGCGGTGGAATGGATGTGCATGTTTGGGTTTTCAGTCTCTAGCACCTCAAACACAGTAATGTGGCACCAGTTTCCCATGTCCTCTCCATCCTTGTCATATGACTAGACCTAAAGAACTCGAAATTGATAGAGGTAGAAGATGGCAGCAGCCCAAGTTCCTGAGTCACCATCTCAAAAAAAAAAAAAAAGCTTCAACTCATTATATGCAAATCTCTTTCAATAGTCCTGCAAAGTGGCTAGTATGGCCCTATTGTAGATTTCTTTGTATCAGGGTCTCACTATGTAGCCTAGGATGTCCTAGAACTAGTGAACTGCTTCCCTCAGCCTCTTAACCACTGAGATTATTTTAAGTGTCTGTTGCCAAGCCTGGATGGCCTATTTTTTAAATGAGATTTACTTTCAAGGATATTAAGAATTCTTCGAGTGGAACCAGCGAGATGGCTCAGTGGGTAAAGGCTCTTGCCACCAAATCTAATGACCTGAGTTCTATCCCTGGAACCCACATGGTGGAAAAGAGGACTTCCTTCCTACAAGTTATCTGACCTCCACACTCACATTGTGTGGTGTTCCCTCACATATACACACCTACCTAGATATAGTAAAATAATTTTCAAATAAATCAGCATGCGTGTATATAGCCAGGGTCTAACTTCAAAGAGAAAGATATTGCTACCATGTTGTTACAGAAAGGGTGGACAGGGAAAGAGTAGGGAACACAAAGAGAGTAAGGGTAGACAAGAATTAAAGAAGGCTTGCCAAGGGACAGAGGAAGCTAAGCTAAGAATAAAATAGACAGCAATGAAGAAAGACTGTCTGACTGAGGCCACAGTTTCTTACACTACAGCTTCATGGTGAGCTCTCTCTGCCAGCATTATGATCCTCTTCTCAGCCTCTTGCTCCAAACGGTGCTAAAAATAGAATATATGTTTAAATACAGAACTGTACTTCTAACAACAAACATTGCATATCACAAAGTATTTTAACATCAAACAGGATACTTGGTTTAGGGGCTAGAGAGATGCCTCCTTCGACTGGAATTGGTTTCTAGCACCCATATGGTGACTCACAACCATCTATAACTTCAGTTCCAGGGGATCTGACACCTTCTGATATCCACAGGCCCCTGCAGGCACAAAGTGCATATGCATATACTCAGACAGACACACATAAAATTAAATAAACAGACTTAAAAATATTCCTGTTCTGATATGAAGAACTCTTAAGTTTTGGTGGAGGAAAGAGCCATCAAAAAGGACAGTATGGGGCTAGAGACAAGGCTAGGTGGTTAAATGCACTGGTTGCTCTTCCAGAGGACTGGGGTTCAATTCCAAGCACCCAACATGGCAGGTCATAGCTATCTCTAACTCCAATTCCAGGGGATCAACTGACAAACTGCCTCCATCAGACTGTCCTGCGGTCATGTCTGTGGGGTATTTTCTTGATGGCCACTTCCTGTAGGAGGTCCTGAGGCCCCCTCTAGGCCTGGGCTGAATAAGAAAGATAGCAGAACAAGGTAGACTGGGAACAAGCCAGTAAGCAGCAGTCTTCCATGGTCTCTGCTTCAGTTTCTGCCTCCATGTTCCTGCCTTCACCTCTCTCAGTGATGGAGTGTGACATGGAAATTAGAAGATGAAATAAACCCTTTCCTCTCCAAGTCCTTTTGGTCATGATGATTAACACAGAAAGAGAAAAGCAAGCTGGAACAATGGCTTGTGCATAAAATAGGAAAAGAGACATTTAATTTAGAAGCAGAGCCAAGAGGATAGCTTTTGCTAAATAAAACACGATGAAAGTCACTAACTTTAAAATTGAAGACTGTACAGGGCAAGATGGCACACACCTATAATAACCAGCACTCAGGATGCAGAGGCAGAGGCAGGAGGAATCTCTGTGAGTTCAAGGCCAGCCTGATCTACATTTTGTGTACAGGTGAGTCAAGGCTGCATAGTGAGATTCCATCTCAACAAACTTGAAAATTAAAAAAAAAAAAAAAAGGAGGGGGTAATAACAAGTTGAGGCCATAAGCCTTGTGAAGACAAGATGACAGTCCCTCTTGAGGATATTCAACCTTCTGGAATAGAAACAACCTAAGTGCCTACCACTAACTGATGAATGGATTTGGTGGATGTACATAATGAAATGCTATTGCCATAAAAAGGAACACAAAACCCTGTCATTTGTCACAACTTGAATAGAACTAGAGATAATTGTGCTTACTGAAACAAGCAAGACTCAGAAAGACAAGAACTACATGATTCCCCTCAGAAATACAATCTAGAAAGGTTTACCTGTGGCTGGAAGACTCAGTGGTGGGGTGCTTGCCTACCATGTGTAATATCCTGTTTTCAATCCATAGCACCACAAGATGGGTAAGAGGATGATAGATAATCTCAGGGAAGTTGAGACTGGAATGGCAGTTATAGAGCCCAGGGAAAGTGAAGAGGGTAACTTAGGGTTCTGTTGTGATGAAGCACCATGACCAAAAACAAATTGGGAAGAGTTTATTTTGCTTTACACTTCCACATCACAGTCTGAGAAGTCAGAGCAGGAACCTGGAGGTAAGAGCTGGTGCGGATGTCACTGAGGAATGCTGGGTATTGGCTCAATCTGCCTTTCTTATACCAGCCGAGGGATGGCACCATTCACAATGAGCCGGGCCTTCCCACATCCACTACTGTTGAAGTAATGTCCCTCAGACTTCACTACAGCCCAGTCCTGTGGAAGCATTTTCTTAATTGAAGCTCCATTCTCGCACAGGATTCTAGCATGTATCAAGTTGACATAAAACTACCCAACACAGAGTGGATAAGATGGAGAAATGTGGATTTCTGTGCTAAGTTATAGTTACATACAAGCTATTACACAAGCAGTTTGACTATTGATAATGTAAAATATGTTTTTTTTTTTTTTTTTTTTTTTTAAAGATTTATTTATTTATTATATGTAAGTACACTGTAGCTGTCTTCAGACACTCCAGAAGAGGGAGCCAGATCTTGTTACAGATGGTTGTGAGCCACCATGTGGTTGCTGGGATTTGAACTCCTGACCTTCAGAAGAGCAGTCGGGTGCTCTTACCCACTGAGCCATCTCTCCAGCCCGTAAAATATGTTTTTAAAAGATAGAAGAAAACATTTTGAAAGGTTCATCACAAAGGGTACTTCTATGAGCAGATAGATATCAATTATAATGGGTCACAAACCTCTATGGGAGAATCAAGAGTTTAGCCCTTACCTCAAAAAGTAAGAAACAAACTGAAAAGGTATGTTTAACTTAAGCATTGTATAAAGATATTGAGAAACTGGATGGTATACCATTAGAATGTACAAATTTTATTTTATTTATTTTTTTGGTTTTTTGAGACAAGGTTTCTCTGTGTAGCCCTGGCTGTCCTGGAACTCACTCTGTAGACCAGGCTGGCCTCAAACTCAGAAATCTGCCTGCCTCTGCCTCCCGAGTGCTGGGATTTAAGGCGTGCACCACCACGCCTGGCCCACAAATTTTATTTTTTATTTATCAGTTAAAAATTAAGAAATATCTAAGTGGAGAAGAAAAAAAGGATTAGACATTGAGATTCATAGAATATAAAAGTTTGTTTTCCCTCATTTGTACTTTAATTTCTTTCTTTCTTTTTTTTTTTTTTTTTTTTTTTTTTTGAGACAAGTCTTAGTATAGCCCAGGCTGGCATAAAACTTGCCATGAGGCTCAGAGATGGCTTTGAACTCAGATCTTCCGCAGCAGCCTCCTATGTCCCGCAATCATAGGTGCACAGCAGTGCACATCCCTACACTTACCTTCTGCTACTTGATAATGTTTCCTATCAAGACACCAAGTGGAATGCTGGGATGTTCATGGTGCATATGAACACACCTTGTTCTAATAAATAAAGCATTTCTTTTTTTCCTTTTCCTTTTTTTTTCATACAGGACTTTTTTTTCTTTTCATTTTATTTTTATTCACTTTACATCCTGCTCACTGCCTACCCTCCCAGTCACCCCTTCCCACAATCCTTCCTCCCCACTCCCTTTGCCCTCTGAGAAGATGGAGGCTCCCTCTGGCTATCCCCCCACCATGGCACACCAAGTGTCTGTGGGGCTAGGTTCATTCTCTCCCACTGAGGTCAGACAAGGCAGCCCAGCTAGAACAAATTCCACAGACTGACAACAGCGTTTGGAATAGTCTGTGGAATTGCTATTGTTCGAGATCCACATGAAGACCAAACTGCACATCTGTAACATATGTGCAGGAGGGCTAGGTCCAACCCACAAAGCATGTCTTAATACTAATACCTTTTCTTCAAAAAATCTGCTTTCTAGTCTTCTAAGAGTCTCCTGATAGTTCTTCTCTGAGTTCCTTAAATTTTCTTTCAGCTAAAAAAAAAAAAGTTTAAAGGAAAGATTGAGTGGGACATATTCATAGAGAATTCTGAAGATACACTGTCTATCATATCTTGAACACACAGAATCAATGTTATCACCTCTTTGCACATCTTCCTTTACTGTCTCCACAATTACTAGACATTGAGTTTCTTGAAGATTTTTATGAATAACAGTTCCTAGGGCATTCAGATATACTCTCTTTAAGATTTACAAAATATGGAATTACAAAACAATAAAGTTCTTAAATTGGAAGAAACCTTAGGAACCAGACTACACAATCTGCCAAATATAAAAAAGAGAATAGCTCAGATCCCTAGAATTCATGTAAATGACAGGTAGATGTGGCACCCACCTATAATTCCAGCTTTGGAAGGCAAACTTTCAAATTACTTTCAATTATTTAACAACTTTCTCTATTATAACTTGTTCTAATATACCAAATCTGTTTTATTTTTCTTTCAGATGTTCTTTTCACTGTTTGCATTTAATTTTTCAAATGGCTTATTTTGTCACACTTTCAAAATTAATGTCAATGTACCAGTTCATGGATGGGTCAAATAAACCCCATTCTAGTATCTGGAGATGAATCTTTGAGATGAATCGGGCCAACAAAATGGTTCAATGGGTAAAGGTACTCAGGACCCACACAGTGGAAGGAAATACCTGACTCCAAGTTATATTTTGACTTCTACACACACACAAAGTAAATAAAAGTTAAGGTAAAAATTAGTGGCTGGGCATGGTGATTCACAATTGTAACCCCAGAAGTTAGAAGCCCTAGGCGAAATACTTCCAAATTTAAGACCTGCCTTGAATATATAATGATTTGAAGGTCAATCTGAGACACAGAAAGATTGCCTCAAAAACTCAAACAAGGAGCAAGTGAGATGGCTCAGAAGGTAAAGGGATAAAGGTGTCTGTCACACAATCCTGGCAACTTAAGTTTGAGTTTTAAGTAAATGTGGATGGAGATGACACTACAAAATTGTCAGCTGACTGACTTCCCTAATTGCACAAAGGTAGAGTGCTCACACATACACATACAACAAACACACTAATCTGGCTTTCACTGTTTTCCTTTGAGATACATAACTTGAATCCCTTTTCATAAACTAAATGTATTAGACTCAACATGCAGTGAATTCTATACAAATAATCTCTTACCTATATATACATCACAATTTTAAGTATATGGGGCCCTCATATCTGCCTCATTTCTTCTACATTTCAGATTCCACAAATCTGCCCTATTTTTTTCCAGTAAGGCACTAACTTTTCCCTTGAATTGTAAGTGTTCCTCAGCAGCCCTCTTTAAATAGTCTGAAATCTACCTCTCTAATAGGTGGCGGCATTGTTCTTTAAAAAAGAAAGATCACACCAGGGTACTAGAGTATGAGCTAGTTCTTTATTTAGATTCAGAAAATATAGCTATAAACAGGAGAGTTCTTTAAGTTAACTGTATTGATTCCATCTCCAGCATGTCATATAAAACAAAACTTGGATATTCTTCCTAGAAAACTTAGTATTTCTTCAACTGTGATTGCTTTGGTTTGAGATGACCAAAACAAAAAGTACTTTGAGATTTGACAATTATGGGACATCTAAGTAATGGCAATTAGATCCCATCGGCGTCTTCTGGGGTGCTGGAAGCACCACCCTCTGCTTTTCGATACTTCTCCAGTTTAGCAATCAGTTCTTTCGCAGGATTGAAAACCCCATGGGTCTGTTGCTCACAAACATAGCATCGTGGAGTGGTTCGGAAATGCTGCAGTGCACAGGTCTCACAGAAATAATGTTTACACTTGGTGACAACCGGATTCTGGAAGGTTTGGCGACAGATGAAACATTTGAATGGTATCTCCTCATCATCACTTTCTACTTCATAGTTTTCGTCTTCATACACACCGTAGCGGCCCTCATCGAGTTCACGTTCTATCTGCCATCCGTGCTTGTAATCTGAACGGTCATGGAGGAATTTGCAGCTGTCTCCAAAGCCACAGAAGCCAGTCTCCTTGTAGTCCTTACAAATATCAGGCTGGTAATCCCAGCGCACAGTAGCGCGTAGATGTTCAGGGGCTCGGATGGGGCCCTTTCTTACCATGCCAGAGGAGGCATTGCCCATGGATGTATCCTTGGGCTTCATGTATTTCTGGTAATTATTAATTCCACGATAGATTTTGTCATCCTCCTTGCCTCTCAGCTCCTCCTGGATTTTCTGACTGCGCTCAAAAATGGCCTGTGCGTCTCGTTCTTTCTCAGTGTCCAACTCGTAAACTGCTGTGGCCCCCATATCCTCGGGCCCCACCGGTTTCGCCGAGCGCGTGGACTTGTAGACGACGCCTAGACTCTCATTCCCCGCCTTCTCCTCCTCTTCGCTGCTCAGATCACAGTAGGCCCCTTTCTGTTTACCGCTGCCACTCGTCTTCTGGATCATCGGATTGTGGGCCGCCCGCTTCTTCTCCGGTCGCACAACCGAGCATCCTTCGTCGCTACTGCTTCCGCTTTCCCCAGACTCCGGGTCGCACGCCGGCCGCTTCCGACGGCCAGCACTTCCTTTCCGCCCGGGCTTTTTGAAGAGGAAGGTGCACACCTGATCCTCCGACTTTCCCTGAGAAACTTGTTCTGCCATCTTCGACTCCGGAGCGCCGAAACGGCTGGCAGTAGCTGCGGCGTGAAGGGTGGCGCGGGCTGCTGCGTCACTGCTAAGCAGCGCGGCTACGTCACTGCGGAGCTGCGAGGTGTCAGCCGCGGAGCCCGAGACCGTCACGGCGCATGCGCATGCGCCAGCTAGCCCGCTAAAGGTTTTTTTTTTTTTTTTTTTTTTTTTTTTTTTTAAAGATGAACCTAGATCTCCAATCAAGTATTGCTGTGATTCTTGAATTGCAACGAATACAAAACTCCCGCCTCAAATAATTTAGTCTATTAGGGAGAAGGTAAATCAGGATGTGTTCTGTACCAAATCCCATGGAAAGGTACAAGGAGTCATTAAACAGAACTCTGGGGAAAGACCACGAGGAGAAAGTGCATTAAATGATGTAAGCCTTTAAATGCTAGGAGAAAATTTAATAGATAAAGATCTATCCGCTATTTATTGATAATAAAAGAGATATTCTGAACAAAACAAAAACAACAAAAAACCAAAGGCTGGGAGTGTAGCTTAGTGGTAGATTGATTTCTTAAGCATACCCAAAGGCTCTGGGCTCAAGCACCAAAACAGAAAATAAAGAAGACTTCAAAGTTACATGAATATCCAATTTGGGTAAACTAAAGGGTTAAAAGGCCGTGTATTGGTGTAAGTGTAGTGTTATAAAAGATTATAACTCGATATGGGTAAATTTAACTTACACACTAAACTGTCTAAACAATATGCTGTTTACAGCTGAGAAACATAGAAGATTCTTGAGGGAAGTGAACAGAACATTTTAATTCCAGTGCTTGGGAGGCAGAGGCAAGAGAATCAGGAGCTCAGAGCTAGCCTGGGCTACAGGAGACCCTCCTCAAAATAAAATTAGGATGGGGGCTTGGAGAGATGATTCAGCAATTAAGAGCGTGTATAGGTCTTGCAGAAGACCAGAGTTCAGTTTCCAGTCCCCACATCAGTCAGCTAACAACTGCTTATAGCTCCGGCTCCAGAGGATCCAGTCTCCAGAGGATTCTGGCCTCTGCCTGTACATGAACACACATGTATACCCCACCCCCCAACACCCATGCACATAATTAAAGATAAAATCTTTGAGACAAAAAGAATAAAAACCAAATAAAGATGGGGAGGCTTGTGTCTGTAATCTCAGCACTGTGAGGCTAAGACAGAAGTGGTGTTTCAATTATGAGGCCAGACTGGGCATACGAAAAGAACGCAGCCAGCTGTTATAACAGGAGGGAGTTTCAAGCAACCAAAATGCATAAATATTCCTATTGCAGCTGTGTATACTTAGGGGTATAAGGGTGTGTGGTTTTAAAGTATGCTTGCAATTCTTTGACACTATCTTCAAATGACAGAACCTAATTTCCACCCTTAGAATGTGGACCAGATTTAGAGACTTGGTTCCAAATAATAGTCTATGGGAGAAATGTTGCGGTGCCACTTGCAAGGATAGGGATACAGGTCAGGATAGAATGCGTTCATAGCACACACGAGGGCCCGGGAACGAAAACACACACACACACACACACACACACACTCTCTCTCTCTCTCTCTCTCTCTCTCTCTCTCTCACACACACACACACACACACTCTCTCTCTTTCTCTCTCTCTCTCTCCCTCTCCCTCTCCCTCTTCCTCTCATACTCTCTCTCTCTCTCTCTCTCTCTCTCTCTCTCACACACACACACACACACACACACACACACACACAGAGGATAGCTTCTGCCCAGCTCTTGAATTCTTGAAGTTTTCACTCTCAGCGTCATCTGACATATAACAGGAACACTCAAGCAAGTTCCTGAGGGGCCCAGGGGAACAGTGCTGAGGCCTGCCACCCATCACTAGCAACACCTGCTCAGCCATATGACACAGGCATAAGCTTTAATTGGGCATTCAGATGACTCTGAATGCAGCTATACCATGGAAATCAGCAAATAGTATGAAACAGGCCTTTCAGGAAAATTCATGGATCCCTCTCTATACAGGCTTCTAGGTTTTTTTTTCCCTCAAATTGTCCCTCTTCATCCCAAACACACTGTCCAGTAGAATTCTTCTACCTACCCACTGATAGTTCCTAAGAACTGGGGGGGGGGGGCTTCAATTCAAATCAAAGGTTCATCTTCTGACTAACATGGAGAGGTGTGTTGGCTAAGACTGACAAGCACACAAAGAAATTAATGCCTAGGAAAAGATCATTATCAGGCAGGTGAACTGAATCAACAGATAAAGGTGTTTGCCACCAAGCCTGACCACCTAAGTTTGATCTCTGGAACACAGCAGAAGGAAAGAACTGACTCTACAAGATGGCCTTCTCTGACCTACACATGGATGTACCCCACAAACACATTTAGAAAATAGATATGTGGATAAACAGAAAACAGAAAACGAGGGCCGGACATGGTGTCCCAGGCCTTTAATCCCAGCATTCGGTGGTTTAACCTTCAGTAAATGTAGTTCCAGGGGATCCAGCATCCTTGTCTGGCTTCCTCCAGCACCAGAAATGCAAGTGTACTTACATACATGCAAGCAAAACATGCGCACATATAAAATAAAAATAAATCTTTTTTTTTAAAAGAGGAGAAATGAAGAAACAGAAACTTACATCATCTAATTCTTTCTCCACTTGTATTTTTCTCTTCTGGAATTGTTTTATTGTCTTTAGCTCTGTCTGAATCATGCCGATTTCCTTGGCTTTTTGATGAAACTGTCCCTCCAACTCACTCACTTGCAGAGCATACTTTTGTTCCTGTATTCAAAAAAACAAGAAAGTTAATGAGTTAGAAAAAAACAAGTGTTCTTTACAGCCATGCTTTATTTAAGGCCTGAGCCATTTGTACAACTTCTTAAAAGAACTGCCCTTCTTTATGTTGCATAAAGCTATAATTTTTGCATGAAATTTCAATTCCTGTAAAATGATACCAACAGCCTTAAATAAGAAACAAATTCTAGACTTTTTTTTCTTTTTTTTTTTTGTCTGTGTGGCTCTGTGAGTTGAATGTGTGGTTAGCAGGTAAAACCCTAGGTTCAGTCTCTAGCAACAAACAAACAATTTTGGACTCTTTCCAGTAATCTAAACCAAATTAAAACCCCTCTAAGGAAATAAAACCCAAACCAATTAAGAGTCCTCTAAAGCTCACAGCTTCTGTGTTTGGTAGCACAATCCTACAGAAAGGAGTTTCATATTAAATTTAAGACAGGCCCTTCCCGGGCTGGTGAGATGGCTCAGTGGTTAAGAGTACTGACTGCTTCTTCTTGAAGGTCCTGAGTTCAAATCCCAGCAACCACATAATCTGACTCCCTCTTTTGGAGTGTCTGAAGACAGCTACAGTGTACTTACATATTATAAACAAACAAACAAACAAACAAATATTTAAAAAGACAGGACCTTCCCACTTAGCTTCCCTTGAAGTTCCTTAGCTCCCCACTACTATCTCACTATATAGCTTAGGCTGGCCTTGAACTCTCAGCAGTCCTACTGCCTGAACCTCCTGAATACTAAATTGCAGGAATGAGCCACCACACTTGGTTTTCACTTAGTTTTTTGGGAAAAAGCTTGCCTGAAACCCTGGGTCCGATCCTCAGCACCACAGGGAGGAAGGTTTGTGCAGCTTTGATCAAAGGTTTGTATTGATATGCAGAGGGAAAAACACCCCTCTTCCAACATTTCAAACTATTTTGAACTCTTTCTAGTAATCTACTGGAGGTTGTATTAGTATCCTGAGATTGTTACTGTAGTAGGCCTTGTAATGAGGTCATCCTACTGATGTCAAACAAGTGCATGGGGCTTTATTTTATTTTATTTTTTTTTGTTTTTTTTTGTTAATGACCCAGAGATTGATCCCAGGGCCTTGTGGGTGGTGGGCAAATGCTCTAGCACTGAGCCATCTTCTGGACCTTCTTTTCACTTGTTCCTATTCAGTCTAAAATAACCAAACACACTAGAAATCTGACTCCCTAATAAGTAAATAATTCGTAGATGCTGAGACTCACCAATTTTTCCTTCTCTTCCTGGGCTTTTTCCTTTGTTTTAGCCAACTGCTGCTTCAGTTTTTCTATCTGTAGAAGGTAAAATGGGAGAGTAAGGAAGATGCAGACATTGCTCTGTCTTGTTTCTATTCGTATTCTTTATTATTTTTCAGTAACATTAAAGCCAGTGAGGCAGGAAAGACAGTGAATTAGGAGGAGAAGGAGGGACAGGGATTTCCTCATACACTTAATCTGCTACTGGCAGTTTCTGAAATCTAGCTGTCATCAGAACTCTGTGGATAACACTTTGTTGTTGCTGTTGCTGTTGCTGTTGCTGTTGTTGTTGTTGTTGTTGTTGTAAAAAGCACCATGTGGGGCTGAGGAGATGGCTCAGTGGTTTAGAGTGTTTTACTGTACTTGCAAAGGACCCAGGTACAATCCCTAACACCTGCATGGTGGTTCACAACTGTGTGTAACTCCAGTTCCAAGGGATCTGACATCTTCTGACCTCTGCAGTCTTCTGCATGCATGTGGTACACACACACACACACACACACACACACACACACATCACAATGTTACATTTACTCTGTCAACCATTTTTAAGTGTGCAGGTTAGTGGTGTTAAGTACAATCAAGCTGTTACAGAAAAGAGCTCTAGAACATTTATTTTATATATTTTGCAATTCTCCCCCCCCCCCCGCCCCCGCCCCCCGCCATCCTCTCTGCCTCTGGCAATTACTATCTACTTTGTTTCTGTGGGTTTGGCTGGAATCCTACAACATTTGACCTCCTGTGACTGGCTTATATCATTTAACATAATATTCTGGAAGTTTACTATACCGGAGCATGTTACATGTTTCTTAAGGCTGTACAATTGTCCAGAAATGTGCACCTGATTATAATTTTCCCTTTGGGGAAAGATTATTGGGGGGAAGGGTAAAGACATGGTTTCTCTATTTAGCCCTGGCTGTCCTGGAACTGGATATGTAGACCAGACTTGCCTCAAACTCAGAGATCCACATGTGTCCTGGGAGTGCTGGAGTTAAAATGTGTGCGGCCACGCCCAGCCTTGCTTGATTTTCTCTACCCAATTCTTTTAAAATAGATTTGGTTTTTAAAAGTATTTATTTATTTATTATTTTATTTATTATATCTGACTTCAGACACCCCAGAAGAAGGCATCGGATCTCATTACAGATGGTTGTGAGCTACCACATGGTTGCTGGGATTTGAACTCAGAACCTCTGGAAGAGCAGTCAGTTATCTTAACTGCTGAGCCATCTCTCCAGCCCTCAAATAGGTTTTTAATGTATCAGTTGTTTTTTCAGATTTTTAAAAAGTTATGTGCTATATCTGAGTATGGCCACATGTATGTGGGTATGTGGGTGCCTTTGGTGGCCAAGAAACATCACACCTCCCTGGAGCTGGAATTACAGGTTTCCCTGTGTGGGTGCTGGGAATGAAACTCAGGTCCTCTGGAGAGCAGTGCACACTTTTTTTTTTTCTGAGACAGGGCCTCTGTGTAGCCCTGGCTGACCTGGAACTCACTCTGTAGATCAGGCTGGCCTCGAACTCAGAACTCAGAAATCCACCTGCCTCTGCCTCCTGAGTGCTGGGATTAAAGGCGTGGGCCACCACCGCCAGCCCAATACACACTCTTTACTGCTAAGCCATCACTCTCTGTTTTGGAGTTGCTTTCATATCAGTTAATGTGAATAACACAACAGAAAGAAAGGAAAGACAATGACAGCAAAGCCATTCTGAAATAACAACATGCTTCAAACAGGGCTAAGGGTTAACTCTGCCGGGAACAAACAAAACAAAAAACCTTACAAAAATATAACCATGCCGAGCGTGGTGGTACATGCCTTTAATCCTAGCACTTGGGAGGCAGAGGCAGGTGGATTTCTGTGTTTGAGGCCAGCCTGGTCTACAGAGTGAGTTCCAGGACAGCCAGGGCTACACAGAGAAACCCTGTCTCGAAAAATAAAAAAAAAAAAAAATATATATATATATATATATATATAAAACCATGTCACATAAACACAGAGGGAAGTTGTGATGTTCAGTTTTCTACCTACCTACCATATTATCTTTCTCTTGATCCTGCTTCTTCAAGTAGCTTAATACAGACATAATGTCTTTTTCCATGTTATATTGCTGTTTCTTTAAGTCTTCATTATTTTTTGCCAGTCTTCGGGAAGTATCACGATATTCAATCCTAGAGAGTTCTGTGACTTCCAATCTGGCCTCCCAAAGAGAGGCATTGGCTTTGGCTCTTTCAATTGCAGGTTCATCTGATTTGATTATTTTCCTGCAGAAGAAGATATTGACAACATGTAATTTATTAGTATCATTTCTATTTTGTTTGGCTTGCCTGACACATAAAAGCATATATTGTTGGACTAATGCATTAATACATTAATAATATATATATATATTAGTATTCATATAAGAGACTTAAATTGGTGCTTCTTCCTCAAGAGGAGAACTTTGGAGTATGACTATTAATTATTTTTGAAGTATGACTTAAAGGATGAGAAAAACAAAGAGGAAATAAGAGGCCAAATGTATTTCATAAAGCTCTCTAGCTTCTCATGTACTCCATTCTCCATATTCTTGTTTCCTGCTCTTTGCTGTGCTGAGTATCAGACCCAGGCTCGAGCATGCTAGGCAAGTGCTCTGCAATCCTTTCTCCTCTTTCACTCAGTTGTGAGCCTGGGTCTCATGTTCTACACGAAGACACAATTGTTGTATATCTGTCCTCTCCACAGCCTTTGTTGCTATTGTTTTGTTTTGCTTAGTTCTTAGACAAAGGATCAGGTTACTTGGGGCAGGTATGTTAAGTACTTCATTTGTTGGTAAGTACTTCATGTTAAGTACTTCAATTGTTGGTAACACATTATCCCAGGCTTTAAGGATGCCTGAAAAACACACACCATAGTCATTGATGCAGAGATGGGGGAAAAAAAAAGTAAGACCTTGGGAATGTAGACATGTAGAAGCAGAATGTACAGTAAGCATACATCAGGTAGAAGTAGAATGTATAATAAGCATACATTAGGAAGAAGAAGACTGAATGGTATGCATACATCAGGTAAAGTTAGAGTGCATGGTATGCATGTATCAGGTAGAAGTAGAAGTAGAATGCATGGTAAGTATACATCAAGGCCCTAGGATGGATTCAAAAGGTAAAGTCCTTTGAAATAAAGATTGCACCAGCATTAACAAAACACTGTGGTACAGAGCTGGAGAGATAGCTCAGAGATTAAGAGCACTGACTGTTCTTCCAGAGGTTCTGAGTTCAACTCCCAGCAACCACATGGTGGCTCACAACCATCTGTAATGGGATCTTCTGGAGTGTGCCTAAAGACAGCATACAGTGTATGCATATAAATAAAAATAAACAAATCTTTTTTAAAAAGAAAGTTACTCTCTTAAGTTACTTTGCTGGAGATGGTACCTAGGACCCTGCACAAGAAGCACTCTATCACTGAACTACACTCAGACTTGTTTTTAAAGACGAGGTCTCCATATGTAGCAGTGGCTGTGATCTCCCTGCCTCAGCCTCCAGAGCAATGCGACCAGAGGTGTGTGTTACTTAACTTGTCTCCAGAGAATTCACATTACAGTCACAAGCTTAAGCGATCCCTTTGCATTTCTCATCTACGGCGTTGAACTCCTTGTGTGACTCCAAAGTCCTGAGGAACCATCCTGTAGCCCAGTCATTCTATTGACATTCTAGCAACAATTCCTAGGGACCATCCATGGGGTTAGCGCTATAGCTGTTCACTCTGTGTCTCTGTGTGTGGTGTTTGTGTGTGTACTGATCCGTCCAGTTAAATCATTTCGCGTGCTCCCTTTGATCCCAAGAGGATTCCTGAATGACCCAAGGAACAACTTTAACCACTCAGACAAGAGCTAGAATAGAAAAGAATGTGTTTATATCAGTCTCACAATGGAGAGCTCTCAGATCTTAGGGCCAATCAAGAATGAACAGGAGCTGTCCACAAAAGCCTGACAGAGGCATCCAGTTAGCGCCGCAAAATGACAAGGGTAGGCAGGGGGAACGGGGAGCCTCTGCGCTGCTCTTACTTTGGTTCTTTGCCTTTGTTTTTGCCTTTCCTCTTGTCTTTCCTCTTGTCTTTCCTCTTGTCCTTCGCCGGCATCTTGACTTCTGCGGGAGTCTCACCGTGCTGGTGTCCTGGTGGCCGCCACCTGGGCCGACTCCGTCTCTAAGGAAACCACCACGCCGAAGGGCTAACGTCCTCCGCGCCGTTGAGGGCACGCGGAGGGCGCACGCGCGTGACGTGACCGCGGCGAGGGGCGGGGCGGAGATCGCTCCGAGGCGGCGGGCGTCCGCGCCAGGGCGGCGCGCGCGGTGAGTGTGCACGAGCCTCGGCGGCGCTCCCGGGGTTGGAGCCGGGCGGGAGGCCGGGAGCTCGGCAGGGGCGGGTGTCGGGCGCGGGGCTGCGGCGTCTTAGCCTCCCACGACTTGTCTCGCGCCCCCTGAGGCTCCATGGCCGGCGGCTCTCCGACCGCCCCGCGCGCATCGGAGCGGCGCCAGTGAGGCTTGAAGCGCTTCCAGTCGGGCGGGCGGATCTTCCAAGCCTCTGGCGCGGCCACCGTGGCGGTCCTGCCCGCATCCCTGCTTCTGTCTCGGTGGCGGCGCCCTCGCTGCCCGCCTCATGCTTACCTCCCCTCCATCCTCGCTTCTGTCTCGCGGGCTCCCTGGAGGACAGTGCACCCGGGGACATCCCAGGCCAAACGCTTTCAGGGAGGCAGTTGACTTTTCCGAGGGCGGTGGCTTGAGTGAGGCTGTCAGCCTCCGAGGGTCCGCGGGCTCCGGTGCTCAGACTCTGGCTCCCCTGCCTGGAGCGGTGTGGCGGGGGGGGGGGGGGGGGATCGTTGGTCCCCGGATCTAGGTGGCAGGTGCTTGGCTCCAGCCGACCGCCAGGTTCCTGTTAGTTAACATCGCCCACATCCTCTAGTGCCTGAAGTCCCATTGCTGCAAGTTGCATAAAGTTGCAAGCACTTGCCTCGCACCCGGGTTCCCGAGGAGTAGTACTCCATCCAGTATTCTAGTTGGTTCAGAAGAGGAACCCTGTGATTATGTCTTCATTCACTGAGCGTGAGTGAGTCATTACGGAAGACAGGTATTGTGGCTGCCTTGTCAATAGGCTTGGGAGTGAAGCGCGGTTCTGCTTTATCACTCCGCTTCAAATTTCATTTAACATTTATTTTGAAACATCATTGTTAGAACTCCTCCTCCCCTCTCTCTAGGGAGACCTTAGTTACTAAGCCCCTAACTGTAAGGTGACATCTTTGACCTCTAAATCTCTCTTTTCCCACCTCATCCCCCCCCCAGAGGGCGTGGTTTGTGTGGTTTGTAAATTTTGCGGTTAGAGTAAGCAAGTAGATTTGATGAGAGACCTTGGAAACCGTTTGAACCTTCTGCTAGCACGGCTATGGCCTATTTTGACTATATTTCTGGTGACATGCCATGAACTTATGAGTAGAATCACCTCTACATCATGTACCTTCCCTTAGATAATGTACATTACCTCTGAGAAGCAATCTATAAAGCACCTATTGCTAACTAGCAGAAAGGGAGTAGGGGCATTTTCTGTCATAGGTATGTATATTTAGACTTTTTATTTATTTGTTTGTTTGTTTGTTTTACAAAAATTGGTTGTAAATAAAAGCCAGTCCCACATTTACCATTTGAATATACTTCTACAGATTATCTCAGACATAAAATTTTGACTTAAAATAAAAGTGTCTTTGTTTATTTTTTTCACCGTTATTTTTATTTTATATATATGGACGTTCTGCCTGCAAATCTATGTGCTAGGTGTATGCAGTGCCTCTGGAGGCCAGAAGAGGTCGTTGGAACTTGAATTAGAGATGGTTGTGAGCTGACATGTGGATGCTGAGAATCAAACCTGGGACCTCTGGACTAGCATCCAGTGATCTTAACCCAGAGCCATCTCTCCAGACCATCACCCCCTCTTTTGAGATCCAGCCTCACTATGTGTGTTTTCCTGGACTAGAACTCTCAAAGATCTGCTTTCCTTTGCCTCCGAGTGCTGCAATTAAAGATGTGGAGCCTGGGAACGTTGCTTCTTAACATATGCATAGTGCTTTTCTTATTTTATTTTTCTTTCCCAAAACAGAATTCCTCCATGTAGCCTTGGCTCTCTCTGTAGACCAGGCTGTTCTGGAAATCACAGAGATCAGCCTGCCTCTGCCTCCCAAATGCTGGGATTAAAGGCATGTGCCACCACAGCCAGGTGGCAGGTTTGTTGTTGTTATTGTTGTTTTGAGGCAGTGTCTAGTATACAGCTTCGGCCTTCTAGGAACTCAAGGTGTAGACCAGGCTAGCCTTGAACTCATCTGCCTGCCTCTGCCTCCGGAGTGCTGGGATCAAAGGTGCGCACTGCCACATTAGCTATGCACAGTGCTTTAAAGTACTTATAGTTAATTGTATTTTATCAAACAAATAATGTTTTTGATATTACAATAAAATTATATCGTTTTAACTCTTTTTAGTTGTTGTTGTTTTTGCTTATTTGGGTTTCTTTGAGGCAGTGTTTCTCTATGTATAGCCCTGGCTGCACTGGAATTCTCTGTAGACCAGGCTGACCTTAAGCTCTCTGAGATCCCCTGCCTCTGCCTTCTGAGTGCTGGGATAAAGGTGTGTGCCACCACCACCTGGCCTCATTTTACTCTTTTGTGAATGTTTTATAAATTAATTTTTATATTAAAATTTAGGGTGTAAATATATATCAAATTTCAAGGTCTACCTAAATTTATTGATATTTCACAACCCTACTCAAAAACCATTTTTTAAAAAATTAAAATATAAAACATCCATTCCCCTCCCCCCTTTTTATTCCATTCAGCTGTAACCAACCCCATATCCCCCTAGCACTTACTTATCTTCTCTCTCTGTCTCTGTCTCTCTCTCCCCCCTTCTCTTTCTGGTTCGTGGCTTCTTTTTCTTTAACTGTTGGTGCATATATTTTTAATTATATATATGTGTGTGTGTATGTGTGTGTGTGTGTATCTTATATATGTAACCATATATTATATATATAGCAAATAAAAGCAACATGCTCAGTTCATATTATGTTACTTACTTGTATGTATATGATCAAGATGAGGCCAATAGACTTGCTAACATGGCAGGGAGAAATCTCACAGGGCCCCTACCCAACCCTAGACAAGCACTACAGGCAACTAAGGGATGCTGAGATTGGGAGAAATAGTCTTACCCAGGGAAGAACCTCCCATTGGTTACTCAGTCCCAGATGGTCAGACATGAATATATATTTTAAAACTTGTGAATTTACTCTCTACATGAGTCTGTGTGTGTGTATATATGTGTGTGGGCAGGTGAGTGTGTGTATGAATATGTTGTGTGCATAAAGTCTATTCTCTCCTTTCTGGGTTCTGGGAATTGAACTCAGGTTGTCAGGTTTGCATAGCAAGTACTCTTATTCACAGAGCCATCTTGCCAGCACCATGTGTAATCACTGGAGAAAGGCCAAGATACTTCATTTTGGTAGAAGTAGTTCTAGAAACTACACTGTTCTCCACCAAAGAACTGGGTATTGTTATTCAGTCAGCTATTGACAAGAAGCAACTGATAGCACGGAGTATGCAGTAGGAAGTTCCTCTTCAGAAGCTTATCTGTTATCATTTCCTTCTGGGATTGCTGGTGGGTAGCTTTACTGTTAAGTTTCAGGGAAATACTTTGTTTTATGAATTTGCTTTGTCTCATTGTTGGGAATGTTAAATGCTTTTAAGACATAAGCTATATAGTGTTTTGTTGACTGGGGCTTGTTAACTTTCTATGTTCAATCCTTACAGTTCTTGGTTGACACAGGAATGAAGAGTGTATTGGCTGAATCTTCAAGCAGAGGCGATCATTATGACCCTGGTAAGTAGACTATTTATCCAGATGTAGGTACCACCTCAGCTAGCTTAATGCTGAATTTGTACTTCAGAGGCTTCTGGGTAGGAATTGTTTGTTTTATGTTATTCCTGAATTTGACCACCTTTTGCCAAAAGATTTTTTTTTCTTTCTCAATGATTGTATTATTGTCAGATGTCAGTTCAGGATTATTTTGTATCAAAATTAATAGTATTCATAATCTTTTCTCCAGGTGTTTTCATAACTCTTTAATCATTAGTTATCTGTGATTTTACTGGGCTTTACTTAAAATTTTTACACTGAAAACATTGTTAATTTTATTTTCATGAAGCCTTTTATTTTATTTTATTTTATTATGGTTTTTCAAGACAGGGTTTCTCTGTGTAGCCTTAGCTGACCTGGAACTCACTCTGTAGACCAGGCTGACTACGAACTCAGAAATCTGCCTAAATAAGATAGCTTATCGCCTCATATGTTCACTATAATTGTTTATTGGGGCAGTATAAACCCCTCTCCAATTAATGGTGTATTCTTATCTAAAAGACTGATTTTCATGCGTGGCTGAGAAAAGACCTTGTGATTGGGGCGGGAGGAGCAGTTGCAACAGCTGTCTCTGGAAGGTAATTATTGTAGCTCAGTCAGGCTCAAACAATGGAGAATGGAGGCTGGTCCTGCCAGATTCATTTTGATCTAAAGCCACAGTTTCATTGTACAGAGTGAGCGTTATGGGCAGTAGTGATCTGCGTGTGACGCTGTTCTGAAAGGAATAAGATACAGAAGGAAGGGCTGGTGAGATGGCTCAGTGGGTAAGAGCACCTGACTGCTCTTCCGAAGGTCCAGAGTTCAAATCCCAGCAACCACATGGTGGCTCACAACCATCCGTAACGAGATCTGGCGCCCTCTTCTGGAGTGACTGAAGACAGCTACAGTGTACTTACATATAATAAATAAATAAATCTTTAAAAAAAAAAAAAAAAAAAAAAAAAAAAAAAAAAAAAAAAAGATACAGAAGGAAGGAATTGAGTGTAAGAAAGAGCTTTACATTTCTTTTTTTTTTTTTTTTTTTAAAGATTTTTTATTTATTATTATATGTAAGTACACTGTAGCTGTCTTCAGACACACCAGAAGAGGGAGTCAGATCTTGTTACGGATGGTTGTGAGCCACCATGTGGTTGCTGGGATTTGAACTCTGGACCTTTGGAAGAGCAGTCGGGTACTCTTACCCACTGAGCCATCTCACCAGCCCCCTTTACATTTCTTGTAACTAGCAGCACACGGATTCTAAACCTCTACTGGAGTTAGAGGATTTGATTTGAGGACTGGAGGAATGTATGAAGAAGGAAGGATCATAAAGAACTTATGCTTCACTGATGGCCATGTGCTCTGACTAGTGTGGTGAGGTTTGGGCTGAGCCCTTGAGGCAGAAGGACTTCCCTGCCCCGACCCCCAGCGTGAGATGACTCTCCACACAGAGAAAGTCTGACTGCTTGCTCCTGCTGTTTCCATTTACACAGATTTTTAAATAACTCCTTGCTGATGCTTTGATAAAAATCGATTTTTCATTAAGCCTTTTTATTAGTTTTATTGATACTTCAAATGACGTATGGTCATGTGTTTTTGTGATTTTCAAAGCTGTGTCGGTTGTCAATCTTAACCCTTTCTACCAGATACCTCTTCTGTACACTATTAATCTACCACTGTCTGGTTAGAGACATTTTTATGTATGTACTGTAAAGTAAGTTCCTCTTCTGCTTATATTTTTCCTCTGAGTATTTAGTTACAGTAGATTGTTCAATTATTTACTAATAGAAATAGTGCTTAATATTCATTACTCTTTCAGAAATGTACCTGACTTTTATTTGAAATTTTTAATTTGGCTTTGCTTATAAAAATGAGCAGAATATTGTATAACATGTAGTTTTAAAAGTTGGATTCTTTCCCTTAAGTAATATGATGAGACTATTAACATAAAATAAAAAACTTCAAGGGATTTTAAAAAACAGTATTAAATTTTTACTACGTTTCTTCTTTTTATTGCCTTTTTGTTTGTGTTTGGGTAACTCTGGAACTTCCTCGGTAGACTAGGCTGAGCAGTAGTTCACAAAGATGGAATCGTAGTGAGACCTGGGGGGTGGGGAGCATTGCCCTGTCTCCACTGCATGCTCCCTTAGTCCGTTTGGGGTGCATTCACTCATATCTAAGGTTCAATGAGTGTTACCCGTGTCCACATGCTTCAGATAGCAAGGATTCCGAGGCCCTGACCTTGGCGTTAGTTACGTCCCACCCCAGATGAGGCTTCGTTTACAGCTGAGTTCTCTCACGCTCACCTTATTAGGTCCCCTCCCTTTGGTTTAGTGTGGCCTTGGCCATATGTAGTGCCATAGTTAAGTTTATTATTCGAAACTGTTACCTAGTTGCATTTTAAACTTGCCCTATGCTTAATGTTTAACCCTGTTAAAGACAGCTTTCCTGTGGCCTCAGGTGAATCAGCAGTAGGCTGGTTTCCCTGCTACTGATTTCAGAACTATAGGTGGACTTCTCTAGTGTCCTATCCTATTCTGTTGTTTATAATTGTTGGCAAATATTGTCCTTTTATCCAAGTTAATCAGTACTGCTATCTGCCTAGGGGGAGAATAGAGAGACTTTAATAATTACTTTAGGGTGTCACCAGGAAAAGCATGCCTGTCCCTTGAACAGTCTGAGTTAGTGTCTCCAGAACTACTTCCTTGCATTTGTCTTCTTTATTCTGGAATACCCATACTTTCTAGGCATTCATTTCCCATGAGTCACCTCTTCAGGTGAATGTCTTCTTTTGACTCAGGATTTGCCTTGGCCCTTCATCCTTTAAGAAGCCCTCCCATCATCTCCGACCCCCATCCTTCCCCTGCTAACCAACTCTAATCATCTCTTACCCCCATCGTCTTTCCCTTCTAACAGCACCAACTCTCTCCCCTCCTGGCTCCTTGCACACATTTCTGCCAGAGAACTGGTCCCAACACATGGTAGCCATTAGTGTACCCATTTTTCACCGTGAGTCTCCCCACTAAAACTGGTGACCTTTGTAGATCTATACTCTAGCCTGATGCCTGACATATTAGACACTTAGTTGAAAAACTGATGCCCAGCTTTCTAGAGTCCAGTCTGGGAATGGAAACTGTCTTTTCCACCACCTATCTAATATAAAAACAAACCCAGGGACCAGAGAGATGCTCAGTGGTTAAGAGCACTTTTTGCTCTTGTAGGTTCCAGCACCCAGGTGGTGGTTAATGACCATCTGGAACCTCAGCTTCATCACATACAGTGCCCTCTTTTGACCACAAACACATGGCAGACACAACAAGGTGGACACATACACATAAGTAAAAAACAAAATCTTCAAAAAAAATCAAAATTCAAGGACTTTTTTTTTTGAGACAGGGTTTCTTTGTGTAGCCCAGGCTGTCCTGGAACTCACTCTGTAGACCAGGCTGGCTTCAAACTCAGAAATCTGCCTGCCTCTGCCTCCCAAGTGCTGGGATTAAAGGCGTGCGCCACCACTGCTTGGTCAAGGATTTCTTTTTATATACTTATTTTTGTTTGTTTGTTTTTTCGAGACAAAATCTGGCCTTTTGAGCTCATGCTGGCCTTGAACTGACTGTTATCCCTGGGTGATTTCAGACTTGCAATCTTCATATCGCAGCCTCTCATTCTCAAACCACAGGCCTGTTCTACCAAGCCCCTCTAGAATTTAATTTAATTTTTAAAAAAAATGTACTTACGGGCTGGTGAGATGGCTCAATGGGTAAGAGCACCCGACTGCTCTTCCGAAGGTCCAGAGTTCAAATCCCAGCAACCACATGGTGGCTCACAACCATCCGTAACAAGATCTGACTCCCTCTTCTGGTGTGTCTGAAGACAGCTACAGTGTACTTACATATAATAAATAAATAAATCTTTAAAAAAAAAATGTACTTACTCATTTCGTGTATGTGAGTACCCTGTCCACTGTCATCAGACACACCAGGAGAGGGCATGGGATCACCATTACAGATCACCATGTGGTTGCTGGGAATTGAACTCAAGACCTCTGGAAGAGCAGTCAGTGCTTTTAACCGCTGAGCCATCTCTCCAGCTCCCTAGAATTTAATTCTTAATGGACTTCTACCCTATGGGCTATTGGTGCTGCACACCTTTAATCCCCAGCACTGGGGAGGTAGGAACAGTAGGATCTCCGAGTTCAAGACCAGCTTGGTCTACAAAGCTCCAGGACAGCCAGAACTACACAGAGAAACCCTGTCTCATGGCGGGGAGGGCAGAAAGAAACTTCTGCCCAATGGACAATAATTCTGTTGGTTAGGATTTAGCAATTCTAAAAGTAAACAAACCAATCATGTATGCAGAAAAAAAGGTGGAGAAGTTAAGAGTAAAAGATAAAGAAGAGAATGAGTTAGCAAAAATCTCCTCAGTTATAAAGTAGCACAGGGTGACTCATTTGTGAAGCAAGGCTTGTTTCAGAAGGGCTGGACCAGGAGCAAAGAGCAAAGGCAATCCTGGTGCTCCTGGTGAACTCAGGCACTCACAGCAAACAGGCAGGCAGGAGCTGGTGAGTACCCGAGGGAGCCGGGGCCTCCTGCATTGTAGGATCCCCTATTCTACAGGACTGGGGGACTGAGGAATGAGCAAAAGGTGAGGCTCTAGAAGGCTAGGCATGGAGACTAGTGTTTGGTCTGGTTGTAAACAAACGTGACACACTCAGGAGGTCAAGGCTGGAGGATCTGAGTTAGAGACTGTAGCAGAATACAAACAAACCCAAACTGCCGTTGAAAAGACCGGAGCAGGAGGTGGGAATGCAAGACCTGGTACCAAAGATTTAAAGCAACTGAAGAGGCTGTGCTGGGGAGAGAAGAGAATGAGCAAGAGATTATTGAAGAGAACAGTTCTGAAAAGAGTGGGCTTAGATATATTGTGGTGTTCTTCCCAGTCTGTAAAAAGGAAACAACGGTCTGCATTATTTCAAGTAGCAGATAAAGCCTGATGCATTGGACAAAATGAAACCTTTGTGTGATCTACACACTTGGGAAGATAGTCTGTCCTTGGCTCATGGAGCTGTGTCCTCCAGAGTGGGGTGATTAATCCTGTGGAAAAAGTCAAGCTCCTGAACTGTGTTAAATGGACCTAGAGCCTGAGCTGTAGGTCCGATTTTATCTCTTCAGAGGATTTATCCAGCACTCTTCAGAGTGTATTATCCATCTTTTAGCAATAAGTACATCAGAGGCAAAAATCAAAACTCCCTGTGGCTGGGGAGCTCACGTGGGGATGGAAGTGGAGAAAGGGGGAGTGTGGAGATAGAGGTAGACTGGTGTGGGGAACAGTAAAGGACGCACATTGGGCCAGCTGAGTTAGAAAGTGGCATGTGAGCGAAGGCTGTTAAAATGTGACTGAGCAAGCTGTGCAAGCCGGTCACAGGGAAGGCAGTGCCCTCCTGTGAGTCCCACATGGCAAGCCCTTCTAATGCCAGTTTCAAAATCACCAAACTTAAAGCAACAGGTGATGCCAGCGGTGTTAGAAGGCAGGGCCCGAGGGCAGAGGACATCTCGAGTGCACACTTGCTTTCTGATCAACCCTTTGCCTGACCTTTTACTTACACAAGTGTGACTCTGCAGTTTCTCACTCCGTGGAAACAGATACTGCGTGTGTTACCCCCTTTTAATCTCTTCTGGAAGAGAGCAAATGTTTACTCAGTGAGATGTTCGCTGGACTGGTTTATGGAGCCTACAGTAATATAGCAAATCTGAGTGACCCCTGAAGGGGCTAAGTGACACACTGAGAAGGCTGGTGCCTGGGCCTCTCAGAGAGAAGAGAGAGACCAAGTGTTGGACCAAATCTGAAACAGCCGGGCACGGTGGTGTCTGCTGTTAATTACAGCAGCGGGACTCGGAGGCAGGCTGGGCTCTTCGAGTTCAAGCCCAGCTAAGACTACATAACAAAAAACCTTATGAAAACCGCATCTCTGTTTTCAGCTTTTTAAATTGGCCTGCGTGACCCGCCCACTTGGTGTAAAAGAAGAACCGGCCAAAGGGAGGGCCTGAAGGAGTGAGTACAGAGCTGGTCAGGCTGGTTGCTGGGGATGCAGTTGTCCCTGTGTGGGATTCTGGAGGATTTACAGTTCCCTTGTTTCTTTGCCTACACAGTAGCTTTCATTCTTGGCCACGGGATAGAGTTGAACCTTGGTGTTCAAATAGATATTCAAACTGCCATTGCTGTGTGTTAGTGTAACTATAGTTCTTTTAAATAGTTTTAAACTGCAAATGCAATTGACTTCCATTTGCCTTACTTTATATAATGTATCATTTCTGTGGAGAGGAGTATTTTGATTAAACAAATCCTAAATTGTTAACCAGGGAGAGTCATCATAAACCTGTATACTGCAAACCTACCAAGTGTTCTGTTAGTCATCTACGAAAGATAGAGGGCCTGGAAAATAGCCTTGGTCTCATCTTGTGAGTTAACCAGCAGTTGTGACTTAACACAGAAAAATGTAGAAATGAAAGTGGGATCAGAAGACCGTTTGGAATAAATACATAACAGCTGACTAAGCAAGACTTAACCGTTGGAGGAGAGCTGTCAGGAAAACGTACGGCCTAAAGCTGGAGATAGCTGGAAATGTCTGGAGTCATTTTTTGGTTGGCACATTTGGCATACTAGGCAGAGGTGGAGTGAGCTCTCTATGGGTGTCTAGTGAGTACAGACCAGAGATGCTGCTAAACAACCTACTCTACACAGCACAGCTTATGACTGGGAACCACCAGCCAGACGGTAGTGCTCGTTACAGGTTAGGTCAGCTACAAGTCCTCAAATACCATCCCCTGTGGTTTTCTTTTTCTTTTCTTTTTTAAGATTTATTTATTTATTTATTTATTTATTTATTTATTTATTTATTTATTTAATGTATGTGAGTACACTCTACAGATGGTTGTGAGCCTTCATGTGGTTGTTTGGAATTGAATTTTAGGACCTCTGCTCTCTCCAGTCAGCTCTGCTTGCTCAGTCCCTGCTCGCTCCAGCCCAAAGATTTATTTATTATTATACATAAGTACACTGTAGCTGACTTTAGATACACCAAAAGAGGGTGCCAGATCTCATTACGGGTGGTTGTGAGCCACCATGTGGTTGCTGGGATTTGAACTCAGGACCTTCGAAAGAGAAGTCAGTGCTCTTACCCTCTGAGCCATCTTGACAGCCCCCATTTTGTTTTTTATTTAGTGTCTATCTAGGAAAAAAAAAAAAAACAATGTTTAAAGCAACCAGGTAGACTTGGTTCCATTATTCTAATGAATGCTACTACTTTAGGTTTCTTCAATTGAGATTTATTTTATTTTAATTGTGTGTGTGTGGGTGAGTACTTGCATGAGGGTGTCAGATCCTCTGGATCTGGAATTATAGGCAGTTACAAACTACCCTCTGAGCATGCTGGGAACTGAACTCAGGTCCTCTGTAAGAGCAGGGCATACTCTTAACTTCTGAGTCATCTCTCTGGCCCTGCTAATGAGGTCTTTATCAGAGACTTCAAGAACATTCACAACTTCCTTTAATGGCTTTGATGCACTATGATGAAAAAAAACTCCAGCTTCTTGTACATTTTAAAATGTCAATAATAATAATAACTGATAACAGTATAACAATAATAATAACAACAAATTCATTGTCTCCTCCCATTCCCCATGTCAGTCTAGAGAAAGATTAGATGATATTATAAAAAAAATCTTTAAATAATACTGTATAATTTAAAAACAGAAAACCACATAGGAAAGAAAACAGAACACTGGCTCGTATTCTCACGTTAGAGATGAGGCTGTGGAGGCTCAGAGGCTAAGGGAAAGCACCAGGCTGGCGCTCATGACTGACTGAACAGTTGTGCTCGATCCACTGTGTCAGATGTCTTTATGCTAGGTTTCCAGCAGCGTGTGTAACCTAACCCCCACCGTACACAAATTCAAAGCAAATGATTACCTAACACATCACCGTTTTCCTCTTTTCTGAGGGCACATTTCAAAATACAGTTGCTTAGGCCAGGTGTGGTGGTGCACACCATTAATCCCAGTCCTTGGGAGGTGCAGGAAGGTGGGTCTCTATAGGTTTGTGGTCAGTCCGGTCTACAGAGTGAGTTCTAGGACAGCTAGAGTTACACAGATCCTGTCTCAATACACACCTTTGAGACCCTACAATTCAAAGCAAGGTGTGGGAAAATATCCTTTAGATTCCAGTTTCCTCTTGGAATCAGATACTCTTCAGAAGAGGGGCCCAGCCTGTGTCGCCCTGGCCTAGCCTGTTGTACTGGTTATTCGAAATACATCAGGAACACCTCAGAGACGGGTAGGATTTCCATAAGGAGTTTATTTGTTGGTGGTTTGTTTGTTCAACATAAGTTAACCGTAAACGCCAGCCGACATACCTGTGTATCTTTGTTTCTGAAGCCTCCACAGGAGTGTGAGCAGCACTGCTTCAGCAACAAAGCCTCAGGTCCACATCTTGGGAAGAATATGGCCACTTCCTGGGGGGCTGTCTTCATGCTGATCATAGCCTGCGTTGGCAGCACTGTCTTCTACAGAGAACAGCAGACCTGGTTTGAAGGTGTCTTCTTGTCTTCCATGTGCCCCATTAATGTCAGTGCCGGCACCTTTTATGGAATTATGTTTGATGCGGGCAGCACTGGAACTCGGATTCATGTTTACACTTTTGTGCAGAAAACAGCAGGTAAGTACATCTGGGACCCTTTGCAGGCTGTGTGAGTCCGTACCTTAGCATCTTCTCCCAGAAACAGATGCTGAGTGTGGCATGTGGATGTAGAGATGTAACTGAGCACATAGTTTAGTTTAGTGTGGAATTAAGAGAGACTTGTGTGGGAAGACTGAGGCTTAGCTCAGTTAGTAGAGCATTTGCCTAACATTCACAAAGCCCTGGATTTGATCCATAGTTCCACATAAACCGGGCATGGAAGCACTTGGAAGGTGAAAGCAGGAGAATCAGGAGTTCAAGGTTACCCTTATCTACCTAGGATATTTGAGGCCAGTGTACAATACAAGCTGTCATACCAAGCACTGCTTCTCCCCTGAGATGGCTCGAGAGTGCTGCCCCTACACCACTGTGAAAAGGCAGAGCCAAGTCCAAAGCGGGAGTCACACAGTGGTTCTCAGGTCCCCTCTCTGGGTACCTAAGGGCAGAGAGAGGGAATTGAGAACCAGGGGTCCACCGGTCTGCCTTTCCCTCTGGACAGCTGTCTACCAGGCAGAGAGGGGAAAGGCAGATCCCCAGACGGTGGAACCCCAGGCTGATTTGGAGCAAGTGCCAAGAGTATGGAGAAGGCCTTCCTTGGGGGATTTAGACCCAGGTCTTTAAGACAAAGGTCTTCCTTAATGAAGAGATGATCCTGGCTTGTTCATACTGGTTTATTTGATGGTGGGTGTGAATGTGTACACTTTATTTGGGGTGAACCAGGGATTAAATACCTTTTTCCAGAAAGACTGCCCAGGAAGGGAAGCTCATTGACTGAATGGTATCTAGATTCTTCATGAGTATGGAGAACTCTGGGTGTTTATGCTATGTGACCCCGTGCCCACGGTCCTCAGTGGGGTGTCATGGTTACATGCTCCAAAGTAGACAAAGGCAGGTAGGGAGTGGCTTCCCTCCTGCAGTTCTCAATTCTGAGATTCCTGCGGTTTGAACTCATCCAGCCTTATCATTTTTATGCCTGTCTGGGAACAAGGTCCCACATGCCCTACAACAGGCATTGTCTCAGAAAGGAAAGAGGGGGAGTTTTTGGTGCAAGTATAGCTGTGATTTGTTCTTCATCTTCTCTAAAGGTTAATACCGCAAAAGTCTAGAGTATTGAGAGTGTTGGAGTGATTCCGGGAGAAGCATTCTTTCACTGCCATCCTTGGAAAGGGGACTGACGGGTCTTTGACTTAACTTTTTCTGAATTATCTGGAAAGCCCAGGGAGCCCAGGCAGGAGGACTACAATCCAGCTTGCGTAGGGAGTTCAAGGCCAGTTTGGGCCACATATTGAAACCCTGTCTCAAATTTTTACTAACAGTTTAAAAAATACAGAGTTGGGAGAAAGCAGTGAGAGCTAAAGTCCCAGCAGAGAGGCCGTCACAGCCTCCAGGGCTGCACGGCAGCCTGTGTTCTCCTTCCTAATGCTGCAGCAAAGCACTCCGCAGACCATGGGCGGGGATCACGGGGATGAAACAGCTCTGGATGGAGACTGTGGTAGTCTATTAAACCATGTACTAATGTCATTAGCATCTGAAGCAGTCTACCCTCTGACAATCATCTCCTCTTTTTCTTCTTCTTCTTCTTCTTCTTCTTCTTCTTCTTCTTCTTCCTTCTTCCTTCTTCCTTCTTCCTTCTTCCTTCTTCCTTCTTCCTTCTTCCTTCTTCCTTCTTCCTTCTTCCTTCTTCCTTCTTCCTTCTTCCTTCTTCCTTCTTCCTTCTTCCTTCTTCCTTCTTCTTCTTCTTCTTCTTCTTCTTCTTCTTCTTCTTCTTCTTCTTCTTCTTCTTCGCCCTCTCCCTCTCCCCCTCTCCCTCTCCCCCTCTCCCTCTCCCTCTCTCCCTCTCCTTCGCCCTCGCCCTCTCTTCTTCTCCTTCTTCTTTCTTTCTCTTTCTTTCTGTCTGTCTGTCTGCCTTTCTTTCTTCCCTTGTCTGTTTGTCTTTCTCCCATGGACAAAATAGGACAGCTCCCCTTTCTGGAAGGTGAAATTTTTGATTCTGTGAAGCCGGGACTTTCTGCTTTTGTGGATCAGCCCAAACAGGTGAGTCTTACAATCTGATGGACTTTGTTTCTATTTTATGTATCTGAGGGAGCAAACCCCGGAGGGAGTGTGTGCTCTGTGGCTGAGCTCTGTCCATGAACCCTTTCCATTTTTACTTGAGATAGCATCTCACTAAGTTGGCATGGCTGGCTTTGAACTCACTCAGTGGCATAAGAAGGTCTTATAATTGTGATCCTACTGCCTCAGCCTCTTGAATAGCTGTAATTAGGCCAACAGAACCAGGCCTGGCTTAATTTGATGTTTAGGGTTCTGAATCTTAATAAGTCTACAACACCCCTGTCGTTAAACATCTCCTGGTGTTCAGGAGTAATACTGATGAGAGGTGAGGTCATTTTCCCTTCTTGGTGAGTCTTCTGAATGACCATAACTGTATATCCCAGACTCCCAAGGAGTGGGTAGAAGGCCGGAAAGTAGATTTTCAAAGCTGAGCAGATGCCTCCCTGAGTAAGAGTGTTTGCTGTGCAAGCGTGAGGAGCTGAGCTCTGATCCCAGCACCGTCATAAAAAGCTGGCCATAGCGTTTCATGAATGTTTGTAACCACAGCTCAGTGGGAACCAGGCCAGAGAATTACTGGGCCTTGCTAGCTTCCAGCGTAGGTAGGGGTGGTGATTCATACCTGTAATCCCAGCACTTGGGAGGCTGAGGCAAGATTATTATCAGGAGTTGGAGCCCAGCTTTGACTGAAATAGCTTGGCCTTTGTGTGATTTGACATCTGAGAGACCTTGTCTCAAACAAACAAATGACCAGAATAGTGTGAGCCTGAAGAACGGAGACACACTTTCCAGTCTAGCAGGTGGAATGGCAAATGTGCTAAGGACTGACCTGTTGAAAGCAGTTACATCAGCAGAAGACGGTCTGACATTTAGGGAAGGTGATTATACGGTGCTTGCTAAGGGGAGAGTGTGGCGGCTCACACCTGTCATCTCAGCATGGTGGAGTCTGAAGCAGGAGGATCAGGAGTTGAGGGTTAGCTCTGGCTACATAATCACTTTGTCTCAAAAGGTAGGGGCAGCTTGTTACCAGGATACATTTTCACTTAGGAAAACTGTGGGTTTAAATCTTTTTCATTTTGTATGTGTATGGGTGTTTTTCCTGTATATCTGTCTGTGGTCATGTGCATACAGTGTCCGTGGTGGACGGAAGAGAGTATCAGACACCCCCAGGAATGGAGTTGCAGACAGTTGTGAGCTGCCATGTGGGCGCTGGGAATCAAACCTGGGCCCTTACAAGAGCAGCCAATGTCTTAACCACTGAACTATCTCTCCAACTCCAAAAACAATCCAAAATAATAGTTTTAAATAGTCATAGGTTGGTGGTATGCTGAGTGCCCTGCATGTTGGTATTAGTGATAGTGAAAAAAAAAGAAAAGAAAAGAGAAAAGAAGGAACCAACAGAGAGATGGCGCAGTTAAGAGCACTTCCACAGGTCCTGAGTTCAATTCCCAGAAACCACATGGTGGCTCACAACCATCTGTAATGGAATCCGATGCCCTCTTCTGGTGTGTCTGAGGACAGCTACAGTGTATTCTTTAAAAAAAAACAAACAAGCAAAACAAAACAATAACAACAACAACAACAAAGAACCTATCACACTGTCCTAGAAATTACATAACCGCTATGGTAGCATTTTGTGAGCACCGTGCCTCATCCAGTGTACACAGCAGTTTAGTGGCAATATGAGACATAGCTGCCAACCCTTACCCTAGAAACCCAAGCCCAGGGAAAGCTGAGTAACCCACACTAGGTCATGGCTAGCGAGCAAGTCCTGCGACTCCAGCTCTTGAATTCTCTGTCTGACTTTCTAGCTTAAATCTAATTTACAGAAACATAAAATAACAATTATTCAAAATGGCAGCTCTGTAAAAGAAATGGGGGTCTCCTCCTTGAAAATGCTCCATTTCTCTAGGTTTTGCTTCTGAAGAGCAGAGGGGTTGGAACACTTGGAGCACTCGTTCTACCAGAGAGCCGTGTTGCTCCCTGCCTCTCTCTTGAAGGAAGAGACCAGTGCTGCTAAGTGGGCTGCCATGGGTTGACTGTGCCTTCTTTCTTACAGGGTGCTGAGACTGTCCAGGAGCTCTTGGAGGTGGCCAAAGACTCGATCCCCAGAAGCCACTGGGAAAGGACCCCGGTGGTTCTGAAAGCAACGGCCGGACTCCGTTTGCTGCCTGAGCAGAAAGCCCAGGCTCTGCTCTTGGAGGTGAGTTTGAAGCTGGATCTTGGATAACGCTTGTCTGTTCTTTTAAGGAGCCCGTCAGAGTGGCAGCTGCTTTCGGTGACCCCTCATTGCTCAGTCATGGTGGTGACCAGGATAGTAACTAGTCATTTCCATTTTAAATGATCACCCTTGAATTTAAAGTGTTTCCCCAAAAAGATCAAAGCACTTCCTTCCATGATGTTTTTATTGCATCTATTTGTTTATTTATTTGTGTGTGTGTGTGTGTGTGTGTGTGTGTGCGCGCGCGCACACACTTATATGTGCCACCGCACAGCTTGCCACAGAGGACAGCTTACAGTTCGTTCACTCCTCCCACCAAGTGGATCCTGGGGGTCAAACTCAGGTCATCAGGCTTGGCAGCAAGCGCCTTTACCCACTGAGCCATTTTGCCTGCCCCCCTACATAGTCTTCTGCCACAGACCACCCCAGCCGGGTATGGGGGTCCCTGGAATGAGGGTCCTCGAAGCTAGGTGGGTAAGGATTCGGCAGTGACAAACAGAAACAAACACAGGCAGTTTGAATCTGAGTATATTTCGCAGCTCTCAAGCAGGGGATTTTATACATTAAAAGAATTCTTAGAAGATGTGTTCAGTGAAGCAATCACAAATACCATCATTATCATTTGGCACAGTAAAGCACACAAATCAAGCAAGCATTACAACTCTGAAAAGATGTATTCAGTGAATCACAAACAGAACAGGTGACATCATGATTAATAGAGATCATCCAAGTGTAACAACGCTGAAAGGGTGTATTCAGTGGGGCAGTCATCCAAGGCTAGGGGCATATTTCCAAGAGCAGACTAATAAATCTTTATGGTCAATTATTGTTTAATATCTAATACCTGATTTTTTTATAAATCTTCAATGCAGAAATTTAAACTATTTTAATTCTTTTTCTTTAAGGCTTTCTTTACCATTGTCTTAGTCAGGGTTTCTATTCTGCACAAACAACATGACCAAGAAGCACTTGGGGAGGAAAGGGTTTATTCAGCTTACACTTCCATACTGCTGTTCATCACCAAGGGAAGTCAGGACTAGAACTCAAACAGGTCAGGAAGCAGGAGCTGATGCAGAGGCCATGGAGGGATGTTCCTTACTGGCTTGCTTTCCCTGGCTTGCTTAGCCTGCTCTCTTATAGAACCCAAGACTGCCAGCCCAGAAATGGTCCTACCCACAAGGGGCCTTTCCCCCTTGATCACCAATTGAGAAAATATCCCACAGCTGGATCTCATGGAGGCACTTCCCCAACTGAAGCTCCTTTCTTTGTGATAACCCCAGCCTGTGTCACATAAAACGAGCCAGTGCAACCATATACCAAAGCCCACCTCTGATGATACACGTGTAGCCATATGAAATTTTATTGTTGGGAAAGTTTTTATAATGTCATAATACTATTATATAATTTTGTAAATGATTTATAAAGTAAAGCGTTGGTTTCTCCAGAGATAAGATCATGTTAGTGGCCCCATCTCTAGGGATGGTTTCTTACCCATTATCCTTACTTAAGATCTTGGCCTAGGCTGCCAGGAACATGTAAATGAGAAAAAGAATAAGAGAAATCAAAACATAAATTGCCATGAGAACTATGTCTCAATATTTTGCTCCAGCCAAGAGTTCCACAACCAGGAGGCCTTCCCCTTTTGAAGCCAACCACCTCAGTCTGTGGAACTTGTCACAGATTCTACTGGGGTTGGTGTGGTATTCTTCATTTGAATTTTCTAACAGTATAATATAGAAATGGTTTTAAATAAACTCTACCAAAGAAAATGTATGTACAGTGAAGGGCTGGGGAGATGGCTCAGTCAGGAAGGCGCCTGTCAACACATGCCTGAGCGCCTGGATTTCATCCCCAGCACACATGAAAACACCAGGCACGGTGGCACACACTGTGCGGGGAATGAACCCCAGGTCCCGGTGACAGACCTTGGGAAAAGAAACTCAAAGTTTCTTCTTACGTTTCATACAAGTGGAATTATATAGCTTATATTCTCTGGTTTTGTAAGTCTGCTTTTTTTTTCTCTCAGATAAAATGTTTAAACTATTTTTAAAAACATTGTTCTTCAAATAAAAAAACAATAAGTATAGTTTTTCAAGCTTAATATTTTATTTATCATACAAACTTATAAACATATTACAAGATTTCATGTTGTAAAGAACATTTATAGGTAGAATCTTGTTATAATAAAAACAAATCACAGCAAAGTGGGATTCTGCCCTCTAAACTAAAGCGGCCACCTAAATCGTGTTCTTTTCCCACTTTGAGGTGAGTTGTAAGCACAGTCTTACTGTCAACAGGTTTTCTGTGACTGTCAACAGGTTTTCTGTGACTGTCAACAGGTTTTCTGTGACTGTCAGCACAGAGGGTTTAAGTCCCTTGTCCAGCATCGAGCATCTAGCATGTTTGGGAGAATTCAGATCCCAACTCTTTTTTGTTTTTGTTTTTGTTTTTAAAGATTTATTTACTTATTTATTTTATGTACGAGTACAGTATAGAGCTGCCTTCAGACACACCAGAAGAGGGAGGACATCAGACTCCATTACAGATGGTTGTGAGCCACCATGTGGTTGCTGGGAATTGAACTCGGGACCTCTAGAAGAGCAGTCAGTGCTCTTAACCACTGAGCCATCTCTCCAGGCCCCAACTCTTATTTAAAAGCTTTTTCTTCAGATGTATTTATTTTTGTTTTATGAGTGTTTTACCCGTGTGTGTTTCTGTGTACCGCATGCGTACCTCTGGCCGTGGAGGCGAGAAGAGGGAGTAGACCCTTGAAACAGAGGATGGATTGTTGTGACCCTCAATGGGGTAATGGGTATGGAACCTAGGTTGTCTGCAAGAGCAATGAGTGCGCGTAACCTCTGAGCCATCTCTCCAGGCCCTCATACCCCAGTTCTTCATCCTCATTCACTCATTCACTCACTCATTCATTCATTCACTCACTCATTTATTCATGTGTCCACCATCTGAGAAGTCCCTGGGGATACAGACAAGGAGCAGAAAGGACACAGCCAGGGCCCATGTTGAACTTATGTTCTAGTTTTAGGAAGACAGAAAATAAGCAACGAAATAGGTAAATACAGAGTGCTTCGTGCCCTGTAGGTTCTGTGAAGAGCCATAAGCAGGCTCAAGCATGTGGGGAGTGCGTGAAGTCAGGAACCGCTTCCGTGAAGTCCTGTGGCCGGCTCGATAAGAGGAAAGGAAGCAGTCAGGAAGTGATCAGGAAGCTGGGTCACGGGGGATTTGTCATGTGAGCATTAAAAGACAAATAGAAAGTCTTCTTCTTTTTTTTTTTTTTTTAAGGAGGATACCAGGAAATTTGGAACTAAAGAGAAATAGTCCGTTGTCCACTTTAAAAACAGTGTCCTGGAAACAGCACAAGCATGAGAACTTCAGTTCCACTTCCTAGCATCTACACAATACTGCAGGCATAGCAGCGTGCACCTGTGGTTTCCACCCCCCTCCCCCGCCCCCTGCACTGGGAAGACAGACAGGAAGGTCGCTAGGGCTTGTGGGCCAGTTCCTCTAGCCAGTCACCGACCTCCAGATTCAGCGAGAGACACTGTCTCATTGAATAAGGAGGAGGTGATGGAAAAGACACCTGAGGTTGACCTTTGGCCTCCAGACACACATGTGCTCACACACAAATACGTACAAATAAGTAAATACCATGCTCCGTGCTGTGTTGAAAATAAACTTGGGGCAGACGGGGGTGTAGACTGTAGGCTTAGGTTTTTCATGACCTAGTTTAACAAGAGTTCTTAAACACTTCAACCTCCCGTCTAGCCCACCACCCAGCAGAGGTCATAGGAAAGAATGGTTATTAGGTTATGGAGGAAGTGGACTTGTTTAGAAATAGTTCTTTGGGGTGACTCCAGTCTTTGTTGTCAGGATATCAGCAGTTCAGTTTCCTAGCAAACCACCAAACACAAAGCAGCAGCAGCAGCTCTATCCAGGATAAACTGGTTAGGCGCAGGTCCGGCAAGCCGCTGGACTATCACTGGCAAGTCTTTGGTGAGTTACTCTCTACGAAGTCACAACAAGGAAAGTCAGCAACCTGGTGTTAAGGCCAACCAGTGCCGAGTGTTGCCAGTGGAGACCAGTGAAGTGTAACAAGGCAAACCAAAGCACCCGGCTTGCCCCACCGCATGTGGTCATATTTATATACTTTCCAAACAGCACGTGTCCTTTCATGTGTCTACTTCAGCAAGACATTTCCCCTGTGTCTGCTTTAGCAAAACATCACTTGTCATAACTGAGTTCTCAAAGAAACCAGCAATTTCCACTTCAGAGAAGGCTAGAGCAGAGTTTGCTTATTTCTGTTTGCTTGTCTATGTTCTTTAGAGCTTGTCTATAGATCACCTGACGAGCTGGTTTCGTTGCTGAAATAGAGGCTGTAGGGCACTGCTTGATAGTCCAGTGGCTTGCAGGACTCAGTCTATCCAGGTTATCCCATCAGACCAGAGATCAGCAGGCTGGAGAGAGCCCTTTTACTTATATTTGGAGAATCCCTCACCTATAGTAGTAATGTAAAAATAAGCTATAACATCGGTCAGTTAGATGAGTCACCCTTAGAGGTGAGTGCCACCATTCTGGTAACATGGGTTTTGTCCCTAGGACCCACATGCTAGAAGGATCAAACTGAGAGCTGAAAGTTGTCCTCTAGACTCTGTTCATGCTGTGGCATGCACAGGCACACATGAGTGCATACATATGTGCACAGTCTCACATAGAATCCATACGTGTAAAAACACCTAAGGCCATCATGCATGTGTCAGAGGCCTGGATCGGTGGAAAATCGGAAGCACGAGTGTCAGGTTGTGATTCACACCTCCTGAAATAGGAGTCTATCCATAAGCTAGGCCTGAGGCCTCCCTAAGTGTCTGTGGGCCAGCCGTGACCCGAAATCCTGCAGAGGGGGAGAGCCTCAGCTCCTCTACTGTGGCCGGCCCGTCACTTATCCAAGAGGTGGCATGGCGACAGGTCCTCGAAGTGGTAAAATTCATCAGGGTGCTAACACAATCACAGAGTCTTGACTCCAGTTGGAAGGCACAATTACGTGTTCTTCCTTGGCCTAGTTGGTAGTAAGCTAGATGGGCTTCTTAGGGAATCCTCACGCTTGTGTTTTTGTAAGAAAATAGCAACTCCATGTCGAGTTCCTTCTCTGGTTTCCCAGGAAAAAGGAATGAGTGCTGCTAGTGTTTTACCTCGGGAAGTGAACTAGAGTGACTTACAGAACGTAGGGGAGGTGAACTAAGACGTACAGAAAGCAGCCAAGTGTGATCATTTGTTTTACTGCCCCCATGGAACCCAGATTTTTGTATCTTTTCTCTAGGTAGAGGAGATCTTCAAGAATTCACCTTTCCTGGTCCCAGATGGCAGCGTTAGCATCATGGATGGGTCCTATGAAGGTGGGGCAGATGATGAGATACACACTTGTTGGGAAAGAGATGGAGTCAGTGCAAGATCCAGTTAAAGGGACTGGGGGTGGGGATGCATCATGAGAGGAAGGGGCGCAAAGTAAATAAGCGGGGAGACCGCGAGAGACGTGAGCCCCAGAGAGAAGTAGAACAGAAGAAGGGATCTGGAGTGTAAACCTTCTTTTTCTCTCCTGTAGGCATACTAGCCTGGGTTACCGTGAACTTTCTAACAGGTAAAACAACCCTTGAAGTTTCTCTTACAACCTTAACTGGCTTTTACAGGTAGACCAGGAGGGTAAAAAAAAATCCACTTCTCTTTTCCTGTACTGTTCTTTGATTGAGAGAAGGGGGTGGGGCCAGAGAAATGGCGAGCAGTTCAGTCTATTCCTTGTCAGTTCCCAGCACCACTCGGGTGGCTTACAGCTGCCTGTGACTCGGGCTCCAGGGCCTTAGCTCTGTGCAGCCACACTCGGCTGTATAGACCCATACACATACCCAGAATTAAAACTGGAAAAAACCCCTTCTTTAAAAAAGAAGAGGGGAGAGAGACAAGCTAATTCTACAGTCTGCATTCAAGGCCTCAGCGGCTCAAGAGGCTCTGCGTTTACATTAGCCTGCCAGCCTTTGGGTTCAGGGGGCAGTGGGTCTTCACAAGACAGCTTTGGAGTCCAGTAAGCAGGAGAGAACCTGCAGAGAATGGATGGGTAGCCGGGGTACTCACTCATCCCTTGCTCTCATTAACAGGTCAGCTGCATGGTCGTGGCCAGGAGACTGTGGGGACCCTTGACCTGGGGGGTGCCTCCACCCAAATCACGTTTCTACCCCAGTTTGAGGTGAGTCATTTTTATCCAGGCCTTTCTGGCAACACACTTAGAAAGCTAAGTATCACGCTGCTCTGAGACAACAGCTCTACAGTGACTAGGTCACAGAGTCGATAAATGACTGGAGAAAGTCTCTCTGGCTCCTGGAGCCTTGGGAGACATGGCGTTTAATCTTCCCCATGTCTGGTTTAGGGGAGGGTTGTGGATGGCGGTGTTATAATCTTCTTATGATTGCAGGTGCTGAATAGTCTTTTTGCTCTTTCTGATTTGCAGAAAACCCTGGAACAAACACCTAGGGGCTACCTCACTTCCTTTGAGATGTTTAACAGCACTTTTAAGCTCTATACACATAGGTGAGGAGGGGTAGGGGAAATAACAGTTCACATTATGTCATTTTCCTTACTTCTCAAAGCATTTTAATATTTGTCACTGTATCTTGCCAGCCTCAGAAAGCCTCTGCCAGTCCCCTAAGCCCTGTCTACTGAAACCTAATCCATACCAAACCTGAGAAACCTAGGAGGCATCTCCAGTCTGGGCCTCAAGCGTATGTGATGTAAGAGTCAGTTTCTCTTTAGTTGATTGCATGTGAAGAAGGCTCAGACCTCAGCCAGCGCTCTGTACCAACTCATTCAGTAAGGGCTTCTGGGCTTCAGAGACCAGTCTGCAATGGATAAGAGCTTTTCTGGGGATGGCTCTCAGGCTGGGCCACCGGGAACAATCTCATTCCTCGGTATCACACCTGTGAGCAGGTCTTACTGCACATCTTAGCCCAGACTACAGAAGTCTTCCTTTAGTGTCCATTGAGCAAATACAGCACAGAGATGGGGCAAAGCTTCCATCCTTCCCAGGGAGTCAGAGAAACCACGTCACATTTGAAGAAGGCGGCTGTGGGCTAAAAACATCTAGGACAGCCTGAAACTGTCAACCTTGTGTTTTTCAGTTACTTGGGATTTGGACTGAAAGCTGCAAGACTGGCAACTCTGGGAGCCCTGGAAGCAAAAGGTTTGTCAGTCCCAGTCTGTGGTGGGAGACTGGGAGACGCCAAAACACAGCTCGCCCTCTTCCCTTGCTTGGCATTCTTCCTATGGAGCAAAGGGCTGTGCTGGCCTGGGAAGTGTGTGTTGCATAACAGACATAAAAGCTGCCGGGGCTGTGGTGTGCATTCATCACCTTTAGAGCAAAGGTTACTACACAGGAGTAAGGACCTGTAGCTACAAGGCTGGAACCTCCACCGTGTCTCGTAGGAACTTGCCCAAGCCTTTGTCAGGAAACCAGGTCTTTTCTGTTTGCCAAGTGGAGTGACTGAGCAATTCCTTTTCTGTCTTCACTGTTGGGCACAGGCAGAATTGGCTGCAGTCCCAGTTGTGTGGCTGGGGACAAATCAGTGACCCTTCTGTGCCCTGTTCTTCACCTTGCACAGGAGTGTGTGTCTAATGCACCCAGACAGTGCTCACAGTAAGTGGGTTCTGGGCTGAGGCGCACAGAGCACTTCAGTTTGCCGGGTTATCTTCAAGCGTGTCTCTTTTAACCTCTCAACTACCAGTGGAGGAATGTTCCTCCATTACAGGGAGGAACTTACTTTACTATGGGGTTTTTATTTCTTTGGGATGTGATAAGCTTTATAATTCCCCTGGCAAATGTGCATGAAGTTTGCCTCTGGCTCTAGAGAGTTTACCACTACCACAAAGCCTGTGAAGACTCCATGTCGCAGGACACAGCCGAGGGACTACTCTGACAAGATTATAAGTCCCCTTCACCCCATCGGCCACAAGAGCTTCTTGCTTCTATCTCCCTCTCACAGACCGCCTTCTCCTGTTGTGTTCTTTCAGGGACTGATGGACATACGTTTCGAAGTGCCTGTTTACCAAGATGGTTGGAAGCAGAGTGGATCTTTGGGGGTGTGAAATACCAGTATGGTGGTAACCAAGAAGGTGAATGGTGTTTCTTCACTGGTTAAAATTACCTTCCTAGTGCCTGTTCTGGGAAGTCCTATAGGAAGACTCCAGAGCCCAGGGGAGATTTGACTTATTCTAGAGGTGTTGGTATGTCCAGGGCCAGCAAGCAAGGCAGCTCCCGCTCTGCATACTGTTCTGAGTTCCATGGTAGCGGTAGGAGTCTGTTGTCACCTGTTGTCTTAGGCAGGGTTTCTATTCCTGCACAAACATCATGACCAAGAAGCAAGCTGGGGACGAAAGGGTTTATTCGGCTTACACTTCCATACTGCTGTTCATCACCAAAGGAAGTCAGGACTGGAACTCAAGCAAGTCAGAAAGCAGGAGCTGATGCAGAGGCCATGGAGGGGTGTTCTTTACTGGCTTGCCTCCCCTGGCTTGCTCAGCCTGCTCTCTTATCGAACCAAGACTACCAGCCCAGAGATGGTCCCACCCACCAGGGGCCTTTCCCCCTTGATCACTAATTGAGAAAATGCCTTACAGCTGGATCTCATGGAGGCACTTCCTCAACTGAAGCTCCTTTCTCTGTGGTAACTCCAGCTGTGTCAAGTTGACACAAAACTAGCCAGTACACCTGTCTAATGCAGCAGTGACAATCCCTGTTTCAGGTCCGGGGAATGTGTAACAATTTCATTTATAGTAAAACTCAAAATTGAGATAAGAATCTTTCGTCTTAGATATTAACATCAGGGGAAATTTTGTTACCCCAGAGAAGGAAACAAGCTTTCTGGACCATGAATGGTAATGCCAGGCCGAGCACGGTGGCTGAGGCTACAGCTGTGGCTAGAGCTGGTTTTGATGAAGAACACTTAAGGGGAGGGGCTTCCACGCACAAGCGGTGAGGTTGAAGAAAGTTACATAGCTGTTTGTGTGTGTGTGTGCGTGTGTGTGTGTGTGCGTGTGTATGTGTGTGTGTGTGTGTGTGTATTTTATACATTGCCTGCATGTTTGTATGAGTCTAGTACCCATGGAGGTCAGAAGGAGTCAGAGCCCCTGGCAATGGAGATACAGACAGTTGTGAACCTTCACGTGGGTTGCTGGGAACTGAACCCAGGTCCTCTACAAGAGCAGGAAGTTGGCGGGGGGCGGGGGGACGCTGAAGAGATTGCTGCTCTTTCAGAGGCCCAGGGTTTAATACCCAGCACCCACATGGCAGCTTACAACTGTCTGAACCAACAGTTCTATGGCGTCTGGACTCCGAAGGCACCAGATACGCATATGGTGCACACACACATGCATGTAGGCAAGCAGACTTTTTAAACGAGCAGTCCGTGCTCTTGATTGATGCATGTCTCCGGCCCCCAGGCTTTGGGCTTTGTTGTTGAGGCAGCTCCAGGCCTCAGCTGCATGCTTGCACGGAAGGTGTGCACAGCTGTTTTTGCTGCTGCTGCTTGGCCTCAGTTTCTCAGACTTGGTGAGCTGGCAGTACCTGGCTCTGGTCTTCCTGGAGTACAGGTCCAGGCATTTTATGCCTTGCCCATGTGGAATTTCCTGAGGTCTTCTCTCTGAGTACAATGACAGAGAGGACACAGTCATGCACTTGTGGACAACTCATATCTTGGACAGCTTGGACAGCATTCCACCTGTCACTTTAAGTGTTGTGTCAGCTCCACCTCAGATTGCCCTGCTGTTTCAGAGCTCCGCCCCCACCTTGCTGTGAGGGTACCTCAGCCATAGCTAACCCGCTCCCACCACTGCTGCTCAGAGGCTAAGAGTCAGCCTCCTTGCTTTCTCGATCTTCTCTCTGTGGCTCCAGCAGCTTGCCGCTGAGAGTGATTGTTGCCCCATCCTTAGTCTCATGTGATGTATACTCTTGCCCTGACAGGGGAGATGGGCTTTGAACCCTGCTATGCGGAAGTGCTGAGGGTAGTACAGGGGAAACTTCACCAGCCAGAAGAAGTCCGAGGAAGCGCCTTCTACGCTTTCTCTTACTACTACGATCGAGCCGCTGACACACACTTGATCGGTGAGTTCATGCCTACGGTCAGCCATGGAGGAAGAGAACGGGACTAAGCTCAGGAAGAGAAGGAAAGGCTGTGTTGGTTGCAGTGGCTTCCCAGTTCTTTCCCAGTAGACGGGAAGGAGAATGAGGGTGCTGGGCTCTTTGGGAGGTGGAAAATGACCTAACTGTATGAAAAGTCTGTTGGAGGTAGGTTTTTACTATATATCCTTCACTGATACTGAAGTCACTATGTAGCCCAGGTTGGCCCCAAATTTGTAGCCATCCTTTTGCCCTAGACTTCTGAGTTATAGGGTTACACAATGTGCCCCCGTGTCTGACTTTGTATGTGAAGTCTTTTTGCATTTTTTTTTGTACTGGGATTGAATCCAGAACCTCTGCACATGAGAGTTCAAAGTTGCCCATGATGGCTTTGAGACTTTGTAGCCTGTGTGTGCCTTGTACTTGTGATCCCCCTGCCTCAGCCTCCTGAGGAGCTAGGATCTCAGTTGTGTGCTACCAGACCTAGCCTGCTTTCTGTCCTCGTTGAGTCATAACTGTACTAGCTCTTTTGTAAATGTGAGTAAGTACTGAGAGGATTGTCGGAGGACTAAGGGTTTCTCCCGGATCACAGTTTCAGAGGGTTCAGCAACCTCTTGTTTCTGCCATGGTGAGGCGAAAAATAATGGTGGAAGGTCCTGGAGGAGCAAACTTGCTTACCTCCTGGCAGACGCAAGGAGAGGCAGGGGGATGGGCCCTAGAGCAAGATGGAGCCCTCAACTACACATTCATTCCTATTGGGCCGCTCCCCACCCAAGCCCTAGGTCCAGAGGTTCCCACTACCTCCACTACACTATCATGTTAGCTGTAACTTAATTCACTGAAGGCAGATACCCCTCCCCGCCCCCCCCCCCAACCCCGTGGACCAGTCACCTCTCAGTGACTGGGGACTCCAGTGTCTGGAGACCAAGCCTGTAGGAGGCATTTCCTATCCAGACCATAACAAGTTGACACACAGTAAATGCATGTGTTGTTTTCATACAGTTTGCCAAACCTTGCATGTATGTACCTGTGAAACCTCACCACATTCAAGATGATATACCCATCACCCCAATTTCCTATTCTTCTAGGACTTTTTTTCTCTTATCACAGAAGCTGTGTTTTTGTTTATATGTGAGAGTATACACAAGACTTGAGAGACGATTTCCTGTCCTGTTTACTCTATTTTTTAATGTATGTGTACATGCCTGCATGAGTTCATAAGTACCATGTATGTGTAGGTGTCTGCAGAGGCCAGGGGAGTTCCAGGTGGGTGTAAACGACCTAGTATGGGTTCTGGATCCAAACCTGAGCCCTCTGCAAAAGTAGAGAGTGCTCTTTTGTCTTTCCTTTCCCTCCCTCCCTCCCTCCCTCCCTCCCTCCCTCCCCCTCTCTTTCTTTCCTCCTTCTCCTCCTCCCTCCTCCTCTTTTTTTTTTTTTTTTTTTTTTTGGGTTTCCCTGTGTAGCCCTGACTTGCCTAGAACTCACTTTGTAGAACAGGCTGGTCTCGAACTCACAGAGAGCTGCCTGCCTCTGCCTTCTGAGTGCTGGGAGTAGAGGTGTGTGCCACCACTGCCTGCCTACAGTAAATGCTCTTCACCACTGAGCAGTCTCTCCAGCCTTTGGAATAACACTTTGTCTGTGGCTAAATATGTAATACAAAATGGGTGCCATGCATTAACTGTAAATAAATGAGCAGCGTGGACTTATATTGTAGAGAGGCCGTGAGTCTCTTGTTGGAAATACTGCATATTTCTAGTTTGTATTATTATGTATCCCTGGGATAAATGTCCTTATTTCCTTGAAGCGTTTGATACTATCTATTGTTCTGTTTCATTTTAGATTATGAAAAGGGCGGGGTTTTAAAAGTTGAAGATTTTGAAAGAAAAGCCAGAGAAGGTAAGCGTGGGCATGAGGTGTGGCTGAGGTGTGGCTGGGTGTGGAAGCTCTCGGGACTGGCTCCCTTCTGCTTCTGGTCTGATGGAAGATGCACTAGGTGCTGCCAAAGAAGGACATGGGGATGTGAGACACTTTAGGGAAATGGTTCAAACGAACAAACTTCCCACATTTCTACAGATTTTCCTATTATTATTGCCACATTACTATTATTTGTTTGTGGGGACTTTTGTTGTTGTTGTTATTGTTTTGGGTTTTTGGGGGTTGTTTTTGTTTTTTTGGTTTTGTTTTTGAGATAAGGTCTTATGTAGCCCAAGACAGCCTCATATTTGCAGTGTAGCTGAGGATAACCCCGAGTTCTGGTTCACCTTTCAAATGCTAGGATTACAGGCATGAGTTACTGTGACTGATCTATGTGGTAGTGGGGATGGAGTCCAGTCTCCTGGATGCTGGGCAGTCATTGTAACACCCGGACTCGCTGCACACTCAGCTTGGCATGCTCTCTCGGCTTCCCTTAAAATTGAAACAGGCTTATGAGCAGTAATTAAGACCTGAGCAGTGGAATGGACTGCCACATGGACATCCTTGAGAGAATGAGTCAGAACCACCAATGATCTCTTCCAGGGACCACAAGAGAGGAGGGCTAAAGGACATTTCTCTGTTCTCTGGGTTTACCTGGGGACTTGGTACTAAGTAGACACAGCAAGTCATAGAAATTTGAAAATCGGGGTGCTGAGAGTGAACCTCCCTGGTGTGTGCCAGGCCCTGGCCTGGTTTCTAGCAGTGCCTTTCCCCTGCTCCCTTATCTCCCCTAAGTGGCAAATAAGCTAAGATGTATGTAAAATGAATAGATGATTTCATAGCGGAAATGTGCAGATCCTAAAGAAGGGAGCACACCAGCTAGTTTCCAGTTAGCCCGGGCAGCACCTAGAGACGTCTTGGCCTACCCAGGTCCTACCTCTATCTAGGGAAGAAAAGCCCCCACCCCATCTCCTATCTGCAAGTGAATGCTGTCCTCTCACTTTCAGTGTGTGACAACTTGGGGAGCTTCTCCTCGGGCAGTCCTTTCCTCTGCATGGACCTCACTTACATCACAGCCCTGTTGAAAGATGGTTTTGGCTTTGCCGACGGCACCCTCTTACAGGTAAGAAAGAGGCAGAGCACTGCCGTTGGGAAACACTTTGGTAATCGGAGCAGCAGATGTTCTTGTTGGGGCTGTAGCCTAGGCACCCTGCTAGGTACAGCAGACACTGGGATGGGTGCAGTTTAGTCTCTGAGTACAGTACAAGACATGAGTATCCCCCCCCCCCCATTTTGCACAGAACAGAAAGACTTGGAGCCCAGTGAAGATGTTCAAGTCCCGTAGTTTATGAAGTCAGTTTAGAACCCAGTGAGAAGCACTGAGAAAGATAAAGACAAGAGAAATAAGCATCCAGAATACAGCAGAGGCAAGGCGGGAGAGCCACGCTTCCCGAATCCCAGATTTCTCATCCTGGGTTGGTACTCCCTCATCTGCCACTGATCATGTGGCTATAAGAATATCAGTTTGATCAAGAGAGCACAAGATAACAAGAAGCTGGGGCCATCACACAGATTTATATTCAGAGAGCCCCTGAGGCAGGAATACCTGGCTGGTGACATTGGCATACCTTGTTCCATTTTGCACAGTGGTGCTAACACTGAGTGCTTAGTGCATTAGTGTCTCAGACATTTGTAGTGCATCCTGTATATTCTAAGTCTGATAGATAGCTAGTTTACTCTCTTCTAATAGACTCTATGCTGCTTGAGGTCAAGGGTCAGACTTTAGCCTTTGTGAATACAGTTTGTAATCAACAATGGTATAGAAAGTAAGAACACTAACGGTGTGAAATTCATAAGCTATGTTTTATTGGTGCTATAGAGATGGCTTAGTGGTTAAGAGCAGTTGCTGTTTTTGCAGAGGGTCCCTGTTTGGTTCCCAGCTTCCACATGGTGGCTCACAGCCACTTGTAACTCCAGTTCCAGGCCATGTGACCCTGCCTTCTGCTCTCTGTGGGCATTAGGCACACACATGGTGCACATACATACCTGTGGTCAGAACATTGACACACATAAAAAATATAAATACCTATTTTTAACTATATGTTTTAGGGGTCTGGAGAGATGTCCCCACAGTTAAGAATACTTGCCGCTCTTCCAGAGGACTGTGTTCAATTCCTAGCACCTAGGTCAGGTGGCTCACAAGTACCTATAACTTCTGCTCCAAGAGATCCAACCTCTCTGGCTTGCATAGGCACCTGTACTCGAAGGGCACATACTCACGGGAAGACACTTACATCCACACATAATTTTAAAAAATAATAAAACTGAAAATCTTTTAAAAATATCTGTTTTACAATAAACAGCTTATCACAGAGCCTGAATGTACTGAAATCTATGGGGAGGGACAGGAAGGAGTCTAAAGGAAACAGCTTTATAGACAGTAATCTAAACCCTTTTCTGGAATCGAGGGATCAGCTGTAAACTATCCAGAACCATCGGGACAATCGAGTGCAGAATGCTCCATTTGGTTGTTAGTGCTCGAGGGACAGTTGCTTACATAGAGCCAGAAAGCTGAGTGTGTGCTTCCCTACCCTAAACACCCCCAGCTCTTGCCAGGTCCGTTCCTCTCACACCCATGAGCACTGTGTTATGATTGGCCTGGTCAGAAACTGACCTGTGATTCAGAAGACAAGGCCAGAGGTGCTGTTCTTTTTGTTGAGTTTAAGGGGCATCCATAAGCCCGTCTGACAAAGGCTCTCTAGAACTGTCTGGATAGCACCACTTCCTGAGCTTGCAGATGTGGGGCAGTTAGGGCTCGGCCCACGATCACTCTTTATAGGTAGCGGCTGTCCAAAGACCATGCTTGCATATTTTGAAACTGCATGAGAGTGTGAAGACTTCTTTCTTCTTCTTCTTCAACAGCTCACAAAGAAAGTGAACAACATAGAGACTGGTTGGGCCTTGGGGGCCACCTTTCACCTGCTCCAGTCTCTGGGCATCACCAGCTGAGGCCAAGCTCCACCTCTGAAGCCTGCATTTCTGAACAGTTTTCTCACAGGAAGGCGTGGACTCAGAGACATTTTCTGACCTCTCTGGAAAAGCCTGGCCCGAAACCCGTTAACTGGTTTTATAAGGAGGGAGGGGTTTTTAGATGAGTCTTGCTCTTGAGCCTAGTGATTTGGGCTTCAATGATTTGCACATCTAATGTGAATAGCTCCTAACCACTTGGTGGGTGCATGGCTGGCACCAGACTGTAAATCTTTTGGGATTCTTTGTTACAGAGTCCTGCAAAGGAAAAAAGAGAAAAGGTTTGGAACTCCATGCTAGATTGCGAGTTCAGAGACAGGTCCCTGGGGACCAAAGAACAATCTCGTTTCAACCCTTGGATGCCTCATTGCTTTGAATGGATTCATTTTTGCTTATAAGCTGATTTACTGAAATCCCATAACCCATCAATGCTGTTAATTTTTTTCTTCCTACCCTTATTACATTCCCTACCCTAAAAGCCTGGGGGAAATACCTGGTTTTGCTTCCCATCTATAATTGAGAAAGAGGGGGGAAAAGATACTGTATTAGAATTTGTGTGATCCTGTGGCACAATAGATCAACCAACCCATTTAAAGCTTAGAGCTGTCCTCAGTATTTTATTTTTAGACAAGGGCTGTGTTGTGTTTGTTGTTCAGGCTGGCCTGGAACTCAGTATGTAACCCAGGTTGCCTTGAATTACCAATTCTCCCGCCTCAGCCTCCTGAACCTTGGGCTTGCAGGAGTGAGCTGTTATGCTCATGTCATGGCCCATCTTAGCAAGACGGAGAGAGTAGCTCTTAACTGCCTAGAGTATAAGCAAGGAGACCGTCGGGTCTCAAGGGATAGCTGTTGCCACTCTGGACGTAATGAACATTCCGCCCTGGAGATGCGTGCCTATCCAGTGTCAGTCAGCACTGCCTCCCAAGCCCATGTGTTTATAGAATTAAACACAGCCCTAAACTGTGTGCCTTTGTATTTCCGTGAAGTACAAATGTGCCCTTGTTTTCGCTCTGCAGTTAGAAGTTAATGCGTGAGCTCTTTGTGTCTAAAGATTACCAATGCTTTCAGTTGTCCTTTGGGGGGTTGAGGTGTGGAAAGTGCTGGGAATCGAACCCAGGACTTCTTGAATGTTAAGCACAATGTGCTAGCACTATGCTTGTATAGTCCTGCTTTCCTGCCTAGGCCCCTGCTGAATTTGGCTATTTTCTGAATTCGTTGTCTAGCTCAGGATCTCAGAACCCCTTTCCAGTGATACCCAAATTTGGTTTGGTTGGCTATTTTGGTCCATATTGGTACAGGTCAGGACAGTGAGTAGCATTAGAGAACCATGTTTTCTCTCTCAGGACGTTTTCTGGGTTGTGGTTGAACACAGGTCATGCATGCGAGGCATGGGTACTCACTCTACTGCATTATTTAGCTCTTTAAAGTCATTACCTGAAAGATCTTAAACTTCTGTCACTATGTCGTTTCTAGTATTACATCACTGGCCACAGGGTCTCCTGTCGCTTGGCTCCTGTCACAGCACTTTGCCCTCCTCTTCTCTTTCCAGCCCAGGAAGTTTTCATCTCCCCTAATGTAATTTTTGGCCACCTACTTTTCCTTCTGCTCTTCACAAAGGATGTGACTATGCCTGGGCCCATGGTAGTCCCTGGGGAACCTTGTTTTTTAAGCCATTACATCGAGTCAATAATATAAAGAAAAAGGTATTCGACCAGTCATAGTCCACTAAATGCTATCACAGTTGTGAGAAACCAAGCTGTCTCCCCAAGAGTAAGCAAGCAATGCTCATTAAGATGCCTTTATAACAGGCCTTATGGCGCAGGCCTGTAATCCTAGCTACCTTGAAGCTGAGGCAGGAGGACTGCAAGTTATAGGCTTGCTGTGGGCAACTCAGTGCAACACTCAACAAATTTTAAAAGGGATGAGTTAGAAGACAGTGTTCAGTGGCAAAGCTAGTTGGCATGCCAGGCCCTAGATTCAGTCCCCAGCACTAAAGACAAAGCAGACTACTGCTCTCTACACAGCTGGTCTCTGACACCTCAGACACAGGGGCCCTAGCTATAAAGTGTGTATTGTTCCACAGACACCTATGGTTACCTTGGATACTGCCAGAACTCCTAAATACATGAACTTTTACCTCAGAAATTTATCTGCTTATGTCCTGTTAATCTTCAAGGCTTTTTGTTTGTTCTTTTGGAGACAGGGTTTCTGTCTGTGTAGCTCTGGTTGCCCTAGAGTGGGTCTCTGTAGACCAGGCTGGCCTCAAACTCATAGATCTGTCTCTGCCTCTCTAGTATTAGAATGAAAGGTGTGCACCACCACTACCCGGCAACGTACACCTTTTTTATTAAGGGGCTTCTATTGTGTTCTGAAGTTCCATCTCTGTGACAACATTAATATACTTTAAATACCTGGGATGTGGTCTGGTACATACATGGTGGATGCTGTGTGTGTATTATATATACTACTATATTATGAACACCTGAGTCATGGAAGTCCTTGCAAAGTGTGCCTTAAAATCCTCAACCTTTTTAACTTTTCTCATACATCGAAGTCAGTATTCTTATGAAGGCCCCCATATTGAAAAAAGTCACCTTGTCCTGAGAGGTTGTAGCCATCATCATTTTCCAGCGGCTGCCATCTTTTATTCTGGGAACGTTTTCTGGGTTCACTGACATCATTACTTTGTACTAAGTTTTCCTCGTTGCTTAAAAGGCTGCTCTGTAGCAACAACTGTCTCATCCCTTCAAAGCTTTTCCAAAGCAGTTTAGCTTATTTGAAAAGGGGGCTTTCTTACTTCATCTTTTCAAAATAAACTGCTGGGCATGCCGTTTCTGTAGTGTTGTTATCTAACACAGCTCAGGGTCTCTTCTGGAGGCCTCTTTGGCACTTTGCAGTACACACACACTTCAAAACCCCAAATAATGAAGCACTCAGCCACACAAGGAGGACCTGTGCAGCAGCTGAGCCCCTTCTGACTGGTTGCTGAGGCCTCTGCAGCTGTGCGTGCGATGAGATCGTGTATTGTTTTATTACTGGACAGAGAATGGTATCCCAGAGAGGAGCCATAAATAAAACTGAACTGTGGAGCCGTGATAAGGAAGGAGAAATAGCAGTACTAATAAGATCTGGCTGTTATTTATCTTCGTGTCCCCCTTAAATCCAGTGTACTTTGTCAAAGCAATTTGTATTTAACTGGCATGCCAGTGTTAATTTTAAAACAACAGTCTAACAAAAATGTATCAGGTATTTCTAATTCTTACTCTGTCAAGATAATTATATAAATTTATGACCAGCATTTAAGTACTTTATTTAGAAAGGTCTGTTGCCAAGTGAAGTGAGGGAGAACATCTTGGAGATTCCTTTGTTTGTGTAGTAATAAAAAGCTCCTTTTAATTAAATAGTTTTCCTTTGGGTTTTTCCTTAGCTGTCACTATTTTGGCACCACAGGCCGGTTAATCAGAAGAGGAAAAGAGACACAAGTTCTAGTGTAAATTTATTAAACCACATTGGGAAGGCCCCAGGGCTAGGTGTTCTTTGTCATCACGGTCTCCAGAAGAGAAGCACTCATTTGCTCGCAAAGGCCATAATCTGTTCCTAGAGAGAAAGGAAAGGAAGTGAGTGATGCTTGGTGCTGCAAGAGAGAGGACAGGTGACTTCATAAAGAAACAGCCAAGGTGACAAAAGGAGAAACAGGGCAGAAGCCCCATGGAGAACCTCCCAGGAGCCCTGCTTATTTCAGCTGTAAGAGCAGGGCTGGCAAACTGGCTCAGCAGGGAAAAGCACTTGCCACACAAGCATCAGGGCCCGAGGTCAATCTCCCCTGTGGAGGGAGAGATTAGCTCTTGGAAGCTGTCTTCTGACCCCCATGTTTGCTGTGGCTTGTGCACACATGAATACAGGAGCCTGAGGAGGTCAGGAGGGTCTCGGGTACCTGCTGTGAGCAACCAGCATGGGTGCTGGGGACCCAACTCTGCGAAAACAGCCAGCACTCTTTGCTGAGCCCCCTCTCCGGTCCTGATTGTTTTATCCTTTCCTTATATCTGGTGTGCCTTCATGTTACATGCATGTCTGTGCACCACACGCATGCCCAGTATGCTCAGGCCAGAAGGCGGCGTCAGATCCCCCAGGCCTGGAGCTACAGAGGGTTGTGAGCCACCATGTGGGTGCTGGGGATTGAACCAGGTCCCTCTGGAAGAACACCGAGTCATGTCTCCAGCCCTCAGCCCTCTATTCTTAGGTCCTGCCTAACTATTCCAAATTATTGCTTAGATGTGGACACCAACAAACCCAGCAGATTCTCTTATCCATAACCATCTGGGAAGGTATGGTCGCTGTAGATAGTAGCACATACTTTTATTCCCAAGAAATTTAGAATTTTTGTAGTCCTTCCTCAGTTTAAAAAAAATAAAAAATAAAAATCAAGCAACCTTGGGCGAAGCTGAAGTGGCCACTTACTTTGAGAGGAGACACTGCGTTCGTGGCCTGCAAGCCCCAGGTCCTGAGCAGCACGAGGGGAGTGGCACTGGTAGAGTAGAGCCTTTTCAACAGGTCAGTAGCAGCCAGGAGAGCAGTGTTATGACGCTGTCTGTCTGTCTCATAACCTGTGAGGTGGCTCATGGAGCCTGTGGTTACAAAGCAAGAGCAAAGATAAACCCTGATGGCAGTAGTAACTGTCTTCTCTAGTCTGCAGCAGACTCTGCTGATGCTCTACCTGGTGACAGGGTACCTGAATCCTTACCTAAGTCCTTCCCATTGAAGGCTGCTGTACTGAGATGATGAACCAAGCTGGAAATATCCCCGAAGCCCATGTTGACACCTTGTCCCGCGAGTGGATGGATTCTGTGGGCTGCATCACTAAGAACAAAGCAACATTCAGGTGTGGCCTCCAGCAAACACAGAAAGCAGTGGCCTCTACTTCATGACAGTCTTACCCAATGAGGGCCACCCGAGGCCGGACGTACTCAGCAGCATGTCCCAGCCCCAGAGGAAAGAGGGCTCTGCTTTTAGCATCCACCTTGGCTATACTTGGGGGCAGCTGACGGGCTGAGACCTTAGTGGGCTTCAGAAGGGCGACAGCATGGCGCACCATGGCGCTGGCAGAGTCGACGAAGTCTGTGTGGTGAACATCACTCCACTGCACGCCATCAGCCCCAAACAGTGGGATTTGATTAGTGACCAGCAAACAAATAAAAACTCACCCAAGAGCCTGTTTTTATAACCAAAGCTAAGGGTAAGGCTATGTAACAAGCCTAAACTGATTTGTTCATGAGTGACAAACTTGGCAGATTTTATTTAGGATCATGCCAGAGTATTCCTGGGTTGGCCCCTGACTAAAACTGAACTTTACCGTTCTCCAGTTCTTGGCAACAGTCACAAAGGAACTGGAGAGCCGCTCACCCCATGCTCTCCTTCTACCTACACGTCATGGGACATAGATTATCATTCTCGCTCACTTGACTGTGGGCTTCCCAAAGGCAGAGGCTCTCCAGAGCCTGTTACCCAGAGGGCACTGCACCAAAGGTGCTATGCTATGCTACATTGGGATGTATACTAAATGACCCATGCACCGTGGCAGGCCTTTCTATCAGCACAGCTGCCCACAGCCTCCACTGCTTTGCATTTTCCTCTGTGCCCTCAGACTCTGCCCTTGCTAAGAGGAGCTGCTTGACGGCCTTTTCCCTCAGCACACCAGCAGCTGGACAAGGGGTACTCACAAAGGCAGAGTTGATGGCATCCACGAATTCTTCCTCATCCATGCTGACCAGCTCTGCTGCATGCTCGTGTGATGTGGACCAGACCAAGGAGCTCAAGGTATCCGAGAGCTGTGTCAAAAGAAGAGCCTCAGCCTGGTGTGGTGGCACATGCCCGCCTGTAATCACAGTAGGCAGTGGCAGTGTCAGGCCAGCCTGGGGACAGTTCTGAAAGCCAAAGGAGAGCAACGAAAACCTGCTCTCTGAACTCAGGTGTTTTCAAGCAATGGAAACTGAGTGAAGGAAGCAGTGCATTCCTGGAACAGAGCCCGATAAATCAGGCTGAAAAGAAGTAAAGTTCTTAAGACTAAGGCAAGCTACCTTTGAACTAACTAGCCAGAGGATCACTTACCGGGAGCAGAGCAATAGGCCCAGAGGGAAGAAATCTCTGCCAGGCTACATTGTTTTCTGTGGCCTAGAATAAAAGACAATTCTTGTAAAGGGTACTGAGTGCTCGGGACAAGGTCCCGATGGGCAGCTCAAGAGATTACCTCTGATAAGTGGAGAGTGGCCACCACAGCAGACTGGTCGTACTTCCAGCTGACATTCTGGATCCCAGCAGCTTGCCTCACTCCTGACTTGTGCCCATCAGCACCAATCTGCGTGGAGACAAGACACTGCTAAGTCTTAGAACCACTGCAGTCATCAAACTGCTCAGCCTGTCCCACTCACAGCCCCCATAGGGAAACCATACAGAATGGGACCCCAGACAGAGCCAACAGGACTAAGTGGCTATCTGAACCAAAAGGTGCCAGCAACAGCCGTATTCAAGCAGAGCCTCTGGATGCATGAACTAGAGAGAGAAGTTAGGCAAAGAACAGGCACTGGAGTTAGAATGAGATCTGCAAGATGAACGCCACTGGGATCTCTGGACAGGAAAGGAATAGCCGGAGTCCCCAACACTCCTGTCCCATCCTGTGCTGGGAGTCTGGCTATCCTACCCTAAGCTGGCCCATGAGATTGCTTCTAGTACAGGAGTGGTAAGACCATCTCAGCTCCAGCTGCCTTGAATAGGGACTGGTCATTCTAGAGACAATAACCTAAAGTCAACCCATGGTTTCCATCTGAAACTACAGACCCTAGAATGTAAGGTGTGGACATGCAAGACCCCTGACAAAGTAAGAATCTTCAACTACCAACAGTTTGGTCTGGAGGGTACTGCCATCACCTAGGGTAATATGGACCCAAGGGCTGGAGTCTGCCATGGAAAATGCACCAGGCCAGGAATAGCCAACAGCTTTGCTCTCATAGAGAACCTTCACTCGATCTGCAGGAGAAAAGAAGGAAGCAAACATCAGAAAGGTGGGTCAAAGAGAGGGCAAGCTGTAAGTGATCTAAAAGCAGGGTCTCTGCCTAGCCCTGTCCTCTCATTTACTGATAAGAAAAGAAGATCTAAAGGTGACTCAGATGGCTAATGTTCTGCCCAGGAACTGCTGGTAAAGAACAGAAGCCAGGAACAGCTTGATGTCAGAAAGTTAAAAAGAGAAAGCACAGCCTGGCATAGTGGAGCACACCTTTAGTCCTAGCAGATGAAGGTACATCTCTACGAGTTTAGGCCGGTCTGGTCTACGTAGGGAGTCCTAGACCAGCTAGGGCTACACAGAGAAACCCTATCTCAATAATGCCCTCAATATACACATGGGTGGGGGGATGAATTCTAGCCTAGTTCTTTTCCCAGTTTCATTCTGCATCTGAGCAAGCAGGAGGGGATACCCCACAGGCTAAAATGGGGTCTAGCCTTCAAAAGTTGGTTCTTTGGGTTTGGGGGGGGGTATTTGTTTATTTCTTGAAAAAAGGTTTTCCTGTGTAGCCTTAGTTATCCTGAAACTCACTCTAGACCAAGCTGACCTCGCACTCAAGAGATCTGCCTCTGCCTCCAGAGCGCTAGGATTACAGGCATGCGCCACCTGTTATCTTTTTAGGTCTAAGATGTAATTAGATGAGTGAAATAAATGTTGGTGCGCAATCTCAGGGAACAGTGGCTGCAGATGACAAGAACGTATTACAGATTTCAAAATAGCTTGAAGAGGGATAAGGATAGGCAGGACAATGGAAATACACTTACCTAACACGCTATAAATCCTAGGTTCACTACCAAGTCTGTCTGTCTGTCTGTCTGTCTGTCTGTCTGTCTCTCTCACACACACACGCACACAGTGATTCTGTCTATTGATAGAGCCCAAGGTTACACACTAGACAACTGATCTACCACTATTACACAACTCCTAATTTTTCTTTTCAAGACAGAGTTTCTCTGTGTAGCACCACCCCTGGCAACTGCTTTTACCTTTCTGCAGTTGTCTGTTCCCTACAGCTTAGACGTGGATGAAACCGTTGTGCTAATGTGTTGGACTTCTCACTTAGCACGTCTCTGAGATTCAGTCACACTGTAACATGGGCTAGTACTACACTCCCTTTTACTGCCAAATAACATTTCATTGTATAGATATATCAATTTGTATTTCTTTACTCATCAATTAATAGAATTTGGGTTGTTTCTACTTTCTGGCAGTTGGCAAACAGTGCTGTGAATATTTTGTATACAGACTTTATATGGATGGATGGTTTACTCTTCTGGGTTTGTTTGTTTGTTTGTTTTCTGGTTCTCAGGATTGATGCAGGGTCTTGAGACAGCTAGGTGATCACTCCAGCTTTGGCCCTTTTCCCAGCTCTTATTTGCCAGCCTCAGCCTCTACCTCTGCCTCCCTCAGGCTGGCATTAAAGTGTGCCACCATGCCTGGCTACAGTGTCTAAGGAAGGGTCTTCTCCTCTGGCAATCACCTCCCAGAGAGGAAGTGGAGATGGTAGCTCACCTGCCACAGCCTCCAGCTGTTTGGTGAGGGCATACATGATGACGTCATTTTCCACTATATAGCCCATGTCATCCAGGTTGTCCCTGTCGAACATTATCAAGGCCTCTGAGCAGGAGTCCCACACCTGAAAACAGAGTAAAGTGTATCCGCACCAAAGAAGGGGGACACAGTCCCAACCCGAAGCTGAGCAGCACTGTCCAGGGTGCGGAGCAGCACCGCACAGACTGTCCGCCTCTTTGGCAGGACATAAAGCGAGACTCGTGGTCAGGAACGTGGGCACACCTGTGACCCCAACTCCTGGGAAGTGGACACAGGTAGTCAGGCAAGCCTCAGCTACATCCCTTATCTCAAAAAGACCAAACTAATTAATTAAAAAACTAAGCAGATTCTCAAGAATGCCCCCACACTAAATTTAAATTCTGATTCATAAAAAGCCTAGAGCAAGGGGACTCTAACAAGGTAACGTGAGCAGACAAGACACCGGACAGAGTGAAGGGCGAGGAGGCACCTGCATCCTCCGGAAGGCTTTGCAGCGCATATTGCAGATGTGGTCCCATGCACCAAAACCTACGAAAGAAACACAGTGACCTCATGTGACCCTGACCCCAGCCCCCTTTGGTCTCTCCATCCTGTTAAGTAGGAGGTTGTTTTCAGTGTTCTCCAGAACCAGAAGGGAAAACTGCGTGCTGTTAGGGACAAGGTCCTTCCTCTCTCAGGTCAAGATTATAAAGCACAAAAAAGGACCCGACGGGCCAGATCACAGCAAAGGAGGGAGAATTCAAAAAGGAAAACTAAACCTATATCACTCTTGTTCCTTTCTCGCTTATTAGCTATAAACTTTCTAAAGATTGTTTTCAACTCTTCATGGCACTGAGTAAAAATTTTGAAGAAATTCTTACATAGAAGAAATATCTACCAAGAGCCAGTTTTAGTTTTAGGTCTAGAGCAGACCAAACTCCCTTATGCAGCTAATATTCTATCTGGAGAGAGAGATAGCATGAACACACACACACACACACACTATGATGTCAGGTAGACGTTCTACAAAGACAAAGCTGTACAAACTGAGGCGGTAGCTCCATTCTGAAGCAAAACAGCTGAGTTTCACTCCCAGAACCATGTAAAGTGGCCAATGGCGGAGCCTCCTATCATCCCAGCAGGTGGGACATATACAGCTATAAAAACTGACTTTAGAGTTTAACCTTAGACGGAATGGTTTCAGACAGGATGGCCTGAGGGTGTACTGCCTAGCACAAACATAAAGACAGCTCATCCACTGCCCTCCCCACCAAAAAAAAAAAAAGAAGGCCATTAAAATGTAGACTCCCCAGCCCAGGGGAGGACGGACTTGGAACAGGGTGAGTGTTCACCATTAGGTCACAGAGATACAAGGAGACCAAACAGTAATGGCCTACCATTTACATGAGGATCACATGACGGATGCCCATGTCCCAGGGATATCCTCCCCAGACTTGACACAGGATCACCTTCAGCAGTCTGCATCATCAAGTATGACCACGCCCACCTCGCCGTGGCCACGCCCACCCGCTCCCCCCTCACTGTGGCCACGCCCACCTGCTCCCTCCCCACTGTGGTCTTCTCTCACACTTTTCTCTCACATGCTCCTGTGACTGCCCTACTGAACTGGAAAGCGGAGGAAAGGACCCAGGAGACAGGCTCTTGTACTCACTGCTGAGCAGGGTTGTGGAGCCAGGGGATATGGAGCTGACTCTGTTGCTGTAAGTCTCTGACAGTTTCTCCAGGGCTTTCTTTGGACCCGCCTCCAGCAACAGGATTTTCTTGTCATGAAAGTGAATATCATGTCCTAAAGAAGAAAAAAAATTAACATTTTAAATCAGTTTACAGAAGGTAAGGACTTAACTATACAGTAGGGCGACTACATCTAATAATGATGTGCTATACACTTAAAAGCAAGAAGAATTTTTAAGTCTTCAAAAATAATAAATTTAAGAGCATAAATGTTTAAGCAGATTTAAAATTATACAATATATGCATGAATCAAAATATTACAAGGTACATCATTAATATGTATAATTTTATGTTTTAAGTATTCAATCAGAAACAAATATAAACCAGCTCCAGGGGTTCACATCTGGAGGCTAAGGCAGGATTGCTATGATTTCAGTCAGCCAAGGCTACAGAATGAGAGCGTGTCTCGAAAGCAAACAAAAGACAAGGCAGCAACAAAAAGTAAAACAGAAAACCAACTGGTCCCTTAGCCTTGGAAAGGAAATTTCTAGGCTGGGACATAGGTCCGAGGTGCCGTGCCTACCAAGTGTGAGGTTCTAGTTCAAGCTCAGTACTGCAAAACTAATCATCCAACTCCCTAGACACACACTATCCTGAGCACTAACACCATCCTGCCATTTGACCTGAGACAGCCACTCTACACAACTGTAAGGCTTCCCCAGACAGAACGCACTGCACACCACACACAAAGACTCAAATAATGGAAAAATGTATCACCAACAAGTAGAATTCACTAGGAAGGAAGAATAAAAAAATAAAACTCTATCCATCCAATTCTTAGCCTTAAAGTGAACTCACTTAGGACACTTCATTGGCTGGGATGCACACAGCTCAATAGTGTAACACAAGCCTCACACCTGCATCTCAATAGTGTAACACGAGCCTCACACCTGCATCTCAATAGTGTAACACATGCCTCACACCTGCACGGCCTGGGCTTCATCTCCAGGCTGTAATTGCATAGTCAGGGCACACACAGGAAAATCAAGGAATTGGGGAGAGCACACCTTTAATCCCAGCACTGGGGAGGCAGAGGCAGGCGGATTTCTGAGTTCGAGGTCTACAAACCTGGTCTACAAAGTGAGTTCCAGGACAGCCAGGACTATACAGAGAAACCCTGTCTCGAAAAACCAAAAAAAAAAAAAAAAAAGAAAGTAAAATTTGCCGGGTGATGGTGGCTCCCAGCACTTGGGAGGCAGAGGCAGGTGGATTTCTGAGTTCGAGGACACAGAGAAACCCTGTCTCGAAAGAAACATTAAAAAAAAAAAAAAGAAAGAAAAGATAAAGTCTCAAGATAAAATAAAGAATTAAAAAAAAAAATACACGCTGAGCATGGTGGCGCCTTTAATCCCAGCACTTGGGAGGCAGAGACAGGCGGATTTCTGAGTTCGAGGCCAGCCTGGTCTACAGAGTGAGTTCCAGGACAGCCAGGGCCACACAGAGAAACCCTGTCTCGAAACCGCCCCCTTCCCCCAAAAAATACACTACAAATCTGATCCTAAAACATCTGTAGTGAAAACATGGAACTTGGAAGCATTCCTGGGAGAAGGCCTGCGGCACAGTCTCCCAGTATCTGAGAATCTGAGACAGCTCCAGAGACTGCGTAAGAACGAGAATGTAATCTGCCAATAAAGTTGAAGCAATGTGGCATCATTAGGAAATAGGTTTTGTTTTTTTTTGTTTTTTTCACTTTACAGTATGGGGAGGAGGAGCTCACAAGTAAAGAGCATGGACTGCTCTTGCAGAGGGCAGCAAGGCCATCCATCACCCACGGCCAGAGGCTCCCAACTCTAACTCCAGCCTGTGGACCCAACGCCGTTTTCTGACGTCCTTCGACACTGCACTCATGTGCACATAATGTACACAGACACAAAGAAAATCAAGCCGGCCACATGGTACATGCCTTTAAAAACACAAACGCAGCCGGGCGTGGTGGCACACGCCTTTAATCCCAGCACTCGGGAGGCAGAGGCAGGCGGATTTCTGAGTTCGAGGCCAGACTGGTCTACAAAGTGAGTTCCAGGACAGCCAGACCTACACAGAGAAACCCTGTCTCGAAAAACCAGAAAAAAAAACAAAAACAAAAAAACAAAAAAAAAACCCACAACTGCCTTATTAACAGTCGCAGGCCATCCCACAGGCCAACCAGTGGCTATCTAGGACCCAGCAGCAAGGTTACTACAACCTCCGAGCCTCCCTTTCTGACTCCAATAGGGTCAGCAATGGGCCTTTGCATTTTAGATGATAGAGCGACAGGTGTCATCCATAAATTCCACACGTGCCTGCAGGCACTATCCCTGCGCACTGGTAGTGAATAGGCATCATTACGACAGGCACACGAGTGGATAAAAACCAAAATGGCTGCCATGGAGCAGGCAGTGAGCAGCAGTCAACCCAACGGCGCTGATCCCTCTTGCTGGGTAGTAAGAGGAAGGAGGGACCCAGACATGCTTGCTCAAAATCATGGTCTCCTAGTCCCCCATCACCCTGCCCCTTGCTCTGAAGGTGGTAGTGCTCTATGATTGATCAATCCCTGTGATCTGGCCTCGCTTCCTGGGTGTGTCCTCCACAGCAGGCACTTTGTCCTCCAGCACATACCAGCTGCTGGTCCCTCTACGAGGGAGCTTTCCTGTCATGCTTCCTCCCCCCCTGGTTATCTGTGTCCTTTTCCAGGTTCCACATTCCCTACATTCTTCCCTTAGAATATAATTTCCAGCTGCGGACCCATAAAGTAGGCACTGTATGTTTGTTGGGTAAGATAAAACTAAAAGGAAAACAATTAGATTTCCAAGTACATTATAAAATACACCCAGGTGATGTGTTTTATTTCTTAGCTATTTAATGTAACTGTTTTTGAAATGAGAAAAAAACCACCTAGAAATCAAGTGAGAAGCCCAGGCGTAGTGGTGCACACTTGTATGGCTACCCAGGGGCTCAAGGAGGAGGAGGAGTCTCAGAATAAAACCCAAAGAATATGACAAGAATGGATTAAGAATGCAACTGTGCAATTATGCAGGGAACTGTTCCCAAACTCAAATGTCAGAGGGAAACTCAAGCCTAAAACAACAATTAGTTGTGAGTTTTAGGAAGAATTATGGAAAACAGGGGACTGAAGGGGGAAAGTCAGTAAGCGCCTTTATAACTCGGGAGTAACAGCCTGTGCTTGGGAGCCCAGCATTTGGGAGGCAGAGACAGCGGGATCAGTTAAAGGTCCACACCAGCAAAGATTACACAGCACCTTATTTTAAACAAACAAACAAACAAAAAGACTATTGGAAATACCTTAGTCACATATTTTTGTTTGTTTTGGGAGTTTTGCATTCTATGTAACCCAAGGATGGCTTTGAACTTCTGATCCTCCTGCAAAAAACACCATGCTTTTTACTACCATGATTTTAACAGTCACTCCTGAGTTTTAAAATATAATACTTTGCTAGACAGAAAAGCAAACAATAACAAAACAGAATTGTGTGTGAACGTTAGTAAAAGAGCTGCTGTCTTCCTTCCCCGTGACGCTCAGAAAAGAGCGAGAGAAGGATGCAGTACAAAGGAAAACATACACACAAACCTAACACAAGAGCGAGCCACCAAAATGTGAATGCTAAAGTTTCGAAGGGCCCAGAAACGGTGCTACATCATGCCAGCACTTGGTAAATATATTCCACACCATTGGTCATTAGGGAAATATAAACACAAGCCACTTCCTACGAACTTCAGAGGACAAAGAAAAAAGGCAGCAGATAGTGCTGTCAGGGTCAGGAGAAACCTGAGCATTCATCTACTGTCAATGATAACATAAACTGGGGCACTCTCTCAAAGTCTGGCAGGTCTTCAAAACATCAGCATTGCCACATAACCCAGAGATTTCACTAGAGAATAGCCTCGAGATGATCAACACTGTTCACACCAAAGTTTGCACACAGAATGTCCCTACTAGCATCATTCCTTTACAGGCCAAAAGTGAAAACCAAGCATACTTTCAACACAATTGAGGATGGCATCAGCTCTCAAAACAAAAGCTGTCTGATACAGACTCCAACCTGGATTAACCTTTAAAACAGAGTATATCTCCAACTACATAGAACTATCCGGAAAAGGTAAATCTATAGACAGAAAGTAGGAGAGTCTGTAGGGCTGAGAAGGTGAGCAGAAGTGTGGAGAGTGACATCTAATGAATTCCAAGTCTTTTTTTATTTTTTTGCTTTTTGGTTTTTTATAAAGTAAGGAAACGGTAATAAAACTTATTGTAGGTACTGAATAGCTCTGCAAAAATACTAAAAACTCATTGGACTGTACGCTTTAAGTGGGAGCACTTATAACTAGATGAATGTTATCTTAATAAAGCAGCTTTAAGACCAGGAGTGGGGGCGCGGGCCTTAATCCCAGCACTCAGAAGACTGAGGAAGATGATCTCTGTGATTTCGAGGTCAATCCGATCTACCATCCGATACTACAAAGCCCGATGCCTCTCGAGGTGCTCATAAACAATCCTGGACAGTTCTCAAGGGTCAGACTGACTTAGAAAGGCCCGCCCACTTGTGATCCCGCAGAACCCATGCCATTCCCGAGGACTCCCCTGGAAGGACAGTGAGCAAAGCACCAGGTCAGGCACGTTAGGTGTCTGGACAGCGTCCCGACCTCCACTGTGAGTACCGTCCCTCCACAGCCCAGATCCTCCAGCCCGCGGTCGAGATGCACCTACCTAAGGCACAAGCCATGGCAGAGCCCACTAGGCCTCCTCCTGACACCACCACGTCGTACACGGTGTCTGCCGAGGAGCCCGCCCATCGCTGGCTGGCAACTAGCGGGCCTCCTCTGGCTGCGAGCTGCGCGGAACTCCACCAGCGAACGCAGAGCAAGCCTGCCATGGAGCCAATGCGGGCCGCCATAATGACTCCTGCCTGCGCCCGCGCCCGGGACTTCTCCCTGATAGGTCCTGGAAAGTGCTTCCGGGGCAGTCGTCAACCTTGTGTGGTTTTAGCCCTGTCTTCAAAACCGGAAATAAAATAGTTGAAGAAAATTATCCAATCAGAAGACGCTCTTGCCTCATTGGGCGGAACAGACTAAAGACTGGAAGCCAATCCAAGGCTAAAGCCATGAAGGGGCGTGGCTAGCAGTACCTAACCGCCGGCGCCGCTGTCACGGTTGTCACTGCTGCTTTCACCTCTGCTTCTCTCTCTCTCTAGTTAGGAAGATGACTGTGGGGAGGACTGCGGGAGGTCCTGAGTGCGCCGAGTGGAGCCGTGAGGTGAGTGGAGAAAGGAGGAAGTCGGATGCCTCAGCAAGGAATCCTCAAGAGTGGAAACTGTTTAGCGTTGCCGTGGAGACAGAGTCAGGGGCGTGTCATCAAAGGGCGAAGAATTAAAATTGGCAGCGCTTGGGCACTTAGAGAACCAGTCTTGGGGGACGTGGGTCTTTTGTGTCTTGTACCAGGCTCTGATATCAGGAATCGTACTAATAACAAACCACGAATTAACCTTGAAAATCTTAAAAGCGATCTCTATCTTAATATGATTATCCAGAAAAGGCAAATCTAGGGGGCGCGTCATTGCATGGGGCTGAGGTGAGGAGAAACAGGGAGAGACTTCTAAAAGGGCTGAGGAGGTGAGGAGAGACTTCTAAAAGCTTCCAAGGTTTTTGTTGTCGTTTTAGAGTAAGGAAAACGCACCGAAACGCAGCTCTTCAAATATATTAAAATTCATTAAACTGAATGTGTTTAATGTGTTGTATCCTCTCAAACCCATTTTCTAGAAAAGAAAAGAGATGGGTTAAGCAATTTGCCCCGAAATCTCTGAAAACAGAAAGTAGGCTGGTAGTTGCCTAGGGCTGACAGGTTGAGAGGAAGATGTGGGAGGGTTAAGGGATATAAGTGACAATTAAATGCTACACTGGTGCTTCAGAGCAGAGATTCTCAATCTGTTTCACCTAAGATCATCCTGCATATCAGATATTTACCTTACAATTCATAACAGTAGCAAAATTACAGTATTAACAATGAAAATGACTATGGTTGGGGCTCACCACCACATGAAACACTGTATTAAAGGGTCGATGCATTAGAACAGTTGAGGACACTGCTTTAGAGGAATGGTGAAAATGGTCTGACTTCTACTGTGATTGCTAGATGACCCTGGCTGTTTTAGAAACTGGAGGAGAGTACGCTTTGAATGGCTCACTTGTACACTATGGACATTGTGTTTCAATAAAGTTGTTTTTAAAACGAAAGAGCCAGCATTATGGCTCAAACTTGTAATCCCAACAACTCAAATTACTAAAGCAGAAGGATAAGGAGTTCAAGGTCGCCCTTTGACCCTGTCACAACAGAGAGAGAGGGGCAGGGGAAGGAGAGAGTTTTGCTCTAGATCACATGTTCTTCAGCAGCAGAGCTAGGGTTAGAGCACACACTTATCTCTAACTCAGATGGACTGCTCCAATTGCCACTAATCATCAATAGTCCACTGGTGGCCTTGTACCTACCACTCTAAGGACATCTCAGGCCACTGTCCTCCAGCCACACCACCTTCCCTCTATCACTACAAGACTCAACTGAGACAATAAAAATCACCCTAACACTCAAAGTCAGACACCCCCAACCTCAGTGGTTCAGATTGCTCTCCACACTATAATGATGGACAAGCATGCGCTCAGTAGAAACAATACTCCATACTTTTTTTTTGTTTTTTCGAGACAGGGTTTCTCTGTTTAGCCCTGACTGTCCTGGAACTCCCTCTGTAGACCAGGCTGGCCTCGAACTCAGAAATCCGCCTACCTCTGCCTCCCAAGTTCTGGGATTAAAGGCATGCGCCACCACTGCCTGGCTAATACTCCATACTTTTATTTTTCTATTTTTATGGTACTGAGGACTGAGTCCAGGGTCCTGTGCATTCTAGGTAAGTGCTCTCCACAGAGCTAAATTCCCAGCTCTAGATTTCAGTCTTTCTTTAAATAGCAATAGGATACACTCTCTGCTTTGGTGACACAGTGTCCAGGGACTTGCTATTTCTAGTGAGTTGCACAATCAGGAGTGTGAACAATAGCTATTCTCTAAGTGCCCTGCTCAGTAGGTTAATGTATTAGTACGTTTTTACTTAAACTACTGTGACTTAGAATGGACTTATCTGGATATAGACGATGCATCATGTGTGAAAGAGCATCTGTACTCTGCCTAGCAGATACAGCCAAGGGCAGGAGCAAGGTCACCAAGCGGCAGTGCTTTTCCTGGGTCCATACCATAGTTGCAGACTTACTAACAGTTCTGTCTTCTAAAGGATTATGCATCCTTATCAGCTGTTTACCTTTGCCCTAAGATATTGCACAGCTCTCTACCTTTCTCGACCATTCTCATTCATCACAGTACCTGTCAAGAGTTGATCCCTCTTCCCTATCCCTCCTCTCAAAACAGCCTGAACATGCTGATCCTAGTCCATCCCTGTGCATTTGCTATAGTTTTCCATGATGTTGTGCAACAAACTGATACATTTAATCCTGAGTATTGGTGCCCTCCCAGTGCCCTCTGACGGGTAGCCACAGACAAGCCTTCCAAGCGCACACTTCCTTACGTTACCCTCCCGTGTTCTCCCTCTGCTCTCACCGGAAAACAGACTTCATGACTGTACAGGCTGGTTTTGTGTCAACCTGACACAGGCTAGGATCATCCCAGAGGAAAGAGCCTCAGTTAAGGAAATGCCTCCATGAGAACCAAGTGTAAAGCATTTCTCAGTTAGTGATCAATGGGAGAGGGCCCAGCCCATGGTTGGTGGGGCCATCCTTGGGCTGGTAGTCCTGGTTTCTGAGAAGGCAGACTAAACAAGCCAGAGGAGAAAACCAGTAAGCAGCACTCCTCTGTGGGCTCTGCATCAGCTTCTGCCTCCAGGTTCCTGCCCTGCTTGAGTTCCTGTCCCGACTTCCTTCATTGATGAACAGCAATGTGGAAAGTGTGAGCCAAATAAACCCTTTCTTCCCAACTTGCTTTTTGGTCATGGTGTTTCATCACAGCAATAGAAACTCTTATCTAAGACAATGGCACACTAGGCACCCAACCCATGTTATCTTGTATGCACACATGGATGGATGTAATTTGATGCTTGTCTTAGTCAGGGTTTCTATTCCTGCGCAAACATCATGACCAAGAAGCAAGTTGGGGAGTAAAGGGTTTATTTGGCTTACACTTCCATACTGCTGTTCATCACCAAAGGAAGTCAGGACTGGAACTGAAGCAGGTCAGGAAGCAGGAGCTGATGCAGAAGCCATGGAGGGATGTTCTTTACTGGCTTGCCTCCCCAGGCTTGCTTAGCCTGCTCTCTTATAGAACCAAGACTACCAGCCCAGTGATGGTCCAACCCACAAGGGGCCTTTCCCCCTTGATCACTAATTGAGAAAATGCCTGACAGTTGTATCTCATGGAGGCATTTCCTCAACTGAAGCTTCTTTCTCTGTGATAACTCCAGCTGTGTCAAGTTGACACAAAACTAGCCAATACAATGCTGTTGCTTTACAGTGCTGGGAAATGAGGCCCACGTTTGATCCCCTTGAGCACGCTAGGCAAGGCCACTGCACTTCACTCGTAGCCCTTAGAACCTTTAAACTCTATTTGGGAGTTCCACTTTCCATGCTGCTCTTTCTCCAAGATACATCGTCTCCCCACTAATCATCCATTCCTGGCGATGGTGTGGAAACTGGTTAGAGTATGAGAAAAGTAAGGGTGTCAGTGAGAAAATAAGAAAAGGAAGAAGGGTAAGAATTATATAAAGTTCAAGTGAACTGGGAGCAGAATGTAGCCAGGTCATGGGCAGGATTCCTGGAGCACTGGAAGCATACTGTGTGGGTCAGGTTAGGTACCCAGAGTCCTCTTTCTGTGCTGAATGGAGCAGAGAACTGCCCTTAGCTCTTCTGCAGCCTTTGCTATGCACAGCCAGGCACATACACACGCTGTGTTGTTCAGTGCCTTTTGAATGAAGAATGCATCTTACTTTCTGTTGCCCCTTCCTGGTCCCTGATATACCGAAGCAGTCAAAGTGAAGCTAGAGCCATGTCTTGAGAACCTTTGAAATTAGAGTTTAAGTCTCACTGATGTCTGGTTTTTTTTTTAGATATTTCCTCCCAAGTCGTCCTCCTCAGACACTGAGCCAGAAGATGAGCAGTTTGGAGAAGGGCTGGTTTTGCCCAGAGCTGGCAAACTCCATGAGTTCCTCAGCCCGGAGGAGGACACAGATTCTACTTCCGACTCCACGGGGAGCTTTTATAGAACCCCACAGGTTCCGAAGCAGAGAGGCCGGTGGGATGTATTGGAGTCTCTCTTCCAGTCTGATCCAGACAGTGATCTGAACGACGCTGAGGATGAGGAAGACTTGGAGAGCTTCTTCCAAGACAAGAGCAGGGGGAAGCCACAGGTCCAGGACCCTCCATCTCTTAGGTAAGGCATTGCACTCAGTGGCTGCCATGCTCCAGCACACCAGAACAGTCATACCATGTCTCAGGGCCTTGCCTTTCCCTCTGTAAGGCCACCTCTGCACGTTACCACTTATCTAAGACGCAGCCCCGTTAGTTCTCGGATCTGCTGCACGGTGTGATTCCTTTTAAATATATTCATGTCAGTGGGTATGCATACCATGCTCACGCCTAGTCACCACGGAGAGCAGGGGAACATTGGATTCCCTGGAACTGGAGTTACAGACAGCTCTGAACTGCCACGTGGGTGCTGGCAATCAAACCCAGGCCCCCTGGAAGAGCAGCAAATGCTCTTAACTGCTGAGCCATCTCTCTAGCCCGCGTGTCTTGGTTCTTACCCAGTGATCCTTAGTAACTGTGGGCAACACTTAGTTCATGAGTTAGTGGAACTGAGCAAAGGATGCCTTTCCCAAACATCTTTTCCTCCACGAACGACAAGGTTTATTGTCTGTGACACATCTCTCAAATCATATATGTGCGCTCTCTCTCTCTCTCTCTCTCTCTCTCTCTCTCTCTCTCTCTCCAGGGTCTCATGTAGTCCATGGCCCCAAACTCTTGAACTTCCCAGTTACAGCTCTCAAAGGCTTCAGGCCTGTCATGCCACCACACTGCCTTTACCAAATGTAATGTACTCCCTTCCCAGTGACCTTATAAGTGGGTAAGATCTCTGCCACTCTACATGGGAAATCCAAAAACCTGACGTTCCAATTGGATCCTTCTGACTCGGTGGCCCTGTGCTAGCCGACTACACTGTATGCAGTTATCAGAATGCAAGTGGCAATTCCTGTATGAATTCTTAGATAGTTCCTGTTGGGCTGCTAGGAGTGCCTGTGTTGTAGCAAGAAGGGAAACCTAGCTGATAGGGTTAAAAACTTAGAGGCCTTTGGGGCTTTGGGATCAAGACTAAGAAGTCTCTTGGTTACGATCTGCTGGGCAGGGAGGAAATGGAGGAGGGTCTCTGGGAGGAACCTCACCTCCTGTTTGCTGGGTCCACACAGAACCACTCTCTCCCCAGGCATGGCTCCATGAGGCGCTGCAGCTCCATGACTAGCCTTCCCTCTGACATTCCCAAGGCTCGGATCCTGCCAACCTCAGACTCTGGGCCTCCCTCCCAGCACAGAAGTGTTTGCTCTTGGGCATCTTCCATCACCGTCCCTCAGCCATTCCGCATGACACTGCGTGAGGCCCGGAAGAAGGCCCAGTGGCTGGCCTCACCTGCCTCTTTTGAGCAGGAAAGGCTACAGGCCCAGAAGCAGGGCGAGGAAGAGGCGGAGTGCCATCGGCAGTTCCGGGCCCAGCCTGTGCCGGCACACGTCTACCTGCCCCTCTATCAGGAGATCATGGAGCGCAGAGAGGCAAGGAGGCGCGCTGGGATTCGGAAGAGAAAGGAACTCCTTCTCTCCTCCTTGAAGCCCTTCAGCTTCCTTGAGAAGAAAGAACAGCAAAAGGAAGACGCTCCACAGAGAGACTCGGCTGCTGTGGCTCAGACCAAGGTCTCCCCAAAGAAGGCCACTTCTAGGAAGATCCCCAAGTCCATTCTAGAACCAGCCCTTGGCGACAAACTCCAGGGTAAGGATAACCTTGGCATCTCTGGCTACCTGTGGGCTGGTGTTCCCAGAGGTGCTGCAGGAATTCAGGGTCAGTTCAGGGATTACGGTGGGATGGTGATAGATAACCTGTGCTCCGTGAGCTGGGTCCGTCCCACAGTGGCTCTCAGCCTTCCCAATGCTGCGACCCTTTAACACAGTGCTTCATGTTGTGGTGACCCCCACACCTTTAACACAGTGCTTCATGTTGTGGTGACCCCCACCCCTTTAACACAGTGCTTCATGTTGTGGTGACTCCCCAACCATAAAATTATTTCCTTGCCACTCCATAACTGTAATTTTGCTACTGTAATGAATCATGATATACTATCTGATATGTAGAATATCTGATACATGACACCCACCCCCAAAGGGGTGGAGACCCACTGACTGAGAACCACTGATCTGTAGGGCGGTCCCACAGCAGCCCTGACCCCAGGCTCAGCCTGGTGGCCTCTCAGTAAGCACACACTACAGCCTCTGGACTCGCATAGGTATGGAAGCAAACACCACGCGACATAAAGGACCTCCATCAGTCAGTGCCACCTCCAGCCTGCTGCCCCTGGGAAGGCCACCTCCCCAGCCCTCATCTCGGAGAGGAGTGAATTCCTCAGGGGGACAATTGTTAACTTTGTTTGTTTGTTTGCATTTACCACTGGTATTAGCACACTACTGTTAGTGTTTAAAGGGGGAAAGCATGGGCTTGTGGTTGCCTACGCATGTAATCCCTCAGAGTCAGGAGGTCAAGGCCGGAGGGTTTAGATAAACCAGAGACTGATCTGGGCTACGAAGTGAGTCTGTCTCTAAAGGGGACGGGGAAGCATTCTCCAGATCCTCTTCTTTGATTGCCTCTTCACAGAAGCGGAGCTCCTCAGGAAAATCCGAATCCAGATGAGGGCCATGGACACTCTCCGGATGGCTTCCTCCCCTGTCAGCACCGCCCGAAACAGGGCTCCCCGAACGGCTGCCCGCACCCAGGAGGAGAAGCTGAGCTTTCTACAGACTGAGTTCGAATTCCAGCCGAAGGTGAACCCTGTGGTCCCTGACTACGAGGGCCTTTACAAGGCTTTCCAGAAAAGAGCTGCCGAGAGGAGGGAGACCCGGGAGACAACCAGAAATAAGCCCTTCTTGCTAAGAACTGCCAACCTGAGTCACACTCCACGATCCTGTGATGCTGCTACCGCTGGTGGAGGGAAGGTGAGAACCCAGGCAGGGAGCAGGGAGGGTCAGAGTCTACATCCTAAAGTGTAACAGAGTAGGCCCACATCTCAAAGGGAGGCACATGTCTTGACACTTTTCTGTCTTATTTTTTATTTTTTGAACACCTGCTCAGTTGCACGCAGACCCACGGTCTGTAAACTGAAAACAAGAACATCCCCTTCACACCTTCCTAGAGGGATTGTGCAAACGTGAGTCCAAGCCAGCCTCTGAGCCCAATCTGTTTTAGCTTTGCTTCCTGTTGCTGTGATAAAATACCTTCTCCACAGCAGCTGAAGGGAGGAATGGCTTATTTTCACTTTATTCCCAGGTTGCAGTATGTTATGACCGGGAAGACAGAGCCGCAGGAGCTTGAAGTGGCTCGTGACTTTTACAGTCAAGAGCAAAGAGCTGAATGCACACTGCTGCGCTGTCTCCACTCTAACACAGAAGTCTTCTCACCTTAACATAGTCAAGAAGACCCTGCTGACATGCCCCTAGGGCTACCTGATCCAGACAGCTCCACAGTGAGATTCTCTTCCCAAGTAATTCTAAAGTGTATTAAACTGACAAAGCTAATCACACATTCCAAAGAACTCTTCTCGGTTGATTAAACCATTCGGCCCGCCATGCGAGTGCGGGCTTTGTAACTAAACAGTATCTTGTTCACTTTACCCCAGGGTGGGGGTCAAAGATTCTCAGTTCTAGTCCTCCCTGAAACCGAGTCCTAATTAGAGTAGAAACCAATCATGTTGTCGCCAATGCCACCTCCTTTCTTGCAGAAGTCCCCTCAGCCAACAGCTACTCCCCTGCCAAGGAGTCGTTCTCTGAGTGGTCTCGCTTCTTTTTCTGCCAACACTCTCCCTGTGCACATCACTGATGCTACCAGGAAGCGGGAATCTGCAGTCCGGTGAGTAAGAGACCACAGCAGAGTCCTGGCAGCTTTTAGCCCCAAGTTTACTGGAACTGGCCCTATGGCAGGGTCTCATGATCAGAAACAGCTCAGGGCTGAGGGAATTCTCTGATGGGGCTGGACTATGTGCTATCATCCTTTCAGTCTGTGCGGGACACAGGGTTAAGCTAGACAGGCCCTAGAAAATTTACAACGTAACATGCAGTCTGAAAGGTGGGATTTTTCAGGGTGATTACCCTGTGTTATGAGCAGGGCAAGCACAGAGGACAATGACAGCACAGGGAAGCCGAGGGGCATGACTGGTCTCACATCTTTTGGGACACATGTCTAAAGTAAAACCTGAGGAATAAGGAGGAAGGGGCTGGGAGATGGCTCCGATGGTAAAGCCCCTGCTGGGCAGGCATGGAGACCAGCATTCAGGTCCCCAGCACCCGAGTAAAAGTGTGCCAGTGTGCCAGTGTGCCAGCAAGTCTTGTACTTCCAGGTGAGCAGTGGGCAGAGAGAAGCACTTCCTCTGACCTGGGGACAGCCAGGCTAGGCAGTAAGGGACTTCCAGACTCAGTGAGCCGCTGGGGCCGGCAGATGGCCGAGTGGACAAATGTCCTTGCTGACAAGCTTGCCGACCTCAGTTCAATCCCAGGACCCACACGGTAGAATGTGAGAACTGACTCTTGCAAGTTACCCTCGACTTCCACACACATACTGTGAGAACTGCCCTTCCAAAGGAGAAAGCGGAACAAGTCAGACAAAGGCTAGAGAGAAAAGAAGATTCCAGAAAACAAATGTGTAAGTCTGTATATGAGGCCATGAGTAGAACCGTTAGCTATTGTCCAGCCGGCTGTTCCTTGTAGTGTGATCAATGCCCTTTTCTTTCTAAAACCAAACCAAGACCTGTATGAAAGGAGAGGGCAGCCATAGCGAAGGCAAAGCCAGGCTCATGCATGGTGCAGGGAGCAGAGCCCACCATAGACAGGATGCAGCGCCACTGCCCAGACACTCAAGTGCTGAGGTTCACTTGGGCAATGTCTGAGTCTCTGGGAAGCAGGAGTCTATTTTCCTTTTCTATTCTTTTCTTTTTCTTTCCTTCCCTTCCCTTCCCTTCCTTCCTTTTCTCCCCTTTTGCTTCAGCACTAGAGATCAAACCCAGGGCCTTCTGCAACTGAGTCACATTCCCGTCTGGATTTTACCAGTTCTGCTGGCCTGGCCGTGTGCACTCATTTAGGCCTCTGCCAGGGCTGAGGTGAGCAGGAGCTGTGCTCCAGCATAAAGCCAAGGCCGGTGAAAGGACTAATGCCTCAGTGCCTCCTGGGAGGCTCCCAGGGGAGAGCAGGACCCTACTTTGTAGTGTGATTTATTTTATGTGTTTGGCCCTTTAAAAAGAACAGTTTGACCCTGTGACTTTCACTGTCAGTTGCCTCTTGGACTTCTGTGAGCAGGAAAGGATAAAAAAAAGCCAGCATAAGCTGAGGAGAGGAGGGGGATGAAGTAGAACAGGAAGAATGGGGAGGAGGAGGAAGAGGAAGAGGAAGAGGAGGAGGAGGAGGAAGAAGAGGAGGAGGAAGGTCTAGGTAGGGTCAGAGGGTAGGCTTTGAGAAGACTTGGGGTAGAAAAAGGGCTGAGTAGGGCTAAAGAAAAGATAGTGCAGAAGAGAGACTGGGCAGAGTGAAAAAGGAGACCGTTGAGTCAGAAGCTGAGCTGAGCAGATAGGCTCGAACAGTTACAGTTTAGAGCGGCTGGTAGGGAAAACAGGGAGAAGGAATTGCTTACACACACTGTTGGGGAACTGAGGGAGGAATGGTTAGGAAAACAACCTTTGAAGGGGCTGGGCTGGAAACTGGGAGGTGGGATGGCAAGGAGCTATGAGAACTGGTTTCTGTTTGTAAGAAAAGGAGACAATATAAAAGAAAAAACCTACACATTTTATAAGTGTCATCCAACATGGGTCTAGGCAGAAAGGAAGGTCTGATTTCATGTACCACAGAGCAAAAGGCAGGAAAAGGAGGGGTGGATACTTTGTTGAGGCTGTTGTTGGGGCACCCCCACCCCGTGGTTTTCAGCAGCAGTTTTTTTCCTCTCCTTTCCTCATTTTAGGCTCTTTTCTTTATAAAAGGGTTGAAAGCGTAGCTGAGCAACTGAAAAAATATGGGCGGGGATGGAAGCCTGAGAATCAGAAATGAAGGGAACGGGAAAACAGAGGGCTTCTTCATCTTTCTTCCTTCTGAAAAAGTAACAGAGTTGGCTGTGCAGCTAGAGAAACAGAGTAGAGGCAGATACACTGGAAAAAAGTCAAGCACAAGGAAAGGGCGAACAGATTCATTCCCAGCGTCAGAAACAGAGAGGGAGGTTTTCCCCAGGTACAGGGAGGGGAAGGACCTGGGTCAAAGGGAAGCAGTCAGAGAAGTGAAAGGCAGAATGGTCAGAGGGGACAGGACAGGAGACAGGGCTAAAGCCACAGCACCTTTTGAGGACAGGCAGTTCTGGGTCACAAAATCACCAACAGCATTCCCAGTAGTTATACAGCATATGCCTACTAGTGCTGATAATGACAAAACAGCATGGCATTCTGTAGAATGGACCTAAGGTGGTTTAAAAAGGCAATGATGTCTTATGGGATGCCCTATGTAAAACAAACTCTAAGTAATTGGGTTACTCGGAAGTATTCCCCCAAAACTGGAGGGGATTGGTAACAGCTGTACTCAATTGCATTGGTTGTCATGGTGGAGACAAGAATCCAGGAAATTGGAGCAGCACAATAGAGCAAGAGGAATTAGCAGTGAGGGGCCAGTTGACAGGGGCAGGTCGGTATGCTAATATACAAGAGGAGGTCAGTTTGAAGACACAATCATAGAACAATGTCATTTAACAGCTGAGGAGCCAGGAAAGAATTGTATATTATTTATGAAAATTATACAAGGCTCAGAGGAAACCTTTACTGATTTTTTTTTTTTACAAAGGTGAACAAAGCCACATCAGACTATGATGCAAGAGTAATGATAATTGAGACTCTGACATTTGAGAATGAAAACAGAATGCAAAAAGGTTATCAGGCCACTAACGGCAAGGGCAGCACCTATAGAAAAGTGGATCAGGGAGATGACTGTTGGTTCTAACATGTATAATGCCACAATAATGGGAAAGTCACAGCTAAAGGTTTCAGATCTTTAACTGTGGAAGGTATGGCCATTTGCAAAAAGACTGTGAAAAGCCACTAGAGGTCTCAGATCTCAAAATGTCTGGTGCTTTAATTGTAGAAAATATGGTCATTTGAAAGAAAATATGAACAAAGTATCTCTAAGTACAATAGTTTTTTTCTAAATATAAACCAGAAAGAAGGCCTAAATTTCCAGGGGTGTGCAGGTGATGTGGCAAGGTTTGTTATTGGACCAAAGGGCATAGGTCCAAGAGAGATATCCAAAGCAATTTCCTGCCATTGGAAAACCAAATGGGGGGCCGGGTTGGGGGGGCTAGCTCCAGGCCCTGCAGCAAACGTGCAAGCCTGGCCAAGTCAAGGCTCAAGACAAAGCTTCACAGAGCTGTGGGTAGAGATGACGAGACTCGGGTGAGGAACTCCAGGACACAAGGTGCCAGATGATGAGATGGTCCAGGAGCAGAAAGGGCTCAGGTACCCAAGTTACAGGAAAGAGGTGATGCTATTGGGTTCTGTTCTCAGTTCAGACACCTGAAAACCCTGAAAAAGACATTAAATAGAATGGAGAAGCAAAAGTCACAACAGTAGCATGGCTACACTAAGACCTCGTAAGAATATTTAGGATGTAGAGATGCTGGCTTGCTTCCTTTTCACATTTATACTAACTGTAGGCCAAGTGTATCAGTATTCCAAGGCCCAGGACAATTTCCTGCAAATGAGAGGCAGCCCACCTGCAGAAGATATCACATCTACTTTCCAACATCAGGGGGTGGAATTAAGCTTTTGTGCCCTTGTCCTTGATCTGTTTGAATGTATTTTTAAGTGCAGTCTTTTGGTGGAACCCACCTCAGAACTCTAAAATAGTTTATACAAACTGAGTACTATAAGTTGAACCCAAATTGTCTACATTAAAGGAAGCCTGTTTCCAGATCTTTATGGAAATGGCGATTTGTATTTCCAAAAGAACTGTGAACCTAAGTCATTGCTTGACCACTGTTTATAGTACAGCAATCAGGGGCAAACTCAGAGATCCACCATCCTGGTTGTGCTGGCTTTTCCTCTGCATAGTAAGTAGCGGTGAACAAGAGGCTTTCTGACTTTCAGTCCCCCTCAGAGGAAGGGGGCCTAGTATGTCTACCTCCTCAGAGCCTGGTGAGAGTTACGCGAGATATAAAGTCTTTGGTTCCTGGTTGGCAGCTCTGTAAATAGTAGCTATGAGTACTGCTCCAGCCAAGGGAAACAACTAACAATCTATTGACTCCTAGCTGGGTATGGCCATTTTACTCAATACTTTCTGTTCAATCAATGGATTTCTCTTCTGTGGGAAATCACAGAACCCAGAAAGTAGGAAAGCATCATCTGCCATTGGTTTTCGCCTCAGAATAGCTGTTGAGATGGGGTTCCCTGCAGGCCATCCTGGCATGAAAGTCACTGTGTAGCTGGGACATCCTGAACATCTGGTTCCTCCTGCACTGGGACTACAGGTCTGTGCCACGCCCATCCCCAGAACCATCCTTTTCTGAAAACAGTTGTGGCAGATGTATAGAAAATCATATTCATAGAAACACCCACTAGGGGCTGGAGAGATGGCTCCGTGGTTAAGAGCATGTACCGCAGAGGACTTAAATATAGATCTCAGTATCCACACTGGGCTGCTCACAACTGTAACTCTAGCTGCAACAGACCTGATGCCTTCTTCTAGACCCTGGGGGCACTTGCATTCAGACCTGCACATACCCCTATCCCCAAATACACACATATACAAGCAAACAAACACCTTAAAGAAAGAAAAGAGAAGACATAACTGAGCGCAGAGAAGGTCCTACGATTGCTTATGCATGTGCCCAGGTCATCTACTATCTCTGCTCTCTCCTTTAGAATGTCACTTGAAAAGAAGGACAAATCAGACATGAGCATTCAGTGGTTGGAGGTGCACAAAAAGAACTGTCAAGCCATGTCTAAATCAGTGACCTTGAGGGCCAAGGCCATGGATCCCCACAAAAGCCTGGAAGAGGTGTTCAAAGCGAAGCTTAAAGAGAACCGGTCAGTGTCCTCCACGGTCCAAGGGGGTTGCCTGAATTGGGTTCTAGCACATCGATGGCTGTGAAATGGCAAAATGGAGTCATTGGAGTAAACTACACCATCAGCAGAAGTTACAGGCTTGGCAGGCAATAGGAATTTAGTGTACACGGGAATGCCTCTGCTTAGCTTGCATGAAGGGTTTCTGATTTTGAAAGAGATTGGTTGCTTCTAGAAACCTTGTTAATTCCAGGAGCAATGACCGTAAAAGAGCAAAGGAATATAAGAAAGAACTGGAGGAAATGAAGAAAAGAATACAAACAAGGCCCTATCTCTTTGAACAAGTTACCAAGGTAATCCAGACTCTCAACGTTTTCCTGCCTTGGGTCAAAGGTTTCTTAGAAATTGTGAAAAGATTTTACTCTGTGATTATTTTCTTAAAACTCAGATCCTCTAAATTGAACTCCATGGTGGTTAATCTTTTCAATTTGACTGTGCCTGGATGACCCAGAAAATTAACACACTCCACTTCAGGGTGTGTCTGAGGGTGTTTCCAGAAAGAATTAGCTAAGGAAGAACTGCCTTGAATATAGACAGCATGGTCTCCTAGGCTTGGGGTGCTCGGTTGGAATAAAAGGCACAGACACATGGACATTCTGTTGGCTTCCTGGCCAACATGACATGGCAGCAGCTACCATATGCTTCACCTCTATAATGGTGTCTGGCCAAAGTCCAAAGTGACAGGCCCAAGGGACCATGGACTTAAACATCTGATATTTGAGACAGGGTTTCTTTTTATGGAGTTCAAGCTGACCTATAATTCATTGAGTCCGGGCTGGACTTGAACCCACCACCCTCATGCCTTAATATCCCCGGTGCTGGGATTGTAGCCATACACCAGCACACCCAGCTTATATACTTCTTAACTTGCTTTATTGATGCGATTTTACTCCAAATACAGGTCCTTAAAGATCACAGTGCTTTATAAGCACCCCTCAAGGCTCTTTCCAGAATAAGTGGCTATTAGGCTGAGCCATTTGAAAAATATTCTCTGGACTTTAAGAAGGTGAATTCAGTTGAGATCTCCCTAAGGAAGCTCTAGAGCCCTTGAACATCCAGAAGGACCCACCCCAGGCAGTTTAGTGTGGTATCTGGCTCTGTGGTTCACTGTAGGCATGAGTTCCATCTCAGAGCATGTGGCATCCCTAGGTACTAATGGCTCTCCTCCTCCTCCAGGCGGCCCTGCCCCCTGCTGGACTGTCCGGAACATACTTATGGTCCACTCCTTTAGGTCCCCTTTTGTAGAAAACACAAAGTAGCCTGTGGTTTTGTTCTTAGATATGTAAAACAAGGTAGCCTTCTAGCTACTTACAGACCACACTCCTCTTGCTAAGCATTTGTGATATGTTAGTCTTCCTGAGGATGGTTTGGATGCTTTTCAAGGGCGTGCCTCTCAAATTAATTAGGAGCTGACACCTCCTAGAAGTGTTAGAGATATGAAATTGTATTTGTACCTGTATGTGAACAAGATCCCCATGGGACTCATTTTATAAACTGTGGCTAACAATAAGGCTCTAAGTCATTCCTGTGCCAGCTTTGTCCAGCACTAAAGGTGTGGGTGGTGGAAAGGGCAATATTTTAAAGACGGATTCCCCAAGTAACTCAGAGTCATACTTGTCACTTCCACTCCACAGGCCCTCGCCAGGAAAGAAGCAGAAGAGCGCTATAGGGACGCCCTGAAGCAGGCCGGCCTGGAGGAGGAGTTTGTGAGAACCAAGAGTCAAGGCACAGAGGCAGTGTGATGAAGAGAAAGCCAAAGTCAAGGAATCTCACCGGTTAAGAGGTATTGGTGTTATCCCTAAGGACGCGACCAGGAGGGAACGTAGAGAAGTTGCTCACGTGAGATAACAGCCCTGCACTTACACAAAAGCGCATCCACAAGCCCCTGAGCAACACTGTCTATGTGAGGCGATGGCTGCTCGGCTGCCATCCCTGCTCCTTACAGCTGACACCCCAGCATCACCTCTTTCATAACTGATGTATCATAAGGCAAGGAGAGAAAAGCAGAGTGCTGCTGTTATTTCCAGTTTTATTAAGTCCAAGTAATTCCTGTTTTCTCTTTAAAATTCTATTCTACCAAAAAATATAATAATAATGAAAATGTTGGAACCATTCTTAAACCTCACAGATCCTTTCCATTTAAAATACTGTTTTTTTCAGCAACTATGAAGCTACAAAACTCAGCATCCGAGGTTGACGGCTCAATTTAGAAGACTTTACAACTGCCTGCTGGCCCCAGGCTGGAACAGCAATGGCTAACCAATCTGCTTGTTGAAATAGGTCACTCACCATATCACATCAGAGCACCAAGCAACCAAGTGTGGAGGAGCTTGAGTTTAGAGTCATCTGTTAGGGTTTGGGAGAACAGAACAGAACTTCAGAGATCAAAGTGGATCCGAGGGTAGATGTACCTTAGCCCAGAGTAAAAGGCTCTTGCTTTGCACTTTACACTTAGAAGTAGGTATAGAAAATACAAGTAGAGCCCACATCTATCAAGTAGGTATAAGAGGAACAGAGGTAAGAAAATAGGTGGCAATAAGGAAACAGAAATCCAGGACAGCCAGACTAAATACATTCTCATCGGCTTCCAGTAACCTGCAATCTTAGCAGCTAAACATAGGAATACTGTGTGTGAAATAAAACATGATTCTCAGCCCACATCTGCAACCTTAAGTACAGGCCTTATCATTAGCATCTGACACACTCGGACAAGTCAGTTCTTATTGTTTGTAGGATTAATTTATAAGCTTTTTTTTAAAAAAGGATTTATTTATTTTCTATGAATACACTGTAGCCATCTTCAGACAAATCTAGAAGAGGGCATCATATCCCATAACAGATGGTTGTGAGCCACCATGTGGTTTCTGGGATTTGAACTCAGGACCTCTGGAAGAGCAGTCAGTGCTCTTAACCACTGAGCCATCTCTCCAGCCCCCTATAGGATGTTTTCTTCCTCACCCTCTTGTAACACCCCTCTTCAGGTTGTTGACAAACAAAAATGTTTCCATTTATTGCCAAATGGTCTCTAGAGAGCAAAAATGTCCCAGATTGGGAAGCACTCCTGTAGAAAGCACAGACTGGTAATTTTAGAAAAACAATTGCTAGGAACTTGTCTCCACACTAGAGGATAATTATGCAAGTCGATAGCAAATGCAGAGCGGCAGTTCTTTTCTACTGTTCTCTAAAGACACTATTCGAATACGTATGTCAGCACAGAGTTCACTTTAAATAAAACTTAACTGATTTTGTACTCATAGGTGATGTTTGAGATATTTTTTTTTCTGGTCAATAATTGTGTTGTATGCAGATGATAATGGGCTAAAAGAAGTACATTTCTCATGTTTAACCATTTCTGGAACAAATCCAAATTATCCCTTACGACTGCTATCTTAGAAGACTTACAAACTGTTTTAGTGCTGGGTCTGACACATCTGGGCTTGCCAGTCTTTGCTTGCTTTCCACTTTTTCTGAGACAGGGTTTCTCTGTGTAGCCCTTACTGCCCTGTATTACTTTATATGTACACCAGGCTGGCCTCAAACTCAAGAGATCTGCTGCCTCTGCCTCCTGAGTGCTAAGGCGTGTGTCACCACCACTACCAGCTTAGGTTTGCCAGCTCTAAACAAAAAACACTGCTGCTGCATTTTCTAAGGCTCCTCAGTTCAGTTCCGTCTACACAGCTAAAGGTACATCAGCACCTACTTTATGGCACTAGTGCTTTTCCTTATTTTTAAATTATGTACATGTGCCAGGTGGTGGTGGCTCGCACCTTTAATCCCAGCACTCGGGAGGCAGAGGCAGGTGGATTTCTGAGTTCAAGGCCAGCCTGGTCTACAGAGTGAGTTCCAGGACAGCCAGGGCTACACAGAGAAACCCTGTCTCAAAAAAAAAAAAAAAAAAAAAAAAACCAAAACAAACAAACAAAAAATTATGTACATGTTGTGTGTGTTAAGTACCCAGAACCCCGCTTTGTATGTGTCCCTTGGAGCTGGGTGACAGGGTGCTGCGAGCTGTGTGATGTGGACTGAGGTGGAATGCTCTGGAATAGCAGCAGGTGCTCTTTACTAAGCCATCTAGCTCTCCAGCCCAGAAAGTATGCTTTCCTTTTTTTTTTCTTTCTTTTTTTTGTTTTGAGACAAATTCTTAATGTATAGCCCTTGTTGATCTAGAACTTCCTATATACATCAGGCTGGCATCAAATCCAAGAAATTTGTTTGTTCCCTGCATGCTGGGGGACCTGGCTCATCAGGGTCTCCCTTAATTTTTTTAACACAGTGTCTTGCTGTGTAGAACTTGTTATGTGTCAAGGCGGGTCTCATAGTCCTGTGATCTGCCTGCCTCAGCCCCTGAGTCCTGGGACTAGAGGCATAAGCTACTATCCTATCCTTAGCCTCCTTTCTCTATTTAATATTCTATCTTAAAAGAGAAAGACTGGATAAACTTCTTGACCTCTAAGAACACATCTGTTACGAAGAAGTGGTGGTGTGTGTACGCCTTTTGTTCCAGCACTCAGGAGGCAGAGTTCAAGGCCAGCCTGGAATACAGAATGAGTTCCAGGACAGCCAAAGCTACACAAAGAAACTTTGTCTTGAAAAAAACCCAAACCAAACCAACAACAAAAATGCCCCACATCTGTCTAAAACAGCGGTTCTCAACCTATCACATATCAGATATCCTATATATCAGATATTTACATTATGATTTGTAACAGTAGCAAAATTACAGTTATGAAGTAGCAATGAAAATCATCTTATGGTTGGGGGTCACCACAACATGAGAAACTGCATTAAAGGGTGGCAGCATTGAGAAGGTTAAGAATCACCAATCTAAAACAAGAGCCAAAGAGGTGACTAGGTTGTTTTGTTTATTTAAAAGGAAAACAAACTCTAGATCATGTGGTTTTTAACTTAAAAAAAAACAACAACAACAAATAAAACCCCCTGATAACATGCTATTTTAAGTCCCATAAACAAAACAAAAAAATGACCAAGTCAAAGTGTACAGGGTAAGTTGGTACCTCAGCCTGGGCCAAGGAGAGATTCAAGTAATTTAATTTTTACAGCCCAAAGGCTAAGTCTTACTCAGGTTGCTAAAGGGAGAGTGCAATGCTACAGTGTAATTGGCACCCCTCCCTTCTTCAAAGCAACAAGGCATCTTGAAAACTCAGTGTTCTGGTTGGAAGCAGGACATAATTCAACCATATGGAAAGATAGCTGGGCCTAGGGTGAAAACTCTTCAAAGGAAAACCTTGACAGTCACAATGAAAATCTTCAGCCAACACATAATTAAACCTGCTCTTGGCAAGTCTACTCCCAAACGCTGCGCTGAGGAGAGAGGCGGCACAGGTATCCAGCCCACGGCCACTGCTTCACTCTTGGACTGCATCGGTGGAGGTTGAAGAGAGCCCTCAGACAACAGAGGCAAGGCAAGGTCTTGGTCCTTCAGACTCCTTTTAGTTCTGGCAGATTATGAGCCTTTGGATCTGTTCCCATCATGCACTCTGGGATCAGACAACAGCATCTCCAGGAGTCAGCACACTCATGTCTGTCTTTCAGTTAAATCTCCTTGGTTTAGTAACTATAAAATTGGAAATGAATAGAGACTAGGTTACAGATGTATTACAGAAGCAACGTGGGTGCTGGGAATTAAACTTATGTTCTCTGGAAGAGCAGCCAGTGCTCTGACCTTTACTACCGAGCCATCTTCCCAGCCCCACAAAGCTTGCTTTTATTTTTGTTGTTTTGTGAGACAAGGACTCTGTGTCCTGGAACTCGCTGTGAATACCAGGCAGGCTGGTCTCGAACTCAAGTGATCCATCTGCCTTTCATTCCTGAGTGCTGGGATTAATGGTGTGCACTACCACATTAATATGGCAATTGAATAACTGAATCTCTAGGCTCAGTGATTGAGATCACACCCGATGCTGGGATCAGAGACGTGTGAGACCACGCCTGGCTATCTGACAAGGGTTCTGGTGAGCAACTGAGTAAGTCCTCATGCTTATACGGCAAGCATCTGACCAAATGAGCTATTTCTCCACTTGCACCAGAAAACAGGCAGAGCATGCCAATAAGCAACAGTCATGTGTTCCCTCCACCAGGACCACAACCATGGCTTGGCTGTTTTGATTCTGTTTTCAGGGTCAGAGCCAAGACCATACAGTTGGAAGCACTCAGAATCAATCTAAATCTCTTCCTTGATTGGGGTGTTCTTAGCCAACAAGCAATTGAACATGGTCCTTTAGCTCAGGTGATTCATCCTGTTATCTCTAGACTCAAGACCACAGCAGAAGAAATGACACCTTTTTTTTTTGAACAGGGAAAGTTTCAAATAAAAATTTTTTGCCTTTTCTTTTTTCCTTAGTTGTTTTTGTTGTTGAGACCCAGTCTCATTATGACTCCGAGGCTGGCCTGGCACTCATAACTCTTCATGTCTTAGTTGTGAGATTATATGCCTATGTCAACACACCTGCTTTAGAGAACTGTTTTTGTTTGTGTGTTTCAGGGTTTTTTGTTGTTGTTGTTGTTTTTGTTTTTTGTTTGTTTGTTTGTTTTGAGACAGTTTTTTTACGTGTAGCCTTGGATGTCCTGGAACTCTCTTGCAGACCAAGCTGGCCTTGAACTCACAAAAATGGGCCTGCCTCCCAAATGCTGGAATTAAAGGCGTGCATCACCACTGCCTCACAAAAAATGTTTATATTTGCATGGATTATTAGCATGTCAGTCATATATTCCAACCATACCCTAACGCTGATTGGCTTTTCTTGTACTATGAACCCAACCCCCTCTTCTTTCCAAATATATTGTGCCCCATCTATTTCCATGGATGTCTGTTTTTGTTTTATAATTTACCTGTAACCTAGGCTGGCCTTGTACTTGTAATGCCCTTATTTCAACTGGGGATGCTAGGACTACAGGCTTGAGGCATGACACCAGCTTAATCTCCCCATTTTTAAAGCATCTTTTACATCTAGCACATTTTAAAAAAAGATGGTGTGTAAATGTGTGTGCGTGTGTACAGGAACATGTATATACATATCTGTGTGGAGGCCACTTTGCACCAGTGAATGCTGGGACGGACAAGTGCTGGACACAACTACCCAGTATTCTGGACACAACTACCCCGTATTCCCACTGGTGTGTGGGATCTGAATGATGGCCTGAGGTCTGCCTGGCAAGAGCTTGATCTGTGAGCCACCACTCCATCTACCCATGAGAGCTAATGTAGTTTTGTGTATGGTATGTACAGGGTATGTGAGTATTCTGTTCTGTGTGTATGCATGTGTAGTTACAAGTTAACGTTGGGCATCCTTTTCTAGTGCTTCTCTACCACTTTGTTCTGGTTCCAACTTTTAAAAAAAACTCTTTTCCTACATTATTTTGTATTTTGCATGGCCTATATGAAAACATATAAATAAAATATATCCTGGGGCCGGGTGTGGTGGAATACTAGAAAAAAGTTACATAAGGGAAATGAGAATTTTAATGTAGGAGAATGGAAGAGTGCAAAAATGTTGGAGACGGGGCTGGTGAGATGGCTCAGCGGGTAAGAGCACTGACAGCTCTTCCAAAGGTCCTGAGTTCAAATCCCAGCAACCACATGGTGGCTCACAACCATCCGTAATGAGATCTGACGCCCTCTTCTGGTGTATCTGAAGACAGCTACACTGTTCTTATGTATAATAATAAATAAATCTTTGGACCAGAGGGAGCAGGGACTGAGCGAGCAGAGGTCCTAAAATTCAATTCCCAACAACCACATGAACGCTTACAACCATCTGTACAGGTACAGTGTACTCATACACATAAAATAAATAATAAATCTTTTTAAAAAATGTTGGAGAATTGATAAGAGAGCTTGGTATGTGCAGATGATGACCAGAGCCAAAGAAGAGATAGAACAGAAGAACATGGGAATAATGATAATTGGTGAGAACGAGGAAGGATTAGCTGTCAGACTAGAGTAAGGCTAGGACTCCCTGTCGGCAACATACAAAAGACAACTACACTAGGCACACTGATTAAAGCTACTAACATCAAAACCCAAAGGGAAGCACATGAGAAATAAAGCTGGGCAGTGGTGGCACATGCCTTTAAGGAGGCAGAGGCAGGCGGATTTCTGAGTTCGAGGCCAGCCTGGGCTACAGAGTGAGTTCCAGGACAGCCAGGGCTACACAGAGAAACCCTGTCTCGAAAAACAAAAACAAAACAAAACAAAAAAATTTATGTGTAAGAGTGCTCAGAGTCCTCAGAGCGTCAGGTCCATCTCCCAGCTCACAGGATGACATTCAGGCTCCTGTAGACACTGGACAGAAACAAAGTAAAGGCAGGAAACAGCTTTACCTCCTGCGGATTTACCGCAGTTAAGACAGAAACTTCATAGGACTGCCTCCCTGACTGCATGGTCACCAAGTGATGTGTCACATCAGGCACAGAAGACAGGGGCCGTGAGGCTCTTTCAGTAAGCACCTCTGTGAAACAACAGGAAAATGACCTTCAGTGAATGGTGAATCCACATGCATACCCACTGCTGCAGCAAGCCAACCTTAAAATGCTAAAACCTGTTCCCTGAAAAACTCAACCCCACGTTCTCGCATGGTTTCCACTGTTAGTGGATCTAGAAAATATTACAAAAGGAGGTTGGGAAGTAAAAGCTTTGATATAAAAATGACCAATTCCAATGTAACAATTTAAAATAATAGTTTTCAGACTGTTACCTGGATTACAACAGTGTATGAACTACAGCACACACTGCACAGGCAGGCAGACCAGAGACCGAGAGCCAGCCCCTGAGGTCGACAATACTGCTATTCTCAGTACTATGCGTCAAGAACCTGAGCTAATTAATCCTGGCTTCAAAATTCATACTCAATGTCCCTTCCTCCCTGGAATTTGCTTCTTCAAGGCCAGCAAAGTTCTCAGCAATTTATTTTGTCATCAGGCTTGCACTAGTACTGCTCAGCAAACAGGCAGACCTGGGTAGCACATTTTAGGCCTTGTAAGCTCCACACAGAAGTTACAAAAACATGGTCACTTTTACCTCATATTGTGAAGGACAGGAATGACTAAAACATGATCTTACACCTAGTAGACATTCCCCAGTGGGGTCCTGGAAGGTCTGTAGCTCGGTCTGCTCTCCTCGACTGCACTGAGCAATGGATGTTTGCTACTGTAAACTCTCTGTTTACTAAATGGTGTCTCACACACTTTACCAAGTTCTCACTTCTCAACTAGAGCTGATGGTCCCTGCCTTCTACTTTTGTCTTTCCCATGGTGCCAGGCACACAGTAGGCACTGAATAAATGCATGCTGACCTCACCTGGTAAGATTTTCAGAGAAGAGGGCCTGGCCTGTGTAAGCTGGGTGAAATTTCTATACCAGAGGAGCAACTGTTTCCTAGAGAGCCCTTTCTGTTCTCCAGAAGACATGGCTTTTGAAGGTATGGAGAAATTGCTTTGTATCTCCTCTGTAAAACCTGGTTATGCTCTGTTTAAATGTTTTAAAAGTTAAGCTCTTCCATAACTGCAACAGGAAAGACAGACACAGTTGGGCTAGGATGCTAAGGATTACAGATAATTTTATCTTTTAATTTTTATTTCTGTGTTAATATCATATTAAATCATTAAAAATGAAAAGGATTCATTTATCCACCCCAGAGAGTAAGTATAAATACTATTCAATCAGCATCGTACAAGAGATAATACTAAAACCTCCATTTTGGAGACACTCTATCCCTTAGTGTCTAGTTACAATTCGTTTCCCCCAAATAAAGGAGAATTAAATGTCTTACCATCATCAACTCCAAGGATAGAATTGGTATTTGATAGATTCAAGGACTCTCCACCAAGGCTGGACTGGGAATTCATAGACACCAGGTTTTTATTGGGAACTGAAGCGTCTTCAAGCAAACTACTGCCCATTAGTGGCTCGGCTGCACAGAGAACAGGACGTGAGAGACATACAGCAGTCACTGGGCCTGGTCCTCACCTCCCTTCACCAGGAAGCTGGCCCCCTCTTTCAGAACTGTAAGTGTTTTGTCTCAGATGCTACCTCCTATTTTACTCACTTTCAGATAAGAATAAACCTAGAGGAAAGAGCTGGTTCTTAGGGACGGCTATCTGTGCATGCGACCATCATCTGAAGATTAGCTTAGAATAAAGATGAAATGATATTTAAGACATGGGAAAGGAAAAGGAGTTTCATCAATTTTAAAGTAGGAAAAGGGCTGTCAAAACTCTTAAATAAAAGATTTTAAATCTTTTAAGTCCATATTCCTTAAAAACTGAATTGTGGGCCAGCACTAGTTGACCTCAAACTCATTAGGGGAATGTTCACTCACTTACTAGTTTTGTTTTCTGAGACAGGGTCCCATGTACTTTTACTGTAGCTGAGGCTGGCCTTGACCCCTGGTCTCCAACTTCTACTTCTCATGTGCTGGGATTTAAGGCATGTGCCAATACACCTGGCTTCTGTTTCCTAAGATGAGGGTCTTACTACGTTGCTCACTTCAGCCTTCCAAGTAGATTTACAGGCATACATCATCAGAGAAACTGTTTAAAGCCCTTAGTTGAATTTTTAATACTAAGTGTTCTGGGATTTACAACTCAGCTCATTTATCAAGTTCCTTTGTTTTAAGGGGAGGAACATGAGCAATGAGAAGATATGTTTTAAAAGTTTGCAGATGTTTGTGCTGTGCAGCTGTTACAAACTATAAAGCCATCAAATGAAACCAAGTTTCTCCACCCAAAGCCTAACCAGATTTCCAAAAAGCCAAGGCCAGCCGATGACTTGGCTGTTGAACACAGATGTCCACTCTGACCACCGTCCTCACCGGTTTGATCCTGTTCTTGACTCCCAGTTGTCCCCAGCTGCAAGTGATGCTTTCTCATATGCACATTCCTACTCCCACTCTGAGAGAAGGTCTTCCCACAGACCTGGCACTGATGAGGCTTCTCACCTGCAAAGGGAACCACGTTAAGACTGGGCAGCCCAAAAGGCGGCAGGCAGTTCTGACAGCAAGAAGGTTGCTCTTTGGACAGAGCTTTCCGTACGGGAAAGGCAAGAAAGGTACCCCGGGAGAGCTTCGCACACGCACTCTCTCCTGGCACTTCCTCTTTCTACACCACAGTCCTTCCAAAATAGCCTCTTTAATGTAGTATCATGGCATTACAGAACATATTTACTTCCTTTTCCAACAGACTTCCTTCAACCAACAGAATTCATATCTACCTCAAGGATTCATTACAAACCTAGGTTTATAATATCCCACATCCTATTTCCTGTAAAGACTCAATGTCTTCAACATTCACAAATGATTCTTTTAACAAATATGGTCTGTCCATAAGTCCTCAACAGTTTCCATTCATCTACCAGACACGCATGCTCAGAACAAAGGTCCAAAACTACTTTTCGCAGGCAAAGGCTCACATCTACAGAGCAGGCAGGCATGAAGGAGCGAAATGGAGCACTTCCCCAGGAGAAGGGCAGCTGTTACTTAGTTCTGGCTATTGTTGCTATGTTTTGATGCAAGCCTTGTTCTGCCAGACCGTCTGTTTGAGACAGGGTTTCTCTGTGTAGGCCCAGCTGTCCTGGAACTTGTTTTGTAGACTAGGCTAGCCTCAAACTCAGAGATCTACCTGCCTCTTCCTCAAGTGCTGAGATTAAAGGCACATGTGCCACCACCACTGCCCAGCTAAGATTTTTTTGTTTTGTTTTGTTTTTCAAGACAGGGTTTCTCCGTGTAGCCCTGGCTGTCCTGAACTCACTGTGTAGACCAGGCTGGCCTCAAACTCAGAAATCTGCCTGCCTCTGCCTCCTGTGCTCACTTCAAGGCATGCGCCACCACTGCCTGACAAGATTTTTTTAACGAAGAGCTAGAACAGGAACTTTAGATAAGATTCTCTAACTTGTAAATACTGAGAACCAATTTACAAGTGGTAAAGGCATTACACAACAATTTTGATTTTCATTACTGAGGAGAATGCAACAAAACAAAACAAAACCGGATCTGTGGTGGGGAATCTAACATTACCTAGAAATACTGATACTTCTGTCCACCTCTCAAGATATGCCCCTCAGTTACAATAGGATATAACCTACATATAGACTATTTACTGTAGGACTAATTAAATGGCCTAATGATTAGAAAAATCCAAAAAAGTGTCACATAGAATGATGGAAGAAAGTTATATTCCTATATTCCTTAGGAGACTAAGGGCAGGAAGGTTAAAAAAATGTAGCCAGCCTGGGCTGCCACAGTGAATTCTAGGCACTGTGAGCTACAGACTGAAACCTCCATTCCTACTCTTGTATTTGCAGACATCTCACTCTTTAGACACAGATGTCCTGGAATTCACTATAGCCCAGGTTGGCTTCAAATTCATGGCAATCCTATATTACCCTCTTGAGTGCTAGGCAATAAACTATCTGGCCTGGCCACAGCCATATTTTTAAAACGTCAAAAATAGCTGGATGTGGAGTGGAGGTACATGCCTTTAATCCCAGAACTTGACAGGTAGGTTTTAGTGAATTCATCTCAAAAGAAAAAAACAAAAACAAGGAAGGAAGGAAGGAAGGAAGGAAGGAAGGAGGGAGGGAGGGAGGGAGGGAGGGAGGGAGGGAGGGAGGGAGGGAGAGAGAGAGAGAGAGAGAGAGAGAGAGAGAGAGAGAAAAAAAACAATTCTTTCGAGTTTCTTTTTCTTTTTCAGATTTACTCATATGGAAACGCGTGTGTTTCTGTGTGGGTTTAGGTGCATCACGTCCATGCAGGTGCCAGCAAGGCCCGAGGGTATGAGGTCTCCTAGAACTGGAGTTACCTGATGTGGGCCTCTGAAAGGACAGTAGTACTCTCTTAACTATGTCTAAGTACTAGCTATAAACAACCCCCAAGTAAGTCAAGCAACCAATTTATCTGCACAGCAAGTCACCAAAGCACCGGTCCCTTATTAGGAAAGCTTACAATGAAGACAGGCCATGACAGTGCATGCCAACAGTCCCAGAACTTAGGAAGCTGAGACAGGAGAATCACTCTAAATTCAAGGCCAGCCTGGTCTATGTAGCTTGTTTCAATCCAGGCCTTCTTGAGAAAACAAACAAAACAAAAACCAATCAACCAAACAAAAACCAACAAGCCCATAATAAAAAGCATTTTATTTAACTTGCGTTTACTTGTGTAAATGATCAACTAGCCCTACTTCATGGAGGAGGGTCCAACATATAGAAGAATTCTAATGTGAAGGAATAGAACTAAGGAAAATGACCAATGAACTATTGGGTTGAAAAACAAGGGTAAAGATTAAGAGAGAACCTAAGGTCACGGTTGACACCACCTGAACTCACTGATCAGGTCTGACAACCAAGCCTTGTGTCTGGAAGCTTTGAGGGCTTGGGTCCATCTCTGGCAATACGGGAACACGAGCTATAACACACAAGCAGGGCTGGGAACAAGTCAGTGGTGGTGGAGCTCTTGCCCTACACACGCGAGGCCCTGGGTTCAATCTCCAGCTCTGGGGAGAAAAGACATAAAAGGAAGCTGACAAAACCAGAGGATGGTACTTCTACAGGACCCTCGGACGGACCTCAATTCTGTAACAAATGGATCAGACGAACAACAGTATAAAAAGACTTACATTCAAAGACAACCTAATACTAGGAGCAAGCACTATTACCCTGTGGGGTCCTCACTTAAAGGAACCAACATGGGTTGAGGCTGTAGCTCTACAGTTAAATGTTTGCCCACTATGCAAGAGGCTTTGGGTTCAATTCCATAAAATACATAAATAAAATTTAAAAATAAATAACTGGGTGTGTCCACAGAGGCCTGGCCTTCAAGGGTTCTGGATCTGGCTGCAAGATGAGCCTGGGGCCATGACAGGTGAAATGGTGATACACAGCTACTTAAGTAGGAGAGGAGATTAGAACTCAGGTTCCCTGCCTCCCAAGACTGTTAAAAACGAGCCTTCCGAAGCAAACCCCTAGTGACTTCTTAAAGCAGATCATCGGGCAGCCAGTTGTGGTGAAATTAAATTCTGGAGTGAACTGTTGAGGGCTGCTGGCCTGCCTGGATGGCTACATGAATATAGCCCTGGAACAGACAGGGGAGTATGTAAACGGACAGCTGGAGATAAGTATGGAGATGCGTTCATCTGAGGAACAATGTGCTGTACATAAGTACACAGAAGAGGCGGATGTGAAGACCCCGGGAGGCACTGCTCTTCAGAGATAGACAGATGAAGTGGTTTTGGTTCTCTTACGATCTTAGTTGGCCTGTTTTCATGGTGGTTGGTGGGGGTTTTGTTTTGTTTTTTAATTGATATCACATTTATGTCTCATTCTTTATAATTTCTGCCTGTACAAAATGCTAAAATTAAAAGTTTCTCAAGGATTATTTATAAATAAATAAATAAACTGAAGTAATTTTGGAGACAACTATATAAAACAGACCATGAACTGAATACAAGGTAAAAACAAGACATATTTTTAAATTTAATAGGCATAAAACATCCATTTTTGTATTCTTGCATTTATCTGACTAAATGTTTGCCAGTTTTCCATAACATGTACAACGAAGCACTCTAGAGTCAAGCAATACACACGTGGACTCTGCACCTGGCCCACAAGCTATCAGTCTGCCACACCAATCTGGAACCTGTCACCATATAAAAACGGCCTACAAGCCAGACTCAATTGGCGGAATACTTGCCTACCATGCACAAATTTCCCACTTGCAATCCAAACATCTGAGAGGCAGAGGCAAGATGAGCAGAGGGTCAAGATCTTCCTGTGCTACATGACAAAAAACAAGCTAGCACCAGCACTGAGAGCTCAGCTATGAAATGCCCACCCTGACGGACTGCACGGCTCCACACTAACTCACTTTGTGTCATCAAAACCAGCAATCATGCTTCTACCTCCTTAGTGCTAATTTCTGTTTGGGAAGATGGGAAAAGAGGGAAGGAGACAAATATCATTTAGATTTTTCTATTAACCTTACAAAATCCGGCTGCTGTATTTTTGGAAAATTCAAGATATTTTTATCAGACGGTTAAGTCATCCTCATAGAATGAGCAAGTCAACATAACCGCAGGGAATTTAGGAAAACAAAGCAAAAAGTAGGTCTCAGGTCTTTTCTTTGTGCAAAGGCAGTTTCTGCAGAGCAGAGACTGAAGGAGGCCTGCCCATGGTTTCTCAGAACACCAGGAACAACACAGGTCTTGCTGCCACTGATGACTGCCTTCCCACTTTGCCCTGGATTTTTAAATCTTCCCCCAGAAGAATGAAAATGTCTGTACATATCAAACAACATATAAAACGATCCAGCACAGGTCTCTAAGGTCTTCACTCATAAATCGGAAGAGAACAGTGGGTCCTAACGGATGAAAAGCCCTTTCCAATAAAATTATCAGGGGCCTCCCTTCACCCGCGGTCTTGAGCTTTCTTAGTCATCCACAGGAGATGGAGTGTTCCGTGATAGTAGTATACTGCACACTGCCTTCCCACCCTTGTCTCTTACTGTATTTGAGGTCTACAAATGGCACAGGTTCTCGTACCTGAGTGAACTACCAGATGTTTCCGGAGGCTTGAATACTCAGCAAAGGAACGGCCACATCCCTGGGCTTCACAGAGAAAAGGCTTCTCTCCTGGGAACAGAGAGAGACACAGGCTCGGCCTTCTTTCTGAAAACCGTCCACCTCCAAAGCTTCCCTCACCATCAAGTCCTGCTCTCAATGACTGAGTCTTCCTGGTTGCTTTACCTTATGCTATGCAATTTCAGCTGGGTACCCAGCAAACGTTGCCTCTCAATGATCTGGAAAGCAGACCACAAGATAGCCTATTTTTTATTCTAATTTATTTTTTGGAATAAGTACCATTTACTGTTTCCCTTTTGTTTGTTTGTTTGGTTTGGTTTGGTTTGGTTTGGTTTTAGAACTGTCTAAAACTGGCTCTAGGCCTACAGACGAGCTGTGAGGCCTCCCGCCTCTGTCTCCCAAGTGCTGGGGTTAAAGGCTGCGCCACTTCCAGGCACATTTACTGTTTTAAGAAAACTGGAAACTATTCCATCCCAGCATACTGAACGTTATGCCAATGGGAGGAAACTATGACTAGCACAACTGTGACTCGTGTATGGGCTTCCCTTTCTAATTTCCTATACAGTGTGCTTCCGGTCACAGCGGCATGGAGCAAGGGAGAGGTGCACAGGCTCACTGGTGACCTGCAGTCAGTGATCACATTTTGCAGATACACATCGCTAACGATGGCTCCAGAAGCACCTGTAGGATCTTGGTCTAAGAAACAAGGAATCTTTATTTTGCTTCCTTCATGCAGACACTTCTTATTCTATTTCTCATGTTGTGAGCTCTAACAAGAAAGCGAGCGTCTCGAGTTCAGGCTGTATTTTATCTCCTCCTTACTGCTCTGTAACATTCATAGGACTCAATATATACAACTATGCAATCTTCAGAGAGACTGGAAACCAGGCTGACTTGTCCATTATGTCCAGGCATCGCTAAGGTTGCCTCGGACAAGCTTACAACCTTCCTACAAGGTGGGCTTCTGGAGACAGAAGTCATCACTGTCTGTTCCTCACCCAGATGAACTTGGATAAGTGTCACAGATAACGAATCAACAGAATGCATGAGACAGTGAATGAAATTAAGAAAGCCTTTCCTCAGGGTCTAGTAACCATGCTGGGCCTTCGTCTCTTCCCTCCCCGTGCCTTTCCTAAGTACAGGCGAGCGGAGAGCGAGCGGCCGCACACCTGTGTGGATGCGCCGGTGGTTCTTCAGGTTCCCAGCTGTAGTGAACTGCTTACCACACCCAGACTCGTGGCACATAAAGGGTTTCTCCCCATTGTGTGTCCTCATGTGCACCTTCAGCCTCTGCAGCACATAAAAGCTTTTCCCACAACCTTCTGCAGGGCAGATGAAGGAGCGCTCATTTCTGTAAAGACAATCACAAGCACCAATACCTGAGAAAGCTTTGTGCTGGTGGTGACAACCCAACATCTCTACTGACTTTCAAGGTAGATAATACATTCCAAATTGGGATATGTCAAAATAACCTGGTTTGTTCAAACTATAAGCCGAATCCCAGCTGCAACACAGTTTTAAGGTGATGCCCTAGGAAGATATGCCAATATTGTTGTTAGATTTTTTTTTTTTAAGTTTTCTGAGACAGAGTTTCTCCCTATAGTCCCGGAACTTGTTTTGTAGACCAAGCTGACTTCAAACTCAGAGATCTACCTGCTTCTGCCTCACTCGTGTGCACCACCACTGTCTGGCTGTTGTTATTTTTTATTTATTTTTATGTGTATGGGTGTTTTGCCTGCACTGTCTGTGAACTGCTTTCTGGGTGCTGGGAATCAAACTTGTGTTCTCTGAGACAGCATCCAATGCTCTTAACAGCTAATTCATCTCTTTACTATTAAGTTCTCAAATTATTTTGTAATGAGACTTGAGAATTTTTATTCTTTAAGATATTTAGGGGGGCTGGTGAGATGGCTCAGTGGGTAAGAGCACCCGACTGCTCTTCCGAAGGTCCGAAGTTCAAATCCCAGCAACCACATGGTGGCTCACAACCATCCGTAATGAGATCTGACTCCCTCTTCTGGAGGGTCTGAAGACAGCTACAATGTACTTACATGTAATAAATAAATAAATAAATAAATAAATAAATAAATAAATCTTAAAAAAAAAAAAAAGATATTTAGGTGCAAAATGTCTTATTTAAGTATTTCTCAGGAATAAGGTAATGAGAGGTAGAGGCAAAAGAACCAAGAATTCAAAGCCATTCTTTTCTGTATAGAAAGTCTGAGGCCTACCTGGAGCCACATGCCCAAAATAAAATAAGTAAACAAGACAACACACCTCTTTCTATCAACAGAAAAGCATCCTGAACCAGGTGTGGGGATGCAGTTTCCTCAGTGCTTGGGAGGCTTGGGAAGATGGAGCTTAAGTTCAGAGCCAGTGTGAGCCAACACTGAGAACTTGTCTTAACACAACACAACACAACACCACAGCTAGGGTACAGCTCATCAAAGAGGATATTTTTAGCAGATTAAAAAGCCCTGGTTTAGATCCTAGAACAACAAAAACAAGGCTCAAACAAGAGGTTTCATATTATCTGGCATGCTGTAAACTTGGGAGGCTCAGGCAGAAAGATCACTTAAGCTTAAAGAATTTGAAGCGGGGCTGGTGAGATGGCTCAGTGGGTAAGAGCACCCGACTGCTCTTCTAAAGGTCCGAAGTTCAAATCCCAGCAACCACATGGTGGCTCACAACCACCTGTAATGAGATCTGACGTGCCACGTCTGGAGACAGCTACAGTGTACTTACATATAATAAATAAATAAATAAATCTTTAAAAAAAAAAAAAAAAGAATTTGAAGCAACTTGGCAGTACAAGAATCCAGAAACAAAGGAGAACCAGAGATCCTGGTCTTTTGAAACAAGGTCTCCAGATACTGCCCAAGCTGACTTAAAGTAGGCAGCCTTCTACAGGCTGAGATCACGGTGTATACACACCCTCCACCTGACAAAAGAAGACATCTCAGCGCACAGCTGCCGTTCCTGCTTCCCTGCAGTTTGGCTACTCAGGGACATAAAGTCCTCTACACTGCTCACCGGTGAGTTTTAAGGTGGTACTTGAAGTGAGCTGGCCACACAAATGTCCGGTCACAGCCTTCAACTGTGCACTTGAGCTTCTTCTCCGCTTGAGGAAGGGGACCAGAGTCTTTTGGTTGCCCATCACCAGAGCCAAGGTGGACATTTTCTCCTGTAACAAGGGACATTTTATAACTCAGGGAAAGCCCCTGCTCAGATACTCGGATTCAAGCATTTCGTTGCTAGCGATCATTCATCAAATCTCTGCCTGTGCTTACTCTGCATAGGCCCGAGAGTTCTCTACATCAGAGAGCTACCCAGAGTTGGCCTGTTTTATTTCAAAACGTTAGTTTTCTGACAAATGTAGAGATATCAAATAAGGCTACCTTTCACATATTTCAGAAAGCAGAATTAAAACTATTCTGTAGGAGCCAGGCATGGTGGTATCTCACGCCTGTGATCTCTCTCACGCCTGTGATCTCAGTGCTTTATTTTTTGGCGGAGGAGAAGTGGCAGGAAGAAGAGTCAAGGCCAGGCTTGACTGAGCAGTCTCACAAGGAAGCCAGGTGTTTGTAACAAGGCTGGTAGAGAAGTAACACCCAGAGTGGAGGCTGCAGAGGTAGCGTCAAGCTCTAGGTAATAAGGAAAAACTTATTCTGGCTCAGTGAGTTTAAAGCAAGTTTTTATCACAGATGGCCATTCTTTTTTTGTATTATTATCTTTTTTTAATTAGGTATTTTCTTCATTTACATTTCCAATGCTATCCCAAAGTCTCCATGCCCCCCACCCCCCACCTACTCCCACTTCTTGGCCCTGGCGTTCCCCTGTACTGAGGCATATAAAGTTTGCACGACCAATGAGCCTCCCTTTCCAGTGATGGTCGACTAGGCCATCTTTTGATACATATGTAGCTAGAGTCAAGAGCTCCGGGGTACTGGTTAGTTCATAATGTTGTTCCACCTATAGGGTTGCAGATCCCTTTAGCTCCTTGGGTGCTTTCTCTAGCTCCTCCATTGGGGGCCCTGTGATCCATCCAATAGCTGACTGTGAACATCCACTTCTGTGTTTGCTAGGCCCCAGCATAGTCTCACAAGAGACAGCTATATCTGAGTCCTTTCAGCAAAATCTTGCTAGTGTATGCAATGGTGTCAGCATTTGGAGGCTGATCATGGGATGGATCCCCTGGTAACAGATGGCCATTCTTAAGATTTCCTATTTTCTGAATCAACTTGTTCATTCTCTATCATTTGAAGGATAAGAACAACTTCCTAGGGCTGGAGAGATGGTTCAGAGGTCAAGAGCACTGACCTCTCTTCCAGAGGTCCCAAGTTCAATTCCAAGCAACTAACTACATGGTGGCTCACAACCATCTGTAATGGGACCTGATGCCCTCTTCTGGTATGTCTGACGACAGCTACAGTGTACTCATATACATAAAATAAACAAATCTTTATTTATTTATATAAATAAATAAATTCAGAATTCTGAATTCTGAAGAACTCCTGGTAGTTGTCAACTGACAATTCTGTGTGTAATCTTGGCTTGGTTAGTGACAATATTGACACAAGTAATAACTTAATCATCACAGACTAATGAGAAAATACAGAGTGAGAACTATTCAAAAAAGACCAAAACTTAATGGTATGTTATGCAAATGAAGGTTTGACTAGTATGGGGAGGTTTTAAATCTACCCAGGCATAACTCTTAGGGGTAACATGCATTGTACCCAAATTTGTGACGCACAGATCTATGGTTAGGCACGAGAGTTGCGCGAGTGTGTGGGACCTCTGGAACTGGAGTTACAGGTTATGATCCACCTGATGGAGCAATCGTCCTTAACAGCTGAGCCAGCTCTCAGCACCGAGCCAACCACACCTCTAATACTGCTGATCTGAGGACAGTATTCCAAAATGTCAGCACACATGAAGTTGTACAGGCTAAGCTCAAGAGAACCACCAGACTGAGAAAACAGCTTAGGAGGACCTGAGCTAGGTGCCCACAACCCATATAACACATAAGACAGCCACATGTGGGATAATCCTAGCACCAGGGAGGACTACCTTTAGTCTCCATGTGCACATGTATGTGCACACACCATACACACTCACATTTTTTTAAAACAAAAAGTAACTAGCATAAAGCAATTAGCTAATGAATATCAACATAGTTTTAGCATTATGAGTCAGATTCAACATTGATTTTACAATTGTATTTTTATTAGCTGATAAAGCTATTGTAACTTTTTAAAGCTCTAAATATAAAATGCTTTTTTTTTTATAAATTTTGATGTTTACATACTTAAGGATGATTACAACGAAAACATTCAAGATTGTTGGCAATTCTACTAGGCTCCACCCAACAGCTAGCTAGCTAGCTTGCAAGGCAACCTGGCTTATAAGGACTGTTCTCTCTCCCCCACCCCCCAACTCTATTCTTTATCGCTCTCCTCTCTCTGTCATCTCTGTAAGGAAAAACCTGAGAAGAGAATGCCAGGAATCTCACCATTGCTGCCAGTTTTTGCATTCTTGGCCAGCTGTGCACGAGTAGCCGCAATCAGACTGTCATGGGCCAGTTCCTGAACCCGGAGGAACCATGGGATACTGCTGTCTGTGCTCTCAGCAGAGAGGAAGTCAGCCCCTGAGTCCTCTGTCTCATCCTGAACAAACACAAAGTGCTCAGCTGAAGAGCCCAGCCCTGGAGGAAGGAAGAGAATATGGTAGGAGATTAGCCCAGGCACAGAGACTGTCCTGAATTAATCACTCTAGATCATTCCTACTCCAAGTTTCTGTCCTTATAAATAATTAAGATATCGTTTTTCCATCCAGCCCACAGGCTTACTGTTAACCCTGCCTCCTCTTGTTTCAGAGGCAAAATGTTCCTTCTTGGCAACCAGTCCACCTCCCACTTGAAATATTCCAACCCCACGCTCAGTCATTTTCTCTTGAATGCTTCAGTTAAGTTCTCCGTCACTGGGGCTGGAAAGATGGCTCAGCAGTTAAAAGTCATTATTTAGGCCAGGCTGGCCTTGAACTCAAAGAGATCTGCTTGCCTCTGCTTTCAAAGAGCTGAGATTAAAGGTGAGTGAAGCACACCCAACAAGTTTTTTTTTATTATTATTAATTGATTTTGTTTGAGACAGGGTCTCACTATGTTGCCTATGCTGGCCTCAAACTTGTTCTCCTGCTTCAGCATCATGGACATTGGGTTTACAGATATGTACTCAGTTTCAAACTAACTCTACCTTCTAACTTGTATTTCCATTCAGTTACATTACACTCTGCAGACCATCTTCCAATACCTACTATTTTTGCCAAGGCCACAGACAGACACTTAATCTCACCAGTCCACCCTACGGCGGGTGGAATCATTTAGCATCCTTTCTTCCCTAAAACACTTCCCTCCCTTGGTTCCTATGCACCATTCTCTCCCAGTTCTACTTGCTGTTCTGCTTCCTGCTGAAGTCTCCCCTTCCCAGGCTCCCAGGTTTACCTTCTTTCTACTTATGTTTCAAACTTACCTGAAATCAAAGAATGTACAACACATGTTTCACGTTCCCTGGCTGTGATGAACTGCACAACTGACTACTTTGTACCAGATCTCTAAAGGATGCTCCCTCATCAATGTGCGTCCCAAGTCACAACGTTAACAGACAAGTTTGGAGCTAAGCACCCCCGACCCAAAACCTCTTCTTGCTCTCACTATCCTGGCCAAGGGCAGCATATGAATTTCCCAAAAAAGAAATGATTCTGTTGCAGGGTGTAGGGAACAGTTCTATCCCTGCACTCAGCAGTATGAGGCTGAGTGATCCCATATTCAAGACAACCAGTGCTGCACAGAGAAGCTACCATACCCAAGGAATTTACCATTGGACACCAGACATGTCTTCTGCAGGCAGCAGCCTCATTTTGTACACAAATCCTCATTTTGTTCACAAATTGTGCCACAGAGAAGAACAAGGATGATAAAAGCCAAAACGTAAAGAACAGACTTTTCTTACATTTGGAAAAATTAATAATCAACCAACTCACAAACAAGAGGAAACGCAGAGTTATCGTAGAGCCTTTGTCCTTCCTTTATATATTCAACCAGTCACCAGATCACACCAGCGCTCTAAAGTTATCAAATAATAAGCACTTTAATATACATATTAAATATTTTCCCCACCTCTAGCTTTCCCACCTACCTGCTCTCGTTAGGTTCAGAAGAATGAAGGAAGTGCTATCACTTGGCTGTAGATCTTGCAACAAGCTAGGCGACTCTGGTGTGGTCAGGAACTCTGGGGACTTCTGTACAGTCTGAGCCCTTGTCTCTTCTCCGTCTGGGCCCACATTCACCTGAAGGCTCCTCAAAACAGCTGAAGAAGGGACCTCCTTGGAGGAATTAGCATGATTTGGAGTTTCATCTAGTGAAGGAAAAACACCATAGCTCTATGTGGCACTCACCTCCAGGGAGTTCACCTTTCCTAAGAACTACACTTCAGCAGTTCCTAGCACTCTTACAAGAGTAGACTGCGCTCTCTTTTTTGCAAATATAAAAACTGCCTTAGAATAATCACAGGGGAACAAATAGCTTGGGAAACCACTGAAGTTTTGTAAAATAACCAGTGTGCTTCATTACAGCTTGCGGTTTATACTGAATGTATATAAATCGTTTAAAAGACTTGCTCTAAAGAAGTTCAGACACAGGTGGATTGACACAGGTGGATCTCTGTGAGTTCAAGGTCAGCCTGGTCTATAGGGCAAGTTCTAGAATAGCCTGGACTACATAGAGACCCAGCCTCAAAAATCAAAAAAGAAGTTTGCTCTAAGGGTTGGGCTACATGAGACTCTTCCTTAAAGAAAAACAAACAAACAAAAAAAGTCTTTCAAAAAAATTTGTACATAAACAATTTTAAATGAACATTAACATTTAACAAAGGGAGGAGCTAGGCCTTACTGCTCAATACAATTAGGAATTACACCACCATGATGACGTATACAATATTCTCAGAGGCTTTCATTCATCTTTATAAAAGGTAGATAACACTTTTTCCTCTTTTAAACAGATGACAAGCAAAATCATAAGAATAAAAATGGACAATAATGTAAATATTCTTAATATCACCCAACTACATACTAAATGCTAATTTAAAATGGTAATTCTGTGCCATGTGTATTTTACCAAGCACACACCAGAAGCTATTTTTAAAACATGAACTTTTTACTAGCTCTAGCCATCACAGCACAGTATCAGAGAATAGAGACATGAACAAAAAAACTGTGGTATGTAAATATGGCAGGATACCATGGCTGATACCAAACAAAACACAGCTACAATAAGGCTGAACCTCACAAACACACATTAAAGAGATTACATTATTCCGTTCATTTAAGGGCCCCGAACCTTACAAAATTAAAATACTTTGTTTAGAGATGTATAGAAGGATGGTTAATTTTAGAATGCAAAAGAAATCCAAACAGTGATAATGCACTAAAGAATGGAAGTTTCTCTGTGGGGCAGAGCCTATGGGGAGCCTGGAAACTAATGATGTTGCTCTTGTTTGGGGAAGGCATTATATAAATAGTTTCTTATATTTATTCCTCAAGCTATACATATGCGGCTTTGTACTTTTCTATATTCACCATATACCCCAACTAAAAACATGAGGGCCAATATCATCGCTGTGGGTAGCCACCTGCTACCAAGCCTGATGACTTGAGTTCAATCTCTGGAATCATATGGTAGAGATATGGAAGAGAACCAATCCTCACGAGTTGTCTTCTGACCTCCACATTATAGTATATAAACACACATACACATACTAAATAACTTAATGAAAAAAAAGAATTAAATTGCTCAAAAATTAAATTATATTTTTAATTTTACAATGTATTTTTCATATGTGTATTAATGTTTTACTGCATATACATATATATGTATACACACACACACAATGTGTGTGCACCACCTGTGTGCTTGGTGCTGTGGAGGTCAGAAGAGGACATCAAACTTGGAGTTAGGGTAGTTGAGATCCATCATGTGAATTTTAGAAACTGAACCTGGGTTCTCCACAAAAACAAGTGCTTTAAACTGTCAGGCCATCTCTCTAGCCCCAAATATTGTACGGTTTTGTTTTGTTTTGTTAATTTAAAAACATGCATGTCATGCATGAAATGATAGATATATATCATACTTAGAAAGAAGAGACTAAATTAGATAGACTGGTATAGATGCTATAGTTTATAATCTAATAAGCTGGTATTCAAGTGAACATTTAAAAAGGTAAAGAGAGAGAGAGAGAGAGAGAGAGAGAGAGAAAGGAAGAAAGAAGAAAGGAAGGAGGGAAGGAAGGAAGGGGAAAAAAGCCTTTAAAAATATTATATAGTGTCAGTGGTAGCCCACAGCCTTTAATTCCAGCAGACTGAAAGGCAGGTGGATCACTGTGAGTTCCAGGCCAGTCACAGATCATAGCCAAACCGTGTCTCAAATAAACCAAAAACTGAAAAGAACTATATATAATTCCTTCCTCAACTACGCTAGCCTTTATAGAATTCCCTCCATCCCTGCGGCCTGGCTCCCCAGCCTCCCTGCCAGTGTCAAGGATGTCCTCCTTTCAGTCACTGTCCTTAGCCTCTTGAGGGCCTCTGACACCCTGATTTCCCTTGGGTCCCCATGACTCCTCACTATGCTGATAGTCATCTACTTCAGCGTCTTCCCTCCTCCTCGGGCTCCCTTGCCTGAGACATTCCTTCAAATGGCGTGTCACAGTGCTACAATGGCTTTTCTGCCCCACTTTCACATACGTGTTCCTATGCTTAAACTACTTAGGTCCTTGTGACTTCTCTGGCTGCCTTTTGATATGCTGACTCCATATCAACCAGCTGTAACATCAGTTGCACTCTGCTCTCGGCACAGAGCAGTCTAACCTCTTTCGTTAGGTCTTCTTTGTCCTATCTGTAGTGAACGCATTTTACCTGGTAACATTAGTCGGCTGCATTCTGAGGCCTCGGTCACTGGAAGGAGGGATAAGCAAGTAATGTCTTTAGCTTCTGATTCTACTAGCCCTTGTCCCAGGGGGATGGAGGTATTCTGAACAAACTGAACCAGGAGCTGAGGAGGGGAAAACAGGCAAAACTGAGAATCAGATGTTGCTAGGAATGAATCTCAACTTTAAATTTATCAAACAAGTGAGAATATAATTAAGTCTTGTTCCTGGTCTCAGTCATATACACAGAAAAACCAGATTAACTACATTTATCAAGTTGTTTGTTCTACAGAATAATTGATTCATAAAATTAAGTTAATCTGTCATTTTCTATCAAAGAAAATTATAAAAGTGTATTTTAAAATGATGAGCGTATTTTTAAAAAAATCAACTGCAATGTACTGATTGTATCTTAGAAAGCACTTTCCTGGGTATCAGTTTATTTAATCCTCTTATTAATATTAAATTTCTAAGTGAACATGTATTTTACAAATGAGGAATCAATCTGAAAACACTGACTTGTGTAAGTGACATAATTAGTTAAAGTTCCGGTCTTCAAAATTAAATAATAATTTCAAATTTAGAGACTTTTCTAGTATAGAACACAAATTTACTAAAATTAAAGTATGAAAAATGATAGAAATTATAAAATGCTTAAGTCTCTCAATCATGTTTAGAAAGAAAATACTTTCAATTACATATAAGATTAACAATATTTGTGTAAATAAATATACATATATATTACAACTATATAATATAAATACTTTAGAAATGTAAAATATCTTATTATATTTAAGTACTTTAAGTATTGCATTAAATACTTAAATAGCAAATGTAAAAACTCACAAAAGATGGAAACTGAATGGTAAAGTCTTTGAGAAAACATTTAGTAACAGAAAAATCATAAAAATCATTTGGCTCAAAAAGTAAAAAAAAGTCAAAAGTATTTACTATTAAGCCACTAGACAAGTTGTTTCCTGATAGACGGTCTAAGAATAAACAGCTAAGTGGGCTCACCTCTGGTTTGGATTCTAACTCATCTGATAACATTGATTCAGCTTCTGAAATCCTGTAGCTGATCAGGGACAGGTTCAAGTCTAATTCAGTCAATGACACCTTCCTGTTATATTCATATCCCTTTAAAAAGCATTACACTTTTCCTGTAAGATGCTGAACTAGGTTGGTAATCAATTTAACCTAAAACAAGAGTAAAGAAGAGAAAGACATAGGATTACAAGCAGTAAGAAAATGTGGCTAAGTAAACAAAGGCATCCTTTTATATCTAAGAGTCACAGCAGACATGCAGCTTAGAACGTTTTAAAGTAGAACTAGCTCAATAAGTATTAAAACATATAGAAGCATTATGCTTTGATAAACTATCTCTACTCCTTTTTAAATTTTTTATTTTTAATTCATGCATGTGCAACTAACTCCCTGTGTGTCCAAGCGTCTAGAGTCCAACAGAGGGCATCGGATGCTCCTGGAGCTCCATGGAGTGAGTTCCTTCCAGGTGGTGCTAGGCTGCCCTGTGTGGATGCTAAGGACCAAACTCTGGTTCTCTGCAACAACACAAGTGTCCTTAACCACTGAGCCTTATCTCCAGTTCCCACAAACCTCTCTCCTTCTAATGGAGGCCTGACTGCCTGAAATTCACATTACCGAGCAGGCTGGCCTCCAGCTGTTAATGATTCTCCTACCTCTTCCTGAGCACTGGGCAGGATTACAGATATACCTGGCTATGAAAGGGTCTTAAATATGGGAAAGCTATATTCCCAAAGATGTTCATTGAAAATATAAGACAACGAACTGGAAGCAACATACGATTATCTTTTAGGACTTTTAAATACACACACATATACAATATTATGAAGACCATACAACAAAAGTGATTATAAATCTATTTCCCATTTTACCACTAATTATAACATCCTAAGAAAAAGTAAAAAGAAATTCCCAGATATGACAGCAGTTTTACTGTGTAACAGGACAGTGTGACTTACTTTCCTTGATTCTAAAAGGTATTATGCTTATTTTAAAATAAGCCCAGCAGGAGCTGGGTAGTGCACGCCTACAATCTCAGCCCAGGGAGCCCGGGCTCTACAGCAAAGTCAAGGTCTGTCTGGGCTACAGTGATCTCAGAACAACAAAAACGAATAGAAATCCAGTCTCACTGTGTAACCTGAGGTAAAGCGCATGCATAGCGCAGCACAATGTTCAGGTGTAGTCGTCAGTACTGAGCACTAACTAGCCAACAAATGGGGGCCAGGGGCGAGTGTGGGACTGTTTGATTACACACGCAATGGATTCATCTGCATTCTTCCTCCTTCCCACCATTCCTTCTTTCTTGGTCCCCACTGGATTCTGAACCTAAGGGTCTGTCTATCCATGCTGAGCATAGACCTTGCTGGTTCCCTAAACCAAAACTCCTGCGTAACTCCCCACCACCCCAGGCTTTGGCATATGAATTCACTTAATTTGGTGGAATTATTGGTAAAATTGGGAGTACTGCTATCCATAAAGCGAAGACAGTAAAAAGTTTGCCCAGGATGGAGATTTTTCCATTAGTAGCAGGATAGACTGGAAAGTTGGACTAAGACAGATATTAAGAAACCCTGTAATTAGGGCCTGTAAGAGGGGTCAATTTGTAAAGGTGATTGCCACCATACCTGACGACTTCAATTCAATCCCCAGGACCCATAGGATATAAAGGAAGAACTAAGTCTCATCAACTGTCCTCTGCCCCCCACATATGTGCACACACAAATACATCTAAGTTTTAAAAGAAGTACTAGAATTAATGCTTTTATTTCTTTTATAAAACAAAGAATCATAAATACCCAACTTTTCTTCCTATGTACATTTTTTTCTTCCTGAAGCACTTAAATGGTTTAATATTGTTTATTTACTCATGTTCATGAGGAGAAGAAAGCAAGGTTCGAGAAATCACCAAGTTATGAAGCTGCATAAGCAAGCTGGCATGATGAGCTGGCTCAGACAGGGAAGGATTACATCTAAGTTTGATCTTGAACTTCAAGGGCTTTGGCAATTCCTCTTCCCAATTCCCGCTCATATAACAAGCCAAGAAATTGCCAGATGTTTGTTCCGGTTATCTTTAAAGTGCAACCACCTCTGTGACTCCTGGAGCGCAGAATCACTAAGAAATGAGACAATTCACTGTCGCTTTGGTGTTACCCACAAAATCTTTCTATTTAGTGGCTTTGTTTTAATAATCTTTGAAAACAAATAAGGCTATTGTGGAACAACTGCAATATCCATATCGTAATGGAATACAGCCATACAATCCTGGTACGCAATGTATGGTTTGTATAGGTCCTGAACAAACAGCAGGACACACGAGAATAAGTTGACCCCTGTTTAAGAGCCAGGTGCAATAGCTGGCATCTACAGTCTCAGCAATGGGGAGATTGAACCAGAAGGACGGGGGTGGGGGGGTGGGGGGGATGTTTAACAGCTAGCATGACCTACACTGTAAGATCATATCTGGAAGTAAAAAGAAAGCAATGTGTTCAGAGCACAGTGGCTTACCAAGTGTCCTCTGTGGACTTCATCTGTAACACAGAACTTGCTAAGTACACTAGCCAGCAGTATAATGGAAGTACAAAAGCTAGGTTTGCTATTTACAGTTCCATTACCTAGCTAGCCAAGTTCAAAAGCTGAAATGTAAATTTTGTTCTTGCAGTGCAAATCTTTTAAAAAAATAAGTTTGGGGCCAGACGTTGTGGCACATACTTCAATTCCAGCACTCTGAGAGTAGAGATAAGCATATATCTCTAGGAGTTTGAGGCCAGCCTGGTATACATATTAAGTTCCCAGGCCAGTCAAGGCTATATAGTGAGACCTTGTCTCAAATATGAAGTTTCATTGACACAGTTCACATAACATAAAATGCACCCATTTTTAAGATTTTTAATGTTTATGTATTATGCATGGGTATTTTGCCTACATGTCTATACATCATGTGCATGCAGAACCCATGGAGGCAGAGGGACATGGACCCTCTGGAACTGTAGTAGGTTATGAGTCACCATGTGGGGTGCTGGGAACTAAGCCCAGGTCCTGTTACACACTTTGAAAAGTACAGTAAACTGTCTTCAGTGTAGTCATAGTTCCGAAATCACACACGAGCATTTCTGTTTGTTTGATGTTTGGGGGGTGGGGTGGGTAGGGGGAGCTGGAAGGGTTCAGACAGGCTCTTGCATAGCTCAAGCTGGCCTGGAACTCTACAGGAATCTGAGGCTGGCCTTCAACTCCCACTCCTGCTTATGCCTCACAGTACCGAGATTAAAGGTGTGTACCACCATACTTGGCTAATTTTACATTTTCCCAAAAAGAAACCCTGACGTCACTACCCACTTCTAAATTAGTCATTATTGTGAGTTTAAATGACTGCCATACAGGTTTCCAGTGAGCACTGGATAAATATTCAGACAATAATTCAGAGGATAAATAACATGACAAATGATACCCAATTCCCTACCCCTTCACTCTGACTTTTCAATTCCAAACTTTCATTAACTGCTTATGGACTAATTCTGCATATATATCCTCAGCATGTCAAACCAAACCATGTCTAAACACGGATTATCATCTCCCCTACCAAACCTGTTCTTCTTGAATTATCTTTTATTTATTGCCCAATCTTCCCACTCAGCTGCAAATTTTACCTAGCAGTGCCTCTCATCCTACATGTTTTAATAATCCCAGCAATTAATAATAACCAGACCCCAAAGTGACTCCTGTGATGCTGTTTAGATTTCTCAGTATCTTTCTGCTTGTCACTCTCCATATGCAGTTTAGTATCTCAGAATAATGGCCAGCCCTTAACGGTAAACCTCTTCACTGACATACTCCTCCCCCCACTGCCCCCCCAAAAAAAACCTTAGAAATTGTGGGATTTACCTAAATTTGACACCTACTGGGATACAAAGCTCAAATTAGAACCACATTTTCTGATGCTTGGCTGCCCTGTATCTGCCACAAAGTGTAATTTCTCAACGCCAAACACCCAGAATTGCGCGTTTTGACCTCAAACTATGTTTTATTCTCTTTACATATGTTCCACTGATCTTTGTGTCTAATGTAATGTAAATGTATGAACTCTTAACCCCAAATCAATAATATTTCACTCCCAAATGGTTCCTAAGTACATCTCAGAGCCTCATGAGCAAGTGAGATAAAGTTTAATAAACTAATTGGATCGTCTTCTTTTGAGAAACTTCAGAGAACAAGTTGAACGAGCAAAACACATCCTGGCTGCAAACACTCGCTGCCCACACACGGGCCTGAGGTGACAGGCAAAGGAGACCCCAGAGGTCCGGCTCTGGTCCGCAGACGTCCCTTCCCTATTCCAGCCCAAGGCAGAGAGTGGACCCAGGAAAGGTGCCGGCAGCCCTGGGTGAAACGCGGGCAGGGCACCGCTGTCAACCCTTCCCGCCAGCACAAAGGCCTCAGCCGAAGGCCCTTAGGTCTGCGGGCGGGCCCAGCCGCGGGTGCAGTCCGGAGCCTCCGCCCGGGGGACTCGCTGACTCCCGCGTTCTGGGGGGGCAGGCTGGTCTCCAAGCTCCCTCCCTCAAGAACAAGCAAAGGAGGAGAAACGGTGCGCCCCAGATCCCCAAAGGGGTTAGGGCCGCAGCCGCCGGGCTTCGGACCGGTCGCTCCCCGCCCGCTAGACGCCTGGGGGAGTCTGGGGGGACGGCTTCCTTGCGCCCTTCGGGGGCGAACCCGGCTCTAGATCCCCAGACCCCATAAGTGGCTTCCTTTCTCGGCGGGACCACCTACCCGAGCGGGGGTGGCTACACTAGCCTGGAGCTCACCTTCCAGTCTCGGGCAGCCGTCCGTCCGTCAGTCAGCCCCGAATCCCGTCCACACACGGCGTCTTCCGGCTCCCGCCGGAAGCAGCTCCAGAGCGGGACAGGAAGTTTGGCCGCCCCCCATCAACATACCCACTCGCTTTCTTCTCCGCCCGCGGGTGTTTCTCAGGAGGAGGCGCTGACTCTTGGGCCGCTGCTTGAGAGCGATCCTTCGCTCCCCGCTACATACACACGCATACACAGCCCGAGACACACACAGGGTTCCCTCCCGGCCGAGGAACCGCAGCGCCCCGTCCCCTCCTGTCTGCCCTTCAGGGTTCTCAGGTCCGCGAAATCTGAAACCAGGTCAGTGCAGTCTAGCCGTGACGTCACTGCCTTCCCGCTGAGCGGAGCTGTTCAGCAGGGGCCGCGGCGGCTGGGATGGGTGAGACGGCGCGGGGTGGAGGGTAGCTTTCTCCGGAGCTGAGGACCTGTGACAGCTCCCGAAACACCAAAAGCCCATGAAGAGCACCTGAAATGTTCATGGCCCAAAGAGGGACCTGGAAATCAAGCCTTGCATTGCCCCTAGGACTGGGTGTGAATTTAGGCACACGTACAGCGTTAGAAACATTTAAGAATTCTCCAGAGATCTTGGATGCACTGACTGAGGGCTCAGATAACTAAGTTCCAAGCTGGATAATAGTTCTTGTTGAAACTTTCGAGTTTGACTGCATGAAACTTAAGATCTGCAGTGGTGGCACACGCCTGTAACTCCAGCAATCCCAGTACTCCAGGAGTTCCCGGTGAACGAGGGCTACATAGTTGAGACCTTGTCCAAAAAAACAAAAAACAACAACAACAACAAAACATGATGCGGTGTGGAAGAGTAGGGGACTAAAGATAGTGCCTGTGAGATATAATGTTCTCTGAAGGCGCTCATTTTCAAGTTAGAGATAAGCCAGGAGTCTGGATGAGCTAGGGAGTCATAGTTTTGGTACAAAATGTTCCGGGAGAAAACATTTCCTCGATACAGTTTGTCCTGCGCACTGAGAAGCATGACTGTGATCCCATTTGAGGATGGCCATGACAAGGACAACTGGCCTACACAGTATCTGGGACAAAAATCTTGGGGTGGCAAGGAGATGTTTACTAGGAGCTAAAATCCTAAAATTTAAGAAAGGATTAAAAAACAAAGATTTACCAGTTACCACTATATGAAGAGATGAAGAACTGTTCAGAAAGAAAAACTGGGGTCCAGAGAAAGTATGTAAAACAAGGTTAGAACGCTGCAAAATTTGATTTAGTGGCTGCTAATTTGTTTTGCCTCTAAAATATATTGACTGTAAAAAAAAAAAGTGGTCATAAGTCATACTCAGAAAACATCTCCAGTTTTATTTTTCTAAAGGTTGAGAAAATTAAGAAAACAAATGTGATACATCAGTATATCTGGAATAGTCATGTCTATAACCATTGGTTAATTTACTTAATCCTATAGCTTTCTGGAGCTTGATTACTTGGGGCTTGTTGTGGGAAGGTACCATTGGGGATTGACCTCAGAGCCCCTAGAGTACTGATCAGTGTTCTGCCCTGACCACTCCGACTCACTTTCATCAGTGAAACTCTTAGTGATGTTTATATCTATTAGTTCTCCAAAGTATAAGCCCAGAATGGGGATACAGGCCTTTAACACTGGCACTCGGAGGCAGACAGCCAAGTGGATATCTTTGAGTTCCAGGCCAGCCTGGATTACATAGCAAGCTACCTAACAGACTCTTGTCTTTAAAAAAAAATTCCTAAAATAAACACAAGCTTTTATCAGCACGTAGTAAGTTGTTAGGCTTGCTACTCAATTAGTTGTTTGGCAGAACACAAACATCATCCCTGGATGTAAACCTTGTCTCTGGAGACTCCCAACCACTCATTTATCTTCTCAGACCACTCCCAGCCCAAAACGTCCTACCCCAAACTGTTCCACAATCTGTAAATACTCCCAATGCTGCCCGAAATCCTATGTACTTATGCCATTAAGTACAGACAGGCTGGAGAGGTGGCCAACACTAAGAGCATCTCCTGCTCTACCAGAGGATCTGCATTCTAGAACCCAGCACTCACATGGTGGCTTCAGACTCTCTCCAGTTCCAGGGGATCCAATGCCCCAATACCCTCTCCAGCCACTCTCCACTGTAGGCACCAGACATGCATGTGGTGTACAGACAAACATTCGGGTAAAGACTTTTAAAGTCTCTCATCAAAAATATGGAAAGGCTTTCTCAATTCTAATACTCAGTTTAAGAATGGTAAAAATGTTACCAGTTCAACAAATGTTAACTGCTTCTCACCTTAGAATTCGTAGACTGTTTATTCAGTTCTAAAAGTAATTTAAAGATATATATATATATATATATGATCCACTAATAGTTGGGGTTAAAAACCACCCAGGTTTTTTAAATATTTGATACAAATATATGTAATATTAATTTTCACAAACAAAATTAGCCACATATTAGTGAGTGACAGCTGCCTGGCATCCCAGCAGGCTCAGCAGTGGGAGACCTGAGGAGTCAGTCCAGCCTGAGCTAAACTAACAGACCCATCTCCAAAACAATATTATTAGTTATTATAAGAAAAATAATCAGGCATAGTGGTACATGCCTACAATTCCAGGACTTAGGAGACAGAGCCCCAGGATCACAAGTTGGAGGCCAGTGTGGATGTCATATAGAGATCTTGCCTCAAAAACAAAGTAAAAAAGACAGAAAAACAAGTAATACTAACTTCAATCTAGTGTGGCATTGGTTCTCAACCTTCCTAATACACCCACCCTTTAATACAGTCTCTCATGTTGTGGTGACCCCCAACCATAAAATTATTCGGTTATTACCTTATAACTGTAATTTTGCTGTTATGAATAATAATGTAAATATCTGTTATGCGAGATATCTGATATGTAACTCCTCCGGAGGGGCCGTAACCCACAGCTTGAGAACTCCTGTATTATGGCAGGCAATCACATGTTAAATGTAGAGTGAATATGATATGGAAGATAAAGTGGTTATACAACAAAGAAAATATTATCACACTAGAATCAAGAACTATCTGTACAGAAAGATTATTTTTAAATGCATGTTAAGAATCTTTGTGGGAAGTGAAAAATGGAGGGCTTCCTTGATGAAGACACACCAAGACTACAGAGAAGAATCTTCTGAAATGCAGACGATCTGTTTCCCTACGTTGCCCCCTGTCATCATGGACTGGAATGCAACTGAAAGAAAAACAAAACTTGTTGTCTGAAAAGAGAAATGTTACTATATGTCTGTTAGAAGTCTAACATATAAAATTAGTTTGAATAATTTCTTCTGTGATTTTACTTTTAAGGTGTGTTTGTTTGTTTGTTTGTTTGTTTTGTGGCTGGGTGGTGGTGGTGGTGGTGCATGCCTTTAATCCTAGCACTGAGAGTTTGAGGCCAGCCTGGTCTACAGAGTGAGTTCCAGGACAGCCCAGACTAACCAGTGAAAGCCTGTTGGGGGATGTGGGGGGTATTTTTATGTGGAGCTGGAGAGATGGCTTAGTGTTTGAGAGTGCTTGTCACTCTTGCAGAGGACATGGGTTCAGTTCTCAGCATTCACATGATAGCTTACAACCATTCCTATTCCTGGCAGCAGCTCTAGAGGATCCAACACTGTCTTCTGAACTTAATGAGCACCATGCATGCATATGGTGTAGACCAGGCTGGCCTTGAACTCATATAGATAGATCCACCTGTTTCCGCCTCCTGTGCTGGAATTAAAGGCATGCAACACCATCACCCAGCTTCTCTATGGTTTTTGGTTTTGATTTGTTTTATTTAATACTACATACAGAAGAAAACGCTCATGGTGTATGCATGAAAACCAGCGTTCTGGAGTTAAGCTAGAGGATCGTGAGTTAAGGCCAGTCTGGGCTATAGAACAAGACTCTAAAACAACCAGAAAGAGGTGGGCAGGAGAGAGCACACTGCCTCCCTCAGATACAGTCTATATCTTAGAAACCTAGGGAAAGTTCCATTGAACAGTGAGCTTGGATGTTGGGGACCTGCCCCAGGCTGGCCTGAAGAAAGAATTAATGCATTTTGAAATGTGAGAAAAGGAAGAGGAGAGGGAAAGGAGATCTCGCTTCAAACAAACACAGACAAAAGGTACAAGTAAGATACAAAGCAATCCAATCAACATCCTGAAAAGCTGTGGCTGGGCTGAGGACACAGCTCAGGCAGTAACGTGCCACCTGCCTAGCCTAGGAGCAGCTGAGTTAACCCAGCACTGCATACAGGGATTGTGATTCTTACCTGTTGTTCCTGGGGCAGGACGGTAAAGAGTTCAGGATCATCCTAGCTTTACTGAAAGAAACCTAGCCTCCAAAAGACTGAAAAATAACAAGAACCCCACTGCTGTTTAAAGGGGACGTGTCTAACCTGTATCCATAACAGTACAGACTCTGAGTAAAGGCAAATAAATATGGGGCCAAAATGTCAGCAAAAACAATTTAAATAATTCAGAATGTTAGAAACTTAACAAGCTTTATGAGTAAATACAGCATATACTTGTTAAGCCAAATGAGTAAAATTTATGTTGAAATACAAAATCTCAGTTTGGAATATATTAATTTTTTTTTCAAAAAAGGAAAAAATCAGTTTGCTTTAAGCCTTTTCATTTGAAATGAACAAGAGAATGTCTAAGTCTATGTTAGGCAAAAAAGAAAACAAAAGTGGGGCTGGTGAGATGGCTTAGTGGGTGAGAGCACCCGACTGCTCTTCCAAAGGTCCAGAGTTCAAATCCCAGCAACCACATGGTGGCTCACAACCATCCGTAACAAGATCTGACTCCCTCTTCTGGTGTGTCTGAAGACAGCTACAATGTACTTACATATAATAATAAATAAATCTTTAAAAAAAAAAAAAAAAAAAAAGAAAACAAAAGTGGAATTTAGAAATCTTATTAATCTTATGTCTGAGGAATTTAATCTGAGAAGTTACCTAAAGCCTATAAAGCTCTCGTAGTGCTTATGTTTTATAAGCTGAGAAGCCAAAGCAATACTTATATAGTACATGACATTGTACTTGGACTATGAAAACTGCCTCTTGATGTGGTTGAATATAGCATGTCAGGCTTGCTTTGCTTAAGGCTTGCTCCTCAGCCGTACTCTTTAGGAGGTTCTGGGAGCTTTAGGAAGTGGGACTTAGCTGGAGAGAGTAGGTCACTAGAGTTGAGCCCTTCCTTTCTGTCTTCTCAGTTTCCTGTCCACCATGATGTTAAAAGTGCCGCATGTACTCCCATGATGATCTGCCCTACCTAAGTGCACGGGCCACGTGACCATGAACTGAAGCCTCTAAAATCATGAGCAAAACAATTCCCTAACATTTTATTTTGGGTATTTTCTCACAATGATAAAAACGTAACTCATACAAATAGGAAATATCACTAAAGTCAACTCTAATGATATTGGATTGCAATCATTTAGAAAGCCTACATATCTAGGACTGTTTACAGGGAAGAGATAATTCCATTTTGTTTGTTTTATTTTTAAGACAGTCTCACATAGCTGAGAATGACCTTGGTTGGCCGTGTTGCCTGGGGTTACGGTGGTTGCTACTATGGGTGATCCGTTTGTGCTTCATTCATGGCACACAAGCACTCTACCCACCAGCCTGCATCCTCAGCCCCAGCAATAAGTTGTAACAAGAAAGTAAGATGGGTGTGGTGGCAAATGCCTGTAATTCCAGCACTTTCAAGGTGAAAGCAGGATCAGGAATTTAAGGCCAACCCAGCTTCAGCTGCCAATTAAGTTTAAAACCAACGAGAGAGAGAGAGAGAGAGAGAGAGAGAGAGAGAGAGAGAGAGAGAGAGAGAGAGAGACGGAGGGAGAGGGAGAGGGAGAGGGAGAGGGAGAGGGAGAGGGAGAGGGAGGGGGGAGATGGTGGGGGAAGAAGATACAGAGATACGGCGTGGTCTGAGAGGCCTTGCCTGGCATCCCCCCTGGCTGCATAGACAAAAGCACAGTGTTTCCGCTGACACTGGTCCCCTGTGCTTCTAAAAAGGGGGAGAAGAGTAGCTCGGGGTTAGCACAGTGGGGAAATGTGTGCTCAATGTGCACAAAGCCATAGGCCCATTCTCTAGAACAAAAGAAAAACACCTGAAAGGTAGTGTTAAAAGAAAACCCACTCCATGTGTTGAACACATATATGAAATCAATCTTTATTCATCTTACCTCCCATGTTTTCCAAGCCCTTTGCCATGGTCTCCTTGACCTGTAAATCACAATAGCTAGATTTAGGGCTAATGGTTTCCATAAAAGGAAACAATACTGTTCAGAACAGTAATATCCTATATTCCATTGTCTAATCTTTCTAAAAAAACATTTTGTTTTTTCCATTCATTTGTTTTGTGGGTGGGTGCACACGTGTCATTCAGAGCATGCAACTTGCAGATCCTTTTTCTCTCCATAGAGCAGGCTGGCCTCAAAGGCAAAGAAGTCAGACCGAGTCTGCCTCCCAGGTGAGGTTTAAAGGCCTGCGCTACAGGCTCAGCTGCGTTCTTTCTGTACTTAGCAGTGAGTGTCCATACTTCCTGAGCAATTTTACAGTCCCATCCCGCCCCAGCCCCTCTCCAGCCCACGTTAAACAAACTGTACACCCAGGTTTTGTAGCAGAGAAGGACCTTGAATTATGATCCTCTCCTGCCCTCACCTCCCAAGTGCTCGCATGACAGGCCTGTGCCACTGTACCAGTTTTACTTTCTGCTTCATGCATGCTAAGCATGTACCCTACCAAGTTACACCCCCAGTCCATAAAGACCCTCTTGGAAAAAATTATCTAAGTATACACATATATAATCATTCTCAAGTTTCAAGAACATCTTATCACAGATTAATAATTTCTTTTTTTTTTTTTTAAAGGTGTACTCCACCTCTACTCCTGGTGGAGTTTCACTTTAAAAAAAAAATGTATGTATGTATGTATGTATGTATGTATGTATGTATGTGTATTTATTTAATGTGAGTACCCTGTAGCAGCCTTCAGACACACCAGAAGAGGGCATTGGATCTCATTACAGATGGTTGTGAGCCACCATGTGGTTGCTGGGAATTGAACTCAGGACCTTCTGAAGAGCAGTCAATGCTCTTAACCACTGAGCCATCTCACCAGCCCCCAGATTAATAATTTCTAATTTTGCCCAACAGCTAAAAGAGATGTGGGAATAACCACAAGAAAAAAATATTAAAAGGATATTTACTGAACTCTATAGAAATCATAAGGAAATAGGTTGTATGAAACCAAAGTAATATAACACATTAGTGAGCTTACAGCTGTACTGTACTTTCTAAAATGCAGTAATGACTCATTCTAGTTATATAAAATTTAACACATTTCCATAAAAAAAAGATTATCCAAAGACAGTTCTGATATGTGCCTATATGACTTTTAAGAAAGCACAGTTTCTGGGGCTGGAGAGATGGCTCAGCAGTTAAGACTGCTGCTCTCCCAGAGGACCCAGGTTCAATTCCCAGTTACCCAGATGGCATCTCACAATTGTCTGTAACTCCAGTTCCTGGGGACTCTGACACCTACTTCTAGCCTCTGTGAGAACCAGGGCAAGCAAGTGATACACATACATTCCTGTAGACAAAACATCTATACACATAAAATTGAATTAATTTAAAAATTCAGAATTTCTAAGTACAATTCATAAATATTTTTTAAATTAATAAACACTACAAATTTAGATTTCAGGAGAAACTGCTATTGATTTTATAAATAACCTATGGAAAATAAAGCTTAGTTGTTTAAACGAGCCAGGTGTGGTGGTGTGAGCCTTTAATCCCAGCAGAGGCAGAGAGGCAGGGCGCAGGGGTACGGGGGTGGGGGGCGCCGGGGGCACAGGGGCATAGAGCAGAGGCAGAGGCAGGACGAATTCCAGGCCAGCTTGGTCTACAAAGTGGATCCAGGACAGCCAGGGCTGGTTACACTGAGAAATCCTGTCTCAAAACAAAAACTGTTTAAAAGATTTTATTTTTATTTTATGTTATGAGTGTTTTGCCTACATATATTTATGTATGTACATCTGTGCACCACTTTGTCCCTGTAGGGCCAAGAGAGGTCACTGGATTCCCTGGCACTGAGTTAGTTAGAGACATTTAGAACCAAATCCAGGTCCTCTGCAAAAGCAGCAAGTGCTCTTAGCCACAGCAGCGTCTGCCGTCTACAGGCCTGAGCTTAATAAAAACTGCAAAAGGCGATAAAAGGGCTCCGCAATCAGATCAGTCACTGGGAGGGAATTTACTCAGAGGTTGACTTTCTGAAGTGTGTGTCTGTGAGTATGTGCATGGGAGTGCGGCTGCTTAGGGGTTGCAGAGAGGGTCACAGAGCCCTGGAGCTGCAGTCACAGCCACTGTGAGCAGCCTGACATACCTACTGGAGAACAGTGTTGGGTTGGTCCTCCGTAAGAGTACTGTGTGCTCTAAACCACTGAGCCATTTCTCTAGCCCATCTTTTCTAGGAATTCATAGTAAAATAAAAGCATGCCAAATGTCAGAAAAATATATACATTTATAGTTAATAAATAGAAGTTCAGGCTGGGGATGTGGCTCAGTTGGTAGAGCACTTGGTTAGTCCTGGGTAGAGCATGCCTACAATCCTCACACTAGTGAGGAAGAGGTAGTAGGCTAAGGGCTGAAGGTCAAGTTCAAGGCCAGCTTGAGCTACGTGATACCTGGTTCAAAGAGCAAAAGTTTTACCTTTAGCTTTCCTTCTTTAAACCACTGACTCAGCTGTAGAATTCCAGGCTCAAATTTATCTTTATAATTTAATACCGTAAATCTCTCTCTGTAAGTAGAAAATAAAAGAATTAGAGAACTTTCAAGAGGGAGAACCCAAATGGTAATATCTTGTTAGTCTTTAAGGGAGCATTTAACCATGCTGAGTCTGGTCAAATACAGTTGTAGGTGTAGTTAAGGTGGAAGTACACTAACTTTGCCTGTTTATCTCTGCTTATCTCTACAAGCTATTTGACAACAGCATTGTGATTTTTCCTTTGTGGCTAACATTCTTTCCCTGTCCTCACAGGATTTCATACAGTCCAAACCAGAAGTATTAGTTGTCTGAGGATAAGTGAACCAAGATTTAAATATTGAGCTTCCTTAAATATATACTTTTCAGTTTTATTTAATAAGAAAGAACCTGTAACTGAGTACATTTCACATCCATGTACTTATTATCTCCCCAGCCCAGCCCCCGTGAAGGTAGCAGTGAGGACAGAGGTGAAGGGCACACCTTGTGATGTTTCGTTCCTTCCGGATGGCTTCTACTGCAGGGGGCAGTGGAGGAGGGTAGGGCACATCGTTACTGTACTGAGAAATCTGACCACACAGGATGATGTGGCTGTTCTCATTCATCTGTGGAGAGGACGCTGATGATTAGACCTGGACACCTTGCCAATTGATGGATTTATGACTAATCAATGAAAGCCTACTTAACCATCACACTTCGTTGCCAATTAATTGCATTTGTTTTGAAGATTTTCCTATTTAGAAGTATTTTAAAATTTTAATTTATTTGTTGTACCTGCATGAATTTTCTGTTCACCATATGCTTTCAGACCTAGAGCTGAAGTTCTATGTGCACTGAAATGTTAACAAGAACAGTTAGTTATATTAGTTGTCACTGACACTGACCTTGCTACTCTTATTAGTAGTCATATATTTCTATTTTAAAAGCTTTACTATTTTTAATTATGTATGTATGTATGTATATATATGTATGTATGTATGTATGTATATATATATATGGGTCTGTGTGTAGGAACTATAACAGGGCCCCAGACCTCAGCACAACTGACTCTATGATGGAAGTACCATTCAGGCTGTAAAACTCAGCACTTTGACAGCACCACCTGACAAAAATGAAAACAGAGACCTAATCCATCAAAGTCTACAATCCTGCTTTTGGCTTCTTAGCTTTCCTTCTGACTAACTGTTCTTGTTAACTGAACTATATCAATTTAGGATATGGTTTTTATGCTTAAAAGCTCACCCTGAGAAAGGCTCAGGGCTACACTAGGATCCTAAACATGTTATGTAGTTGGTAGCCAGCTAATAACAGACTTTCTATCGACTTAAACCAATGTCCCAGTAGTCTTCTCTGCTGGACACCCCACAACAGATACATGCATATAAGGGCAAGTGCCTGAGGAGGCCAGAAGTGTCAGTCCTCCTTGGAGCTGGACTTATAGGTGTTTGAGCTTCCTGACTGACATAGATGACATAGAAGCTGGGAATCAAACTTAGGTCATCTGCAAAAGCAGTACACACTCTCAACCTGAACCATTCTCTGGCCCAGTAATATATCTCTTTAGATTTAAATAATTTAATCTCCGGGGCTGGCGAGATGGCCCAGTAGTTAAGAGAACCGACTGCTCTTCCGAAGGTACTGAGTTCAAATCCCAGCAACCACATGGTGGCTCACAACCATCTGTAACGAAATATGATGCCTTCTGGAGTGTCTGAAGACAGTTACAGTGTACTTACCTATAATAAATAAATAAATAAATCTTTAAAAAAAATAATGTAATCTCAACTGCAGGTAATTTTACATATAGTAAATTCTTATTCTCAACTGTTGATATTTTACTACATTATCAATAAAAATATATAACACTTATAATCTATGAAAACAATCTCCCTACTCAACTCAGGGTTATGGCTATGAGGTGACTGATAGATGGTGATCAGGGTCTCACCATTTCAAAACTGCAGCTCTTAATTTTTCACAACAGTAAATTAAAGGTAAAAATATTATATTGCTAGTTAGGAGCTGAAATTCAGAATACAAATGTGCAATCAAATGAAAGTATCAATAAAATCTTTTGTATAACTTAAATACAAAATGATAATGCAATCTTTCAAAATGAGCCTTGTAGTTTTATAGCTCCCCCTCTGTATCAAACAAAAGTAGATCACAATAAATAAATATTATTTTACATTAAGTAATCTGTAACATAGTAGAGATCTGTAACAGAGACGAATCAGCAGACAACCTGACTTATCACCGCGTTGCTGATGTCACCTCCAACATTGTCAAAGTAGACATCCACTCCGCCCGGGCACGCTTCTCGCAGCTGCTCTGCCACATTCCCTGTTTTGTAATTAACTGCAGCATCAAACCCCAGCTCTGAGGTCAAAAAGAGACATTTCTCCTGCGTTCCACAAATTCCCACCACTCTGGAACAGCCAAGCAGGTGGCCAATCTGGGGAGGAAGTTTTTGAAAATTAAATGACTTTATATTCACACAGACATAAAAATGTCAAGTATACAAGATATTATTGCAAGTAAAAGAGAGTATTTATCCTGGATAATTTTTATGTCAGCTTGACACAACTTCTGAGAGGAGAGAACTTCAATTGAGAAAATGCCTCCATAAAGTTTAAGTGTAGTGTATTTTCTTAATTAGTGTTTGAAGTGGGAGGGCCCAGCCTATTGTGAGTGGTACCACCCCTGGGCTGATGGTCCTAGAGTCTATGAAAAAGCTAGTACAATAGTACTCCTCCTTCTCTGCATCAGGTCTTATCACTGGGTTTGTACCATTTAAGTTCCTGCCCTGACTTCCATCAGTGATGGACTGTTACCTGGAAGTAGAAGCAGAATAGACTCTTAGCTTTATTTTGGTCATAATGTTTCATCACAGCAATATTAACACTTAGTATTTGTCACAATTTAGATTTGATGACAGTGCTTTTAACTTTAAAAAAAATTGGTTTGTTTTTTTTGTTTTTGTTTTTGTTTTTGTTTTTGTTTTTGTTTGAGACTGGGTTGTCTGTATAGCCCAGGTTGGCCTTGAATGCAGAGATCTACTACCTCTGCTTACCTGCCTTTGCCTCACAAGTGCTGAGATTAAAGGTGTGCACCACCACTGATTGTTTAACAAAAAATTTAAAGCATTACTATCCACACCTCTGATCCTAGCACAAGGCAAGAGTATCTCTATGAGTTCAAAGCCAGCTTGTTCTGAGTTCTAGGACAGCCAAGAGAACATGTACCCCAAAATAAACAAAACAAAAAAACAAATACTGAGGGCAGATAATGTGATCCTTAAAAAAACAAAACAATAAAATGTAGTTTAAAATTCAACCTTAATATAAGTAATGAGACCCAAAGTATCACTCTTAAAATTCAATAATTTTCAGGGCAGTGAAGAACACAAATTACTGCTAAAATATAGTATTCTATTTCCCATACTATAAAGGCTACTGTGTCTGTTACTTTCTGTTGCTATGATAAAACACCAGAAGCAAAAGCAGCCTAAGGAAGAGAGATTATGGTTTCAGATGAACAAGAGTCCATCATGGTGCTGGTGGCAGGAGCAGGAAGTAGAAATCATACCTTCAGCCACAAGCAGGAAGAGGAAAGCAACTGTAGGATGAGGCTATGAACTCTCAAAGCCTGTCCCCGTGACATGCTTCCCCCAGCAAGGCTGCACCATCTCCCCAAACAGCAGCACCAACTGGGCAACAAGTGTTCAATAGCAGAGGTTATGGGACATTCTCTTTCAAGCCCCCACAGCTGCTATGGTGGCTCATCTTGACTGTCCACTTGACAAGATCTAGCATCACCATCTAGCAAACCTCTGGGCATATCTGTAATGACTCATTAGGTTAACTGAAAAGGGAAGACCCACCACTAATGTGAGTGGTACCACCCATGGCCTGGGTCCCACACTGAACACACAGAAAGAAACGAGCTGAGTACAAGCATCCCTTGCTTTCTGTTTCCCGAGTGCTGATGCAATTGGACAGTCTGCCTTGGGCGCCTATGATCATGACTTCCGTGCCAGAAGAAACCACACCCTGGACCTGTGTACCAAGTACAACCCTCCTTGCTTGGGTCACCTCTGTCACACTTTATCACAGCAAAGACAACTAATATAGCTACTATTTATAAAACACTGCACTTTGTACAGTTCTTTCGGAACATTTACTGCATGCCTACAAATCAATACATGCTTTTGGCACTATTGTAATCTCAGCATGTTATGAGAGGGTGAGGGAGGAGGAACAGGAATTCAGGGCTAGCCAGGCAGACAAGTGACTGTGCCTCAAAATATAAACAAACAAACAACCTTCTTGAGGAAGAATTAAGATTTTTTTTTTTTAAATATGAGTTTGATTTTATGTTGTTTGGTGCGGGCAACGTAGAGCCTCATCCATGCTTAACAAGGGCTCTCACCACTGAACTACAACCCAAGACCCCTGTGGTAGTTTATAATTAGCCCCCATAGGCTTATAGGGAGTGGCATTATTAGGTGTTGTCACCATGGGGGTAGGCTTTGAGGTTTTATATGCTTAAGCTACACCTATCCTGGCTCAGTCTCCCTCTGCTGCCTGTTGATCAAGATGTAGAACTCTCAGCTCCTTCTCCAGCACCATGTCTGCCTGCAGCAGCCATGTTTCCTGCCAGACAATAATGGAGTGACCCTCTCAACTGTAAGCCTGCCCCAATTAAATGTTTTCCTTGATAAGCATTGCCATGGTCATGGTGTCTCTTTACAGCCCAACTAAGACAATCTGTTTGTCATTGTTTGTAAAGATGTATTTGTGTGTTTGGCTGTATGTGTGTATGTATGTATGTATTATGTACATGTTTGGTGCCTGAGAAGCAAGAAGGCAGCACTAGATCCCCTGACCTGGAGTTATAGAGTCCTAAGGCACTCTATGGGGCTGAGACCTAGACCTTGGTTCTCTGCAAGACCGGCAAATGCTCTTAACCACGGAGCCACCTCTCCAACCCTGCCTGTTTGTCTTTAATTCAATTACGGATAGATTGCTATGACTTTCATCCCTATATGGATAACAGAACTACTTTAACAATTGCCACATCATTTTATTTAACAGAGAGACACAAACCCCTGTATTTTCTATATTGTTGTCAACAAAATCTAAATAGGTAATAACACCTTTTCTGCCAACAATGTGTAAAAAGTAATGACATATGATCTTAAAAATTTGAAATAAGAGGGCTGGAGAGATGGCTCAGTGGTTAAGAGCACTTACTGCTCTTACTGAGTTCTGTTCCAAACACCAATATCAGGAGGCTCACAACTACTTGTAACTCTAGTTCCAAGGGATCTAAAACACAAACATATGTGCAGGCACTCACTCATACACATCACAAAAACAACAAATCTTTTTTAATTGAAATAATTTTTCTTTCACATGTCTATCCTATGTGATATACATTACATTATAGACATTACAGTCAGCCACATTCTCATTTCTTATCCCCTCCCATTCCTTCTGGAACTCCTTCTTCATCTTAATGCATCCCGCACCTACATTTGTTTGTTTGTTTGCTTGTTTGTTTTTTAAAAACCCATTACGTTGAATTAGTGTTGCTTGCATGTGCATGGGTGTAAGGTTATTTGCTGGCCAACTCCTAGAATACATTAATTACTTTTTATGAAAACATTTTATGTAATCCAAGCTGGGCTTGAACTCAGTAAGTAGCAGAGGATAACACTGAACTTCTGATCTTCCTGCCTCCGTTCCCTATGTGCTGAGATTATGGGTGTGCATCACCACACCACTGTATGTGGGGCTAAGGATCAAACTCAGAGCTTCATGCATGCTAGGCAAGCACTCTAGCAAATGAGCCATGTCACCGGCCCTTAGTTTTATATTTTAATTATTTGCACATAATTATGTGTTTAGATTATATACATGTATTATGTCTTCTGTTTTAGGAAAGTCAGGTAATTTTTGGAAACTTTACCTGCCCAGCCAAAGATCCACAGGCGCCTGCTGCTCCACTGACAACCATTGTCTGATTAGATCCAGCAGATATATGGCCTTTCTCCTGTACCCCAATCAAGGAAGTCAAGCCAGGCATACCTATAGCCCCAAGAAAATATGAAAGGTGTCCATCTACAAGTTGTGGGTCTACCTAAAATAAAAGACATAGATTTTAAACAACACTGAAATTAATGTTTTATTCCCCAACGACCTTCATGTTAAACTTTTATATCCCCTAAGTATAATGGATCAAGACTTTTAGGTGGTATTCGAGGTTAAATAAGGTCATAAAGCCGGAACCTAATACATGCATGCCATTAGAAGAAGGAACAGATGCAATATCCCTCACTGCCTGAAAAGGTATTTGCTAACACAACAAGTCCTTTTCCTGCAAGCTGAAAGAGACCTTGCCAGAAACTGAATGTTCCAGAACCTCAATCTTGGGTTTTTAACCTTTAGAATAGGAAGTGTGTCCCTGTTGATTAAACTACCCAGTCTGTGTAAACTCACACATAAAAAGAAAAAGCAATAAATATTCTCTTCACATTAACAAAACCAACTTTAACAGTTCTTACATAAACTATTTTTTGTGAATTCCCATGTATATACCAGCAGAGAAAAAAATGTGTACTAGGAAAATACAAGGCAAAGCCATAAGGTTTTTAAATCTCTGCAATTGCGAAGTAAACATAGATCTAAAATCCCAACTCATGGGCTGGAGAGATGGCTCAGCGGTTAAGAGCACTGTCTTGCTCTTCCAGAGGCCCTGAGTTCAATTCCCAGCAACCACATGGTGGCTCACAACCATCTCTAATGGGATCTAATGCCCTCTTCTGGAGTGTCTGAAGACAGCTACAGTGTACATACATATAATAAATAAATAAATCTTAAAAAAACCATCCAACTCATTTGAGCAGAGATACTAAGTAGGTAACTAAGCTGCTCCCAGAACCCATACAGTATGAAACTAAAATCCCAGCCTGGGGTGGGCTACATCCCTTCAAGTTGTTGGAAACAGACCCCAAAACAATAAAGGCAACTGCCATGGACGTTGGTTGCTCACCAGAACTAGATGGTGAGATCCTAGGGCCTGCTCAAGTGGCAAGCCACAGAGAAATCAGCTCTAGCTGAGCTAGAAGCTCCCTCTCCCTGTGAGGACTTCGTGCCATTTAAACTGCCGGGGGAAGAACGTCATCAGTACTTTCCTTAGCTGTGGACCTTGTCTGCAACAATACCAATCCTCTAGGCAAAATGTGTGTGGTGGTGCACAGTATAGCAAGAGTGTCACAGGTAACTAGCCACTTTCTGAGTGGATGTGAGGTCCAGTTCTGAAAGAAGGAATTTACATCTGGAACAATAAACCTGATCCGAAGCCTGTGGCCAGTGAGGCCACAGCTGTAACGGGGAGGCTACTGCATTTACTCTGCTAAGTAGACAAGCTGTGCCTGTCAGACTGCCTTCTAAATAATGTTTCTGCCCATCATGCTGCTGTCGGTTTTGGTCAGTCTCTTTGCAGTAGGCAGCAGTAACTGCATAGCCTCATAGCTGGTCAAAGCGCTGAGAGGAAGTGGCTGCTGAAAGCCCAGCCACAACTGAGACGTCAGCATCACCTACTCTAAAGATGAGAGCAGGAAAGGAGAGAGAGTAGACGCAATGTAGGAGCCATACATGAGGATAACATACTGTCTGCAAGGCATGGATGTCATGGCCGTGATCGTCCCCCTCAGAGCAGCTACGATTATCTACCTAAAACCTACACTTGATTGAGCTCGCCGACACCGTCTCATGGGAGGTAGGGGCTCACAAGCACCACTCCATGGGAAGTTATAGTCAGGCACGTGTATTTTTAGATACAAGTCTATGATTTAAAATGTAAAACTGAGAGCTGGTGATGAGGCTCGGTTGGTAGAATGCTTGCCGAGCATGCATAAAAAGCCCTGGACCCAACCCCTAATACCACATGGAAAAGAAACAGTTATGTACACATGTAATCCCACACAGGAGGCCAAGGCAGGAAGATCAGATCCTCGAGGTCATCCTCTGCTCCACAGTGAGTTCAAAGCCACCCCAGACTACATGAAACCTTTAATCAAATAGGTGGTAGACCATGTGGAACTGCAGAGATGGCTCAACAATTAAAAGTGCTGTCTGCTTTTCTAGAGGACCAGGATTTGATTCTCAGTACCCACATGGTGACTCGCAACCATCTGTAACTCGGGTTCCAGCGATCTGACACCCTCTTCTGGCATCTCCAGTATAAAGCATACAAGTGGTACAGACACACATGCAGCCAAACATCCATATACAAAAAGGTTTCTTAAAATAAATATTTAGGCTGGGCATGGTGGCACCATTCCTTTAATCCCAGCACTAGGGAGGCAGAGGCAGGTGGATCAAGCTGGTCTATAAAGTTCTAGAATAGCCCAGTTACACAGAGAAACTGTCTCAAATAACTGAAACCAAACAAATATAATCAAGATGAGGAGCATGACGACATTCGAAGGGTAACAGAAGGCGAGGGACTTGCCACTTCATTGCATTTTACAGTGCTGGTGACTAAACACAGGCTCTCACCCAGAACTAGGAAAACTCTGCTCCTCTGAACTACAACTCTAGCCTCGAGGCACTCATTGAAAGCAAATGAGGAAAGTCGTTTTAAGACAGTTACTCTTGACTGCAGGAACCAATACCTAGGATGCTCTGAGCTCCACAGGTGATGTGTAGACATCTTCCCTACAGGTGCCCTTCCTGTAAGACTTTGGTTGTAAGAATCACTACAATAGTTCCTTTTTGTTTTTAAGACAGGGCGTTACTATGCAACCTTAGCTGGTCTACAACTCACTAGTGCAGACTGGACAGGCCTGGAATTTGTGGAGATCTGGAGAACCATCTGCTTCTGCCCCTCAAATTCTAGGATTAAAGGTGTGTACCACCACACCCAGCTCTGCAATGGTTCTTATCACAGAGTTTCCAGGAGCGCTTCCTTCATGGTTGCCCAGTCCATTTTGTTAAGTGTGAAAAACTGATAATATTTATGCATTAGCAGCTCTCACAAACTAGTTAAGAATTTGTAATTATAAAAATACAATAATAAATACAATGTATTTCAAAGGTGCTAGTGGTGTTGGCCTGCACTGCCCCTGTGATCCCAGCACTGGAGAGGCAGAGGCAGGCAGATCTCTGTGAGTTCAAGGGCAGCCTGGTCTATCTAGTGAGTTCCAGGACAGCAGGGCTATGTAGAGGGATTATGTTTTTATTTTAAAATAAAAACAAAACAAAATAAGAAAAGAAAACTCTGAAGTATAAAGAAATAAAGTTATCATCTCTATTGATAGATCATTTAGGTCAAATTACATCAAGTTGTCAGTTTTATAGGACAAAAGAAGTACTGGCCATTTTACATGGCTCAATGACAGAAATCTGGATTTTGACATGAGATGACTTTCCTTTTTTGGGGGGGCGGGGGAGGGGGTTTCGAGACAGGGTTTCTCTGTGTAGTCCTGGCTGTCCTGGAACTCACTCTGTAGACCAGACTGGCCTCAGACTCAGAAATCCTCCTTCCTCTGCCTCCTGAGTGCTGGAATTAAAGGAATGTGCCACCATGCCCAGCCATGAGATGACTTTCAATCATCAAGTAAACACATTCTTCATATATTTAGCTATTTCTCAGGAAACTTTAGCATATATAACTATATGGAGGATTTCTAGTTCTTAGTATTAAATATTTTTAATATTATTTAATTTATATATGTGAGTACACTGTAACTATCTTCAGACACACCAAAAGAAGGCATTGGATCCCATTATAGCTGGTTGTGAGCCACCATGTGGTTGCTGGGAATTGAACTCAGGACCGCAAGAAGAATAGTAAGTGCTCTTAACCGCTGAGCCATCTCTTCAGCCCCCAGTATTAAATATTTGTATGCTTATAGTTCAGCTTTATATTATACATTCAATTTGAGATGATAATGTGCTTAGATGATGTCTGATAAAAAAAGACAAAGTAAAAAAAGACAAAGGCTTTCCACATTTTGGCACTGTTATATGTATTATTCGCATTATATTTTTATATTTGGCATTATTATTTCATATCACCTAAAAGAAAATGTCATTCCCTTTCTAACAAAATAATACAGATGCAGAATTAATTTTTAAAAAATCATAAAGTTTTATATTATACTTCACCTTTTCAAGGCCATTCCCATCTAGAATTGCCTTAGTTTGCCAGGGCCAGTAAAACGAAGTCACAAAATCGCCTTTAGTCAACTTCTGGTGCTTGCTCTCCTCTACAACTCCAATTCCTCCACCATCAGCCACCTGCGCCAGCTGCCACGGTGCCAAGTAGTCAGTGCCAGTGTCCTCGTTCATCTTACAGCGCTGGAGGGAAGACAGGTCTCACTAAGGCAAGGTTAATTTACCAACTGAAACCATGCAAGTCTCTCTTTCTCTACCCTGTTCTTTTTATTAATTATCTTTATTTCACATGTACTGCTAGTTTGCTTGTATCTGTGTGAGTATGTCAGGTCCCCTGGAACTGGAGTTACAGACAGTTGTAAACTGCTATGCAGGTGCTGGGAATTGAACCCTGGTCTTCTGGAAGAGCAGTCAGGGCTCTTAACAACTGAGCCATCTCTCCAGACTTTTTTTTTTCCCCCTGCAAAAATTGGGGAAAACATGTACCTGGCTTTTACCAGTAAAGAAATACAACTAAAAAGAAATTTAGATCTATTCTAAATTGGACTGTGGTAATCAAAACAGTATTGTTCTGGTATAAAAAAAGATACATAAATAAGGTCATTTTGATGGTTCAGCAGGAAAAAACACTTGTCTCCAAGTCTGAATTCAATCCCCAGAACACACATGATGGAAGGAGAAAAGAATCAACTCTCAAAAGTTGTCCTCTGGTCTCCCCATGCGAGCCATAGCAGTCATGAATGAGCACATGCAAGCACCCACACAAACACATACACATATATGTAATTTTAAAAAATTGAAAAATGAGTGGAATTCATTAAGGAAACCATCTAAAGGCCAGCTTTTCCTTTTGGAAGTTTTAAAGATGTGTTTGTACCATCAGCACTGGTGGGGCTGAGGGCTGGAGTCCAGCAGATCCTGGAGCTTGCTCACCAATCAGTCTGGCTGATCAGAATCCCCAGGTTCAGTACGGGACCCTGTCTCATAAAGTGGAGTGGGCCAGACGTGACTCAGACAATAAAGTCTGACAACCTGAGTTTGATCCCCGAGCCCACATAAACGAAGGAGAGAACTGACTCCATAGAGCTATCCTCTGACCTCCACATGTATGTCATAGCACATGCATGCTTGCACACAAATCACACATATGCACATACACACACATACTGATTTAAAAAATAAAGTGGGGCTGGAGAGATGGCTCAGTAGTTATAATTGATACAAATTATTTACAAATTCAAGGACCAAAGGAAAAACCCTCCAATTTATAAGTCCAGTGAGATGGCTTGGCGGGTAAAGGTGCTTGCTGCAAACACTGTCAGTCCAAGATAGATAACCAGGACTCAAATGGTAGAAGGGGAGCATAGACTCCAACCTGCAGATTTTCCTTTGGCCTCCATAAGTGTGCTGTGGCACATGTACACACACAAACACACACACACACACACACTAAAACTTTTTTATTACGGAGATAAGGGCTCACTGTAACTCAAGCTAGCCTCAAACTTTCGTGACCTTCCTGCCTCAGCTCTCCCAGTGCAGGGATGGCTGGGATGCAGGTATGAGGCACCATGCCCACTCATGGGCAGCTGATTTCCAACAAAGGTTCTATGAGCAAATACAGTCATTTCAACAAGTGGTACTGACACCATTGTATGTCTACCTGCAAAAGACAGAAGTTGAACCCTGTGATGATTCACCTGGGGGGTCAGTGAGGTTGTAGTTCAATGTTAAAGTGCTTGCCCAACATCAGACTTCCCAGGATGTTGGGGGGGGGGGGAAGGCAGGGAGAGAAAGACTTATTTTATATGTCTGACTAGATTAGAGAGGAGCTTACTTGATGCATAAAGTGTTGTTTCTAAGTATATCTGGGAAGAGAGTGTTTCCTGAGGAATCTGCATATAAAGTGGTGGGCTCAGTGGGTGAGATCTGCCCATAAGACGCAGTCTAGTCAAGTGGTCAGGAGCTGGATGGAAAAAAAAAAAAAAACACCTGGAATATGGATAACTCTGCCCTCCTCTCAAGTGGACCCCTTTCTTCTGTCCTTAGACCTCAGAGCTGCAGGCCCTTTGGTCTCGGGGACTTGCATTTCCAAGGGACAAGTGCAGCAGCCTCGTGGGGTCTCAAGAGTACTTACCATATAAGGAAACATTTTTATCTGTAAGTACGTATCAAGAGAAATGAAAGCAGTCTATATAAAATTTTGTACACAAATGTTCATAGCTTACCATGATTGCCAAATAATGGGATCAACCAAGGCTTTTATGATAGTGTCACAGTCCCAGCATGGAGGTCAGAGATAACTCACTCACAGGAGCTGGGTCTCCCCCTTCCACATGTGGGTGCTGGGGATCAGGGTTGGCACAAGTGCCTTTACTCACTGAGCTATCTCATTACCCCATGAGAGAATTTTTTCATGTTATTTTATTACCTTAATTTAAAGCTTTATTTACTACTGAGAAGTAACCTAGTCACTTGGAAGAACTTCATTAACCACATTTTCTTCCAGTTTTTTGTTGTTGTTGTTGTTGTCTTTGTTGTTTGTTTGTTTGTTTGTTTGTTTCAAAAAGGGTCCCACTACATAGCCTTGGCTGTCCTGGAGCTATGTAGACCAGGCTGGCCTTGGAACTCACAGACAATCTCCTGCCTCTGCCCTCTGAATGCTGGGACCAAAGGTATATATACCACCATTTCTGGCTTACAGTATTCTTTAATAGCACCAATGAATAAAAATAAAGGTAATTTTTAATTCACAGATGTTTTAATCACACAGAAGACACGATAAAATTCTGATGCAGCAACATTAAAATACAAAAACAGCATTATTTTTCCATAACTTCCACCACCCTGCTTCTTACCATGTAAGGATCCACCGAGAGATAAAGAGTCCTCACTTGAACTTGACCTTCATTGAGAGCATCCGGTAAACTGAACTCTTCCACCCTGAAGTTCTCTGCGACTGGATTTCCATTTTTCCCTAATTTTTCAGGCAAAAACATGAAATTTAGAAAGTTGCATTTTGGCCCCAGTCTCACTTGGTAGCCTTCGCTACACAGTTCTCCAAATACAGACCAGGCTGGCCTCCAACTCCATGATCCACTTGCCTCTACCTCCCATTCTGGGATTAAAGGTGTACACCACCAAGCCTAGACATTTGTTATTTTCTAAATGTTCCCCTAGGATTTAAAGTACTCCCAAGAGACAGGCAGTAACTCTGAATTTGAAGTCATCCTGGTCTATGTGATGAGTTCCAGGCCATCCAAGGCTATATAGAGAGACTTTCCCTTAAAAAAAAAAAATGCTCAGCGTCCAAATGCTGACACCATTGCATACACTAGCAAGATTTTGCTGAAAGGACCCAGATGTAGCTGTCTCTTGTGAGACTATGCCAGGGCCTAGCAAACACAGAAGTGGATGCTCACAGTCAGCTATTGGATGGATCACAGGGCCCCCAATGGAGGAGCTGGAGAAAGTACCCAAGGAGCTAAAGGGATCTGTAACCCTATAGGTGGAACAACATTATGAACTAACCAGTACCCCGGAGCTCTTGACTCTAGCTGCATATGTATCAAAAGATGGCCTAGTCAGCCATCACTGGAAAGAGAGGCCCATTGGACTTGCAAACTTTATATGCCCCAGTACAGGGGAACACCAGGGCCAAAGAGTGGGAGTGGGTGGGCATGGGGGGGAGTGTATTGGGGACTTTTTGGATAGCATTGGAAATGTAAATGAGGAAAATACCTAATAAAAAAAATTAATTCTAAAAAAAAAAAAAGGGAGGGAGGGAAAATAGAAGTCTGGAGGTCAGGGGTGGCACACAGGATGACTGGCGAGATAGATGGCTCAGTGGTTGAGAGCACCTGCAGATCTTCCGGGGGCATGGGGTTTGATTCCCAGCACCTACATAGCCACAAAAACCCATCCGTAACTCCAGTTCCAGGTGATCCAACGCCCTTTTCTGGCCTCCAAGGGCACTGCATGCACGTGGTAGACAGACAGACATGTAGGCAAAACCCCTATACACATAAAATAAATTCTCAAAAAAAAAAGGAAAAAAAAATTGACCTTGGCCTGTTGAAATGGCTCAGTAGGTAAGAGCACTGGCTGCTCCTCTAGAAGGCTAGGGCTCAATTCCCAGTGCCCACATGGTAGCTCACAACTGTCTGCATGATGGTTTGAATGGTTGGCCCAAGGAATGGCAATATTAGGAGGTGTGGCCCTGGTGGAGTAGGTGTGGCTTTGTTGGAGGAAGTGTGTCACTGTGGGGTAGGATATGAGACCAGTCTCCTAGCTGCCTGGAAGCCAGGCTTCTTTTTGCCTTTGGAATGAGATGTAGAACTTTCGGCTTCTTCTCCAGCACCATGTCTGCCTGCCTAGGCGTTGCTATGCTCCCGCCTTGATGATAATGGCCTGAAACTCTGAACCTGTAAGCCAGCCCCAAGTAAATATTATCTTTATAGAGTTGCCTTGGGGGCTGGAGCGATGGCTCAGAGTTAAAATCACTGACTGCTCTTCCAGCGGTCCAGAGTTCAATTCCCAGCAACCACTGGCTCACAACCATCTGCAATGGGATCTGATGACCTCTTCTGGTATGTTTAAGGACAGCTACAGTGAACTCATATAAATTAAATAAATAAATAAATCTTAAAAAAACAAAACAACAACAACAAAAAGAGTTGCCTTGGTCATGGTATCTCTTTTTTTCAAGACAGGGTTTCTCTGTGTAGCCCTAGCTGTCCTGGAACTCACTCTGTAGACCAGGCTGGCATTAAACTCAGAAATCCGCCTGCCTCTCTGCCTCTCTGCCTCTCTGCCTCTCTGCCTCTCTACCTCTCTACCTCTCTGCCTCTGCCTCTGCCTCCCAAGTGCTGGGATTAAAGGCATGTGCCACCACTGCCCGGCTATTTTTAAAGTCTTAAAAATAAGGTTAACTAGGGCTGGAGAGATGGCTTAATTGTTAAGAGCACTGAGTGCTCTTCCAGAGGTTCTGAGTTCAATTCCCAGCAACCACATGGTGGTTCACAACCATCTGAAATGGGGTCTGATGCCCTCTTCTGGTGTGTCTGAAGAGAGCAATGGCGAATACATAAAATAAATAAATAAATCTTTAAAAAATAAAAAAAGGTAACTAGAAATTTCAAGGTTTGAGAAGGACGTTGAAGCAGACACTATCATCACCACAGTGTGTTTGTCTTGAATTACGTTTAACATGAGCAGATGTCCTTTCAAGAACCGTAGGATTTCTAAGGTGGGGATCCAATGTAAAGGTCTCAAACCAACTGTTCACCACCCTAAAACTGAGGGCAGAAAACATGGTGGGCGAGCAACAAAACAGGCCCACAAAACAATGGGCCAGTATTGCTTAGATTACTCCCACACCTATGCTTCTCTGATTCAGGTGGATATCAGTATTGGCATAGGATGGTATGAAGTAGAAAAACAAATTTTAAAAATCGGTTATATCTACCACAAGGAAAAAATTTCTAAAATTATACACTTTCCAAATATTATGATTCAATGGCCTTGAAAGGTAATCATCTGAAAACTGAATATGACATTGTTTAAGACAGTTCATCTAATAATTAATATATTTACTAGTCTTTTTTTTTTTTTTTTAAAGACAGGATTTCAGCCCTCGATGTCCTGGAATTCACTCTGTAGACCAGGCTGGCTTCAAACTTGAGATTCAAAATTTACTAGTCTTAATTTGCTTTTCTACCTTAGTTTGCTACCCTGACATCATGTTGGTTTTGGTTTTTATTCGTCCATGTGTGTTATAATTACCCGAGACCACAACTGTTCATTTACCACAGAATCATACATACCAGGTCGGGAATTCAATACCACTCTTTGTATGATCATCACTTGAATTCTGCAATGGTTTCACAAGACTTCTATATAAAATAATTCCTGTAATTAGAAAAAAAATCATTAGAAAGATATAAAGTATTCAATTAAAAATTGAAACAGTCATTTGTGCTTCTGAATGGAGATTAAAAATCAGATTTTGGAATCTAACAGGAGAGATTGTTCAGTGGTCAAAAGCACCGGCTGCTCTTCCCCAGGAACCAAGTTAGTTCCCAGCATGCACGCACATGGCAGCTCACAAGTCCACTACTGGGCACCTGACCCCCTCCTCTGTTGTCCTTGGGCACCGCATGCATGTGGTACACAGACAAAGACCAGGCAAAACACCCATACACATGAACTAAAAAGAGCAGAATCTAAAATTTTATGTTACTCCCCTGTCAGTATGCCACCTGCGGTAAGCATATGGAGAAAACAACTAAATCTGATTAGAATTCTTAGCTAATAGGAACAAGTCCACTGAAGACTGAAAGAACCAGAATGACTGACTAGGTCTTGGATAATCTGGGGACATTCCTCTTCACACCATCATGAATAAGTATCTTACTAAGGCAGAATTAAAAAAAAACAAAAAACAAAAAAAAAAAACAAAAACAAAAAATCAAAACAAAACAAAAACCATCTCATTTCATGTTCCACCAGAATTAGGTAGTTATTTAAGCTATAAATTTAAAAAGCACTAGCCTAGGGACCAGACATACAGCTCAATAGTGAAGCATTTGCCTAACATGTACAGCCAGGATGGGATCCCAGATTCCACAAAACACAAAGACCTTAACTGCTTGGTCGGCAAGATGGCTCAGTGGGTAAAGGCACCTAGTCCTGAGCTGAAGACCTGAGCTTCATCTCCAGGACCCACGTGGTGGGAAGAACTGACTTTCTGACGTTGTCCTTTGATCTCCACATTTGCCATGCATACACATGGCCCTGACACCCACAACGTAAATTAAAAGTATTTTAAAACAACTGTTTAGTTGGACATGATGGCACACATCTTTAATCCCAGCACTCTGAGGGCAGAGGCAAGTGGAGCTCTCTGATCTACAAAGTGAGTTCCAGGTCAGTCAGAGCTCCACAGTGAGACTATGTCTCAAACCAACCAACCACCAAAAAACAAAAACAAAACAAAATGAAAAACCCTCTTCAACTGTAATACAGCAATTTTTCAAAGGTTCTTTTGTATAAGTGTGTGTTCAGAGAGTGTGTGCAGGTGCACATGTGTACACAGGTGGAAGCCAGAGGTTAACCTCGGTGTTCTGAGAGTGTGTGCAAGTAAAAATGTACACATGTGGGAGCCAGAGGTTAACCTTGAGTGTTCTAAGTATGTATGAGCTACACATGTGACAGTCAGAAGTTAACCTAAGTGTTCTGAGTGTGTGTGCAGGTGCACATGTATACACATGTGACAGTCAGAAGTTAACCTCAGTGTCCTGAGTGTGTGTGCAGGTGCACATGTGTACACATGTGACAGTCAGAAGTTAACCTCAGTGTCCTGAGTGTGTGTGCAGGTGCACATGGGTACACATGTGACAGTCAGAAGTTAACCTCAGTGTCCTGAGTGTGTGTGCAGGTGCACATGTGTACACATGTGACAGTCAGAAGTTAACCTCAGTGTCCTGAGTGTGTGTGCAGGTGCACATGTGTACACATGTGACAGTCAGAAGTTAACCTCAGAGTTCTGAGAGTGTGTGCGGGTGCACATGTGTACACATGTGACAGTCAGAAGGTAACCTCAGTGTTCTGAGTGTGTGTGCAGGTGCCTTTAATCCCAGCACTCGGGAGGCAGAGGCAGGCAGATTTCTGAGTTCAAGGCCAGCCTGGTCTCCAGAGTGAGTTCCAGAACAGCCAGGGCTACACAGAGAAACCCTGTCTCGAAAAACAAAAAAAAAAAAAAAAAAGAAAAGAAAAGAAAAGAAAGAAAGTCCCCAGTTAATTACCTAACAGGATTAGCCCCTATCTATGTGCTCATGTGTACACATGCATGCTCACTGGTGTGCATACATCACAGTGCTCAGGGTAGGTCAAAGGACAACTCTAGGGAACTGGTTCTCTTCTGTTACCTTGTGGGATGCAGGGATTGAACACAAGCCATCAGATCTTTGAGTACCACCTCTACCTGTAGAACCATCTCTCCAGCCATTACCTCCATCTTAAAGATGAGGGAACTGCACCTTAGAGGACTTAAGCACTAAACCCGAGTACTGGAGCCAATTCAAACCCAAACTGTCTGAGTCTTCACAGTCAAACACCTCCTTTAATCCCAGCACTGGGTAGGCAGTCAGGTGGATCTCTGTGAGTTTGAGGACTGGTTACCAAGACAGCCAGAGCAACACAAAGAAACCCTGTCTCAGAAAAAAAGAAATTTTCCATGCTGCATGTTTAAGCGGATAATTAATTTTTAATAGGCAAGTAGGCTTTGCTAATTTTTCTGCTCATTTGTGACTTGCTTAGTTAGTATTTATATAGATATGGATAATTTACAGATAACTTTTGCAAAGATTCCATTACTACTGCTTGCAACAACAAAGTTATAGACACATCAGTATACCATACCCCTGATCTCTGCACCCAAAGAGTCAACTGTAGATTGAAAATATTAAAAAAAAAAAAAAAGCCAGTGTAATGTCTGATAGAATCTCAGCACTCAGGAGTATGAATGAAGAGGTCAGTGTGATCGATGGGCAGTGGAGTGGTGGTGCACGCCTTTAATTCCAGCACTCAGGAGGCAGAGGCAGGTGGATCTCTGAGTTCGAGGCCAGCCTGGTCTACTGAGAGAGTTACAGGACAGCCAGGACTACACAGAGAAACCCTGTCTCGAAAAAACAAAAAAAAAATGTTTTTGGACTACACAGCAAGGCTCTATCTCAATCAACCAATATTTTCAGAAGTATTAAAAGAGATACTCTGTACTAAACACCTACAGACTCATTATTCTTTGAACAACATAGTGTAACAACTATTTACATTGTTTATATTGCGTTGAGTATTATAGGTAATCTAGAGGGGACTTGAAGTTTATAGGAAGATGTGTAAATGATACACTAATAGACCATCTTATTTTAAGGAATTTGGACATCTGCAAATTTTGATAACCATTGATATTCATATGATCGTGAAACCAATCCCCAGTAGATGTGGAGAAATTATATCCATTATTAAAGTAACTTCATCTTACAAAGGAAGTTTAGTATAATGTGTGCCCAAAACCATAGCACAGGTGACGGCAGGAGTGGGATGTAGTGGAATTGAAAGGCATAGCTCTCAGCCAGACCTCACGGCTCCCACACTTCCCATTCTACCACTACCTCCTCAGACAGGGCTTTGACATCACAACCGGACTGCTACCTGACTCTCCTGCAGGTACTCAACGCTACAGAAGAACAATTTCACTTTTCCTGTTTACTTCTCTTTGTTTTCAGTCAGGGTCTCATTATATAGACCTGGCTGGCCTGAAACTCACTATGTAGACCAAGCTGACCTCGAACTCAGAGAGACCTGCTTGCCTCTGCCTCCAGAGTACTGGGTTTAAAGACTTGCACCACCACACCCAGCCCCAACTCTGTTCTTAATCAATTATTAAGAAAGGACTGGAGAGATGGCTCAGCTATTAAGAGCACTTGCTGCTCTTGCATAGTGTATGGGTCAGTTCCTAACACCCGCTGGCTGCACCAGTTCCAGGGGATCAGTGCCCTCTTCTGGCCTCCCTAGGCACTACACATGCATTTGAGGCACAAACATGCCTGCAAACACGCAGGCATACAATAAATTTTCTAAAAATGATTTCAGACTGGAGCTTCAGTCTAGTAGGACACTTGCCTGGTATGTATGAGGTCCTAGGCTTGAAACCTGGGATCCAAACAGGTAAAAGAACCAAATGTCCGATGCTGGAAACGTTAGTAAGAGGTTTAGTAAGCCAGGCTGAAGACTACAGAAGCATCTCCACTCCTTTAGCTTCTCTAGCACACACACTGATAAGTCTCACTGATGGTGGCAGAAAAAATGGCCACCATCTGAGAATGGTAGTTACTCTCAAATTCACTCTTCCCTTTGGGATATAACTCATCAGGGTAAAACACTCTGCAGCCTTCCTTTAAAGAGAATCCCATTTCCATCCCACTTCACTCAAAACCCTTCAGGTAAGTTCCTCTGGCAACATAAATACTAGTTAACAGTAATTATGTAATGAATGACTATTAACAGAAGCAATAGCACAGGTAAGTCCTTACCCTCCAACATCTGGTGCTAAGTCAACCTGCCCGAATGCCTGCAGATGTTTTTACAGAGCATGACCAGAATTGGGACTTACGGCTCACACATCACATTTGGAGTCTCTCCTGGCTTTGCTTCTTCACTCTTTTGTCTGGAGAATGTACTGACTGGTTCCTCAGTGTAACCTGCCTTGTTCTTCTATTTTCTTCTCTTATTTGGAAATGATCAGTCGGTTTAGAGGACCGATGAGATTCAATCTCTCTCTCTCTTGCCAACTATTGGGGATTGCACCCAGCCCCTGGTCAATGCTTCAGATTGGGGTTGGGGGCAGGATGGGGTGGGCATCTATAAAGGCAGTGCTGTCTACATCTTATTCGTCACATCATTTAGTATAGTGGGGAGATATGGCTGCTAGGTGCTCAAATTCCTGAGTTCCAGCATGTCCCTTGTCACACCCTCCAACTGGGTGCAGACTCCAAGTGCATCTCTTTACACCCAGCCACAGATACTGCCTATGGAATCACCATGTATAGAAATCACATAAAAATTAAAAACCAAGTTTATTCAGCTACAACTGTCAGACTGTCCTTGAGTGGTTATTACCTGTACTGTGATGGCTAAATCTTCAATCAAAGGACTGCTGCCCAACTGCCTGAGTTTCTTTTCCTATTGCTGTGATAAAATACCCTGACAGGAGCAACTGAAGGCAGAGGAGACAAGGGTTATTTTGGCTACAGTTTAAGGGCACAGTCGTCATGGAGAAGTCACTCTGGGTGCTTGAAGCAGTCACTCACACCACACCAACAGTCAAGAAAAAGAACAACGAGGCTGTCGAGATGGCTCAGTGGGTAAGAGTACCAACTGCTCTTCCAAAGGTCCTGAGTTCAATTCCCAGCAACCACATGGTGGATCACAACCACCTGTAATGAGTGCGTCTGAAGACGGCTTCAGTGCACTTATTTATAATAATAAATGAGCAGAGCCAACCAGAGTGAACAGAGGTCCTAAATTCAATTCCCAGCAACCACATGAAGGTTCACAACTACAGTGTACACATATACATAAAATAAATAAGTCTTTAGGGAAAAAAAAAAAACCAGAACAAGGAATGCTGGTGTTCAACTGGCTTTGTCGTTTTTATTCAGTCCAGGACCCAAACCTAAAAAATCGTCCTACTCAGCCTTGGGGTGAATCTTCCCACCTTAGTCATCTTAAAATGAAGCCAATCCCTCATGGGTACACCTTGAACTTGTCTATTCAGTGATTTCTGATCCCCCCAAGTTGACAGTCAGTGTTAGGCATCACACGGTGACAGTTATCTGTTCTCCATTTTCAGCATTCTGCCTTATTTCTCTAGATACACATAACAGAGCCAGTGTGATGCCTCCCACCTGTAATTCAGCACATGGGAGGTAGAAGAGAGAGGAATGAGTTCAAAGCCAGACTTAACTACATAACAAAATTCAAGGCCAGAATTCTGGGATATGAGAGACCTTGTCTCGAAAACAAACAAACAAACAAACAAACAAAATCAACCATGACTTACTCACAGGTTCTCCATCTAAAATAAAGATCACATTCAAGACCTGAAGGGCAGTGGGTTAGGAGGCATCATAATGGAGGCAGAGCTGAGTAGACCTCAGTAAACCCCATTTGCTGTTAAATTAAAGTGGGTTTCTAATTGATTCGACCATTCTAAAATACCACCAAAAGATCTGGTTCAATGACAGTCATTAAAAATACGCCTTAAGCATCTGTGTAGCAGACTATTGTAAGGAAAAGCTCACTGAACTCACAAGGGCAAAGGACATGTTCTGTTTCTAGCTGGGTGGGACCTCGGAGGGGTCATATAGTTTATTTCCTGAATGTTTCCAGGCATCCCAGAACTGGGTGAGTTGACATGCTCTAGCATGGTAGCGTCTTACATTTGTAATCCCAGTTATTGGGCAGATGGAATACAGACGGCAAATTCAAGGCCAGCCTGGGCAAATTAGTGAGAACCTGTCCCAAAATAAAAATGAAAAACAGTCTGGCAATATAGCCCAGTAGTAAAAACCTCTTGCCCAGCATGCATAGGGGAGGTGGAAGGCTGATCTTGGACTCAATTCCCAATACAGAAGAAAATAAATTATTAATCAGCTTGCTTAAATACAACTCCGTCCTCAAACACCACCGCCATGAAGTTGCAAACATGCTATCCTTTTCACAGACGCCATACAGGGGCTGAATAACTTGTCCAAGGTCGCACAACTTATCCCCAATATCTTTTAATAAAACACACTTCCTGTTTAGCCGTACTTTGTTCAACCATTCTGCCACAAAGGGCTCTGCTGACCTTCCCTGTGCTGTCTATGCCATCGTGTGCAAATGTCCACCTCAGAAAGCCAACCTTCCTCTATGGCTCCCACGACTAACCACTTTCACAGAAATTACTAGTAATCTCACATTTTCAAGCCGACTTCCTGGATCCTCAGCACCAAGAGGATCAAAACCTCTTGGTGCTGAGGTTTTTCAACATGACATAAGTATACCCCTATGCGTGGCACACAGTAGGCGCTCAATAGATGTTCAAATCTGAAGCACCTCAAACACAGTCGCGCCCAAACTTCACCCTCGGAATTCTTACAAAACGGAGAGCACCTGTTACGGGGCATTCCCTAGTCTAGCGTCCCAAGCTATACCGCCGGTGTCGCCCGGAGCTCGAGGAGGACGCCCACAGGTCACCCTGGCTCGGCACTTCCTCCTTTTCTGCGGGCTTAATCCAGCTTCCGGTGCAGCGATACAGTGGCCCCCCTGCGTGTCTGTCAGTTTGAGATCTCGCGGGATTTGATGAACAGCGAAGGGTCAGCTGGCGGCACGACCTTAGCCCTAGGACCACACTGCGCAAGCGCAGGACTAAGCCGGCCTCCTTGCCCTCTCGTCTCCTAGGGCCGGGGTTTTGAAGTTCATACGCGATCCTTTGGTCCCCAAGGTTGGTGAGAATCACAGGATACGTTGCTAGTCTAGGCAAGGAGTATCCATAAGTTAACCTCATTAGGGCTCCGTGGCCGACCCCGCCTCCAGGACCAAGAGAGCAAATTAACTAATGACTTCAGATCAAGTCCCCTGTGTCCTCTTGTGCCCCCAGAGGTTGAACCCGCGTCCTGGCACGGTCTAGGCAGACGCCCTGACAGCCAGCCCCAGCCTCTGGAAGAAACTTGATTCATGTTAGATTCACTGAGTCTTAGGTTGGGGAATCACAGTGAGAAATAGCATCAAGTCTAACCCTTGTTTTGTAGGTGAACAAGCTGAGATCTAGAGGACTAAAGCAGCGGTTCTCAACCTTCCTAATGCTGTGACCCTCGTGCGTGGTGACCCCCCCAACCATAAAATTATTTTCATTGCTACTTCATAATTGTTATTTTGCTATTGTTTCGACCCGTAATGGAAATGTTTTCCGATGGTCTAAGGGGACCCCAAGAAGCTAGAAACTCATGGTTTGAGAACCACTTGACTAGTCACTATCGGGTGTGGTTTGTTTCTAGAATAACTTGGGATCTCCAGGAACTGCAAACCCTAACGGACTTAATCAAGCGGCTGTAGGAATCGCCCTTAGCACTGTATTCCAGCAAGGGCTAATCGCGGAGCTCTAACTCTGGTATAAAGAGTAGCTGAAAAATACCAGTACCGCCGGCAAATGGGCAGCCATCAGATGGACTGGAGGCCCGGGTAACAGAACATCTGAACATTTTCACTTCGTTTGGAAAACTTGAAGAATGGGGTAGGAGACTGTTACCACATTCCAAATAACTTTCCAGCAGGATCTGATCTCTTGGTGGTCAGCTGAGTGAACCAGAGAAAGAGGAAACGCTCAAAAACAATAAAAGTGATAGCAGAAAACAGAGGGAGACTATAGATTACATCTAAAACTCAAAGAGAAGAAACTTAGTTTGGGCCCTTTTTGATGTGAAGTCCCCTTTTCTCCAGGTCTCAGATGTTCAAAAACTGCATGGAGGAGTTCAGGTTTATTTATTTTCCTCCCTTCTGAATTTTCTCTTCACACTAAGGGTTACAGTCGTTTGTATGACTTGAGTTGTACCATGTATCATATGGGTATTTTTTTCCTGATATGGTTTTATTTTTATTTTTTGTGGTGTGGTGTGGTGCGGTTTGGTTTGCATCACGGTGCCGCTACATAGGCCTGGGTATCCTGGACCTCACTCTGTAGGCCAGGCTGGCCTAGACTCAAAGAGATCCACCTGCCTCTCCCTTCTGAGTGCCTGGACTGAAGGTGCCAGCACTGGCTTTGGTTTTTATTTTCAAGGTTGCGGCCACTGCCATTTTACTAATGTGGAAATGGAGATTAATCACTCAAGCGCCAAGATGAAGGAACTAAACGTAAAGGAACAAGTCCCCAAATGAGAGCAAATACGTCCTTCTGTTTCTGCCTTTGCTGTGAGTTCAGGATCCCCTTCTCTTCCTTCTCTGCAGCTTTGCGTTGTCTCTCATCCTTTAACCGGTGCCAGAGATAAATGTTTTCCAGACTTAACTTGAGGGAGGTGCCAACCTTTCTCCCCCCAACCTAATGCAAACAAACTGTGGCACAGTCTGCGTCCCTCGCCCCAACATTCCTACTAAATATAAGCATTTAATCTGATAGGTTTATGTAATCGTTTGCTAAATGACCTTTTAAACTACAATGACTCCATTTGAATTCCTGTGAAGTCATCTCTTTCAGATTGCAAATTACTCAGGAGGAAGAATTAAAGTATGTCTAGCCTTCTTACTACATAGCCACTCCACGCAACAGAGATAATTTGGTGCTAAACAAATACATTTTCATGGAAGTGATAACTGTTCATAATGCCAAACCCAAACATAGATTCTAAAGAAATAACACACACGGGAGGTAAAAACCATACCTGCCTGCCTCTGCCTCTGCCTCTGCCTCTGCCTCTGCCTCTGCCTCTGCCTCTGCCTCTGCCTCTGCCTCTGCCTCTGCCTCTGCCTCTGCCTCTGCCTCTGCCTCTGCCTCTGCCTCTGCCTCTGCCTCTGCCTCTGCCTCTGCCTCTGCCTCTGCCTCTGCCTCTGCCTCTGCCTCTGCCTCTGCCTCTGCCTCTGCCTCTGCCTCTGCCTCTGCCTCTGCCTCTGCCTCTGCCTCTGCCTCTGCCTCTGCCTCTGCCTCTGCCTCTGCCTCTGCCTCTGCCTCTGCCTCTGCCTCTGCCTCTGCCTCTGCCTCTGCCTCTGCCTCTGCCTCTGCCTCTGCCTCTGCCTCTGCCTCTGCCTCTGCCTCTGCCTCTGCCTCTGCCTCTGCCTCTGCCTCTGCCTCTGCCTCTGCCTCTGCCTCTGCCTCTGCCTCTGCCTCTGCCTCTGCGATTAAGGGAGGAGTGGGGATTGTGTCATTGCTATTGCTGCATATAAATCATCCTCAAACTTGGTATCGTAAAACATGAGCATTTATTACTAGAGTTGTTAGGGGCAGAGCAGCACCTTTAATCCCAGCACACTGGACACAGAGGCAGGTGGATCTCTCTGAGTTTGAGGCCAGCCTGGTCTACAGAGTGAGTTCCAGGACAGCCAGGGATACACAGAAAAACCCTGTCTCAAAACACACACACACACACACACACACACACACACACACACACACACACACCAAAAAACCCAACAAGACAAAACAAACCCTTAAGGATCGATCAGCACATAAATGCCACCACAGGGACATCAGGGCATGAGCCTTCTTTGCCTGTGTTCACCCTCCGCAATTTTCAGGCTCCACCCCAACTGTACCCTCTGGCTAGATCCAGCCCTTTGTCCCTCTTTTGCTGGCCTGCCTGTGAGAAGCAGCTTTGGTTGACAGTATCCAAGCATGGATGTTGCTCTACTTGTAAGTCATACTTCCTTCAGCAGAGCTGCCTATTCTTTGTTTGGTTGGTTGGTTGTTTTTTCCAAGACAGGGTTTCTCTGTGTAGCCCTGGCTGTCCTGAAACTCACTTTGTAGACCAGGCTGGCCTCGGAACTCAGAAATCTGCCTACCTCTGCCTCCCGAGTGCTGGGATTAAAAGTGTGCGCCTCCATGGCTGGCTGAGCTGCCTATTCTTATGGCTCACCCTACTCAGGCGCACACTCCCTTGGGGTGAGGTAGGATGGAAGGAGGCACAGTCAGAGCACCTCACACTCCTCAGATTCATAGCAGGAGCCCAGCAGTCTTCAGGCGTAAAGTCTTCTCAGACTGCTTACACCTTATGGCCTGGTACAAGACGATTGTTCACGAGAAACTTGCCCATCTTTGTAGTTTTAATTTCCTTTTCCTTTTTAAAAAAGATGTATTTGTTTTATATGAGTACACTGTCACTTTCTTCAGACACACCAGAAGATGGCATCAGATCCATTACAGATGGTTGTGAGCCACCATGTAGTTGCTGAGAATTGAACTCAGGACCTCTGAAAGAGCAGTCAGTGCTCTTAACCACTGAGCCATCTCTCTCTAGCCCCTTGATTTTCTTTTTTTAATGAGTTGATCTTGCCAATCCCCTCAGTTAGCCATAATCATGAGATTAAGATTATATTTGAGATTTTTGAGATATACCCAAGTGGGATATGATGGTGCACACCTCTCTTTGGGAGGCAAAGGCAGGGGGATTTCTATTAGTTTGAGGCCAGCCTAGCCTATAGAGTGAGTTCTAGCTCAGCAAGGGCTACACAAAGAGAATCTGTTTCCAAAAACGAAAATTATATTCTACAAGATACTGTCTGAAAAAGAAAATTAAAAAAAAATTGAGAAAGTGTCTCTGAATTCAGTCAACCCCAACAATTCAGAAAAGAAAAGAGAGAATAGCTGGATGTAATGGCACAGGGCTGGTCAGAATGGCTTTCAAGATTTTTGAACTCTTATTCAAGGAACTGAAATAAAATCCACACCGAATGCCAAGTTGCATGGAAAAATTACTTAAAACAACACAATAAAGATCAGAAGATACTACCAGGGAGCAGTGGAGGATACTCGAGGGCATTCTTTTATTAAAAGTCAAGAGAGAGGCTGGAGAGATGGCTCAGTAATTGTGAGAACCCTGGTTCTGTTCCCAGCCCCTGTAACTCCAGTTCTAGGGAGTCTGACACCTTCACATGCAGGCAAAACATCAATGCACATAGCATAAAAGTAAATGAATAATTTTTAAAGAGTGAAGAGGAGTTTAGTTGCTCATGGGTGTGACGAGGGTGGTTCTCTGTTTTGATTGATAGCGTCGGTCTTATAATCATTTTTCTAATGTGCATGGCCTTACCCATAATGCTTCAGACTTTATGCATAGACACAAGTTGATGAATAGTAGATTCTCCCTAGAAATTAACATGAGGACATAGTTTTGTCTTACTGCACAGCATCCCAAACCGGATCAGGCTGGATCTCTCCCTGGCCACATACCATGTACTAGGATGTACTGGGAATATAGTTGAATAGAAATAGCCTACATTTGATTGTCATTAGGGGCAGAAAAACATACTATTGTTCAGGACGGTGTAGTCTGATGCAGGTACCTATGTGAGATTCTAGGTTCGGTGTTGAGAGAGAAGGGTGTGTGTGTGTGTGTGTGTGTGTGTATGTGTGTGCGCGTGTGTATGCGTGTGTGTGTGTGTGTGTGTGTCTTGTGTGGATGTGTCTGTGTGTGTGTGTGTGTGTGGATGTGTGTGTTTGTGGATGTGTGTGTGTGTGTGTGTGGATGTGTGTGTGTGTGTGTGGATGTATGTGTGGATGTGTGTGTGTGGATGTGTGTGGATGTGTGTGAGTGTATGTGTGTGTTTGTGTGTGTGGATGTGTGTGTGTGAGTGTATGTGTGTGTGTGTTTGTGTGTGTGGATATGTGTGTGTGTGAGTGGATGTGTGTGTGTTTGTGTGCGTGCGTGTGTGTAATGTGTGTGGCGTGAAGGAGCTAGGTTACCAAGTACATTATTAGAAGAGGAGATGGGGCTGGTGAGATGGCTCAGTGGGTAAGAGCACCCGACTGCTCTTCCGAAGGTCCGAAGTTCAAATCCCAGCAACCACATGGTGGCTCACAACCACCCGTAATGAGATCTGACTCCCTCTTCTGGTGTATCTGAAGACAACTACAGTGTACTTACATATAATAAATAAATAAATATTTTTTTTTAAAAAAAGAGGAGATTGTACATGACCCAATCCAAGTGCAGTATCAGATTGCTAAACTTCTGCCTTCCTGCCTCACCTACATCTTAAGCATGCAGGGGCTAAGGCAAGAGAATTATGACTTTCAGGGTAGCCTGGACTACATAATGAGATCCTGTGTTGTTTGGATGGGTGGTTTGGACTTTTTATTTTTGGACAGGGTCTCACTATGTCACCCTGCCTGGCCCAGAACTCTTGATGTATCCAAGGTAGCCTCAAACTCCCAGTGTACCAGATGATAACCTCACTTTTTTTTAATTGTCACAAATGATCCTCTGTTTATTTAAATAAAATTACCTTTCCTAGAAGTCTCTGTCTAAATTATTAAACTTGCTGTCATGTGTTGGTCCCCTGTGACCTTGGCTTTGCTTGTGATTTCTCTGATGTATAGCTGGGACGTTTATAATAATCACGCTCATACAACTGATCTCTCTTCCCACCATTATTCCCTCCTGTCCCGTCTTCCCCTCCTTCCCTCCAGCTCCTCCCCCTTCCTTCTTCCCTTCTTCTACATCGATGAGTTTTATCTGAATGTATGTTTTACATTCCTAAACAATGACTCCCCAAATCCCCTTTGAGTCTTTTCTTCCTTCCTTCTTCATGGTCCACGATGCCAACTGAGGTTGTCAGTACAATGCAGCCAAACTAATGGTTGGGCATGGGCTCTTCTGCCATATTTTTCCAGGAATATGAGCTGTCCATTAAATCAGGGGTGAATCATTCCATTCTTGTTTAATCATTGCTGCGAGGTTCACAGCAATTTGCCCAACTCTGTGAGCACTGATGATCTCAGACGCACCCGTGTGACTGTACCTCAGCAGCACAGCATCTAATGAGACTTTGGATCACAGCCCAACACAGCTAACATTTGCCTTTCCAGCTGGCATTGCCCGAGCTCTTGAGACCATGACGTCATCAGATCGGACAGTGGTGTGCACCCTCACAGCGACACAGGGAGAAGGATTGAAGAGTTTACTCTCTTATTCCTGAGTCATCTTTTCTTTTTCTTTTCTTTTCTTTTTCTTTTTTTTTTTTTTTCTACCCTGCTAGAGCTGGGGATGAACCCAGGGCCTTGCACATACCAGGCAAGCTCTCTGCCACTGAGATACACCTCCTATTCATCCACTGCTGTTCTGTAACTAACATAAGACAGATCTAAAAGAAAACCGCAATGTTGAATAGAAAAGACGAATTAACGGGTCTGGAGAAATGGCTCAGTGGTTAGGAGCACTGGCTGCTCTTACAGAGGACCCAGGTTTGATTCCTAGCACCTCGTGACATCACACTCTACTGTAACTCTACTTCCCAGGTGTCTGGCATTCTCTTCTGGCTTTCTCAGACACCAGGTATATACTTGGGGTATACGCATATATGCAACCAAGACCCAGATACACATAAGTAAGTAAATCTTGTAAAAATTTTAAAAGAGGACAAACAGATTGGCTTCTAGAATACGTAGGCGGCTGTCTGCAGAGAGATTTTATTCTTCTTAGTGATGTTATCTGAGGCACCCAGAGGCCTCACTCCCATCTGTGTGGGTAATGTACTCGTCCAAAGCCCTTCATTTTCTTAAGCCTTTTCAAAGAGGCAGGAAGTGTCACATGTTGACGCTCTGTGTTAGGTGACAAGTTAAGGGGTCTATCGGTGTCAGACAAAGTTGTGAGAGGAAAAAAAATTTAATGGGTTTTTTAAAGATCACCTTCAGTAAACAAAAGATTGGTATTAGCAAAATATTTGAAATGGGCCACAGTAGACAGACACCGTACATACCTGGTAGGTTGTCTCCCTCTTTTGCTGTCTTGGCCTGTTTTCCATGGTCCAGTTGCAAAACACTGCAAATGTTCTTATCTATAGAAATGCAAATGAGGATAAGGCCTTGAATGCTACTACTGTTCTCTCCCTGTCTCCCAGATGGCACTGTGGCTGTGCTTAAACAGGTTACATTCGGTACTGCAGGTCACCTCTACACAGGCCTGCTTTGAGGAGTACGGTACAGTCAGTTTTATTACTTTATTGGTCCCCCTACCAGTTAATCTTGGCACATGTTAATTTTTTCCCCTAAGGTCCTGGGAATCAAACCAGTGACCTACTACATACTAAACAAATAATGATTTTGTAACAAGAGGAATAGGTCCTCTTTCATCTTTGGTGGCTTAGAAAAATCATACTCCGCAGGGCCATGCTTTGCATACTGAGTATGTGTTGAGGTTTTTGTTTTGTTTTGTTGAGATAGGTTATCCTGTATCCTGTAGCCTCAAATTTGTCAGTGACCTATATCTCAAGCCCCCTTTTTTTTCTTCCCAGTCGTATTTGTGTGTATCTGTGACCATTTCATTAACCAGGCCATAACACAGGCATTTCCTCCTCTTTCTCTGTCTTTGGTGGGTTTTGTTTGTTCATTGTTGATCTTGTTTTTTTGAGATAAGATCTCAGGTATTCCGGATTGGCCTCAAATGTTCCTCGTTACTGGAGATAACCTTGACCTTCTGAGCCCCCTGTCTCTACCTCCTAAGTGTGTGCTGCCACACACCATGCCCTGTTTATGTGGTTCTGGGGATGGAACGCAGGCTTTTGCATGTTAGGGAAGTACTCTACCGACTGAGCCACGTCCCCCCTCAGTCTCTGTGTCCTTCGAAGTCTTCTATGCTGTATAAAGGTGTGTTTAGATAAGCAAGTTATGCTGTTTCCTTGTTAACGTCTCTGCTTATAGGAGTCTTAGGATGAGGGTACTGTTCACACAAACTGCTCAAAAGGAAGCTGATCCCTTCTGACCACAGACACTGGGCCCCGGGGATTATTTAGTCTCACTTAGTCTCGCTTTTTTTATGTTGGAGACTGTTGTAGTTAGGGTCACTAGTACTGTGATAAAACACTGGTTTTTATATATAGAATTCATGTAATTTTTGTTTGTGTGCTTGTTTTACTTATTTATGGTTGCTCTGCTGCATGTACACCTGCAGGCCAGAAGAGGGCATCAGATTCCTTTATAGATGGTTGTGAGCCACCATGTGGTTGCTGGGAATTGAATTCAGGGCTCCCGGAAGAGCAGTACCACTGAGCCATCTCTCCAACCCCCAACACTTTGTTGTTGTTTTAAAGAAAAATTTCAGTCGTTCATTTTACCAGTGAAGACTCAGGGGCCAGATGTTGGAGTGAAAGCCTGCTAGCTCAGAGAGGCAGAGAAAACACCCAGCTGGCCTTCCTACTCCACCAACATCCCAGAAGGAATAAGCCTTTCTCTGTCTCCACACTTTCTTAAATTCCTTCCAACTCAATGTCCTTCCTTTCTGTTTACTCATATCCACTCCCTGTCAGTTTGTTCTGCCTCTTGACCTAGAATGGACTTCATTTAGCTCTTGGATTAAAGATGTGTGCTAGGCCTGAGCCACACCACGAGAGTTCACAATCTCTGGGCTCACAATGCAAATAAATATCCTGCAACAAAGCACAATTGCCAATAGCAACCTGGGAGGAAAGGGTTTATTTGCTGATTCATCCACATCACTGCACCACTGAAGGAAGTCAGGACAGGAACTCAAGCACAGTAGGAATTAGAAGCAGGAGCTCATGCAGAGGCCACGGTGCTGCTTACTGGCTTGCTCTTCACAGCTTGCTCAGCCTGCTTTCTCATAGACCCCAGGACCAGCAGCCCAGGGACTGTACCACCCACAAAGGGCTGGGCCCGCCTCCATTAGTCATTAAGTAAGAAGATGTCCTACAGGCTTGCCTATAGTCATATCTTCTGGTGGCATTTTCTCAAAACGAGGTCCCTCTCAGATGACTATAGCTTGTGTTAAACTGATATAAAACTAGCCAGAACAGAGACTTTTTTCTTTTTAATTTAAAAGTCATATTTTATTTATTTATTTATTTCCTAAGAGGAGGGTGTTACACATGCCACTTACATACAACTTGCATTGTGGGGAGGGGTCTACCCTTTCCTACCACCTTGTGGGTTCTGGGCATCAAATTCAGGTTACTGTGCACCTTGCTACCTTGAGCTACCTTTTTAGCCCCATGTTAAAGACTTTTAAAAATTCTATTTTGTAGTGAAAACTTAAAGGCTCTTTTGAAAATCAGTTGGATGGTATTTTGCTGGGACAGACATGTGGAGGAGTGTTTTCCTGAAGTGGACACAGGTGAAGGACTAAGGCAGCCTCGTGAAGGAACATTTAGCTGAAGCAGACACAGGAGAAAGGATGTTCTGCTAAAGCAAGCATGTGAAAGGACAGGTGATGAAGGATTCTTTGCTAATGACATGCATTGGTTGCCTTACACTGTGTAGTTGAGCTGTGTTTGTTGGGACTCCATAGAGAGAAGCGCGCCAAAAAACTTCTGCTGGTGCCTAGGCTTCTTGCTGTTTTCTCGGACTCTGGCTGATTGGTAGAGTAATGTCAGCTGAGACAGATTCACGTGCTGAGGCAAGACCCGTGGAGGGCGCGTGTTGTTTGGAGGGTATAAATAGGAAGTGAAGGAGGCTGAGCTGGCTTGCTTATAGAGTTGTGCAATACTTGTGGCTATTGCGTCTTCACTGATCTTCAATTCACTGAGAGAGACACAGATAAGAACTTCTCCTGGTGTCCCTCCTGGTCTCTCATGCTGAGGCCTGGCTGTCTCTGCTAGGTCCAGTCAACAGTGTTGCTAACCTGGCTCTACCGAACTGGACTGCTGGTGTATCAGTGAAGTGTCTATGAGTAGATTGAGCTGCCGCTGCTAACCTGTGAACTGAACTGCCAATTTACAGACAATACAGACGGGAGTTGCCCCAAAGAACCTTTCTAAACAGGTTCACTCCCCACCAACCCCATATCCTTTCTTTCCCACTACCTCTGGTGGGTAGTGGGCTAAAAGGGAGGTTAAAACATTTAAGAACCATCATTAAAAACAGGCTTTGAAAAAATTAAAGTTACACTATTTGTAAACCTTCTTCAATCTTTTAGCAATTGGAAAAACAACAATCCTTTCCTGAAAAAGTAACACACTGGAGGCTCAGAGGCCATAACACACTGGAGGCTCAGAGGCCATAACACACAGGAGGCTCAGAGGCCAGGCACTTTACTTATAGTGCTTGGGAGGCAGAGGCAGGTGGATCTCTGATTTGAGGCCAGTATGGACTACATTAGAAGTTCCAAGTGAGACCCCATCCAAAAAAGAAAAAAAGTGATACATCAAGGTTTTCTTTTCTTTTCTTTTCTTTCTTTTTTTTTTTTTTTTGGTTTTTCTAGACAGGGTTTCTCTGAATAGCCCTGGCTATCCTGGAGCTTACTTTGTAGACCAGACTGGCCTCAAACTCAGAAATCTGCCTGCCTCTGCCTCCCGAGTGCTGGGATTAAAGGCGTGCACCACCACGCCCGGCCAAGGTTTTCTTTATGATTAAATTCATATCTATCTAGTCTTTATTATAATCATGTGAACACGTGATACATTAAAAATAATATCTGTTATATACTTATTATTATTAAAGAAGTGATATTGTGTGCATACATATTAGAGTCCTTGACCCTTGGAAGTTACAGTTGTTGGGAAGATTATATACTGTTAAGAACCCAAATGAGGGCCAGGCGGTGGTAGCACACACCTTTGATCCCAGCACTTGGGAGGCTGAGGCAGGCAGATTTCTGAGTTCAAGGCCAGCTTGGTCTACTAAGTGAGTTCCAGGACAGCCAGGGCTACACAGAGAAATCCTGTCTCAAAAAAAACCAACCAACCAAACAAACCCAAATGAGCAAACTACACAATAGATGTTTCACTCACTCACTTATTCTTAGATTAGTTAGGCAAGTGTGTGTAAGAAACACGCGGATCAGTAGTGACAGGAAAAGCATACAGAGATCCTTTCCTCAAGCTTTGTCTGAAAGAACTGTGAACATAAACCCTGGCAGTTACACACAGCCTCTCCGGGGCTACAGTAAGTGATGTTGCGGAGTCCCTGAAGAGAAAAACTCATATGGCGTCTTTATTTCCCACCAGTGTGGCTGTCCCAGACAGCGTCTCAAAGTGTCCTCCCAGAGTCCTTGTTCAGGGATGGTCCGCTGGCCCTGTGACAAGGACACAGAAGAGTAGAATAGCCTAAGAGTGAAACACGGTGCCCTTGAGCTCAAGGGGGAAATGTTTGTGGACAGATGTTACTATTGTTTATCCCATGATATAAAATGCCTGTGGAGAGGGTGAGGAGACAACATCCGATAGATGGAGCAACTTAGGAGCTCCCACGGGCTGTTTCTTCCCAGTGCACACCTGCTGCACGTTTGATGACATCGCCTTTGTCTCTCAGTTAGACTGCTCCAGTTGTCTCTGTTTGTTGAATGTTGTCAGTGCCTGGTTTGAACACATTTGGCAATCGACCTGATGCTTCCACTTATCAGCTTCTTCTATTTGTTCTGTTATATTTTAATTCAAAACGTTTATCATTTACTGTGTGCAGGTCCATAGTCCATGGTGTACTCATCTCTATGACAACTTTATGGAGTCTGATCTCTCCTTCCACACTTGTGTGGGTTCCAAGGATGGGACTCAAATCCCCAGGCTTGGGCAGCAAGCACCTTTACCCACTGAGCCATCTTCCCAGCCCCTTATTCTTTAACCTGTGCTTGCTATATGCTTTAGAAACACCTATTTGAAACTAAAAGGTTGTCTATTATAGATAATCCTTTGGAGCATGTCTGTTGTAAATCATCCTCGAGACTAGTGGTTCTCACCTTCTTCTTTTTTTTTGGTTTTTCCAAGACAGGGTTTCTCTGTATAGCCCTGGCTGTCCTGGAACTCATTCTGTAGACCTGGCTGTCCTGGAACTCAGAAATCTGCCTGCCTCTGCCTCCCAAGTGCTGGGATTAAAGGCGTGCGCCACCACCGCCCGGCAGTTCTCACCTTTTTTTTTTTTTTTTTTTTTTTTTAAAGATTTTTATTTATTATTATATGTAAGTACACTGTAGCTGTCTTCAGACACTCCAGAAGAGGGCATCAGATCTTGTTACAGATGGTTGTGAGCCACCATGTGGTTGCTGGGATTTGAACTCTGGACCTTTGGAAAAGCAGTCGGGTGCTCTTACCCACTGAGCCATCTCACCAGCCCTGTTCTCACCTTCTTAATGCTGCAACCCTTTACAGTTCCTCATGCTGTGGTGACCCCGAACCATAGAATTAATTTGGTTGCTACTTCATAACTGTAACTTTACCACTGTTTATGAATTGTAATAAGAATATCTGATATGCAAGATACCTGATATTTGACACCCCCCCCAAAGGGGTCACAAGCCATAGGCTCTATCTAGATCATCCTCTGGACCATATGGAACAGAGACCTGAGAGCATTTCTGCTGTATGGTGAATGGTGTTGCTATGGTAACATAAAACAGTGCTACTTTCCCCTCGTGTCAGCTCGATTACCAGCATTTTTGCCCCCTTTACCTATAGAAGGTTGCTCTTGCCCTGTTTAACAATTCTTTGCATGTATTCTCTCACTACTGGTGTGAGTCTAGAGATTGTATCTCATTCATTATTTTTAGAGCCTGTCTGAGCAGTAGTCTTTGACATCTACAGGGAATGCAAACTAACCGGTTGTGGTGAATTAAAGGGTTGAATGCCTTTAATCCAGAACTCTGGGAAGTAGAGACAGAGAGAATTCTCTGAGTGCAAGGCTCTCCTGGTCCACATGGCAAGTTCCAGATCAGTTAGCATCACTCGGTGGGACCCTATCTCAAAAAGAAAAAGGAAAATAAGCCACACATGGTGTTTTGTGTCTGTATCTCACAGCTTGGAGCTAGGTGCTGCAGAAAGAGGATTGTTGAGCGTTTAAGGCCAGCCTGGGCCACAGAGTAAGGAAAACCTTATTGTGGGGCCGAACAACAACAGCAGAGCACAACTTGTATTTGTAAATTTAATAAAATGTCTAGGGGTCTTCCTAAGAAATGCTTTACATTTATTCAGTGCCTGAGGTGTGTGTATGTACACGTATGTGTTTGCACACACATGCATGTGCAGGGCATCCGTGAACGTACATACACAACTGTGAACATAGACCATAGTGCACATATGGAAGGAAGAGGACAGCTTGTGGGAACTGATTCTGTCCTACCACATGAGCTCTAGAGATGAAACTCGGGCCATCAGGCTCAGCAGCAAGTGCCTTTACCTGCCAAGCCATCTTGCCAGGGGCTGGAGGGATGGCTCAGGGGTTAAGAGCACTGAGTGTTCTTTCAGAGGTGCTGAGTTCAAATCCCAAGAATCACATGGTGGCTCACAACCATCTATAATGGGATCAAATGCCCTCTTCTGGTGTGTCTGAAGATAGCAACAATGTACTCACATATATAAAGTAAACGAATAAACCTCAAAAAAAGAGAAAAGTCAAGTTCACACACCTATGAAAGACAAGAGAGTGTGTTATTAAAGAACACTGCTCCCAGAGGATCTGGGACAGTTTACGGTACCCGTGTTGCATCTCAAAACCCTTCATAATTTCAGTTCCAGGGGCTCCAATACCTCTTCTGACTTTGGCAGGCACCAGGCATGCACGTGATATATATACATACATACATACATAAGCAAAACAATTATTCACATAAAATAAAAATAATTTTTAAAAGTTAAGCTATTTTTGCCAGCCTCTTGGGCTCTTTTTTGAGAAAGGTTCGGATTCAAACTCACAAACATTCTGTCTCTGCTTGCTGAGTTTTGGGATTCAAGATGTGTGCTGTCTTACCCAGTAGCAGCAGACTTTTGAGATCCTTAGTTAACATTCAGAGGACAATTTGTAATCCTCACAATATGAGATCCATAATTGAAAGACCATATGATTATCATGGCCCATTTCATTTTATCTACAAGTTTTTTCTCAACTGAGTTAGTTTTACATTTCAGTGTGAATTTGTATGCAGCACTGTCATTAAACTGAGTACTGAATTTCACTCTCCAAAGAAAAATGAAGCATACATCATTACAGTGCTAACATCCTTACTTGTCATTTCATAGGCATTTAAAATTTTTTTTAATTATTTTTATTTTATGTGTTTGGATGTTTTGTATGCATATGTATCGGAGCATCATGTACATGCTTGGTGCCTACAGAGGCCACAAGAAATGTGTAATCCCCTGGGCTGGATGTCTAGTCATTTGCAAGCCACCCCGTGAGTACTGGGGACTGAACTCCAGTCCTCTGGAAGGGCAGCCGGTGCTCTTAACCCCTGAATCAACTCTCCTGCTGCTTCACAAGAATCTTAAAACAGAAGTTGGGATGATCAGTTGCTTAGCGCAAGGTTCTTTGCAGTAGCGGCATCATGAGTGGTAACATCACAAATGGTAACATCACGAGTGGTAACATCATGAGTGATAACATCAAGAGTGGTAACATCACAAATGGTAACATCACAGACGGTAACATCACAGATGGTAACATCACGGATGGTAACATCACAAATGGTAACATCAAGGATGGTAACATCACAAATGGTAACATCAAGGATGGTAACATCACAGACGGTAACATCACAGATGGTAACATCAAGGATGGTAACATCACAGAAGGTAACATCACAAATGGTAACATCACAGACGGTAACATCACAGATGGTAACATCACGGATGGTAACATCACAAATGGTAACATCACAAATGGTAACATCAAGGATGGTAACATCACAAATGGTAACATCAAGGATGGTAACATCACGGATGGTAACATCACAAATGGTAACATCAAGGATGGTAACATCACAGACGGTAACATCACAGATGGTAACATCAAGGATGGTAACATCACAGAAGGTAACATCACAAATGGTAACATCAAGGATGGTAACATCACAAATGGTAACATCACAGACGGTAACATCAAGGATGGTAACATCACAGATGGTAACATCAAGGATGGTAACATCACAGATGGTAACATCACAAATGGTAACATCAAGGATGGTAACATCACAAATGGTAACATCACAAATGGTAACATCAAGGATGGTAACATCACAGATGGTAACATCAAGGATGGTAACATCACAGAAGGTAACATCACAAATGGTAACATCAAGGATGGTAACATCACAGATGGTAACATCAAGGATGGTAACATCACAGAAGGTAACATCACAAATGGTAACATCAAGGATGGTAACATCACAAATGGTAACATCACAGATGGTAACATCACAGATGGTAACATCACGGATGGTAACATCACCAAACATCACGTTGGTAACATCACAGATGGTAACATCACGTTGGTAACATCACGGATGATAACATCACAGATGGTAATATCATGAATCGTACTGATTAGTTTCCCTTTTCCCTTCTGAAATTCCACATCCAGTCTGTAAGAATCCAGGAGATGAGTCCTAGCACCATATAGGTTTAGACACTTATTTAAAATCGCTCTTGTCTCCCTTAACTAATCAACGGGTGCTATAGGGCTTCTCCAGGCTCCTTTGGTACCCAGGAAAGACTTCCAGATATGCTGCTCCCACACACAGTCTGCCTTTCCTTGTGGCTACTAAAGACCTACTATGCAGGGGCTTGGAGTTCAAGTAAACTGTCAGGTCATACCTGTTATGATTTGAATGTGAATATCCTCACAGGCCCAGCTGGTGCACTATTTTGGAAGATTCTGGAAACATTAGGAGGAAGGAGCTGGTTAGAGGAAGTGGCTTATAAATGTGGGGGCTTGGAAGAGCGTCTTATCCTTAGGTCCTTCTTGTCTTTCTCTTCCTGCTTTCTGTCTATCACCAGGTGAACAAGTCACTACATGTTCTCTGGCATGCTGTCCAACTTGCCCACCGGAAGCGACAGTGGACTGTCACCTCGGTGACCACAACCTAAGCCAGTCTTTCTCCTTAAACTCTTGTTCTCACATCTTTATCACAACAATGAAAAACTGATTGACACGTACGTCAGAGTGTGTTCCCAAGTCAGACACCATCTCTGCCTGGAGACATGTTACAGAACTGTTGCAAATGATAATATCTTACTTTTCAAAAACTACAGTGTTTTACTATGCTTTATTTTTATATTTTGCTATTTTACAGTTTTATTTTATTTTTTGCTACTCTATTTACTGTAAAAGGACCATAAAACGTAATTACATACTGCAGTAAATAGAAGTTATTCGTTCCCACATGAATGAATGCTTAGAAGGACTTTGAGCTCTGCATCTGGAGCTGGGATGATGTTCAGTGGGTAACATCCCCCTCGCCCAAGCCTGAAGGCCTGAGCTCAATCCTTGGAACCCTCATGGTGGAAAGAGAACTGACGCCTTCAAGTTGTCCTCCGACCTTCACGTGCAAGCCATACACACACATTAAATAAATGCTAAGAAGAAAAGGTGCTTGAGAGATAGGTCAGCAGTTAGGAGTGTGTACTACATTTACAAAGGACCCACGTTTGGTTCCCAGAACCCACATCCTCACAGTGGCCACTACAGCCTGGAATTCCAGCTCCAGGGCTCCTTCTCCCTTTCCTGGCCTCATCAATATCTTCATGTTCATATACATACCCACATACAGACACACACATATACACAATTAAAAATAAAATCTTTATGCTAGGCAGTGATGGCACACACCTTTAATCCCAGCGCTCAAGAGGCAGAGACTAGCAGATCTCTGAGTTTGAGGCCAGCCTGGTCTACAGAACAAGTTCCAGGACAGTAGGGCTACACAGAGAAAACCTGTCTCACAAAACAAAATCTACACCGCTGACAATGGTCAAAGAGACACTTTGTTGGTGGTGGTGTTCTTTAATCCATCTGGGGCAGAGCAGCAGGCAGTCCTTCGATGCCTGGCTTGGTGGCCAAAACTCTCATGCCTAGGACACATAAAAATCAAATTAAATCAAAGCCACTCACTGTAGCACAGGAGGAAGAAGCAGACAGAGACTTGTGGACCGCCATGACACCCACAAACCCTCCTTCCAGTTCTCAGCACAGGCAGGCCATAGAGACCCACATGTGGCACAGATGGAGGATGTCGCCCAGGGGCCTGCCAGCTGCATGGTCAGCCTGCAGCAAGAGCCACTGCATGTGTGAATGTGTGGTGGTCATATGGGAGAGAGAGAAGTGTGCCGCAGAGTCACTACTGGGGTGGGTGTGGCAGAAGTGGAGCAGCTTGAGCATAATGAAGAGGGATGGAACTGGAGATTCGAGGGTGAAGAGGAGGAGCCTGTTAATGGCCAGCCCTGCCCTCTGGGGCCAGGGTGAGATCCCAGCCCAAGCTGCCACTGAGGGGCATGTCTGAGTCCATGACTACTAAGCTGCAGGATCAGTATCAGTGGCCTATTACCACTAGAGTACATGGGGATGTTCCTAGTTGGGACAGCCTCCTGGGACCACATGGGTGTCCAGGAACTGTGCATGACTGGCCCTGCCACTCCCTGGATGCTGCACTCTGGAGAGCTGGCCCCATCTCTCACTAGCAGCTGCACTTGTGAGAGATGCAGGGCCCTACATCTTGCCTGGCTAGCACATCAGAGCTGACTTTGGTGGCAGGGGCCAGAGGAGCCAGCCTTGAGGGCAAGAGTGCAAGAGAGCCGGCCATGGGGTTGTGAGGCTTTGGGAGTGATGCCCCAACCCCACCCCTCACTACCTGTGACCCTGGGTCATGAAAGCTCGAAATCTAGCCTCACCTTTCACCAGCTGCAGCTCTCACCTTGGAGAGCAGGAGGGTAGAGTGTGCACAGGTGAGCTGCCCCTGAAAGCAAGAGCCTGGGAGAGTTGGCCCCACCATCCATCTGCAGTGAAGTGGTTTGGGTGTCGGGGAAATGGAGAACTGGACCTGGGATCATGAGATGGGGAAAGCTAGCCCTACCCCCACACTGACTGCAGCTCTCCCGAGAGTGGGCCCTGCACCTCACCTGTGCATTGAAACTAGCCCTGATGGTGAAGGCACGGGTAAGTCAACCCCAAGGGAGTGAGAGTGGGAGAGCTGACCCAGCCCCTTGCAGGCTGCCCCACTCAGGAAACTGAGATCCATGCCTTGACTGGGTAGCACCGTGGAGCTGGCTCTGGAGGTCTAGGTGCTGGTGAACTGGCCCAAAGAGCATGAGAGAAAGAGAGCTGGCCCTAACTCTGCTGACCGTGGTGGCATTGAGTGGCCTAGCGAAAGCAGTGCTGGAGAGCTTGCCCTGGTAGTGTGGTTAAGCTGGTGACTGACCAGTTCAGCAACCACCCAGGCCAGGATCCAGAGCTGTGAGTTGACCTACCCCCAGATCTCTATCATTGGCGAAAGGTTGGGACTCATGGAAGGGCCAGTCCTGCTGTTCCAAAGCTGCACGATCTTCATGACACAGGGCAACAGGGAGGAGTCCCGATGAGGATCTAGTATTGATGGTGTCACAGAAACCAGAGAGCTTAAACCAGACCAACAACTCATTGCAATGAACATTGGCAAATAAAGATGTGTAGATAGAGGGACATATGGTGGGACACACTGTGACATACTACAGCTTCCACGATGAGATTTTTCTATGCTTTGTTTTGTTGTTGTTGTTGGTGGTGGTGGTGATGGTGGTGGTGGTGGTGGTGGTGGTGGTGGTGGTGGTGGTGATGGTGGTGGTGATGGTGGTGGTGATGGTGTGTGTGTTTTCTTTGAGGGAGAGGCTGCAAGGGCAAAGGAAGATGAGCTGCTGTGCATGATGTGAAACTCACAAAGAATCAATAAAAAGTTTTAAAAACCCAAATAAACCTTTAAGAATAGAAAAAGTGGGGGCTGGAGAGATGACTCAGTGGTCAAGAGCACTTGCTTTTCTTGTAGAGGATCTGGGTTTGGTCCCCAGCACCCACACTAGGTGGCTCACAAACACCTGTAACCTCAGTCCCTGGAATTCAATCCCCTCTGGCCTCCGTAGGCACCTGAACACATGTGGTGAATATGCATGCTCACATAGACACCTGCCTCTGCCTCCCGAGTGCTGGGATCAAAGGCGTGCGCCACCACGCCTGGCAGCAAATCACTTTTTGACTAACTGTATGGTACATAATTTATAATAATCAACTAATAAAAACTGACTATAACAACGTATAATAAAATAAACACAATTATGAAGAGCAGAATTACAATTTTATGCTTTTGCCAATAACTTCACTTTCTATTTCGGTGTTTATTTTGACAAGAGATAGTGTTACAGCTGAGGATTGGAAGTGAAGAGATGGGCTGGCAGTTAAGGGCACTGGCTGCTCTACCAATGGCCTAGGTTTGATTCCCAGGCCGCTCACACCAGTCTGTAACTCCAATTCTAGGGCCTCCAAAGCCCTCTGCTGTCCTCTGTAAGCACAAGGCACACACATGGGGACAGCTCTACAAGCTGACCAAACATCCAAGCACATAAAATAATGGAAATTAAAAAAAATTTTTTTAAATAGGTAAAAATTATATGCAATTTAGCACTTAAATGTCTTCTCAGAATGGCACCCATAACTGCTCACAGGATAAAAACAACTGAATCAGAAAATGCTCAGGAAGGGGTTCAGAGTGTGCCACCCACAAACATACTACTGTGGAATACTGATTTTTTTTTTGAGCTCAAGAAAATTGAGAACCAACCAGCTGATTTAGGAAAAGCTCATTATCTCCCACTCAGCTGCCTAGATTTTTTCTCATGTGGAGGAAACAGACATCCTTGAAGCAAATCGTTGTTAGCCAAGATCTCCATACAACGGAGAAGAGTACTTGGAGCCATGTCTACAGGCACGAATGGTAAGCTTTGCTCTTCATTCTTTCTCTCCCAATCCTTACCTTTCCAAACTTTCTTTTCACCACCTCCCAGGAGCCCCAAACCCCGTTCCTTTCTGCAGCTGAGGATAATTGTATAAACCTCACATGGCCCCCTCTTTGACTAATTTTTTGAGGGACTCCTGTGCTTATTTGCATAACAAGACTTGTTTTTCTTCTGTTAATCTGTCTTTTTTAAAAAGATTCATTCATTTATTATATATACAGTATTCTGCCTGCCAGAAGAGGGCACCAGATTTCTTTACAGATGGTTGTGAGCCACTGTGTGGATGCTGGAAATTGAACTCAGGTCCTCTGAAAGAGCAAGCGGCCAGTGCTCTTAACCTCTGAGTAATCTCTCCAGTCCCTGCTAATCTGCCTTAATGTCAACTTAATTTATGCAAAGAACCCAGGAGGCAAAAGGGAATAGTTCTACCACCCACTGCCACTAGTGTGCTTGCTCACAAACAGCACACTCAGTCATCCACTCATGATGCAGCCTTCTTTGTGGTTTTTCTGATATCATTAATAAACACTGCATATGCATGTGACTTTTAGTTGATTTTACCATTCCATCAGTCTGAACAAAAGAAAAATCATTAAACCATAGTTGCAATAGGATCTTTATACAGATAAAATAGGAAGAGATGTTGAGGGAAGGCAGAGGACATGCCTATGGAAAGTGTGTAGAATAAAACCAATCACTATCTTAGGGTTTCTTTTGCTGTGACAAAACACCGTAACCATGCTGGGAAGGGGGTTGTGCATGCCTTTAATCCTAGAACTTAGGAAGCAGAGGCAAGAGGATTTCTGAGTTCAAGGCTTCCCTGGTCTACAGAGTGAGTTCCAAGAGAGCCAGGGCCACAAAGAGAAACCCTGTCTCACCTCCCCAACCCCCAAAATTAAAAAACAAAACAAAACTGCACCATAAACATAAGCAACTTTGAAAAGAACAACTCTGTTCCATCATAGAGTTTGTCATCCATCATTTAAGAAAGTCAGGACGGGAGCCTGGAGGTGAGAACTGAAGCAGAGGCCATGGAGGGATGCTGCTTACTGGCTTGCTCCTCAGGGCTTGCTCAGCTGGCTTTCTTACAGTACCTGGAACCACCATTCCAGGAGTGAGACCACCAGCCCAGGAGTGAGACCACCAGCCCAGTAATGAGACCACCCATTGTGAACTGAACCCTCTTACACCAATCATCATCCAAGAAAATGCCTTACTGGCCAATCCGTTGGAAGCATTTTCTTGATTTAAGATTCCTTCTTCCCAGATGATCCTAGCCTGTGTCAAGTAGATGCGAAGCTAGCCAGCACAGGGATGAAATGCACTGAAGGAGGTGTCAAGTACCACTAGTGTGAAACACAGCTCACACTCAAGTCCTTGACAATAGTGTGAGGCCACTCACAGGAACAATGCTCACTTAAGTCTGCTCAGAAACAGAACCCGTGCAAAGAACCCGTGCAAAGAACCCGTGCAAAGAACCCGTGCAAAGAACCCGTGCAAAGAACCTGTGGAGGACCAGCTAAATGACAGACCCGTGGCAAAAGTGGACGAGTGTGTGAGTAAAGACGGGCTTTCGTGTCTGGGCTGGAGGCTCTTGTTCTGAGAAAGTTACTAGGAATCTCCATTCTGCCTTTCTCTGATTTCTGGCTGCTTGCCGTCAAAATGGACAAGTTCAAAAACTAATTGTATTTCTTTATTTTTGAGTGTGTATACACACATGCCATAGCGCATGTGTTGAAGTCAGAGAAGAACTTCCATGAGTCAGTTCTCTCCTTTCAGGGTTCCAGGGGTTAAACTCAGGTCAACAGGTTTGGAAGCAAGTGGGTAACCACTGAACCATCTCACCAACTCAAGAAAGACTATCTATCTATCTATCTATCTATCTATCTATCTATCTATCTCTCCATCCATCCACCCACCCATCCACCCATCTTTCTATTGGGTTTTCAAGTCAGGATTTCCCTGTGTAGCCCAGGCTGTCCTGGAACTCTCATTATAGCCCAGGCTGGCATCAAACCCAGAGATTCACCTGCCTTTGCTTCTGTGCTAGGATTAACGGTGTGTGCCAGCACGTCCAACTTTTGTGGACAGTTGAGCAGAAGTATAATTAAAGGACACAAGAAGGTGACCCTTGATATCCAGCCAAAGGTCCTCTTGTTCAGGTTCTTCCTTGTATCTCTGTGTCTGCATAGATAAGGTAATTCCTCAAGCATAAGAGAGCTCAGGGAATCCTTGGGAGCCGAGGGCAGAGTGGAAAGGAAGACAGTCATCTTGTGGTCAGCTCTAGGGATGAAAGGTGAGGGGCAGGTGACAGTGGCCTTTCTGCTTCTTCTCTCTTCTATTTCCAAGGGACCATATCTAGAGTAATGTTTTTCCTGCACCCATCACCTGTTACTTGAGGACCACTGCTCAGGTCTTACAGCTGTCAACCTGTCAACCCTGAGCTTGCTTGTGCCTGAGGGGTTATGTTGTGATTGTTGTTGTTAAAGGTGGTGTGTGTGTGTGTGTGTGTTTGTGTGTGTGTGTGTTACTAATGAAGCTTATTGGCAGTTCTTAGGATGTGGTCACAGAGGGAGATAGAAAAGATTACCAGGCCCAAGACACCTGTAATATTGCTCACAGGGTTTAAAACAAAATGGTGCTCAGTCTTGGTTTCCCCCAGGTAATACCAACCCAGAAGGGAACCTCCAACGTGGACTTGGTAAGATCACAGAATCTTTCCAATTCCAAGGTGTGAAACACCAGGAACATCTGGTTTAAGAACTGTACCAGATGCTGCCAGAGTGTGGCTAAGAAGCAGCAGCCCAAAGATACAGACAACGGAGCCTGACTGTGGACAGACAATCCTATTCTCTGAGGTTCAGAGAACAATTGTCTTCATCCACCTCCAGTGGAAGTTTATTTCCCAGAACACACCCACCACCTGCCACACACACACTGACACACTCATACACACACATGCTCACACACACACACTCACTCACATACACCCCCTTACACATAAACACACAAGCACACGCCCACACACACACATTCACAATACTCACACACACTCATGCACATATACTCTTACACACTCACACAAGCATGTGCACACACGTAAGAAAAAGGTTTGCCTACAGGGAAAGTACTGAGTGATGTTGGAAGGCAGAAGAGAAGCAACAGCTGGGATGCTCTTCTGGCCTCACATTTGCTGCTGGCCTGGTGTCTCTCTCTCTCTCTCCCTCTCTCTCTCTCTCTCCCTCCCCCCCCTCTCTCTCTCTCTCACACACACACACACACATACATGCATGCACACACGCACGCACATATGCACACTCCATCCCTTCGTATGACCAGCTACTGGCTCTGCATTCCTCCATCTCTCTCTGAGGCTCTTTAGGATACTTTCTAAACAAGTGCTGTACACTCAAGTCTTTATTGCACATGTACAGTACAGGGAGGATTCTCCCACCATGCAGCTGTGGGCCTTAGAGCTACAGCAGGCCTCTTTCAGGTTTGCTAAGAAGTCCCTGAGGGGGTCTCCAAAGTTCTAAGTTTTCAGTTTAATTTTTCTGGTGGTGGGGATGGATCCCAGGTTCTCAAACATTGGAGGCAAGTGCTTTGCCATTGAGTTACACCCCCATTCCTTCAGTAATAATACATCCTGTATAGTCATTCTTGTAGAATAAATGTTTATATATCAGATACTGCTGAGGAAGATAAAGAGAGGCACATGAGTGTGACCCAAATATATCTGAGCCCCATTTCCTTCCTTAAGATCTACGGTATTACATTGTGACCAAAAGCAACACAGAGCTGACTTCCAACAATCTTGCAGATAGTAATGCTTTCCTTCAATATTCAAGTCAACTGGGAAAGAAGTTGTAGAAAGTTCTCTAGCCCCAAAGTTTTACCCGTAAGTCATTTGCTTAAGTCTGTCTTCAGTTCTTCAAAGTCTCTGGTCCCTGGGAGCTCTTCTTACACTGGTGTCCCTGACCCTACCCCCGACTGCTCTGGTTCACTTATGATGGTGTCTCACAAACCATGAGTTACCTTGATAAGTTGGGCAAGAGACAGAATTGGAAATAGGATGTCTTAGCTAACTGAGTTTTACTGCTGTGAACAGACATCATGACCAAGGCAACTCTTATAAGGACAACAGCTAATTGGGGCTGGCTTACAGATTCAGGGGGTCAGTCCATTATGATCAAGGTGGGAGCATGGCAGCATCCAGGCAGGCATGATTCAAGAGAAGCTGAGAGTTCTATATCTTCATCTGAAGGCTGCTACCAGAACACTGGCTTCCAGGCAGCTAGGATGAGGAGCTTAAAGCCCACACCTACAGTGACACACCTACTCCCACAGGGCCACACCCTCTAGTAGTGCCACTCCCTGGGCAGAACATATTGCAAACCATCACACAGAGAGACTGACTAATTGTGTTTCAAAAGTGCCCCCCCCCCCCCATCACAGGTGAAAATGAACTAAACAGACTGCAAATTTAGCATCTGTGTCTAAATCTGGTGTCTGCCCTGGGAGAAATGGAGATTAACAGGACTGCAGTTCAGTTTCCTTCCTTTCGCCAGCAGCCAGTCCCACACGCAGGGATGCATTTCACAGAGGGTTGCTAAAGGCCTTCCAGCCCATTAGAACATTCTTTCTGTTGATTTCTCAAGCAGTGTGACTGTCCCCTGGAGAGACGTGAACTTCTCCATCTGCCCTGGCACGACTGCACACACGGGCTCTCATGGAGTGTCCATTATTGTTGTCCAGACTTAAGATCTAATGTAGGAAAAACAGGGCCTCTCAAGCTGGCTGACCTCTGACCCCTTGCCCATTTTACTCTTTCTGACATCAATGTATGAAGTAAAAGTTTCTACGGTTGACCGAGTGCCAGAGCTCCATCTCCATCTCTGCTGATGGAAGAGAAGAGGAGGGAAGTTAAATCAGGCCGTGGGCGCAAGCTCTGTGCTTCCTGTGATAGCCTTGTCTGTTTGGGGCTCAGAAAATGGACCCTAAGTCTGGTACTTTGACATATTAAAAAAAAAAAAAAGAAACTTAGAACTTAGGACTGGGATGTAGCTCGGTGGTAGAGCACATCCTAATATGTGCCTGGCCCCTGCTTATTCTCTCTCTCTCTCTCTCTCTCTCTCTCTCTCTCTCTCTCTCTCTGTCTCTGCCTCTGTCTCTGTCTCTCAAAATAAAAATGTTTTAAGGTTAAAAATAGGCAGGCTTGTCTGGCTTCAGTGGAAGAGGATGTGCCTAGTCCTGCAGTGACTTGATGTGTCGTGTGTGTGTGTGTGTGTGTGTGTGTGTGTGTGTGTCTGTGTGTGTGTGACATGGGAGACTGCCTGCCCCTTCTTAGAGGAGAAAAGGAGTGAATGAGAGGAGAATCTGTGTAAGGGGGTACTAAGAGGAGAAGGGAGGCTGATATTGGGAGGTAAGGTGAATAAATAAATATATAAATAAATAATGCCTTAAAGGTTCCTGGGAGGGGGGAGAGAAGGCAGTCATGATGACGTAGACCTTTAATCCTAGCACTCAGGAGACAGATTAGATCTCTGTGAGTTTATAGCCAGCCTGCTCTAAGTAGCAAGTTCTAGACTATCCAGGGCTACATAGTAACCCTCTCTGTACTAAATAAATAAATAAATAAATAAATAAATAAATAAATAAATAACCCTCTCTGTGGAAATGGCTGACTTTTCTCTCCTTCCTGACTGGGTCAAGTGTGCAGGCGTTCTGTGTGACGGATTATTTCCTCTCAAACTATAAATTGAAATAAGCCCTCTTCCCTTTGAGTTGATTTCTGCTGTGTGTTTGGTCACGGCAACAACAAAGGGCCTGACTTGGGAAATTGGTGCTGAGAGGGAACCGGGGGCCAGTTACTGTGCTGAGACTTACTGTGTGATACCCAGGCCTCTGGACATGTTTTGCTGGAGGAATCCAGAAATGGTTCTACAGTGCTCTAAGCAGAGCTGAACAACCCATCCTGGAAAGTTTGGAAGACCAGACTGTGGGGAGAAATGTGGATGCCAGAAGCCCAGATCAGAGGCTTTCTGAGATAACAAGAACTCTACTGGGACCTGAGCGGGGGACCGCTCATGTTATATTCTGAGAGAGAATCTGGCTTCATTCTGCCAGTGTCCTGAGAACTTTAATGAAGCTGGGTTCAAAAGTAATAGACTAGGCTGTGGGGACAGCTGACTGTCAGGTACCTGCCTAGGACCCGAGGGCTCAGAGCTCAGTTCCTAAACTCAACTTAAAAAGCCAGGCATGAGGCGCCCGGGAAAAGATGGCCGCGCCTGCAGCGTCCGGGCTGTCTCGACAGATTCGGAGCTTCAGTACATCTGTGGTCGGGCCCTTTGCCAAGCTTGTAAGGCCCCCTGTACAGGTCTATGGCATCGAAGGCCGCTATGCAACCGCCCTGTACTCTGCTGCATCTAAGAAGAAAAAGCTGGACCAGGTGGAGAAGGAGCTGCTGCGCGTAGGGCAACTCCTGAAGGACCCCAAAGTATCTCTGGCTGTTCTGAATCCCTACATCAAGCGCACCATCAAAGTGAAAAGCCTAAATGACATCACAAAAAAGGAAAAGTTCTCCCCGCTGACGGCCAACCTCATGAATTTACTTGCTGAAAATGGTCGCCTAGGCAACACCCAGGGTATCATCTCTGCCTTTTCCACCATCATGAGTGTCCACCGAGGACAAGTGCCGTGCACAGTGACCACAGCATCTCCTCTAGATGACGCTGTTCTCTCTGAGTTAAAGACGGTGCTGAAGAGCTTCCTGAGTCCAAACCAAATACTGAAACTGGAGATCAAGACTGGCCCGTCAATCATGGGCTGGATGATTGTCCGAATTGGGGAGAAGTACCTTGTTATGTCTGCAAAGAGCAAGATTCAGAAGCTCAGCAAGGCCATGCGGGAGATGCTCTGAGAGACTGTCACCCGTGTGAGCTCTTGTCCTTGGAGCAACAATAAAATGCTTCCTGAAAAAAAAAAAAAAAAAAAAAAAGCCAGGCATGGTAAACACCTTTGTAATGCCAGCATTGGGTGGGGCTTGCTGCCATCGAGCTTAGCCTACTTGGTGGGCTCTGTGCTATCAAGAGATCCTGTTTCAATAAAAAAGGGCAGGACTGGGGACTGGAGAGCTTGCTTAGCAGTTAGAAGCATCTGCCACTAGGCCTGAACTCAATCTCCAGAACTCACTGGCTGAAAGGAGAGAATTGACCCAAAAGTTGTTCTCTGACCTCCACATACATTAGTGTAGCACATGCGTGTACACACACACACACACACACACACACACACACACTAAGTGTCTTATTTTTTTATTAATGCTTCTTGAGGAACATCACATGAGGTTGACTTCAGGATTCTTTATGCAAACTCATGTGCGCGCGCGCGCGCGCACACACACACACACACACACACACAGAGTAATGGATTGCTTTGCTTGGTAGAGAAAAATCTTAAGACTGTCAGCTATTTCATTGGATTTGGTTATCAGCCCTTCAGGAAAGGAGTGGTCTGTACTCATGGACAAGACAGATGCAGAGAGACCAGTTGCAGCTGTTAAGAGATTATCATCATCCAAAGGAAACCTCAGGGGACTGGGACAATGGCGAAGACATCCTGAGGAGAAAGCCTACCAGGCTTAGGGAAGTGTTTCTCTGCAGTCAGTCTTGAAGGCACACAGAGGCCACTGCAAACGCAGTCCAAGGAGCCAGGCTACATCTCAGCCTGGTAACAGCACGTGGCAGTGCTGTCCACGGGGAACTGGTTTTGCAGGCATGGATCAGGTGAGAATGACGAAGTCAAGGAAGATGGCCCTGCAAGTCTGTGTCGGGCTCAGATTTCCTGCAGCAGGTCCCGAGGGATGACTGACTGTAGCTGAGAAGGTGAAGCTTAAGTTTCAGTAGAGGCTCTAAGACGTTCGAGATGCCGGGGCTGAGGGGTAGCCACCACAGAAAACTGCAGAGTGGAGCTCCTTCCAAAGGCTGAGTGTACTGTAGCCGTGGACTAGAGGGGCAGTGGGTCCCAAGGTTGTTGATGCCCAGACGATTCTAGCATGAGCCACAGATTCAGGAAGTGGAGCCGCAGGACTAGGTACGCGCTCTCCTGGGTTCTGGTTTTATCGTGGTCTAGCCTTTTCTTGCTGTGGGAAACCCTCCCTTCGGAAGCAGCAATGATTGCTTTATGTCCTGGGCCTTTGAAGTTGGGCTGAACGTAGTTTGCGTTGTGAGATAAACATGCAAATGTCCAGCTAAGGCTGGAATGTTGCAATTTAAAGTGATGTTTGGGTAATAGGGTGACAAGGCGTAGAGTTAATCTCCATGGTCAGGTTGATTGTATTTAGTATCGCCTAGGAAATGCATCGCTAGGCTCGAGAGTATCAGTAACTAAGGCGGGGGCATCTGCCTTGAATGTAGGTGCACATCCCCTTAGCTCGAGGTCCTGGACTGAATACACAGAGAGGAGTCAGCACCGGCATTCATTTCTCTCTACTTGCTTTCTGCAGATGCAGTGTGAAAAGCTACCCCCAAATTACTGCTGCTGCCACGTCTTCCCTGCCATCTTAGCTAGGGTTTGTTTTATTGCTAGGAATGAGACACCATGACCTCGGCAACTCTTCTAAAGGACAACATTTAACTGAGGCTGCGTAACAGTTTCAGAGGCTCAGTCCATTAGCGTCATGGCAGGAAGCATCAGAGTACACAGGCAGATGTGGTGCTGGAGAAGGAGCTGAGAGTTCTACATCTTGACCCACAGGCAGCAGAAGGAAGCTGTGTTGCCACTCTGGTCATAGCTTGAGCATATGAGACCTCAAAGCCTGCCCTGACAGTGACACACTTCCTCCAACAAGGCCACACCTCCTGAGAGTGCCATCCCTTATGGACTGGACATTCACACATGAGTCAATGGGGGCCATTCCTATTAAAACCATCACACCTGCCGTGATGGACCATATCCCCGTATCCCTTCAAAATAATCCTTCCTCCCTCGTGTTGCTTCTTCTCGGGTGTTTGGTTACAACAAGAGTGGTAGATAGTGGCTGGGCAGTGGTGGCACACGCCTTTAATCCCAGCACTCAGGAGGCAGAGGCAGGTGGATTTCTGAGTTCGAGGCCAGCCTGGTCTACAAAGTGAGTTCCAGGACAGTCAAGGCTACATAGAGAAACCCTGCCTCAAAAAAACAAAAAAACAAAAAACCAAAAAAACAAAAAAAAACAAGAAAAAAAAAAGAAAAAAAGAAAAAAAGAAACCATAAACACATGCTCTTGCAGAGGGCCAAATAGAGATTCACAACACCTGTCTATCACTACAATTCTGAAGCCTTCTTCTGGTAATTAAAAATTAAAAACCGAGGCAGTGATTAGGATGGTTAGGATGGGCAAGGAAGGACCACTGGGTTACGGCTCTTGTCATGCAGGCCGGATGAACTAAGTGTGACCCCAGAGCACCGTGGAAGGTAGAGGACATCCCGAAAGTTGTCCTCTGATCCACCCATGTGCAGGGAGTGTGGTATGCATGTGCCTCACCCCCATCAGACACATGCAAGCAGCATGATAATAAAACAACTAAAAAGTAGTAGTAATTATCAGTGACCAGTGTCCAGAACATTCCTGTGTGTATGTGTGTGTGTTGTTGTTGTTGTTGTTTTTCAATACAGAGTTTCTCTGATTAGCCCTGGGTGTCGTGGGACTTGCTCTGTAGACCAGGTTAGACTAGGTCAGAGATCCACCTGCCTCTGCCTCCCAAGTGCTGGGATTAAAGATGTGTGCCACCTCAAGTAGCCCTAGAACTTTTCTTTCTAGTCCCTGAACTGTCATGATCTCCTTCTTCCTCGTCAGTGTTCATGATAGGACCTCAACTTCTGTGATATAAATTCCCTTCCTTCAAGCCCATATTAGATGTTCATATGTAAGAATTCCCACTGTACACACTGTTCTATACCTTTATGTCTGTGAGATTCCAGCAGCTGGAGGGCTTGGTGGCCCCAATTGCCTTTCACTGTTGTATTCTATTCCAAGGGCGAGTACACTACATTGTAATTTTCCACTCTATTCTTGATTAATAGGATTGTTTCTAGTTCAAGTCCATTATGAACATGATGCCAGGAACATTCTTGCAAATAAATCCTGGGACACATGTGCCCTTGCTCTTTTCTGGGGTGATGACCTCGTGTGGCTTCTCTTTAATCTGGGCTTAGTGTGTTCAAGCTTCTTCCCTGTCTCCTCTTTCAAAACCAGCTCTCAGGAGAGGGTCATAAGTTCACCCATGCTATGGGATACATGGCCGAGCAGGACTACTATGTATCCTGTTCGATATAACCATGAAAAGGGATCAAGTGAGTTCATTTCTCACCGTAACATTTTATGTATCTAGAAACTGACTGGGGAGAGATTCCAAAGCTGGCCCTGGCCAGGAGGTGGGGGGCATTAAAAAAAAAATCCTGTGGTGGTAAAATGAGCCAAGACAATAAAAGAAAAGCTTGCAAACAGCAGGTCAGCCAAGAGTTATAGTCTATTTAAAAGGTCAAAACCTGGGCATCAGAAGCCAAGTGCCTTGTCCAAGGATCAGTCAACAGTCAATGGGCAATCAGCTGCTGCCATAGTGGTGTCGTGTGGTTCCAACATGAGATGTCCTCCACAAGCTATGTGTTTGCACACTTAGTCCCCAACAGGTGGTGACAGTTTGGGACACTGTGGAACCCTTGGGAGGAGGAAGTGGATGGAGGAAGTGAGCCTTGAAGATGACACGTGACCAGCGTTTCCCGTCTCTCCGCCATGTCTTCCCCCATGGTGGACTGTAGCCCTTCCAACCATTAAGCCCCAACAAGCCCTCGCTCCTTTACTTTGCCTGTTGGCAAATATTTTATCACAGAAATAAGGAAGAGGGGAAAAAAACCAAACCAAACCAAACCAAAAAAACCTTAAAGATAGCCGCTGCCTCTTGAGCTCTGTCTGTATCAGTCAGACAATGCCTTCTGACACCCCAGCTCCTTTCTTTTTGTAAAAATGGACTCAGTGATAGCACTCGGCTTTAGAGATGGCTCAGCGGTTAAGAGCATTAGCTGCTCTTCCAGAGGTCCTGAGTTCAATTCCCAGCGCCCACATGGCAGCTTGCAAACTGTCTGTACCTCCCCTTCCAGGGGATCCAACACTGTCATTCACACATACACACAGGCAAAACACCAATGCACATAAAATAAATAAAAAAGAAAAGACAAAGAAATTAAACTAAGGAAATGGCTGTGTCCCATTTTGCACTGTTCTTGCCATTTAGTAAGTGATTAAAGAGCATTAGACATTTTTCTACTTATCCTCGGCTACACAGTGAGACCCCATCTCCAAACATCAAAAGAAATGGAGGCGGAGGGAAAGGGAAACATACTCGCCTACCTGAAGTAACGAAACCTAACAATATCTCTAGAACACTGCCTAACAAGTACACAGAGACCGTTCTCTATGTAGATCATATGATAGAAGAAATAGAAAACTGAAATCGATCCATAACAAGTAAAGAGACTGAGTTATAAGAAAGAAAGAAAGAAAAAAAAAGCCGAGCAGTGGTAGTGCACGCCTTTAATCTCAGTGCTTAATCCCAGCACTTGGGAAGCAGAGGCAGGAGGATTTCTGAGTTCGAGGCCAGCCTGGTCTACAAAGTGAGTTCCAGGACAGCCAGGGCTACAGAGAAACCCTGTCTCGAAAAACAAACAAAACAAAAGAGGATGAGTTAGGTAATAAACTATCAAAAACACCTCATAAAGAAAATCCCAGCTAGGTCTGGAGAGATGGCTCAGCGGTTAAGAGCACTGGCTGCTCTTCCAGAGGTCCTGAGTTCAGTTTACAGCAACCACGTGGTGGCTCACAACCATCTATAATGAAAACCGATGCCTTCTTTGGAGAGCATGAAAACAGCGTACTCATATACAAAAATAAATAAGTAAATCTTAAATCAGGAGGGTTACAGCTGGGTCTCTGTGAGTTCGAGGCGAGCCTGGTCTACAGAGTAAGTTCCAGGGTGGCCAAGGATAAATACACAGACTAACCCTGTCTCACAGCGGGTGGGGGGGGGGGGAGCAGGGGGAGAGGAGAGCATCTCTATGTAGTAATGGCTTTCCTCAAACTGCAGCAAACTCCTGTCTTAAGATCTTGCCTTCTGCTTGGGGCTTGTTCAGCCTATCTACAGGAAAGAGCACATGGAGGCTGGAGGCGGGGTTACAGTAGGGTACCAATGGAGAACAAGACTGCTGGACATGTGACCCTCTTGCCTATGTGCGAACAGGAAGTCCTGGGTGGTTTCTACAGAGTTCTTCAGAAGGTCCCCAAGGAGATTGAGCCACATGTCTCGGGACAGCCAGTGCCCAAATGCACCCTTTGTTGCTTCTTCTTCCCAGTTTGCTCGGACCTCCTCTCACACAGGGGACATCCTGCTGTCTCCTTGTCTTAGGCTTTTCTTTAGGAGGGATCCAAATGAAGTTTTATTGTAGTTTAAAGAAATTCATTAATTTTGGTTGTGTGTGTGCGTGTGTGTGTGTGTGTGTGTGTGTGTGTGTGTGTGTGTGTGTGTTGCTGGGGATCTGACTCAGGGCCTTGTTCATTCTGGGCAAGCACTGTGCCATCGTCGGCCCAGAAATCAGGATTTTTTTTTTCCAACAGAACCTCTCAAAAACTAATAGGTTCAATATAACAAAAGAAGCTTGGAGAGATGGCTCAGTGATGAAGAGTGTCTACTGCTTGTGCAGACTCCAAGTCAGCAGCCACATAGACTGACTCACCGCTGTCTTAAACTCCAGCTCCAATGCCTCTGGCCTCCACCTGCATCGTGTGCACACTCATATGTAAGGTACACATACACATAATTAATTACAATAAAAGTGAATCACTGTGTGGTGTGGAGCATGTCTTTAATCCCACCACTCATAAGGCAGAGGCTGATGGATCTCCAAGTTTGAAGCCATCCTGGTCTATAGCGTGAGTTCCAGGACAGCAAGAGCTACATAGTAAGACCCTGTCTTTAAATAAATAAATAAATAACTCGTTTGACTGGGCATTGTGGCACACAACTTTAATTCCAGTAGTCATGAGGCTGAGGCAGGCAGATCTCTGTGAGTTCAAGGCCAGTCTGGTCTATATAGTGAAACCTTGTCTCAAAATAAATTGAGGAGAGAGAGAGAGAGAGAGAGAGAGAGAGAGAGAGAGAGAGAGAGAGAACAAAAGTTAGATATGTTCAGTTGGTTAACCCAGTGTGGATAAGTATTTGATAAAAGAAAATTGACAACAGTAAAGTACTTATATAATACTGGGAAAACGGAAGCAGTCCTGGAAATGACACAAGCAAGTAGTGGCTGGAGAGGTGGCCCGATGGTTAAGAGCACCCACTGTTCCTACAGAGGACCTGGGCTCAGTTCCCAGCACCCACATCAGGTGCTTCAACCACTGGTAACTTCAACTCCAGAAGCTCTGATGCCCTCTTCTGGCCTCTGTATGTGGTGCACATGCATACATTCAGGCCCACATACATACATCTACACATAAAGTAATTATTTTTAAAAAAATAAATAAATAAACAAACAAACAAGAAGTATCTTGCATGGACGAATAGTGACTTGCAGTATAGACAGAGAAGCTGAGAAATATGGCTGCTGCTGTCTGAATAGCATTCACGCCTGTGCAGACCTGCACACAATTCAATCTCTGTAATGTGGTATTATGAAGGGGAAATTTCATCTCACTCTAGTGTGGTGGTGTTTGGGATTACACAGAGCCATGGAGCCGAGGGCCTATGAGTGAATGCTGATGGCCACCTAAGGAGAAAGAGAGACACAGAGAGAGAGAGAGAGAGAGAGAGAGAGAGAGAGAGAGAAAGAGAGACAGACAGACAGACAGACAGACAGAGACAGAGAGAGAGAGAGCCTCACACAGGCACGTGCTCCCTGTCCCTTGCTCTGTGAGGACCTCTGTCTCAAGGCTCATAGCAGAGTTCTGACGGCAAAAATGCCCATCACCTGATCCAGCCCTTCAATCTTAAACCAGAACCCTGAGCCAAATAAGGCTTCCTTTAGAAACTTAATCTGTGGTGTAGCAGGAGTAGCTAAGCCTGCAGTGGAAAACCATAATTAGTGGGAGAAAGGAAGGGAGGGAGGGAGAGAGAGAGAAAATAACATTATAACCTTAAGGGAGAAAAGTCTTTCAAGATTTTAAAAATTAAGTTCATTTGCTTGTTTGTTTATTCAGTCAGCCAGTCATTGGCAAGAGCACACACAGCAGACAGAGGACAGCTCACAGGGTCTCTCTCTCTCTCTCTCTCTCTCCCTCTCTCTCTCTCTCTCTCTCTCTCACACACACACACACACACACACACACACACACACACACACACACACACACATCAGGCTATAGCCTGTTTCACGTAGCCCAGGGTAGCCTGAACTTGCTTATGGCTGAGAGTGACCTTGAACTCCTGGCCCTTCTGTTTCCTCCTTCCAAGGGCTGGAATCATAGGCATGCGCCACCACACCTGACTTGAGGGGAAGTCTCTTAAAGTATAAAATGTAAAAAGGACAAAATAAATATTATTACTGATTACATAGTAAAAAAAAAAAAATCGATAAGAGCATCAACACCGCATTTTAGAAAAGCCAGAACACAGAAACAGCAAGCAGGCCCATCAGGGAGGAAATGGTGCATATGACCCACTTCTACCATGAACAGACAGTTTTTAAAAGCATAAAGGAATCAGTGGGGTAGCTCAGTGGATTGAAGCACTTGCTTCAAAGCTCAACCACCTAAGTTTTATCCCCAGGACCTACATGGTGGAAGAAGAAAGCTAGGTCCCACAAATTGCTCTCTGCTCTCCATACATGTGCCATGGCACCCCTAAAACACAAAATGAGTAAGAACACAGAATGAAGAAGAAATAGGAGGAGGAAGAGGAGGAGCAGGAAGAAGAAGAGGCAGAAGAGAGAGGGGCAGCAACATGGCTCAGTTCAAGCCTGAGTTCTATCTCCAGAGCTCTCATGAAGGCAGGAGAAAGCCAGTTGTACAAGGTTGCCTATGCCCTCCAGATTTACACACGTGCACACACACACATGCATACATGCACACACATGCACACACACACACACACACAAAAGTACAGGAATTGGTTAATATGAATGACTTGGGTTTTACAGTTTATAAGAATGTGTAAAGGGGCTGGAGAGATGGCTCCGTGGTTAAGAGTGTTTGCTCAGCCAGACAGTGGTGGTCCATGCCGTTAGTCTCAGCACTGGGGAGGCAGCGGCAGGTGAGTTCGAGACTAGCCTGGTCTATAGACTGAGTTCCAGGACAGGCAAGGCTATGCAGTGTGTGTGTGTGTGTGTGTGTGTGTGTGTGTGTGTGTGTGTGTGTGTGTGTGTGTGTGTGTTGAAAATGTAAAGGACATTGAACAGAAAACAATAATAGAAAAACAGGCAAGCATAGACAGACAAAAGCTCCCCAAATATAAGGAAGTAATTTGTGGGGTCTTTCAGGGGCTTTCCAGGGCATCAAAGGATTTTTAAAAAGTCAAAACAAGCCAATGCAATACAATGTAGAGATGTGAGTGGGGAGCTCTAAAAGAATCAACATTTTCTACCATCTCTCGATATATGTAAATACCTACACGAAGTCTGACTAAATTTCTCAAGATATGTATTTTTAAAAATGGGTAGGGATCAAGATTATTTGCTTCGTGGCATGTGCTTCCAGAACAGTTCTAAGCAATGAGGCCTATTTTTCCAAATGGGTTCTCAAATATCTCTCCTGGGTCCCTAGCCTTAAAGAACCATGTGGCCAGAGCCTGCAGTTTCTCCACTTTTCCAGAAGGGGGCAGAGGCACCATGAGTGGTCCACTTGGGCAAAGCGCCCCATGCCCTGAAATTGTAGGGCTGGACTCCACCTGCAGGACCCGTGAAGCTTGCCTGCTTTGCCTCCATTTAGAGACTGCTTATTTTTAAAGTTACTCTGCAAAGCACAGATTCAAGTGTTTGCCTTTGGATGCTTGTTCTAAAAATTCTGAACATACATTTGAATTTAGGATAAGGACTTGTTGCAGTAAAATAATGCTCACTACAATTTTATTAAAGCATATAATAGAACAACATGGTATTATTAAAGCATATAATAGAAAAACACAGTATTATTACCCAAAGAAAAAGCAAATGTGGCCAGCACCCATCATTCCAGCACTCAGGAGCTCAAGAAGCAGGACACCAGTCTGGGCTAGGTAGTTCAACCTTGTCTGCAAAGAAGAAGAAGAAGAGGAGGAAGAGGAGGAAGAGGAGGAGGAGGAGGAAGAGGAAGAGGAAGAGGAAGAAGAAGAAGAGGAAGAGGAAGAGGAAGAGGAAGAGGAAAAGGAAAAGGAAAAGGAAAAAGATGAAAAAGAAAAAGAAAAGGAAAAAGAAAAAGAAAATCAAAAAGGAAAGGAAAAGGAAAAAGAAAAAGAAAAAAATCTGTAAGAGTGAATGAGTCGCCCTTGAGTTGTATGTGTTATGAGAGACTAGATTTGGTATGGCTAGGATTTAGCTCATTTCCCCCCAGGGAGGTAAATTATCTCATTGAGGAAATCTGTAAATTTAGCCCTTGTTAACTACATTCTTTTGTGGTTTGGTTCAAGAAGCATAAATTGTTGGCCCATAATTCCAGCACTTTAAAGAATGAGGCAGGGAGACCATCGTTTTGAGGCTATCCTGGGCTACACATTGAGGACTAGTTTTCAAAAAAGAATGTAAGTTATGACTTTGTATGAAAAGATACATCAGACTTAAATTATCATTCTTTGGGTCCCATTCTTCCAGGGGTGCCTAATCTATATTCCAGAAAACTTAATCATACAAAAAAGCAGGTTTGATTATTGAATTTGCTGACTCTTTTGAGAAAGGGTCAAAGAAACAGAAAGCTGAGGTTTGAAGAGTTGAACCATACAAAAACAAAGTCTTAGGAACGGAAAATGATGGTGCCAGTCAGGAGGTGGTGGTGCACACCTTTAATCCCAGCACTGGAGAGGCAGAGGCAGACAGGTCTCTGGGTTTGAGGCCAGCCCAGTCTCCAGGGCAAGCTCCAGGACAGCCAGGGCTACACAGAGAAACCCTGTTTCAAAAACAAAGCAACAGGGGCTGCAGAGATGGCTCACCAGTTAAGAGCACTGACTGTTCTTCCAGAGGTCTTGAGTTCAAATCCCAGCAACCACGCGGTAGCCCATAACCATCTGTAATGGGATTTGATACCCTCTTCTGGTGTGTCTGACAGTGTACTCATATAAATAAAAATAAATATATCTTTTAAAAAAACCCAAAGCAACAACTAAAAAAACAAAAACAAAAACAAATATTACCATCAACTTTAAAGACATAAGGAAGAAGTCCAGACACAAAGCTCGTGTCAGATGATGCAAAACTGAATTAACCAAAACCGCAGAAAAGGAGCCGTAGACACAGAAGGGTGGTCAGGCCTGTGGGAGCTGATGGCTCACCAAGTGGCAAGGCCTTGCCTGAGGGTTCTGCATCTGTGTTCCTTCTTCCTCAGGACTGAGGTCAGAGGAGACTGTCCAGCTTCACACCACCTCCAAAGTCAACATCTGCAGGCCTGCCTGTTATGGTCTGGGCACAGCCTGACTGGAGCCTGGGATGTGCCTTTTATTACATAGGTATTTGATTTTGACACAATGGATGTCAAAGGTTATTGACATTCTGAGTATCTTTCACAAAACTAAGTGTGAGTAACTCTTGTGGCTGGGGACAGTAGCTCTATGTGGTCCAATACTTACCTACGTAAGGCCCTATGTTCAGTGTCCAGCACCTATAAACATAAAAGACATGATGGGGGGCGCTCAGCAGGTAAAGGTGCTTGCCACCAAGGCTGATAATCAGCTGAGCTCTGTACCTGGGGACCCACATAGTGGAAGAGAACTGCAAGCTGTACTCTGACCTCCATACCGGTGCAGGGGCACTTCTGCACCCCTCCTCAGCAAAATGAATAATAAATGTAACTTAAAAAATTAAAAATTAAAGAGTTCAATTCCCAGCTCCTGTCAGCGTACAACTGCCTGTGACTCTACCTGCACCGGAGATCCCACCTCTAGCTTCTCGGGGTACCTACACTCTCTTGTGTATGCCCACAGTGTCCCTAGAGGTCAGAAGGACCCTGAAGCCCTGGGACTGGAGTTACAGAAGATGGTGAGCACAATATGGGTGCTAAAACATCAGACCCGGAGTCCCTGAAAGAACAGCTGTGCTCTTAACTACTGAGACATCTCCCCAGCCCCAAGCCTTTAGCTCTTCTAAAACCGTCATATTTTACAAGTCCAATGTTTTTAACTGTCTCTCAAAAATATTAAATAAATAAGCCAGGAAGGACTAAAATAAGTACACGATTGAAGGGTGTTCAATCACTGGCTGAGCCCCTCTTTCTCATGGCAGTTCTTAGATCTCTGAGAATTTTCCTGGGTGGGGTGATCAGTCGTGGCTAGCTGGCCAAGTTCCGAGGGAGGAGCAAGGGACAATCAGGAGGTTTAAACAATGCCCAGGAGGGAGTTACTGCTCTCTGGGAAATCCAGGCAGGTGACAACCCAGGAAACAGAGGCAACTGAAATTGAACCAAAGGGATGGGCAGGAGGGTGGGAGCTGAGAGCACCCCTGAGTAAAGGGATTAGCAGTTTTGAGGGAACTAGTATGTTTTTATGAGCTCTCCCTGGCCAGGTGTGGGCAGGGGGAAAGGTCTTGAGAGCTTTGGAAATCGAGAGCTTTGGAAATTGTGGTTTGCTTGCTTGCTTGCTTGCTTTCTCTCTCTTCCTCCATCCCCCTCCCTGCCTACCTTCTTCTTCTCCCCTCCCCTCCTTCATCTCTCCTCCCTCTCTCTTTCCTCCTTTGCTCCTTTCCCAACTTCATATTCTCTTTCTTCCTTTTTCTCATCCCTCACATTTTTTTTTTTCCTTTGTGGAGACAAAGTCTCTTCAACATAGCCCCAGGCTGTCCTGGAACTCACTCTGTAGACCAGGCTGTAGATCCTCCCACCTGCCTCTGCCTCCCGAGCGCTGGGATTAAAGGCGTGCACCACCCTGCTCTGCTCCACTCCTCATTTTCTTTAAAGACAAAATCTCACTCAGTAGTAGCTCAGGCTGGCCTAGAAACTTGTTACGTGGCCTAGGCTAGCCTCAAACTTTCTACCTTCCTGCCTCAGCTTTCTGCCAGACAGGTGTACAGCACCACACCAGGCACAAACCATACTTTTCCAGGAAACTGTCTTGTCAGAGACGGGCGAAGGCTGTTTTCAGCTTGGTTTGAGACATTCTGTTCACTCAGGAAGCTCGGGTCTGCTCTATTAGACTCAGACAATGAGAAGGAGAGGACAAGGCAGGCTTTGTAAGCTAGTAAGAAAGACAGACAGGAAGTGTCTCTGTGGGACAGGTGTTGAAGTGAAACCAGGGACCCAAGCACAAGACAAGTCACCAGACTCAGGCCAAAGGCAGCAAGCTACCACGAACCAGTTTGATTCTGTGAGTCAGCTGGTAAACTGAATCCTGTTTTTATTTTATTTCAGACAGGTTCTCTGTACAGCCCCGTCTGTCCTGGAACACTCTATGTAGAACAGGCTGGCCTCCAGCTCATAGAGATGGGCCCTCTGAGTGCTGGGATTGAAGGCAAAGGACACCATGCCCAATGCTAAGCCTTTTTACCACTTTTTGCTGTTGTTTATTTGTTTGGGTTTTTTTGAGACAGGGTTTCTCTGTGTAGCCCTAGCTGTCCTGGAACTCATTCTGTAGACCAGGCTGGCCTCAAACTCAGAGATCCTCCTGCTTCTGCCTCTAGAGTGCTGGGATTAAAAATGTGTACTACATCCTAAAACTGTGGCTCCAAATCCTGTTTTAGCTGTAATAGCTCACTGCATTGTAATACCCCTTCCTCATTCCCAAAGAGATGCGTTGAAGGTTTAAACCAACTACCTAAGACCATGACCTTACCTAGAAGCAATCTTTGCCAAAGCAATTAAGATGGGGTCATATCAGAATAGGATGGATCCTTAATTCAATATGACATTAGTTGCAAGAATATGGCCTTATGAAGACAGAGGCAGACATGACATTGGAGGCAGAGGTCAGAGTACTGAAGCAGCAAAACCAGGCAAGCCACTAGAGAGAAGGACGAGGAATGGAGGAAGCCCATTACCTAGCAGAGGGGGCATGGCCTCCCTTGCCTACACATCAGATTTTAAGGATGGCCATGCCTACACCAAAGTTTGGATGCCTAGCTTCTAGAACCATAAAAGGAGTGTATTTTTGTTTGCCAACCAGTTTGTGGATTCATAGAACTGCAGCTGGAGCCAAGAAGCAGCCTCCAGCGCTGCAGCTTCACCCACAGACACAGAAACATTGTAGTCATTGTAGTCATTTGTTTCCATTAAAAAATGATGCATGAGCCAGGTCTTGTGCACACACCTTTAATCACAGTTCTCAGGACTCAGAGGCAGGAGGATCTCTGTGAGTTCGAGGCCAGCCTGGTCTACAAAGAGCGTTCCAGGACAGCCAGTGCTGTTGTTACACAGAGAAACCCTACCTCGAAAAATCAAAACCACCAACCAAACAACTAACCAAACAAACAAAACCACTGTATTCCTTAATCCCAGTGCTCAGGAAGCAGAAGCAGGCAGATCTCTGAGTTCAGGCTTGTCAGCAAGGGCCTTTACTTGCCGAACCATCTCACCACTAGCCCAGTTTTTGTAGTTTTTAACAGATGGGTTAGTTTGTACATGCTTGCCCCAGGGAGTGGCACTATTTGGAAGTTTGGCCTTGTTGGAGTAGGTGTGTCACTATGGGTGTGGGCTTTAATATCCTTGTCCTAGCTGCCTGGAAGCCAGTTTTCTGTTTGCCTTCAGAACAATATGGTTGAACTCTCAGCTCCTTCTACCCTGTGCCTGCCTAGGTACTGCTATACTCCTGCCTTGATGATAATGGACTGAACCTGTGAACCAACCCCAGTTAAATGCTGTCCTTATAAGAGTTGCCTTGGTCATGGTGTCTGTGAACAGCAGTAAAATCCTAACTAAGGCTACAGACATTACAGAATCCATGTGTCCATGTGTGCAGATCCTCACTTCTTTCTTTCCTCCATGCCCCTTACAGCATACCTACTGTGAACCAAGTGTCCATGAGCAGCCTCACCCTGTCCTCCCCACACTTGCAGTCTTTATAGAAGAATAGTTTTCATGCCTTCCTCAGACCATCAGAACCATGCCAGGGGAGTAATATATATGGTTATATGAGAGGGGATTAAGTCTGTTTTTGTTCTAACTCCTCTGCCCCTAACATTTTATTAAGAGGTTCAATGAGATGTGCCAACAGCCAGTAAGGTGAGGATGCGAAGGGACACTGCCATCCAGATATAAGAGCTAAAACAACTTACTGTGTCACCATTGCACGAGGAAATCCTTTAACCTAATGCCCAAATGTTCTCAGGGGTACTGATGCTCAGTGTACTCAGGGGTACTGATGCTCAGTGTTCACGTGTGTACTGATGCCCAGTGTTCTCAGGAGTGCTGGTGCCCAATGTTCACAGGGGTAATGATGCCCAGTGTCCTCATGGGTACTGGTGACCAATGTCCTCATGGGTACTGGTGACCAGTGTCCTCATGGGTACTGGTGCCTAGTGTTCTCATGGGTATCCTTTTTCTCAGCTTCCTTCTATGTGTTTCCTGCCTGATAGAGGAACAGCATGAAGGCAACAACACCATTTGCCTATATCTTGAGTGGCACAGAATTCAGACCATCCCAAAGAGCCAGTCCTCCCTAGAGGGACCTTGGCCACCTTCACTGCTACCCCTGACTCTGTCAGAGTTTCTTTCCAACATGGTCCTTTAACTGGGACATACGTCTTTTTGCAGCCTCTGTCAGAGATCACGAGGCACACCACACTAGAGACATCACAGAGCTGAGTTGCAAGTGAAAACAGGAAGTGGCCCAGGCTTTCCTCCACAGGGGGAAGTGAGCCTCTACACCTGAGAAAGTGACTCTGATGTATCTACGTCAGGGAACTTGCTTCTCCGTCTGAAACATTCCCTCCTTGTGGGCAAAATTGGCAAAGGCTAAAATGCATGTTCCAGTGTGTGTGTGTGTGTGTGTGTGTGTGTGTGTGTGTGTGACACATTTCATGACTACGTTTGTCACACGTATCAGAGGACCCACCATCTCTGCAAAGGACCAAGGCAGCCCTACCAAGGCCAATTCATTTGCACCTCACTTGTGTCCCGGGTACATATGAAGTTACTTCAATAGGCAGCGAGAAACAGAACCATTGTCTTTACCCTATGGCTGCAACTATCAACCTGCGGATCACAACCCCTTGCACGGGGGTCACATATCCAATATCCTGCATATCAGATATTTACATTATGATTCGTAACAGTAGCAAAATTACTGCTATGAAGTAGCAACAAAATAACATTATAACCATAACCATGTCATAACCCTTACCCTATGGGCTCATGGTAAGTAAGGTTGCAGAGATGAACAGAAGCTCTGTGACCATGATCTGAAGTATGCTCGCCACCCTGGGAGATCTTGGAGCTCTAGCGCAGCTTCCAAGTCAGCTTGCTTAAAAACATTCTAAGCAGGCAAAGACAGCCATATACCATGCCATCCCTGTGCTGACTAGTTTTCCTGTCAACCTGATACAAGCATTTTGAAGAGGAACCTCAAGTGAGAAAAAGCCTCCAGAAATCAGGTTGTAGGCAGGCCTATATGGCATTCTCTTAATTAATGATTATAGAGAAGGACCCAGCCCATTGTAGGTGTTGCCATCCCTGGGCTGGTGGTCCTGGGTTTGTAATATCCAAAATAAATTCAAGACTACCCAGTACCTTCCCTCTTCAAAAGGACTTTCCAAACTGTACTAGCAGGTCAAGTACAGAGTCAGATAAAAGGCTGGCTGACTAAACAAATATAGAAACATAGTTTTAACGGTCAAAAACAAAATTAACAATTTCCCGGCCCCACCTCACACTAAAAACCATAAGGACACACAAAATGAGAGTCACCCTATACAAACCGACCAATGTCTAAAAAGGTTATTTGCTACACCAATTAAAATAAGCCAAACTACCCTGGTGCCTATATCCGGCCCTTACAAGGTATAAAAAGTGTGTTCTTTCTATGTTCTGTGTCTCTCCTCTGGCCTGCGTACTGAGAGAGGGTTCCCTAACATGTTGGATAAGTAAAATCCTCATGCGTTTTGCAACGACGGCAGTCTCTGTGGTCTTTGTGCGTGAGGGTCTTTTGACAAGCTACAACAGGTTCTATAAGAAAACAAGCTGGGGGGCTGGTGAGATGGCTCAGCGGTTAAGAGCACCTATTGCTCTTCTGAAGGTCCTAAGTTCAAATCCCAGCAACCACATGGTGGCTCACAATCATCCATAATGAGATCTGATACCCTCTTCTAGAGTGTCTGAAGACAGCTACAGTGTACTTACATATAACAATAAATAAATCTTAAAAAAAAGAAAACAAGCTGAATAAACCACGATGAGCAAGCCAGTAAGCAGCACCCCTCCATGGCCTCTGCATTAGCTCCTGCCTCCAAGTTCCTGTCCCAACTTCCTTTGATGATGGACTATGATATGGGTGTGTAAGCCAAGCCAACCTTTCCTCCCAGGTTCCTTCATCATAGTAATAAAACCCCTAATTAACACACCGCTAAACCTGCTTCCTAATGTGTCTCTGCTTCTTCTGCAGAGCCTGTTGCATCGAGGTTGCTGTACCTCAGCTCTGCTCTCCTCTCACTGGGTAGTCAGAGCTCAGCCTTTCTCCCTCCTCCTCCCATCACCTCTCTGTTTACTCCCTGGCCCACTAAAAGGAGACCTCTCTCAGGGCTGTCTGTGGGGAGTTCAGTGTGGCTTGGTATTGCTACCTTGTAGTGTGTAGGGCAGGGAGCACAGAGGAAGCCTGGGACTAGAGTCCTGTGTTTACCTCAGAAGCCAAAAGACAGGTTGACTTTCATAGTGACTACATATACACACACAATACCACATACACACCCTACATACACACAAACACCCATACACACCACATATATACACACATGTACACACATACACCACACACACACACCACATACACACAAATCACTTCACAAACTCTCTCTCTCTCTCTCTCTCTCTCTCTCTCTCTCTCTCTCTCTCTCTCTCTTTCTCTCTCTCTCTCCCTCTCTCCCTGTCTCTTGCTCTGTGATTTTGAGACTCTGCACTAAGGAAGCCATTTCCAGGTATGCCCTTGATCTTGGACCAACAGTAAGCAAACATTTCTTTTCCTTCACTCTGTCTGTAGTTTGTGATGCCATTGAAAACCAAAACCAGGCATAATTTACTATTTGTTGAGAAGGTCAGGCGGTAAAGCAAATGCTTTCACTAGCTGTAAACTGCTGGTCCACTGACATGGTGTTATGTGCGTACTTTTCTACGTGCCGTGTCTGGTTCAAGTTAGAAGCTTCAGCAGATGTGAGTCAGACTGTTGAGGCCAAACTACTTCTGGATTTATCTGGAAGTCATTAGAAAATCAAAATATAGGATGCCCTGTTAGGAAAAAACAAAACAAAACAAAACAAAACAAAACAAAACAAAACCAAGAAAGATTCAATGGGGGAGGAGACACAGACACAGAGAGACAGAGAGACAGACACACAGACACACAGACAGGCAGAGACAGAACAATATAGTCAGCTATACCAAATGGTACTGAGGGGTTGTTTGATGAGAAGACAGACGAACTATTGGATTTATCAGCGTAGAAGATTTTAGCAACCTTGGCAAAGGGAGAGTTTGGTAGAAGAGTAGGAGCTGGCAAATGAAAAGGGAGTGAAGACAGGAAACAGGGAGAGGAGATTACGGCAAGCAGGGAGGAGAGAATGAAGTGGGATGAGGGAAGGGGCTCTTCAGGATGCCCCGTGTCGAGGGGCGCCCGTGACAGTGGGCTGAGATTCGGCTCCAGAGACGGCTGACAGAATCCACAAGGAAACCCTGCAAGATGGAGGAAGGAGCCGACTAAGCCTCTAAACAGGTCGATTTAGGGAGGGATTCCCTCCATTGCATCCAGGAAGAAATGCCAGCGTACAGATCTTCTCACAGGCTTTGTCCCTCCATGTCCTCATCCCGGAAAAGTACGTGGGGCAAAGCAACTGACAAATCAAGTACACAGGCCACACACTGAAGCCCTGCACAGGTACCCGATGATCCCCCAGGATGGCTCCATGTAAGTCAAAACCCAGGAGGCAGCAGGTTTCCTCCTTGCCCCGCACCGGATTTAAGTGGTGTTCTCAAGCTCTCTCCTCTGCTCTCTCAGATTAGCCATGGGTCTCAGCAAGTGATTGAAAATCGTTACTTGTCTCTTTTGGTTGAACCTCAAACATTTGAAATTCCCACCGCTTGGCAGGCTGATAGTACAGCTGAGCATCAAGAGGACCTGTCTCAATCGTCTTTTATCCCGCTAAATGCCAGCCTTCCTACTGCTAGGAAGTCCTGGATCTGACAGACAGATGCCAGACAAAGAGTGGCTGCCTGGTCCTCAAACAGTGGCTCCCAGAATGCCTTGGGTGGTGGCAGGGAGGAAGAGACATTACTGAGTTGTAAGTGCTTTGCCTGGAAGTGTGGGGTGTTCCCTCCATTTCACAGGCAGAGGATTTTAGAGGCAGAGACAAGGGTTTGTCCCCAGTGAGAGCTGTGCTCCATGAATCTCACTGTGTGTTCAGTAACTCTGGAGGGTGATACAGGGACATCAGTGAGAAGAGTCGAATTTCATGGAAATGCATTTAACTCTTCTTTCTCTTTTGTTTGCTTTTAAAGATGGTTTTCACTGGGTATCCCTGGCTGTCCTGGAACTCACTCTGTAGACCAGGGAGGTCAAAAACAACAGTTGAAAAGTTCATTTAGTTCTAGTCAAAGTTCTTAGTTCAAGTGTGTGATGGTTCACAGCTACAGTGGTAGCTACCAGAGGCTCAGATGGGATGGCTTGAGCCCAGGAGGTCCAGACTGGCAGGGGGTAAAACATCAAATTTCCCATGCCCAAGTGTTCAGTCACAACACTGAAAATTAGTTAAATACCTATTTTAGTGTATATCTTATTTATCTTTATCTTGTTTATCTTTAAGATATTTCTCTTATTTTATTTAAGTGTTTATCTTAGTGACTTACATGGCATCATTAGGCAAATCAATTTTTTGAATTTTATTATTTTTCAAAAACTAATGTTTGTTTTGAGGGGGAAAAAAAAGGAATAGAGGACACAAAAATATTCAACACCTGGTTTAAGGTTTTCTTATTACTTTCTCCCTTTCCAGACCTTCTTTCTCCTTACATAGACATTGAAAGGACTGGTATTAACACAAGACACCCCAAGACCAAGTTCCCAGCACAAAGGAGTTTTTTATTTGGTTGGGTTTTTTTGTTTTTTTGTTTTTGTTTTTTTTTTTTTTTGAGGTTATTGCTCTTGTTTTTGTTTTTGTTTTCTGCCTCAGAGGGTAAGGAGTAAGAGACAAAGTTAGGAGACAGAGGACGTAGAAGAAGGGGAACAGATCAAGGGAGATGGGGAGGGACAAAGGACTGCCACTGGATAGAGAAGAGAAGGATGTGGCACACAGGAAAACGGCAGTTTATAAAGGTAAAGGAGGGGGTGTTTAATTTTAATCGGATATGTTAATTAGGTGAGCCAAAGAGGGCTTTTTGACTGCTGGACTTCAATAATTTAATAGCTGGACCTTGGTAGTCAGTCTCAGGAGGAAGTGGCCAAATGAGGGAGTAGACCTTGGTGGCCAGCTTTAGGAATGTAACCTAATGATTTTTAGCAAGACAGAGGGAGTGAGGGAAAAGGATAAGGGCCACCAGAGCCACATTTGCCATGTGCAGGCCGGCCAGAACAGCTTCGGATATGACTGTCCTGACTGATGGATGAACCTTTATAGACAGATTATCAACAGAAATCCATGGTTTGTTTAGATTCCCTCTGTCTTTAACCAATGACCTTGTTTTGGTTTCAGAATTCCATTTACAGATCCACCTTACATTAGGTGTCCTGCTCCTTGGCTGTGACAGTTTCCTAGGCTTTTGCTGTTTGTGGACTTGTAGGCTTGGGAATGGACTGGGATCTGGTATAAGCTGGCTTCCTAATGGGACGAGCCTACAGCTTTTGTTGTTTTGTTTTCCTGATTGGGGCAGGAGTGGAGGTTCTTGACCTTATATCAAATAAATATATGTCAACGTGATTTCTAAAAAGATTTATTTATTTATTTATTTGTTAAATGTATATGAGTACACTGTCACTGTCTTCAGACACACCAGAAGAGGGTATTGGATCCCATTACAGATGGTTGTGAGCCACCATGTGGTTGCTGGGAACTGAACTCAGGTCCTCTGGAAGAGCAGTGAGTGCTCTTAACCACTGAGCCATCTCTCCAGCCCATCACCATGATTTATAATTGTTAATGATGAGCTATCAGGAACTGTTTGGTTTCTTTTTTTTCCTTCTTTAAAACATTTATATTGCAGGAGAAGGGGTGCACAGGTTAAAAGTGGGGGCTTCTCTTGCAGAAGCCCTGAGTTCTAGTCTCAGCACCTACATTGGGTGGCTCACAGCTGTCTGAGACTAACTCCAGGGGTGCCTGATGCCGCTAGCTTCCACTGACACAGTACTCACCCCACCCCTGCCCCATACACCCCGTGCCAAGCAAAAGTCAAAATAAATCTTGGGGGAAAAAATTCTCTATAGGACTGGAGAGATGGTTCAGTGGTTAAGAGCCACTGTCTGTTCTTCCAGAGGTCCTGAGTTCAGTTTCCAGCACCCACGTGGTGGCTCACAACTCTCTGTAACTCCAGGACCTATCATCCTCACACAGACATACATGCAGACAAAACACCAATGCATATAAATTACAAATAAATACATTATTTTAAAAAACCTTTTTTAAGTTCAAGGGTTGGGGTGTGGCTTACCGATAGACTGCTTGCTTAGATAAGATTCTGGGTCCAGTCCTCAGCACTGTATATAAACACCATACACGGGCTGGTGAGATGGCTCAGCTGGTAAGAGCACCCGACTGCGCTTCCAAAGGTCCTGAGTTCAAATCCCAGCAACCACATGGTGGCTCACAACCATCTGTAATGAGATCTGACTCCCTCTTCTGGTGTGTCTGAAGACAGCTACAGTGTACTTACATATAATAAATAAATAAATCAAAAAAAAAAAAAAAAAAAAAAAACACCATACACACATGTATAGAAGTACAAACTCACAGGAATTTATTTAATACTTAGGAGTTGTAACCCCAAACCATTTTATTTTACTCTGTTGCTTAGCCTGTTCCCACCTTGGCCATTGGGACTATTCTCACTGATTTCTGTGTTCTTTAAAAATCTCTATCAGTGTAGGGTGTTTTTTATTTGTTTGTTTATATGCTTCTTAACCATTAAAAAAAAACCTTTAGTTTAATTATGTATTTGGTGAGTGGAAGGGTCGAGGTCAGAGTTCAGAGGACAATTCTTTCCTTCCACCTTTAATTTACATGGGCTCCAGAAATTGTTGGGCACCGTTGCTGCTGAACCATCTTGCTGGCTTTCTTTTAAGCTAAGCTTTGTACAGACTTTAACATTAACCACGAGCTCCTGTGGCATCACCAGCCTGGTCTGGCCCCGAATGGGTGTGTCTAGAGCAGACTGCAGTGCTGGCTGGGTTTGTCTGGACATGTCTCCTTCTGAAGATCAGAGCCACGAGCTGCTCAGCTTCCTGCATTAGTACAGGGCAGACTCGCTCCATCCAGCAGGCTCACTGCAGTGGGAAGACAGAAAGTAGGAGAGTGTGGTGGGGAGCAACTTGGATCAAACATTCAGAACGTGGATCTGGCTGGGCGGTAGTGGCACACACCTTTAATCCCAGCATTTGGGAAGCAGAGGCAGGTGGATGGATCTCTGAGTCTAGAGATCGAATTCTAGGACAGTCAGGGATAGACAAAGAAACCCTGTCTTGAACATTCTCCTCCCCCAAAGAACACAAATCTGAGACTGGGACTGCGACTGCCTTAATGCAGGCCCTTGACCATGGACAGCTCACTAACTCCTCCACACTACAGTTATTAAAGGAGATTTTTTGGGCCAGTGAGATGGCTCAGCAGTTAAGAGCACTGGCTCTTAACCAGAGGTCCTGAGTTCAATTCCCAGCAACCACAGTGTCTCGTGAACATCTAGAAGGGCATCTGTTGCCCTCTTCTGGCATGCAGATATACATGCAGCAGAGCACTCATACATTAATTAATTAGTTAGTTAATTAATTAAAAAGGAAACATTTTTTGTGGGGGGGTGGAGAATGTTCCTGACCAATCCACTTTGCAGTGGCTTGAAAAGTTACAGTCCCTAATGACTCATGTGTGAATACTTGGTCCATCGGGAGCGGCACTATTAGGAGTAGGTGTGGCCTTGTTGGAGGAAGTGTGTCACTGTGTAGGCGGGCTTTGATGTCTCCTATGCTTAAGCTCCGCCCAGTGCGGAATTCCAGTCCCCTTCTGCTGCCTTCAAATCAAACTGTAGGAACTCTGTGCTCCTCCAGCACCATCTGCCTGGATGCTTCCCGCCATGATGATAATGGACTGAACCTCTGAAACTGTAAGCCAGCCCCAATTAATGTTGTCCTTTGTTAGAGTCTCCTTAGTCACAGTGTCTCTTCCCAGCAATGGAAACCCTAATTCAAACCCACCTCATAAGGCTTCAGTGGGTTGCTATATGGGCAATGATGAGAATCAGGCCTGGCATACAGTGAGGACTACGCGATGGTTTCTATCATTATCCACAACCATCCAGATCAGAATCTCCTCACAACCATTGCTATTCAAGCAAAACACAAAACCGGCCTCACCACTGAACTGACACAGATCACTCAGAGCTTTGACTTTAAAATGCAGCAGCGACTGGCTCGTTTAATAAAAAAGAAAAAAAAAAGGAACTTATAAAAAGGATTCTGAGTTGCTAACAGAGGCCCTGTGAAGGATGGAGGGCCAGGGTCAGGGCATAAAGTGGGGACAAGGCCCATAACAATGTCAACTCTGCACCCCGGAGACCTTGACAACCTGTACTGATGTAGTCAAGGGCAGGGCCTGAAAGATGATATTGGTGCTTTCCCCTGACATCTGGACAAGGCTGTCATAGCCCTGTGGCCACTGTCACAAGATAAGCTTCTTTGCTGCTCTCCATTGTTGGTGTGGGCTCCTGATTCAGAGTCCCAGGGCAGTACACCTGGGTGACGGAGTGTGGAGTGTACATCTGAGCAGGTAAGTATTGGAAGCTGTCAGAGGGTTAATAATTGCTGCTAGGAAGATAGACTCATCCACAAAGTTTGAGGATTCTACAGCTGAGTTGCCAAAGAGTGACAGATGTCACCTGCCATCCTGCCTTCAAACTTTGTCCCAGCGTGTCAACATCCACTGATGGACGAATAACATTTGGTACTTAGAGTAAACACATTTCAGAACCGCTGGTCCGAAGGATGGGTGTCCCTTGCTTTTGCTTTCTTTGTTTTTATTTTGTTCCACTGTTGGTTTTGTTTTGTTTTGTTTTGTTTTGTTTTGTTTTGTTTTGTTTTGTTTTGTTTTTCTTTGGAGTCATCCGCACCCGGCCTCCATGCTGCTGGGATTGGGAACACTGTGCACGGAGACTGTGGTTCCGTTCTTGGAAAGATGCTGTCCCTCTACAAATGACGGCACTAGTTGTTCCAATTGACTAATTACCGTGGAAATTCAAAGATCTTACTTTGTAGAACAGGCTGGCTTCAAATGCCCCCTGCCTCTGCCTCCCAAGTAGGAGTGATGTGCCGAGTGGTTAGCTGCCACACCTGACCCTGTTTTGCATTTTTTAAACCAAAAACAAACAAACAAAAAAACCCCAAACAAACAAAAAACCCAAAAAGTCTTTCTAGTAGAACTTTGCAATGTTTTTGTTGTTGTTGCTGTGGGGTTTTGTTTGTTTGTTTTTCTGTTTTTAAGATTTATTTATTTATTATATGAAACTACACTGTAGCTGTCTTCAGACACACCAGAAGAGGGCATCTGATCCCATTACAGATGGTTGTGAGCCACCATGTGGATGCTGGGATTTGAACTCAGGACCTCTGGAAGAGCAGTCAGTGCTCTTACCCACTGAGCCATCTCTCCATCCCTTCCTTTTTTTTTAATGAACAAATAGAACCCAGAGGAATAAGTGATGTGTATGAAGCTTTAGTGCTGATTCTGGGCCTAGTGTCCCAGTCCTTAGTGTCCACCATTGCCAGTTCCCAGGAAGTCAGCCGCACCTTCCTAGGGCAGGTCCAGACAGGAGCCTTTGGGCTGGCCTGCGGCGACCGCTGCCCTTGCTGACTTATTCACCCACTGGGTGTGGAATCCAGAACAGCCGTCTTTTCGTCTCTTATCTCGTCTTCAGAGAGAGGGAAGGAAAGGAGAGTAAGGACCATGGCCCCCACCCTGAGCTTGTTCTTTTAGAAGCCTTGTCTCTGCTGGGCCCTGGGCCACCATTGTCACCTGCTGGACTCTGACCTTTGCCAGCCTCTCTGGCCTCCTGACAGTATTGCTCACCTCTTGCCCTAGTCTTTGACTTGCTCTGGGCCCTGCCTTCCTATCCTGGTTCCCTGTCAGATTCTGCCTTCTTGCATGTACCCAGCACTGTGTTTTGGCCTAGCCAGCCTGGGGTGAGCTGACCCAGCCACCCTGCAGGAAGCTTGCTGGCAGCAGGTTCCAACGCAGGCCTTCACTAGCCTCGTCAGGACCCAGCAGCGCCTGGGCTACAAGCTTTGTGGAGGGGACGCATGACCTGCTCTCTTTGGGTGTGGCCTGCACCTCATCATGACTAACTAGAGAAGAGGGAGGTGGAGGACCTGAGAGGACATTTCTAACAAACTGTGTGGCAGGTTTTCCTTCCACAGCACCTGGGGGGCATTCCTGCTGTGTACTGAGGCTGGATATTTAGCTCTGAAAGCTCAATGCCATCAGCAAGATTTGGGGTGAGCCTTTCCTAGGCCGGAGTGAAGAAAATTGGTCTTGAGAATCCAGAAGAGCTTCAGGATTGGCCCAAGTCAGCTGAACTAAATCAGAGAGAAAGATACACTTTCCCACCTCCATTCCAAGATCTGTATTCAACAGCATAGGTGCCATGCTGGGTGCTGAGGAATGAGGGTGAATGAGACATACTCCCTGCCCTCAAGAAAGACAGAGGGACCTGGTATTTACAGTAGATGATGATGCATGCTCTAATAATAGCAGCTAACATATATTAAATGCTCACTCTATACCAGACTCTGTACTCAAAGGTATTGGCCAGGCATTGTTCTGTGTAATTGTAATCATCACAGCATTATTATCATCTCCTTCTTACAGAGGAGGAAATGGAGGCCCAGAGACATTAAGTGACTTGCCTAAGGTCACACAGCTGAGGCAAGATGCCTACCTAGAATTTAAATCCAGGTTTGTTTGTTTGTTTGTTTTTTTGTTTTTTTGTTTTTTTGTTTTGGCTGGAGAATTCCTAGCTCAGCAATTAGGAGCACTTGCTGCTCTTAGAGAAGATGCCGGTTCAATTCTCAGCAACATCATGTAAGTCTATTTCCAGGGGATCCAATGCCCACTTCTAACTTGAGGGCACCAGGCACACACATGTTGCATATGCATACATTCGGGCAAAACATTCATACACATAAATAATCTAAACCCAAGTAGTTTAGAGTCCTATGCCTGTAACTGTCCTGCTATGATTCTGGTATGTGATAGTAGAAAGCTCAGGTTACTATCTGAGTATAAGGAGTCACACATGATATAGGAGGGCAAGGGAGACTTTTGTGAAGAGGTGACCTAGGGCCAAGTCTAAACTTAATCAGAAATAGGAGAATAAAGAGGGAGTATTGTGTAACAGTTTCCTCTGAGATTGAAACTTTCAACCTGCACGGGAGCTCCTTTTGCAGGAAGGTAAACAACTTGATAGCTTCAGGAAGTTCCTGAGACTAAACAGATTTAGTAAGCCCCTCCCTGACAGTAAACAGAACCAAGCTGCAAAGACTCTCTGAGGAGCCCAGCTGCCAAGAAGACTCAGACAAACTGAGATGCACAGATAACTCTGAGACCAGACCAGCTGCGGAAGAGGTTTCGACCAACCGAGGCACCTGGAAAAGACCCTCTACAGATTGTTGAACTGCCTGCAGGCTGTGTGGTATGCTCCAGGTTCCCAACTTTTGGGAGCTTTCACCCATGCTGGGGTGGGCTTTGGTGATGCATCTGTCTTTGAGTCATTTCTGTTCCTGTAAGTCACCCCAATAAAACTCACTGGTGGTATCCATGCTTTGCTCACTGTTGTGGGATCCCTATCTGTGGTGAGTAGACCTGTGTGTTGTGTCTCCCCAAGAAAAGTTAGTGAGCACCAGTGATGTGTCCAGCACACCTAGAGCCTTTGGGGACTGTAAATCCCACTGTCTTCACTGGCTTATATTTAAAAAGGCTTGACAGAGCCGGGCATGGTGGCGCAAGCCTTTAATCCTAGCACTCAGGAGGCAGAGGCAGGCAGATTTCTGAGTTCGAGGCCAGCCTGGTCTACAGAGTGAGTTCCAGGACAGCCAGGGCTATACAGAGAAACCAAAAAACCAAAAAAAAAAAAAAAAAAAAAAAAAAAAAAAAAAGGCTTGACAGAGGAGAGAGGCTGTCGGGGCTCAGTAGGCCCCTGATACTTGGAATCCAGGTGGAGAGGTAAGTACTTAATTCACAGTCAGAGGGGGTGGGGCATGAGGGATGCTGCAGGATAATCAATCGGGAGGGTACCTTGATCAAGCTTCACTTGAGGAAACTGGCTTCTAACAGGACTTGGAGAAGGTCTTCCCATTTGTGTACCAAAAAGCCTATCAAGGTCACTCAGTCAAGAAGGAGTGGCGGCTTGAACTGCGGGCTGGCAGTAGCTCAGGAAAAAGAAGTCTAGGTGTGGCTATCTGCTGCAGGGGATTAACCATCAAATCGGAAGACCAAGATACCCCTTCAAGTCTCAAGGGGTCAAGGGTCAGCACTGGCTCAATGTTAGACAATCGGCTAAAATCTAAACAAGAAGCTGATGTCAGGAGTTTGATTTTAATTGTGTATGTGTGTGTGTCTGTACGTGGGTTTGTGAATATGTTGTGACCATACGTTCCCTTAGAGTCCAGAAGGTGTCAGATCCACTTTGAGCTGGAGTTTCAGGTGTAAGCCACCCAACATGGGTGCTGGGAACTGAACTTCGGTCCTCTGGAAAGACAGGAAGTGCTCTCAACAGCCAAGTCATCTCTAGGCCTAGATACTGTTAATTGAAGAAAAGCCCAGCAGAAGGTAATCTACACTTTATCTTTTAATTAATAAATTTTGGTGCTAGGATTGAACCCAGAGTCTTATTTATGAAGGTAGGTGTTCTGATATTGAGATAGATGTCAAGACCCTAATTTACCTTAAGCATCTTTATTGAGATATAATTCACATGCCATCCAGTTCATCCATGTAAATAGTATCATTCAAAAACAGAGAAGAAGCCAGTGCGGTGGTGCATTCTTTTATTCCCAGATCCAGGACAGCTAGGGCAGAGAGAGGGGGAGAGAGAGAGAGAGAGAGAGAGAGAGAGAGAGAGAGAGAGAGAAGAAGAAGAAGAAGAAGAAGAAGGAGAAGGAGAAGGAGAAGAAGGAGGAGGAGGAAGATGAAGAAGAAGATGAAGAAGGAGATGAAGAAGGAGAAGAAGAAGAAGAAGAAGAAGAAGAAGAAGAAGAAGAAGAAGAAGAAGAAGAAGAAGAAGAAGAAAGAGAGACTTGACTCAGAGAGAAAAGTAAATTGTATAATTCATTTTTTTTTGTTGTTGTTGTTGTTCAAAAAAAAAAAAAAAGCCGGGCGTTGGTGGCGCATGCCTTTAATCCCAGCACTTGGGAGGCAGAGGCAGAAAGAAAAAAAAATGAAAGAAAGATAGAAAGAAAGAAAGAAAGAAAGAAAGAAAGAGGAAAGAAAATTTTGTATTAATCCCATGAATGGAAAACTTGTGGAACCTGTCATCTATAGAAAGCAAAATAAAGATAAATAAAACGGGAACTGGGCCATGTTATTAAATACATTCTGGCCAGTGTAGCCCTTGGCTTGTGTGAAATTGAGAGAAATTGAGACTTCACTCTTTTTGTTTTTTTGTTTTTTTTTTTTTGGCTTTTCGAGACAGGGTTTCTCTGTGTAGCCTTGGCTATCCTGGAATTCACCAGGCTGGCCTCGAACTCAGAAATCCGCCTGCCTCTGCCTCCCGAGTACTGGGATTAAAGATGTGCACCACCACGCCAGGCGAGACTTCACTCTTATTTTGTGAAAAACTGTGGTGGGGCGGAGCTGGTAGGCGGATGTCAGAGGCTCATGGAAGATGATAACACAGAACTTGACCAGGTTGTCCTTGGTGGCATCATCAGAAAAATCAAAGGAAGACTGAGAAAGAGAGTTCTCCATGATGTCCTTTAAAGCCACATCCCCAAGGCATCTAAAGTCATTTATTGCCTGTATGCTAATACCTGATCTTCCAGGTAGAAGCAAGGTGACTTAAGCTGGGATGCGGTGTAGCCAGGAATGGCAAATGGGCTCATCACCCAGGCATCTTCATTTCATATGCCTGTGTTTCTTCTGCATCACAGTCTTCTTTGCAATCATTATTTTAAATTAGGTCAAGTGCCTAATGCGTATGCCATGCAGCTCTGTCACAAGTGTGTCGACAGGGACACTACGACAAGAGAAGCCTTGGAAACGACCTAAGCCACTCATTCCATTTACAGATAGGAAAACCAATGTGTTTGTTCACCTGGGCATGTTGAGAACTGCCCATTACAAAAAGAAGCGTGGTCAAATACAACCTTCTTCATGGCCAATCTAGACATCCATTTGACTGAAACCTACACAGCTGATGATACAGCTGTTAACAGCTCGGAATTACAGTGATCCTGCTATGCTCTGGAGTTTAAAGCAGGCCTCAGGATCTCTCAGCCTGTCACTTGGTCCTGCCCTACTTTCAGTCTTGCTCTTTAATTTGATCTGTCCTCAGCTCTGAATGAGCAGTTTCCCCTTGGCCAATGTGGCTTTCAGGATCCCGGGTAGGACGGGAATTAGCTGTTGGATTGGGGAGGAGCCTCATATGACAAAGAGGTGAGAGGGCGTTGGAACTGTGGGGAATCTGAAGCTTCATCCTTGTAAGCTAACAAATGGGCCTGCCAGTCTCGTGGATACAGGACTTGGGGCACATGAAAAAATATATAGGGGCTGGAGAGATGGTTCAGTAGTTAAGAACACTAGCTGTTCTTCTAGAGGTCCTGAGTTCAGTTCCCAGCAACCACATGGTGGCTCACAACCATCTGTAATGGGATCCAATGATGCCCTCTTCTGGCATGCAGGATGCAGGTATACATGCAGATAGAACACTTATGTACATAAAACAAAACAAAACAAACAAACAAACAAACAAGTAAACTCAAACATATCTATTTACGACAATAGCAATAGTCAGGCTACTGACATGTTTTTCTGTGAGAGGAGCAAACACAAAATTCCCAAAAGAAAAGATGTCGCAGTGATACCTTAGTAAAACACACCCCAAGAGTAAAGTCCGAGGTCTAGAAAAGCAGAATCCTAAGTTCTTGACAGTTAAGCAGGCTTTACTTTGCTCTGGGAAAGAAAGTGTTGGGGAAAACAAAACAACAAACAAACAAACAAACAAACAAAAAACCTGGAACCAAGGGCTGCCAGTGACTCTGCTCTCCTGGCATGCAAACATGGAAGAGATCCATGTCTCCCATCAAATGTTAGGTACGTGTGAGAAAACAGCCTATAGCCCTTGGCTCCATCGTAGGGCAAGGGATGAAGGTAAGGATGCAGGTGTCCAAATTGACTGCTCTGCTCTCTCCATAACGATTCTTATTGGTTCCAGCCACGGAAAGAACAGCCAGGGAGAGGTCTGTTTGTGGGTTTTGACATTTGTCTCACTTTTCAATGTCCATAGCCTTCAGATCACTGTCTCCACTGGCTTTGGACAATTTTTAAGTCGTTGTTTTGTGTGTTTTTAAAAATAATTCTGAGAAGCTCATAACTCCACAGATAGGGAAAGAATGTAGCTTTCCAAATGCTATCTGCTTTCTGGAAATAGTGCATGCTAGGACAATCCAAAGTTGCCACACGGCAGTTGATTGTAGGATGTGCATCTTGCAACATCAAGGTGAATATGGCAAGGCATGCCGGTCACTAGAATGCAGTAGGCAGGATTCCTGACATCATCTTTGTCATCTGAAATCATATCTAGATTGGCCATAGAGTAGGTTTTGTTTGAGATATGGACTTCTCTTCTCTTCTCTCCTTCCTTTCCTTCTTTCCTTCCTCCCTTCCTTCCCTTCCCCTTCCTTCCTTCCTTCCTTCCTTCCTTCCTTCCTTCCTTTCTTTCTTTCTTTCTTTCTTTCTTTCTTTCTTTCTTTCTTTCTTTCTTTCTTTCTTTCTTTCCTCCTTCCTTTCTTTCAAGATTTTAAAATTTGATATGGATGAATGTTTTGACTGCATGTATATCTGTGCACTATCTGTGTGCCTGACTACCAGCAGAGGTCAGAAGAGGGCATCAGATCTTCTAGAAATGGAGTTCCAGATGGTTGTAAGCCACCACGTGGGTGCCGGGAATAGAATCTGGTGCCTCTGCAGGAACCTCAAGTACTCTTACTTGTTGAACCATCTCTCCAAGCCCACTGGAGTACATTTCTAAAGTAGATATTTGGTATCTATAACTGAGACCCAGGACCTTGGCTGACAGGCCCAAGACCTGTCATGCTTCTCTGCCTAGAAGAGGAAATAGTCTGGGACAAGAACTCCAAGACACTGCTGGCATCCGAGCAGAACCTGGGATTTGGTTCACAGGGCCATTCTGTAGCATCCTGTGCATCTTGAAACCCTTTGCCACCATATCAGGTGGGAGGTAACTCATTGACTGGACTCTGGCCAATGATTCAGTGACCACACCCACCCTTCAACTGGCAGTAAAGGGCAAAAAAAAAAAAGTCAGGATACCAGGGAGAGCCCAACATTGCAGAAAATGCCACCCATGCGAAATAACCCCAAAGACTCTAAAAGAGGGACAAAGGTGATACAGATTCTCCGGTGGATTGTGACAGGCTCTTCACACACACACACACACACACACACACACACACACACACACACACACACACACAGAGCTGGTCATCCAATGTGACCCTTCCACCCCACTGCCTTCTGGGGAACTCAGTTTGGAATTAACAAGTGTGTAGAGCCTTTTGCTTTATCTGGGCAATGCAAATGACAGCTGTCATACACAATTCCTAGAAGCTATTACAAAGAACTTTTGTTCACAAAGATCTACTCCAAGAGAAGCTGTTTCAGGAGACCAAAGACCTGGTTCCTTGCTGGAATCCCCAGATATTACTCTCTACAGGAAAGGAAGCTTTCTTCTTTTCTGAGGAAACTATAGGCACTAAAGTAACCTTGAGATGCCTAACCCTCTTGGCTGTGAACCCAGAGGGCACCTCCCACAGTATGCTAAGGTTGATGTCCCAGAACCTGCATTTATGACTGGCAGAGACTTATAGAAACACTTCCTTCCCACTGTGCAATGAGCTCTGACGTTTGAGCTGGGCCTGCCAGCACACACTCACCTGTTTCAGGCGGCAAAAAGTAGAGTCCCAGGACAGTAAGAGACTCAGGCATCGCTGGCCAGCCTGGATCCCAGGAATGCTGTACACTGTGCTTTGACTCTTGATGTTCTCTATTCATGGTGAAGAAGAAAGATGCATTTACAAAGCCTGGGTGGTCCAGAAGCCTCTCTGGAGTTTCGGAGCTGTTGAATACACAGAACTCGTCACAGAGTGTTGAAAGCCCTGGCTTGCTGCTGTTGACCGCTCTTGCACATGGCCTCCTGTTTGTGGCCAGCCTGACGAATGTTAGTCAGCTTTCTATCGTCATGACAAAACACCTCAGGTGATCCACCTAGTGAAAGAAAGGGCATACTTTGACATTTTGGAGATCTCAGTCCATGCTTGCTGGGGCCTACAGCACCATGGTGGAAACTTGTGTCCGAAGAGCAGTATTTACTTAATGGCAGGCAGGAGCAAGGAAAGCGACAGGAAGTGGCTAGTGTCCCAATGCCTGCTTCAAGACCTGCTTCCAATGACCTAACTTCCTTCCACCTAGACCCACATCTGAATGTTCTACTTTCCTCCCAGTGTTAGGAGCAGGAGAACAAGCTTTCAATATACAGGCCTCAGGGGGATACTTAAGATTCAAAATAAAAACAGTAAATCTGAGGAAGACTTCAAGACACGATGTATAGTGTAAAGTCCAAAAGTCCATGCCTAATCTCGAAGCCTGCACACAGATTGCCCTTTCAATGTAGCTTCATACAGTTCAGGACTGATGGCCATCGAGGTTCTAGCAGCCCATTACCCTGGAAGCCTTCTGATGACCTTGCTTCCTGGAATTTTGCCTGCTCCACCCCGCCTAGCTTCCCGCTCAAGTTCCAGTATGAAAACAAGGGCTTTTGGTGCATGGTACAAACCGTTTTCAGAAGATACTACGTTTAGAAAAATCAATGTCCCTGCATTATTCACACCCTACAATGACTGTAACAAACTGCCAGAAGTATGGTATCTTAAAATAACATAGGGTTTATTACTTACTTAATCAGCCTTGTAGCTTTGTAGGTCAAAGGTCCAGCACAGGATCACTAAGCTAGAATCAAAGCATTGGCAAGACTATGCTCCTTTCTTTTTTTCTTTTTTTAATATTTATTTATTTATTATATGTAAGTACACTGTAGCTGTCTTAGACACTCAGAAGAGGCATCTGATTTCGTTACGGATGGTTGTGAGCCACCATGTGGTTGCTGGGATTTGAACTCAGGACCTTTGGAAGAGCAGTCGGCGCTCTTAACCCCTGAGCCATCTCACCAGCCCCTATGCTCCTTTCTAAGACACCAAGGGAGAATTCCTTTGTTTCTTTGCCTTTCTCTAGCTCCTACATGCCAATCTCATTTGTTGGTGCATAATCTTCCTCGCTTCCTTTTCTTTGCTATTTATTCATTTTGTGTGTGACAGAAGTCAGTCATTGGACAACTGGGAAGAGCTGATCCTCTCCTTCCACCATGATGTGGGTTCCAGGCTTTGAACTCAGATCATCAGACTTGGCAGCAAGCACTCTTACCCACTGAGCCATCTAGACAGCTCCCCCTCTCTCCTTCCTTCTCCCAACTCCCCTCTTCCTTTGCTTTTATGAGACAGTATCATTCAATGGAGCGTGGCTTCTGATTTTCCCGTGGTGACATAATCTGAACCAAAGAGGGGACCCGAACACAGTCTGGACCGTGCAGAAACTTTTTTCCTAACAGTGTATGAATGTCCCTGGGTTTCCCTTTGTTCTTTAGGAGCCTGTTGGTTACTGTGTGGGGGTGAGCTTATGATCCATTCTTCTTCAGAGCCACTCTGCATTTATTTCTCCTCCTCTTCCTCCTCCTCCTTCTTCTTTTTTAAAGGATCTATTTATTTATTATATGTAAGTACACTGTAGCTGTCTTCAGACACACCAGAAGAGGGAGTCAGACCTCATTACGGATGGTTGCTAGTCACCATGTGGTTGCTGAGATTTGAACTCAGGACCTCTGGAAGAGCAGTCAGTGTTCTTAACTGCTGAGCCATCTCTCCAGCCCCCTTGTTTCATCCTCTTCCATGTCAGCACTCAGTTTTCTCTGCATTCCCACTGGTGTGGACCATGATCATCCCTGCATTTGCAGCAGGGTCATCTTGCCCCATGACGGCAGTCCCAACATAGCCTGGCTCACCTGGGAGAGCTCAGTCCAGACATGCTGTCTACTTTCTTTAAGATTTATTTACTTTTAGTGTGTGCATTCATGTGTTTTGTTCACATGTATGTATGAGAGAGATGTGTGGGCTTTCTGCCCAGGGTCCCAGAAAAGGGCTATCCAATCCCTTGGAATTGGAGATAAGGAAGATTGTGAGCCATCATGTGGGTGCTAGGAATGGAACCCAAGGTCTCTAGAAGATCAACGCATGCTCTTGGTTACCAAGGTTACCGAGCTGTCTCTCCACCCCTCTGTCTGTCTTCTTAGCTTTGACAAGCAGGTTTGCTTTGAACAGGGCTATCCCTGGCTTAATATAAATCAACCTTAGGTACAGTTTGTTTGTTTCCTGACTCCCAGTGGAGAGCTGGACAGAGGCCTTCTCTGAGTCTGATGAGCTTTTCATTAAGGCAGTGGTTCTCAACTACCCTAATCCTATGACCCTTTGATACAGTTCCTCAAGTTGTGGCAACCCCCAACCATAAAATTATTCCATTGCTACTTCATAACTGTAATTTTGCTGCTGTTATGAATCATAATGTAAATATCTGATACAATGCAACACAATTCAGTGTTTACTTAATACAACACATCTTTTTTTTTTTTTTTTTTTTTTTGGTTTTTCGAGACAGGGTTTCTCTGTGTAGTCCTGGTTGCCCTGGAACTCACTTTGTAGACCAGGCTGGCCTCGAACTCAGAAATCCGCCTGCCTCTGCCTCCCAAGTGCTGGGACTAAAGGCGTGCGCCACCGCCGCCCGGCAATACAACACATCTTGATCATTTTTAACTTTTTTTTTTAAATAAGAAAAAGTATGGTGAGTGAACCAGATTCTGCCCTCGCAGACTTAAACTCCCTGTCTGAGATCTGTCTCACGCAAAGCTGGGCCCTTAACATTGCTCCTGCTGCTGTGTAATCCTTGTGTCATTTTCTCCCACCAGGGAGAGACTTTGTCCCTTTCCTCTTTGCATCCCTGGCACACCCAGTAGAAGCCAGTCTGCGAATGGTAACTGAGGGGTGAATGGAAAATGCCTATGTGGTCAACACAGCAGAAAGGGACAGCAGGATCCCTTTTGTTGCAGTCACAACATCTGGACTGGTTGTGGGGAGCTCAGAACTTGCTAGTTAGCACTTGGGGTTCACAGAGGGATTCCTATTTAGCATCAGTATATACTTCTGCAGAGAATGCCTAAATGCATAAAGAATGAGTACCAGATATTTTAGCCATTAAACACACACACACACACACACACACACACACACACACACACACACCCCTATCTTTCTGAACCAATCCCTCTGCTGTCTTCATCTCCATCATTGCAATTTGGTCACATAAAACTGAGAACACACAAAAGAAAGTCAGGGCATTTGATTTTTTTTTTTTTTTCAAAACCAGACTCCAGGAAACATGCCCATTGCTGAGAACATTGGATGTGGTTTAGGTAGCAAAGCAAATGATCTAACAAGGAATATATGTGCTGAGCCCAGTTCCTGTTAAATTAATAGATTCACGTTCTGGCACATTCACCACCTCACGAGTCATAGCAACCGGATGACGGCGTAGCAACCCAGCGGTTGCAGCCGCTGCACATGAGAAACATCAGAGCCTGGTGTCTCTGGAGGGAAACTAGAAATGGCCGGTCCAATTGCCAGTCTCCGCTGGAGGGATTGGGGGCGGGGAGGGAACATTAGGGCAATCGCGGGCAGATGCTTGCCCTGGTTGGGGCTAATGGAGGATGACATCTTTCCTACTTTCCTAAAACTTTTGTTTTGTATTTTAAAAGTAAACAATATGCCCCAGCCAGAGAGAAACCACGCTGAGCAAAAGACAAAGTCACGTGACTAGCCTGGTCTTCCCGGCCGGGAAGCAGCAGGAGAGTGATTCCTATCAGAGGGAGCCAGCTGGTGCCTTGCTTTCTCAGGATCTCACGGTTTTCTTTCTAGTTTTCATATTTATTATCATTACCATTACCATTATTGTTACAGTACTGAGAATTGATTGAACATCAGGCCCTAGGAAAGCTAATCAGGCACCCCACCCGGGGACTATAGCCTCTTTTTACTTCTTATTATTTGGGGGCAGGATTTACCGAGATGTCCAGGATGGCTTTGAACTTGTGACCTTCCTGCCTCAGCCTCCTGAATAGCTGGGTTTACAGGCTTGTGTCATCAGGTATGACTTTCAGTTTTTATTTTGAATTCAGTTGTGTTAGCTAATTTATTTTTGAGGGGGTGGGTGGGCTGGGGAATCAAACATAAAACTGTATGCTTTGCTAGGCATGGGCAATATTCCCTAGCCCAAAGTAGCTTAACTTTCTTTGCTTTATTTTTTCTGTTTTGTCTTTTGGTGGTCTGGGGGGGGGGGCAGACTTGAACCCAGGACTTCAGACATGCTAGGCAAGAGCTCTACTACTGAACTACATCCCAGGCCAACTCCTGGGTTTCAGAAACGTCTCCAGCCACCTGCCCTTTCTGGCTGCCAGCGTTTTAAGTCACTTCTGTCATGTTTTCCTTCTGGAAGCAAAGCCTAACTTCTCAGTGCCAGCATCTTGGAAGCTAGGATGGATTCCCTGGGAGGAAGAAGGGAATGCATGGACAGATGTAAATTTCTGTGACTCAAAGACATCTGCATGTGCTGTGGGGTAGGTGACACCCAATACCGGGGCTGCCAGGGATGGCGCAGCAGTCCACACCCTCTGACCTAGTTTTAAATGGAAAGATAACCTTTGTTCAGCAAAAGGAGTGAAGGCTCAGATTCAGGTATTATACTTAAATCTGCTCAGGGTCCTTGCTTTTTTTTTTTTTTTTTCTTTATGTTCTGTTGTGCAGAGGAGGAGTTACCATCATCGCACACGTGAGGTTGTCCTTAGGCCCCCCACTGTCTTATGTGCTGGCTTTTATGTTAGAAATCTGCAGCTGTTCGACAACTACCCTAGAAGAGCAGCATGGCTGGGGATGCCGTAGTAGTTCAGTGTTTGAGATCCTTGCTTAGCATGCACAAGGGACTGGGTTCAGTCTGTAAGTAACACACGCACACACATCCTCACAAACAGATCGGCTTGAGATAACAAACATTTCTCATTGTTTTTACCATTTCTGTGAGTCAGGCATCCAGGTAGCTTAGCTGGGACAGGTTATTGGGTTTTGGTGGTGTGGTGGCGGGTGTTTGTTTGTTTTCTTTTTTTCAAAGAGACAGGGTTTCTTTGTGTAGCTTTGGCTGTCCTAGAACTAGCTTTGTAGACTCCGCCTACCTAAAGCCATGCGCCGTCACCTCCACTGCTGTTGCTATTGAGATTACTGTTAAACTGATTCCTGGGCTAAGAGACTTTGGAAGGCTTGGATAACATGGGATATGAGCGAGACATCCCTTTCCAATCTCACTCAAATGGTTGTTGGTAGGTCTCTCACTTCCTTTGCCAAGGGCTGTCTAAGAACACGATGGTTGTCTTCCCTTCCTTGCAAGGAGCAAGGTAGACTGAGACACAGAGACAACCCAAGCTGCAAGCCATAGCTTTCTCTATAACCCAGTCTCACAGATGACATCACATTTCTTTTGCCGTATTCTGTTTGTTAGAACTGAGTCAGTAGAGTTAGGGACGAGAGCTTGTGTAAGGGTGTGAACGCCAGGCGGCAGAGATCATTGGCAGGGAGCTGTCTACCACATCCTCCACACAGGGTCCTGAGACTTCCAGCAAATGCCACACTAGGCAAGGACAAAGCATTGTGTATGTGCTGATGTGAATGTCAGGCCTTCACACATTGTGGGCTCTGCTAATTACTCCTGGGCATGCAGAAACACTGAATATTCATGAAGTTACCACAGAGGATTTAGAATTACAATACTGAACAACAACAACAAAAAAATACTCCATTCCAGTCTTAGCAAATACGGAGTAACACTGTTTTCTTCAGAAGCCTGGTCATTGCTGTAAGGAATTACTTCTATTCCAAAATCAAAATGAGGAGTACCTCCGCCATACCTTCACTCCATCATATGATGAAATAATAAAATGTCAAAGAGTTATACTTAAGTCTATAACATACTTACTTCTTAAGACAATATTATTTTCCATTCACTGCACTTTTTGTGTTTGTAATGTAATAGTAATGTCTCGGTAAAAGGCAGACCCCAGTGCACTGGTAGCTGCAAGATGAAGGAATTCACGCTGCCAGGAGAGCTTGGGTCAGGGTCTACATGCTTCTCATCTTTGGGTGAGCCTGTGGCTTCTCTTGAGGTATTAAGCAGACTTGGGGTGAGGGTATCCCCACATGTTGTTTTCCATTAATCTTACATCACCTTTGACACAAAACCTGTACTCAAGCAGAGGGCTTTCTGGGCTTCAATGAGGAGATGGGAGGTCTGGGAGATATTATCAGGCCAATGTGTTAGTAGGAGTAGTTTGGAAGTGGGAAAGGGAAAATTTTGTCCAGCTTAAGTGGACGTCTCTGAATGGCCTTTTATGGGTCCCTGTTTTCCAGAGCAAGCTTCTGCCTCACTAAACGTTTCTGTTAGGAAAACCTTGCCCTGCAGTTTTGGCTGTCTCCTCCCCCCCCCCCCCCCCCCCCCACACACACACACAGCAAAGGCTAGCCTAGTCCTCTCTCCAACCTAAGGGAATTAGGAGTCTTTCTTTGGGCACTGCTGTGTAACTGCTTTCTTACTGGTCGCCAGAGGCTCAAAAGGCAGCTCTCTGTTGATGTTAGTTTTAATACGCCGAGAAAATTTATTTTGGGCAGTGATAAACTTCAAAATTACTATTGCCTGAAGCTCCTGCGTCCAGGATCCACCTTGTAAAATCACTTCTGGCTAATGATGACACCCGAACGCACCAGGCTCCAGAGATTCTGAGACTTGAGTGCACAAGGAAGAGGTGGGGATCTGAGAAGAAAGGGAACAGAACGACTATTTCCCAGACCCGACGTGGGTGATGACATAGTTCCTGAAATACAATGCATGGTAACATCGTGTACAAGTGCCACCCGGGGAAAGCCACTGACAACTGTGCAGACCTGTAAGGGACATGAGGACGGGAGATTGGAGTTTGGCCTAGCATTATTCAGGGAAATAGTACACTGCTTTCACACATGTCCTCTCTAGTCCAAATAACAAATGAAATGAAAACCTTTATTATCTCTCCCCTCTCTCCCGACTGTATGTGTGCGCGCGCGTGCGTGGGAGGAGGAATGTAGGTGGGGGACTTTTTCCCCTAGGGTCCCTTGAACTCAGCCCCTAGGCTCCAACGCCACCTTTTAGACTCAAGGGAGAGCAGGAAGTCTCCGATCGCACTTTCCCCAAGAGCAGAGTGAGGGTAGGGACGAAGCTTCCACAGCCGCTGCAGCACCGGGAACCGAGGGTCTGGCTGGGGGCCGCGCGGAGGCGCGCGGAGCCGGGGCGCGGGCGGGGCAGGAGGCTGCAGAGCCCTGCGCGCCGCCGCGCGAGCTGCTGGGTCACAGCCGGGACCGCGCCGCCTGCTCGGCGAGGAAGTGACGACTGCGCCGTCCCGAGAGCAACAAAGTTTGAGTCTGCTGGTCGCGCTCGAATTGCGTCCCGCGCCCCCTCGGAGCTGCCCAGGGATCCAGCGTGCAGGTGAGTCGCGGGAGCCTGGTGGCCTTCCCGCCGTGGGGGGCGCCGACGTGGAGCTCGGGGCGGGAGGGGGGATCCGGAATTCGTTGGGGTTCGGCGGCGCGGGCCGGGTCGTGGGACGCTGGGAGTGGGGGTGCAGGAGAGGGACAGGGTGGCGGAGATCTCGGCCGGTGTTGCGCCCCTGAGGTGGTTGTTTTGACTCGGGACTTAGACCGGCCTGGCTGCAGCCTAGCCCTCTCAGGGAGCCACCCCTGAGCGCAGCGATGCCGGGAAGGGGCCTCCCCGGACCTGCGACCGGAGCCAGCCCTACACCCCGCGCCCCATCTCTTCGGGTTGCGTGCAGCTGCTTTTCCAGCCCTTCCCGGTGTTTCCCCGGGAAACGTTCCCTTCCTCTACGCCGCCCTCCACCAGGTTTCAGGAAGGAAGTTACAGGAACTTTCCCTCTACTTTTGTTTGCTCGGCCTTGCAGTGACGAAGAGCAGAGCAACTCAGAAGTTTGGGTCAACAGCCCTATCCATTTCCAACCAGCAAAACCCGAGTTGTCCCCCAGGCCTCCTTGAAACGAGCCCCTCCCGACTCTACACTTTTCCTCCCTCCCTCCCAAGCCCCGAACCCAACAGTAAGCTCTCTAAGGCCTAACACTTTGCAATTTAGCCATAAAAACTGTCAGCACACCCACGTACATATGTGAGTGTTTTCTATATAAAACCCAGAAAGCCGCTTCCAGTGGACTCCGTGGCATCTTGTTCTTTTCTGTGTTCTAAAACGGCTAGGGCTGCAGGAGTTTGCCTGGGAACTTTGATGATGGTTCCCCGCCGCCCGCCCTCGGTAGCCTCGTGCTTCTGGGTCTTTAAAGAACAGCTGAGAAGTTTATGACATCTTTGCATAGTTGCAGGGGTCTTGGCGTGGCCCAGCAGCTGGCGCCAGGGCTCCTTGGTTTGTGCCTGAAGCTGTAGCAGCGGCGGGGACAGGGCGATGTGTGCAGGAATGTGTGTACAGGCCGTGGACAGTTGGAGATGGGATGTCTAGAGCTTGAATAGTGCAGTCCCTAGCAGCAGCTTTCTGCCGGTCTGTAATTACTGCGTGATTGCACAGTCAGGCTTTGTTGGCGTGGATGTTTATACACACGCTATTGTGCAAGCTCTTGGTGGTGGTGAACAAAACGCAGATTTGCATTGCAAATGCTTAGGACAGATCTGGGCCTGAACTGCTGTTCTCGAATTCTTCTTACCCTTTAACTTTTGCTGGATGGTTGTTTCCTTGCCTCTCCCTTAACCTCCGACAGCTTGCTGATCTCCTGAGAGTCTGGCTACTCAGGAAAGCAGTCTCTCTTTACTATTTACTACAGAATAAATATCTTAGGCAGCCTGAGCATTGTGCCAAGAACTGTACCTTCACTTGTCCTGAGAAAATGTGGGATGACGTCAGCAGGAAAAGGAGATAGGAGATGACTGTCCAATCCTGTCTTCACGGAAGGGCTGTTTGAATGAGCAGAATTGCAGGATTGGGGCTAGCTATAAAGAGGAGTCACAGGTCATGTATGTCTGAGCTGGCCGGGCAGACTTTGAGCCTTGAAGGATCAGCTGCAGACATTTAGGTGGGTCCTAATTCCTTTATTGTGTTCTGGGCAAAGGGGAAGCATGCTTAGTGGGTAAAGGAAATGTGCCAGGCTCTGAGACTATGTGTCTGTGTGGCCGATGGGTGTGGGGTTGAGGGTGACTCACATGTTTTCTGTAGTGTGGTCCCTACACCTACTTCCCTAGTACTGTCTACAGGGACAGGGGTCTTCATATCTATCCAAATTCTGCCCTGCAGGAAGCAGGCTGTCTTAGCTACTTTTCTAGTGATGTGAAGAGACACCGTAACCAAGGCAACTTATAAATGAAAGCATTTAATTGGGGACTTGCTCACAGTTTCAGAGGGTGAGTCCAGGATCATCATGGCAGGGAGCATGGCAGCAGGCAGGCAGGCATGGCGCTGGAGCAGTAGCTGAGAGCTTAGATATGATCAATCCACAGCAGCAGGTTTGGGGGCGGGGGTGGTGTGGGGGTGGGATCAGGGGCACTGAGCCCAGTATAGGCATTTGAAAACTCAAAACCCTCTTCCAGCAACACACCTCCTCCAAACAAGGCCACATATCATAATCCTTCCAAAATAGTTCCACTAACAAGCAAGGAAGCATTTAGATGTATGAGTCTGCGGGACGGGGCGGGGGGAGGGGTAGTGCCCATTCAAGCCACCACAGGGGCCCAACCTGCACATAGGAGAAGGCTAATGGTTTCTTGAGAGCTTCAACTGTATGAAGGACCAGCGCAATCCTTTGGAGACCAAGAAGCGAGCACTGCATTTGTGCAAGACCATCCTTCTGTCATCCCAAGTGTCAGTCATACAGTCTATTCTGGGCTGAGATTCACCAGGCAATGCCTTTCCCTGTTGTGCTACTCTGTGACTGCTTGGCACCAACCCCCTACAGTGCACGCATGGTCCTCTGCTCCCAGAAGCAGATACTGGTGACCGACTGGAACATGCTGGTGTTCCTTCATGGCTTCCCAAGCCAAACAGTGGAATTTCACTTGGAAGCCAACTGCTGGGTTGCAGCCTTGTGTCATCTGTATGTCACCGGCACAGTGACCGCTTGTCAGACCATAACATTAGGGCACACAGTCCCTGGCAGGTATCTGTGTGCTTTCAGAGACTGGAGGAAAAGCATGTAAAATCAGGAGAGTTCTGGAAGCTCTGGTTCCACAGTAGCCACCGGGGAATGGATTTAGAACAAAAGCCCCACTAAGGTAGGAGTTGCCTGGAATTTCACAACTCGATTGCTCCGGGGGATATTGAGTTTTTACTGAACTTGTCTGTCAAGGTTCTTGTCACCTGACTAGAAAACCCCGCCTCCGTGAGTCCTAGTGACACCAAGATTGATGGAAGGAACAGGCTTCCTTCTGACCCCCCCCCCTCCCCCGCGCCCACCCCAGAGAAAGAGAACTCTGAGTTTATGGTCTTTTATGTCCTTGATGAGACTGGAAACACCCAAAGCTCACTTGGTGTGGCTGGCAGGATGGCAGGGAGGGGCCTCTTGCCAGGCCTGCTCCCCAGAGCTGTGGAGTCATCTGCAGGTCTGTCCCCCACATCTCCAGTTTGGCCTGACTGAGTTTCACACAGAGCTCAGGCCCTTCCTCTGGTTTACTAGGCTTTGCCTTTGTTCAAAGAACTTGCCCCTCTGTCGTCCCCCCCCCCCCCCCCCCCGCAGTCTAGGCCCAGGGGCCTCACCCACCTTTACATAAATGCTTGATGTTGCTACTGAGTTCAGAGCCCCTCCTGCAGCCTTGCCATGCACAGTTAGAATCACAGTTGGAAAACAAGCTCTGACTAAAAACCCGAGAAAGGTACTTTTATTGCTCCAGAAGGAAATGCTACAGGAGATGTTTGTGGAGTTCAGCAACTGGGGGGGGGGGGGGGGGGGGATCAAAATGCTACTGGGAGAAGCAGCTTTTGTGAAGAAGGTGGCCTCAGTGTAGAAGGCCCTTTATGCCGTCCAAGCTGAAACTTCTATTTCTAGCTTTCTGATTCCTTCTGCTGCCTCAGGCCCTGCACTCCCGAGGATGCAGTGTTTTGACATAACCACTTACCTCCAAAAGAGGGAGGTGGAACAGCCCTGGCTGAAGAGGACATTCCAGACTCTGAAGAAAGTGCTGCAATCTTCCAGATGCTGCGGCTGACCGTGCGGAACCACATGCGTGCTTGGTTCCTTGTATAAAGCAGCCCTCGCTTGAGGTCTCCATGAAGCGCTTCTTTGTGAGACTCTTAAACGTTCTTTTTCTGGTCCACATGACACGGGGCCAGAGTGTTAGGACTTTGTGTCTTAAGTACCACTTGAAATCCACACGAGGCTTTGAATAAGCCTTGGATAAAGGGCTGCTCTGTAATCTTACCATTAATGCCAGTAGGCAAGGGTCAGCCTTCTGCCCAGCAGCCTTCAACGGCTCCCCACTGTCTCCATGGTAAGGATCAAACTTCTAAGCTGGCAGTCGGTCAGGGCCTTCCTCATAGAAGTCTGGCCTCTGCTGTTCTCCTGCCTCACATCACAGCCCTGACCCAATGACCCGCTGTGGGTGTTTGTCCAACCACTGGTGGCAAGCATTCTGGCCCCTCATGCTTTCCTGGATGCCGGGAATATCTCCCTCTTCCTCTCTTCTACTTGGCTCAGCCCTGCTGTCTTCCTGTTTCTTTCCTTAAGCATTTCCCTGCCCCAACCTGCGGGCTCTGCCTGGGACTCTGGTAACATTCACTGGGGCCTTCTGCTGAAGAGAACCTTAGTCCTGGTGGAAGGATTTTCAGCTTCTCTGTTGAGCATGACTGCACTTCAGATTCTTAAATGGAGCTGTAGAGAGATGACAGTGATCAGTTTAAAACTCAGCTGGATGCCCTTGTTTTGTATATATTTCTATCCCTAGACCTGTTCCTCCACTTACAGCACATTTTGGTAAACGATGAATGGTGGTAGTGGTGGCGATGATGATGATGACGACGATGATAATGGTGGTGGTGGTGCTGGTGCTGGTGGTGGTGGTGGTGATGATGGTGGTGATGATATAAAGATATAAAAGGTTAGAGTTAAATTTGTCTGCTTCTGCATAAGTAGGCACATAACCCATAACCATAAAACCCATGATTCGTGGTGTAACTTGCAAACATGTTTCCTCCAGGCCTGCCTCTCTTACCTGTTAGCCGTCGCTGGACCCTTCTGACTCTTCACCTCATTCATTTTCCCCATGTCTAGCACCGCTTTCTCTCTGGGTGTCAGACAGTATCTGTCCAGCATCAGGCTCGCTCCTCCTTGACCTGATTGGGTGTGCCGTCCTGCCCGCGATACCCTGCTATGCCTTGGGGCCTGTCTTAAGGTCCAAGGGCTTATTCTCTAGGTTGCCCTGGCCTCCTGAGGGAACCTGAGGCAAGACTCTAGAGATGGTCTGCTTCCCAGGTGGCTGCAGGCTTGCTTTGTGCAATCAGGGGCTGACCTCTAAAACTAGGCTAAAGTCGAAAACCCGAGTCTTGAGAGGGATCCTGGCTAAGCTCTGGCAGGAGGCTTCAGGAGTTCTCAGGCTCAGACTCCTGCAACTTTACCTTGTAAATTAGATTCTTTCTTTTAAAAAAATATTATGTGTGTGATGTGTGTGAGTGGGTGTGGGCATGCATATGTGTGATGTGGTGCATGTGTGGGGGTCAGAGGACAACTTTGTGAGGACAGTGCCCTTCCCCCACCTTGACGGAACCTAAGGATTGAACTCCGGTCTCCACCTCACCAGCCCGTGGTTTTTCTTTTCTTTTTTATACCCAAGATGTAATTCACATATTATAAAACATACCCTATAGGTGTGCTCTTTAAATTTAGTAGGTGCCCCTCCCCCAGTTTTCTATTTAGGAAGCTAATATATATGCATAGTTCGAGATTCAAATGATATGTTGCATGGGTATAACATAAGTCAAAATAATCTCAACAGAGACAAAAGAGATTGCTGTACATACATATACACATATATTCAAAGAGAATTAGAAAAATACATATTATTAATTATGAGAGAAAGATTTTTTTCTTAAGAAAAATACAAAGCCCAGAAGATATTATAAAATATTAATGTAGGACTGGAGGATGGCTCGGTGACAAAGTACTTGCCATGCCAGTCTGAGGACTGGAGTTTGGATTCTCGGTACACACTTAAGGACATAATGGCCGGCCTGAGATCCCAGCACTCGGGATGCAGAGATGAGATCACAGCAGCAGCTTGCTGGCTTGCTAGCTCAATGAGTCAGTGAGCTTTGGGATGGAGTGAGAGGTCCTGCCTTAGTGCAGAAGGTGACAGGCACTCGAGGAGGACGGCTGACATCCACCCCTGGCCTTCATGTGTATGTGCACACTTGTACACATGTGTGCCATCCATGTGACCATGGACACACATTCATGCACACATACACATTACACACACACACATTACACATACACATGCACAGAAGAGAAACTTGATAGTGTGATGGATGATATAAAGTTTGAAAACGAGGCCCCCTCCTCTGTCGCTCGTTATGCCTGCTGTCCTATGGTTCCTCTCACTTAGACAACTACGTGTAACTTTTTTTTTTTCAGCTCCTCTTCCAGGTGTAGGCTTAGCAAACAGGGAAATGTGGAGCCATACACAGAAGTTTGGAGGTTGTTCTATACCAGCCCATGTGAGGCGGCCTCACTGTCCCTGAGGCTGAACTCTGCTCTGCTGTGTGAATACCGTGATTTATGCTACTAGTCACTTACAGAGGAATGCTTGGATTGTTGCCAGCCCTTGCACTCCAAACAGCGCTGCAACAAATACACTGGATTCACCTTCCATCCAGAATTCTCTTCTCTTCTCTTCTCTTCTCTTCTCTTCTCTTCTCTTCTCTTCTCTTCTCTTCTCTTCTCTTCTCTTCTCTTCTCTCCTCTCCTCTCCTCTCCTCTCCTCTCCTCTCCTCTCCTCTCCTCTCCTCTCCTCTCCTCTCTTCTCTTTTCCATTTTTTGTTTGTTTGTCTGTTTAATTTTTGTTTTTGTTTTTCAAGGCAGGGTTTCACTGTAGCCCCGGGTGTCCTGGAACTCACTCTGTAGACCAGGCTGGCCTTGAACTCACAGAGATCCACCTGCCTCTGCCTCCTGAGTGCTGGGTTTAAAGGTGTTCCACTCTCCCCACACCTCCCAGTCACCTTTAGCTCTTAACTGATTTTAATTGCTAGACATTTGTTAAGTCCCCCAAGCTTTCTAGCCAGACATAGCAACCGTCCCAGCTCCGGAGAGGAATGAAGAGAAGGCCCAGTAACATGGACCTGATGCCCTGAAACAGCTGACTAGCACAGGGACAGTGTTGTGGGAGAGACAGCCTTGGAGCTCGCGTGAGTGGGTCCCCCATGCTCAGAGAAGCCTGTATCCCCGGTGAGTCCCAGAGGGCAGAGCTGCCTGAGTGTGAATCTGTCCCCGGGAGAATGGAATTTGGTGGGACAGTAGATAAGCCAAGGAATACAAACATAATTAAGATTAACCGTGAAAGTCCTTTCGTGGACACCGGGCGCTCAGCAGACAGAGTTGATCCGCCCCACCCCCACCCTTTTCTGGGTCTTTCCTTGTTTCCAGGCTGTTTTAAGAGTTTAGAGTTTGCTCTTGGTTCAAGCTGGCTTTCCACTTGCCATCTTCCTGTAGGCTTTCAAGTGCTGTGATTATAGGTTTGTGAGGTCGTGCCTGCATCATATAGGCTTGTGATACTTAAGATTTATCTTAATGCATCCTATTTATAGGAGAAGACTGAACACCAGGTGGAGAGAGATATGTAGTATGAAGTAGTATAGTAGTTCATTTAAATGCTATTGTGTCCCCCGGGATGGTGAAATGACTACCTCACTGTACCCCACCGCACCACACCGTGCTGGGGGCTCTTAGCACATGAAAGGCAGGTGTCAATGGCTGTTTTTCCCCTTGTTCTATTATGTTCTGTCCCCCCTCCCCTTCATTCCCTCCTCTGTCTGCTCTCTCTCCTCCTTCCTCGTAAGCTTGGCTATTTGAATTTGTATAATGTAAATGAGCGTGGTAAGAGAGCCCTTTGCTGTGTACTTCCTGGGAAGATCATGGAGGAAATAACTGTGTGGGGCTAAGCGAGAAAGGTTCTTCAAATAGATGCTCAGGGGATAATGGAAGAGAGAACCATGGAGCGGGTTTTAAACAGTGGCCCGTTCACCTAGGGTTACAGATGAAAGCCTTGGGTTTGAGTTGCCTGTGGTTGATGTGGGATTGACAGAGGGTGCTGCCCATGTGGACGGAGTACCTTGCTCTAAAGCCGCGGTTTGCGGCGTACCCTCTCCTTGCCCCTACCCTTCTTTGACCTTCGAGCTGAAGGCCAGCAAGAGGCTTGCAGAGAAGTAAGCAATATGGCTCTGTGTCTTCTCCTGCATGCGCTATGGGGTCCCTCAGGAGCCAGCCACCAGGCATGCCGGTACCTTGTCTTGCACTAGAGGAGGCAGGACCTCAAGATGTGTTCTACCACCTCACTGAGCAGGTGTCGGCGGATGGCATTTAGAATCTGACGTCTCTTAGCTATGTAGAAGAAACTGTAGCATGGATAACTTTGCACTGTGTGGCTTACACGGTGCTCTCTCTCACGCCACATTCGGTTAGCGAGAGCACGGCGTTGAAGAAAGCAAGGTCCAGTAAGCACTAGGGATACGAGCATGAGGAAAGTTCAAGTGTCCACTCCACATCTGCATTCTCCCAGGGGACAGTGGGGACACACCATCCAAGAGCAGTTAAGCATTAGGTAATTCAGTGTTCAGGACTGGTTAACTCTCCCGTGGAGAGTGGAAAGTCAGGAAGGCCTGGTATGACCTTACTTACAGCTTGCAGGTTATGTGTGTTATATGACTGCCGTGGAGTTAATGAGAGTTACCAGGCGGTGGTGGCACAAGCCTTTAATCCCAGAGGCAGGAGGATCTCTGAGCTCCATTCAAGGCTAGCCTGGTCTATAGATCGAGTTCCTGGATGGCCAGGGCTACACGGTGAAACTCTCTTGAAAAGCAAAACTAAACAACAGAACACCTCCCGCCCTCACAAAAATGAAGGTGGGGCTGCCTGAGCCTCCTGAGAATCTGAAAGCAAGTAGGCATCGGCCAGGTGGCAAAGGGAGCCAAGGCGGTGTAGGGACAGGGAACGGCTCAGCCAGGCCTGGAGGTACAACAGATCGGCTTGGGAGCGAATTGCAAGTGGCAGAGAGAGACTTCGTGAGCTTGCACAGGCCAGCTTGCTGGATGTGCCAGCAAAGAGGTCTGGACCACTCTGGAGGCAGTGGGGAGCAGCGAGCATTAGATGGGTGTGTGTGTGCGCGAATAGGGGTGTGGGGGACGGGTGTTTCCTTTCCAAAACTCAAACTGCAGCACAGCGATTAATTGGAGCTTGAGGAAGAGGGATCCAAAGGGCCAGAGCGAGAACGTGTTACAGTCCTTGAAAGAGGGAGAAAGATAGAAGCTGGTTAAGGAGACGTCAGGACTTGGCGTGATGGACCCACTGAGTGTTCAGTGCAAAGCAGTCAAAAGGTGAGCTCAGATTTCTGCTCAAGGCATGGATGCAAGAGCAGGTTTTAGGGGGGAAATTGAGTCTGAGTTCAGCCATACTGGGTTGGAACCTCTGGGACATCTGAGAGAGATGTCCTGTGGGCAAATCAGTCTGCAGCAGGAAAGCCCCAAAGTACTGTTTGTGGGGTTTGGCCCTTCCAGCTCAGTAGCCCACCCGATTTTCACGAGGCTACTCCGAAGACACTCCGTTTAAGCAAGAAGGATGGCTGCCACCCCAAGCCTGATCGTCTCTCCGGCTTCTTTGGTCTGCAGGCCATTCTGGAGCAGATTTTTTGTGTGTGGGGGGATCACATAGAAAGCTGTGGGAGCTCACAGAGAAAATGACTGCATGTGAGGAGGAAGTGGGGAGATCACTGGCTAAGGGCTGTGGCTGAAGAGAGTTAACAGCAGAGACTGAGAAGGCACCGAGATGAGAGAGGAAGAACACAGACTGACAGGAAAGCCCGAGAGGAGGAGAAAACGTGCTGTATGGTGAGAACAGGGACTGTGATTTCGTGCACAAAATTATGCTGCGTTGCACTTTATGAGAGTTCTCTGTTAGACTTTCTTAGATTTCGTTAAGGTAGATCCACCATTGATCCGAGGGGAATCAGGACAGAGCATTGGAAAGACATATTGGTTAAGGAATTAAGTTGTGGAAGCTTTGCTGTGGAGGGCGTGGTGGTGGTGGTGGTGGCATCTCCTGGGATATGGCTTCCTGCAAGGTCTCCAACTTAGGTTTCCTCAGCCCAAGTCCACCATTCCCTGAGCAGGTCCAGGGCAGCAGGGATTGCTTTTTATTTTTGACATATATACGTTTAATGCAAGGCGCCTGCTCAGTGTAAGCGCCAGAGTTGTAGCCTTTACAGCACTTGCCACATCACGGTTCTCAGGTGGCTGTGATCCTTTGGGATAGTTATAGGCGCTGGAATTAGATTCTTCACAGATGGAAAGAGAGAGGCAACCCTTCATCTCTCCTCCCTGCCCCCTTATGCACGGCAGGCAAACATTCTATCGCTGAGCTACATCCCCACTTGAAACCCCTTGGCTTGAGCGAAGTGCTGTTTCCTGGGACACAGGGGTCTGTGTGCAGATGGGCGATTCACAGGGTGAATGCAGCTCTTAGATCTGCGTGTAGAAGGTGACTTTAGCTGAACTGAAAAGAATTTTACCAGAAGGATATTCGGAATCTCACGGAATGTCCCGGAGGAAGGTTCAGAAATCAATCAGGACTGGTGGGAAGCTGGAATGCCAGAATCCGAGCCAAGGTGATGAAGACACTGGCTTCCGATTTTTGCTGAGTCCAGGCCTGGATGGCCCCACCCCTCTAGAATGAGTTCTGCTCGTCCCCTGCCTTTGGGTACTACTACTCATGCTCTGAGCCTTGCTCTCACCCTTCCTCATGCTGTGACCCTTTAATACAGTTCCTCGGGCTGTGGTGACCCACTCCCCCCCCAACCATAAAACTGTTTCAATGCTGCTTCTAACGTTGCTACTGTTGTATTGTAGCTATCTGAGATGTAACTCTCTGGGGGTCCTGACCCACAGGATGAGACCTGCTCCAGGCAGAGCCATCCGGTCAGCTCAGCTTCCCTTCTCTGTCTGTGTGCTCGCTGCTGATTCCTGGGAGCTGAGCTCTACAGCCTGCAGCTTCTTCCATGGCATATGGAACCCTATTTGAAGCTGAGGGTGGGGAGCACATGCTAAGTGGAAGGGCCCCCCACCCTAGAATCCATTCCAGCACTTTGATTGGTGTGATCGGAATTACTGGAGGTGGGAGAGAATGAGACCGAATGGGAGGGATGCTCTTGGGCCATTAAAACATCCACCTCTTCTTGATCATATAATCTTTTTGGACATCTTTCCAAATCTTTCACCTTCGGCTGAGCTCTAGGATTCTTGTATGTTCTGGAGAGCTGAGCGTCTTGCTGGCAGTTGGGCTCCTTCTCCGAAGTTGGAGTCATTCCAGCCGGGAAGGACGAGCATTCTAGCACGTGGGCAGGCTGGCACTTTTGATTCCATGTGGAAAACTTCCGCGCTGCCCCACGGGAACACACGCCAAGGCATGGGCGCTTGCTCTCTAGGTAACAGTGAAGACGGGGATTTTGTTCCTTTTCCAAGGCTGCAGGAGACTCTCAGAATCTTGAGGTATTTGGAAGGGCACCATCTTGCCTTTCAGACCAGGGGTTAGTGTTTGGCCTCCGGTTTGGGTTGTGAAACAGTTGAGGCCTCGGGTACTCTTGTCGTGGGCACCCCTCCAGTTCTGAAGATGTCAATCTAGGTTAAGATGTTCTACCCAGCCTTTTCCCCCTGAGATAGCAGCTAGGGCGTTGTCTGCTTGGGACTGTCAGCATCGCCTGTTAACATTCTTGCTCAATTTCCCAAAAGTTATTGTGAGCTCCAGCCCCCTCCTTGTCCTCACACCGTCTCTCTGAAGCAAGGGTTCCTTGGCCCTTTGGTTCCAATAGCCTTAGATAAATGAACTAATTTCTGTAAAAAGACAAAAGAAAAAAATGCAATTTTGAACTCACCAGTGCCTTAGCTGTGGTGACCGACCATCAGTAGGAGTTGAGGATTTTATTTTTTCTCTCCTGATGTTGAAGCTTAGGGACCCATGTCCGGTCAGGCTTGCCAGGCCGGTGGGAAAAGGCTGTACCCCTCGCCATATTGACTCTAAGCTAATTTACACTGGAGTGGCCTATGCATCTCGAGATGAAATACATTGTGTTTAGGGCAGCAGTAAGGCGGAAATGAAGTCTCAAGGGAACCGAGTTATTCTATTAAAATACAGCTCTGGTCTTGTCACCCTTCTGCACAACCCTTAGAGCTGCCCACATCCTGCAGGAGAAACCCCACCTTCCTCAGAACAGCACCGAGGCCCTGGCTCTAAGTCCCAACCCACCTCCTTTTGCACGCAGCCCTGTGGCCTTAGCTTAGTCCTTCCTGTGGGAGCCGGGTCCTCACTGCCTCTGTTTGCTTTCACTCCTCTCTGTATCTGCTCATTGTTCCCTCCGTGTGGCATGCCCTCCCTGCCCTTTCCCCTCTTGGCAGAGGTCCACAGAGTCAGCTAGAAGTCACCTGCTTCCACACTGCCCCTTTTGAGCTATGCCGCCTTTGAGGTTCTGGAATCAATTTCTAACTGAGATGTGGGGAGTCAGATGCAGGTATGCCTGGAGTCTCACTGACCTGGAGTGGTGCCTGGCACACAGTAGGGGTTCCACAGGGAGGATACTAAGGATAGGTAGCCTGAGGGGATATGGGCCCAGTGGGGGCTGGTGTTTAGGTGGTTACACATGCACACAGAACTGTTTGTCTGAAGGACAGCCCCAATCCCTCTCAGTCTCCTTTAGCCTCTGCTGCTACAAATGACCCCTTGCTACTCTATGGTTTTTTTTTTTTTTTTTTTTGAGGCTTCCCAGACCCCGGTGAGGCAGAAAGGGAGTTACTGCATACAGATTCCAGCTACTGGCCTTGCACACTGTGAGAAGGACTCAGATGAGCCATTCTGACCATGTGTCTGTGGCGAGGAACTTGCTTAAAGGTCGTAGACTTACCTTTCCACCCGAGGAACCAGGAATCCTGGCTCGATTCAGGGGCCTCACAGTTCTCCTGCACAGCACAGTCTCCTGTGAGGAGAGATGAAGGCCCCGTTCAGTCTGGTCGCTCTTCCTGTTAGAGGGTGGGGAGAAACTTGCCTTCCTGATAGTGACTTTGGGGTGTAGCATGGGCTCCAGAGCAGAAACTTGGGGACCTTTGTGTGTCTATAAAAGGGTTTGGAACACACGACAGGCTCCTTGTTTGGAGATACTGCCAACCTGCCAAGGCCTTCATGGTGCCTCGTGGTTGGAACCAGAGGTCTGTGAAAGCATTCCTTCACCAAATGGGCGTCTTGGGTCTGCATGCACTTGGAAAGCACTGTGGGAAACATCTTCCTCACTATGGTTGATGGGCTCCAAGCTGAGGCACCCTTGGGCAGAACTGAGCTGTTTGCCTGTTAGATCAGCGCTGGTTTGCATGGCGTATGCTGTTCCTAGATACATTTCCAGAACCTGGAAGTACCAGTGTTTCTGACTCCTTTAGGAGCCCATCTTTGTTCTCGGCAGAACAGATCAGGGGGAGCCCGGACGGCAGATGTGTGAGTTGATGTCTAGAGAGGTTTCACCTTATTTTAGGATGGCCAGTGTGTGGACATTGCGTTAGCCTTTATCTCTGTGGGACCCTCTCTTCTCTCTTTCCACCCAGTCCTCTATGGTCCAGTCCTCCAACTGTCTTTTTGTCATTCTTCTTCAACAAAGTGGTCATGCCGCCTCCAACATCATAGGGCATTCAGTCATAGGACATTACGCCAGGTACCCCACCCACCGAGGAACTGAAGAGCAGGCATTTTTAAAAATAATTCTCTTTCTCTTTTAAGTGTGCATTGGTGTTTTGCTTGCATGTATGTCATGTGAGGGTGTCGGACCCTCTGGAACTGGAGTTACAGACTGTCGTGAGCTGCCATGTAGGTGCTGGGAATTGAACCAGGGTCCTCTGGAAGAGCAACCAGCACTCTTAACTGCTGCACTTTCTCTCCAGCCCTGGAAAAACATGCATTTTGCTGGAGAGATGGCTCAGTGGGTAAGAGCATTTGTTGCCCAAGCATTAGCTGAGTTTGGATTCTTACATTCACATAAAATACTGGGCATGGCAACATTACCTATAACCCCAGGCCTGGGCATGGGGGTGGAGGCCGGAAGATTGCTGGGATGTACTGGCTGTGTGCACATACATACACAGACCACACGTACCAAACCATCACACCACACCTCACCACACAGATGCACACGGGTGGGAGGAGATAGCCATGTACAGAGCTCTGATACGTACAAAGGCGGCGGAGGCGAGGGCTGTGGTGGTGGTGCGTGCCCTGATTGCTGGATTTGAGAGGTATTGTCAGAAGAGCTCTGGAAAACAGGGAACAGTCTATATTTTTAAATGCCAAGCTTGAAGCTGTAAGAAAATGCTAATTGCCTTTCACCTATTAGAGCTCCTCTTGGGAATTAAATTCTAAGGCAATGGTTCTAAAAAGGAATAAAGAGCTATAAGCACAAAAGTATTTGTGGCAGTGTTGTTTAAAATAGCAGGAAAACTGTTAACTGCCTCAGGGTTCCACGCGGCTACATAATTTATGATACCTGGATTCCGGGCAGTGTTGTACTGCATTAATATGAAGGTGCTGCTAATTCATGGGAAAATGTTGATGAATTTTAATGCCACTAAGTAAAACATAAAACTGCCTCTGCGTATCCTAGTGAATGAATAACATTGCCAATGCTTGGTCAGAGTATAAGCTGATGTAATGCCATCGCTGGACTCAGGTGAAGAGGCCACGCTTAGAATATTTGATATTCGATGTGTACTATCTATACATTTCAAAAGATTAGGCCCCAACATCAAAGACTTGGAAATGGGTGAGAAGGCCAGGGAGGGACTCTAAGCCTCCCATCTGTTACCACTAGCAAGGCCCAACTGCTCAGGGCTTATCAGCTACTACTGCTGCTGCGTGCCGGGGCTGGGGACTTGAGATTGTCCTGACCCGCACACTGTAACTTCAATGTTAACAGCATTAGGACCCTGCCTCCTGACGCTGGTTGGTGAAACCCCAGGCTGTTCAGAGACCCAGGAGGTTGCTCACACCTGAGTTTCTAGGGAACCTGCCAGCAGGATGAGCATGTGGCCCTTGAGGCCCAGAACCACCCACTCACTTGCAAGTCCTAGCCACAGGTGGCGAGAGCCAGCTCTCTCTTCTGCAGTTCCTAACAGGTAGCAGGGTGTGCTTTGTAAGCTGACCTCCACAGCTCAGCGTCAGCCAGGTGGGGCCCTGGTGAGGTAGTGTCTCGGGTGTGTCCATTGTAGAACATATTTCAGTATTAAACTTAGAGTTGTTTTTAAATGCTGGCCTTATGAAACTCCGCCTTCAACCAGTCCACTTTGGCTTATCAAAGAGAGTGTCTGAGTCCCCATATTGCCCTCAGCTTGCAACTTGGTACTGTGCTTCTGCTGAGAGCCAACTTTTTTTTTTCTGTCATATTGGGGCATTTTTGAAATGGGTGTGCCTGGCAAATGGCCCCGTCACCCTCATATTAATCCCTTTTGTGCAGCCTTTTCTTCAAAGTGGGGAACATTTTTGACACACATTCTTTCAGGTTGGAGACCCTTCCTTTGCCCTTTCCCTGTGATCAGTCCAGGGTTGTGACCTCAGCAGGAAATGGGGATTCACTGACAGGGTTTGGAGGCTTGGGGTGGGTGGAGCTACAGAGCTCTGGGTGTGTCTTGAGCGGGCAGGTTGGAGCTTGCTAGAACAAGGGCCACCAGAGTCGGCCCTTGGAGAGCAGCTTGGATATGTCCAGGCATATCTGGGACTCCGTTATCGAAGGCATATGTGAGCTAAAACCAAATTCCAGAACGGTCAAAGATCTGGAGTTCTTTTGGTCTGTGGTCCCACTGAAATAGGACCTCCCGGCTGGAGGTTTGCCAAGGTCCAAGAGGAATTGGGAAAAGAACGTGGGTTGGGGACCTGCCTGGATGCTTGTGAGGGATATTCAGGATAGTTTCATGTCTTCCAGGTCAAGCAGTGCTCATTCACATGATTAGAGTCGGGGTAGCGGTGGAGGGCAGGCTGTCACATTTCCTTGGCACATGGTGGCCATTCATAGGTACTCTGGTTCCATCTTCACCCTTGTTGACAGTTGGCTTAGTTCTGATCACTGCTGGTGGCTGAAAATTAATTTGCTGCAGAATCTAAGTAGCAGGTCGTCTTCCTGAGCTCAGGACCCGCCCATCTCAGTTCCCTAATTTAGAGATCACGTGTTTGCCCCACGGTCGTCAGCTGCTTGGTTCTTTTGAAGCTTGAAACACATTTCCATAGAAACAATGCTATAAATGGTTTCTGGGTATCTGGGTTCCTAGGCTAGCCCACAGAGAGCCTTGGTATCGCCCCAGAAGCTGCCAACGTGAGGCATTAGTAAAATCGAGAGCACGCCTGCAGCAGTAAGAGACTGTGTGGGGTTAGTTAAATGGCGTGGGTTTATTTAGGTAACTTCATTCTTTCTGTGAGAGGTGTCTTTCAAAGTTGTCCTGATAAAGTTCTGGGGTCCTTCAGCCCCAACCCTTCCCCCTCCCTTACCTGTTTGCATTTCTTGTCCTCATCTGGATACCTGGGGCTTGAGCCACCTTGCCCCTCTGGGACCTTGGCCTAGGCTGGCTCCTGATCTTGTTTAGGAACACAGCAATCTTTGTCATTTAAACCGACCTCCTCAGCCTGACAGGACAAACATTACACAGGCACAGTTTGCACGGTTCAGACTTCTCACCTGATTGCGTCTGCTGCTCCTGTGGGTGTCTGTTTGCAAAGCAGCCTCTACACATTTCTTTGGGCTAATTTTGACACTTGGTGTGATTTCATCAGATTGGTCGGTGCACCGAGCCCATTCACGTTTCAGCCTGTTGCTGTGTCATACCTTAAGCAAAGTAGATTTCTGTTCCTCGGCTCCGTACACAGTTGCTGTGAGCGTCCGATTGTTTTCACGGGCGCTGGTCTATTGATCGGAATTACCTGGTCAGAGTGTTAGACTCTTGCAAGACAAAGTCAGCTCACATTCTGGGAAGAGTTAAGCTGATTGCAGTGTGTTAACAGCTGTCTCCCCAAAGCCCTCCTGACAGCAGCTTTCTTGTCTTATTTATTTATTTTCACATTGACTCAGCTGTAATGGGGCCTTAATGGCGTTCTGATTTGCATATCCTAAAATCGCTGCTGAGACTACAGTTTTCCTCTCAATGACCTGTGTTTCCGGGTGCGTCAAACCCTGCTCATCTCCTTCAACTGCAGAAGTCCCTCCTCCTTTCTTGCCTGGGTGGGGTCTGATTCACCCTCACACCTGAGGGGCTGACCACCCTAGTGACTCGGGCTTTCAGCCTTTTGATTGCTGGGGTACAAGTGGCAGGGCCTGGGGGAGCCCTGGGATAGAGGCTGAGTGAAGGACAGGGGCTTGTCTGGGAGCCTCTGCAGAAGGGTCAGAGGTGACCTCCTTGGAGGGTGGTTGGCCAGAGAGAGGCTTTAGAGCTGGGGAGGGCCCTGGGGTGCTTCTGCTCTGAAGGTCATGGGGAACTGGGAGAATGAGGTGACAGGTTGGCACAAGTGGGATGAGGAGTGACGGAAACCCATGACCTGGGAAGGATGAGGAACAACAGCAGATCAGCGTGTGTAGTAGCCAAGTGGCTCTGCCACGCCTCTTACGACACACCTCTCAGTTCCTTCTCCAAGGAAACTTGGATGTAGTGAGTGTGCCAACTGATGGTTTATTTGTTTTTCTTTTTTGAGACAGGGTTTCTCTGTGTAGCCCTGGCTGTCCTGGAATTCACTCTGTAGACCAGGCTGGCCTTGAACTTAGAAATCCTCCTGCCTCTGCCTCCCAAGTGCTGGGATTAAAGACTTGCATCAGTACCTGGCTTCAGTTTTTTTTTGTTTTTGTTTTTTTCCTTTTTTCATGAAACCCTAACTTTCAGTTTAAATCTTCTTATTTATTAAAGAAAAAAATGTCTTGAGACTTAGTTGTTTTAATTTTATGCGTATGACTTGCCTGTATGTTGCCTGCATGTCTGTCTGTGTACTGTTTGTGTGAAGTGCCCAAGGAGGCCAGGCGAGGGTGTCAGATCTAGAACTGGTGGGAATTGAACCCAGGTCCTATGGAAGAGTAGTCACGGCTCTTAGCTGCTAAGTCATTTCTCCGATCCCTAAGTCTCCTGATTACAAAAACAAAAACTTGGCAATAAGGTCTGTTAAAAATAAAATAAAATATAATATATAGGCAAAATACCCCTGTGAGGGAGAAAGGTTACCAGGCTTATTCCCCCATCAGCTGCCGTATTTGGGAAACCAGATCTATGTCCAAGGTCAAATCACCTGTATGACCTTGGGAGAGTGACTTCACCTTTTCTACCCTCAGCTTCCTTTTCTATAAAATGGGGGTACTGGCTTCCTCCCAGGGTGCTGGTTGTCAGGCAGGCCCTAGATAGGTGTGTTGCGTAGGTCCTTTGTAGGTCATCCAGAAAAAGTGAGAATCAAGCTAAGACCTTTGTTTACCTTTCTCAGTCCAGAACCTATACCACATCCTATGGACTTGCACCCTATGGGCACCACATCTCATGGACACTGGAGCCTTTCATTTCCCTGGAAAATTGTAGGTTACTTTGCGAGAACTTGAATGCCTAACAGCTACCAAGCTTAAACTATGAGGCCTCGTAACAAACTGGACTTCATGGAGTAAGGTCTAGGGTCCAGAAGACTACATACACGTCAGTAAGAATAATATCACACACCACTGAACTTAAGGAAACACTGATGCTAATAAGTAATTTTATGTCACACTAAGAAGAAAAAAATGAAGCTGGAGATTTGGCTCACAATTAAGTAGATACTGCTCTCTCAGAGGACCTGAGCTGGGTTCCCAACACCCACATGGGCTGACTCGCACCACCTGTAACTCCAGAGTCAGAAGGTTCCCTGCCCCTTTCTGGACTCTGCCAGCGGACATACGTGTGTGTGTGTGTGTGTGTGTGTGTGTGTGTGTGTGTGTGTGTGTATGTGCACACGAGTTGTGTGTGTTTGTTATTTGGTTTCCTGAGACAGGGTATCTGTATGTAGCCCTAGCTATCCTGGAACTCAATCTGTAGTCTGGTCTCCACTCACAGAGATCCTCCTGCCTCTTCCTCCTGAGTGCAGGGATCAAAGGCATGCACCGCCACCACCAGGCTAAAATAAAAAACTTAAAAGGAGAAAAGTCTGGTAATTAAATCATACATACAGGTCTATAGGCTCAGTATTGAAGGTGAATTAAGAGGATGGATTGAACCCGGGAGTTTGAATCCAGACCGGGCAACATAGTAAGACCCTCTCTTACTCATAGAAATCAAAATCCAAAACCCAACCAAACCAAACAGTAACAAACAAACACAATGGAATCTGTGGTCACAAACACCTTGATTTCAGAGGTGCTAAGATAGAAGAGTGGTGAAAGTAGCCATTAAATTACGATTTATTTTTTATATATATACGGTTTTATTAAAGTTCTCACCAAAATTATTCACTTGTATGCACCAAGTGCAGGTACTGTGTAGGTATCAGGGTTACCAAGGTCTAAGCTGTGCCTTGGAGGAGCTCTGATCTGGCCCACGATGCTCTGACCCAGGGAAGGTCAGAAAAACGGTAGGACGATGATGGAATAAAGGACCAGTGTAGGACTGGAGACTGAGAAGGGGTTTGGGTACCCGCGCTCTTCCGAGGAAGTGCTGTTAAGAGAGAGGGAAATGACAGTTAAGCAAGGGCTAGATGTTGCAGTTGCAGCCCACAGGCAGCCCTGCAACACAGACAGCTACACCCCAGTCAGTCCCACCAGAGGCTCCTCTGGTGGGGGCAGCAGCGACCTTTTAGCCAGCAATGCAGTTGCCAGCCTGGTGAAACAATCCCGGGAGAGAGAACTCTAACCCTGTGTCTGCATGAGCTTCCCTGGCTTGGAGGAGTGAAAGAAGGCATCCTGGACGTGCTAGAAACCGTAGTCTGCTGGGAGACCTGCGCATGCGTGACCTGCAGCTGAGGAGAAGAGGGGAAGCAGGAGCGAGGTGGAGACATCTTGGGGAACCTCAGGTTGCCTGTCTGTGTTGGGTGGGGACAGGCTGGGACGTTGGATGGTCCCAGGAATGTGAGTGTGCTAACCAGTCTAGTTCACGGCGCCAGCTTTCTGCAGTAGGTGATAGAAACTACCAAGAACTCAGCACTCTATAACGGTTTGTGGATCGTACAGCGTGTACGGCCAGAAGCAAAGAGACTAGTTAGGAGGTGAGGAGAGGACAGTCACCTCAAAGCAAGGACCTGGTGTGGGCCAGCCATTTAAAACTCTCTCTTCTTTACTTTGCAGAGGAGCAAATAGAATGTTTAACCTGTTCAAATAAGGCTAGTGTAAGGCAGGATTTGGAATTAGACCTGAGCACTGAATTTTGGATTTCAGCCCATGACTTATCAATATTAGTTTTTATTTTAAAGCTTGCTCCGTTGCGCACTTTGGATCTCTGGGGATCCCTTTCTTCTTGGCTCACTGAGATGATGTAGGGAGATTGAGTTCTAGCCGCCAGCGGCAGGCGTTTCTCCAGGGCTGGTTCTACAGTGGCCCGGGGACTATGCTAAAGTGAGCCACCCAGAAAGCTGGCAGTTCTTGTCTCTTGAAGAAAGGGTGTCTCTGTCCCTTGGCCCTGCTGGTCAGCCCTCCCTGGCAGCCACACCTGTTTTGTTCTTCTCCCTGCGGCCAGCCAGATGTCTCTCTCCCAGAGTGACAGGAGCAACTGGGGACATCTATAGAAGCTCCCTTTCAGTCCCCACAAAGGCACTAGGAACCTGGCTAGGCCTGTAGAGGAGGGGCAGGAGGGAAGTACCCAGGGATGCAGACAGCTGGGGGCTGGGGTGGCAGGCATTCCCTGGAACAGGTGAAGTAACTGAAGCAAAGAGGAGGCTCCCTGCTTGTCAGGGGTAAAAGAGATCGAATGCAGGAGCTGAGATTCTCAGCTTAACTTCGTGACTGGGTGGCTTTAAGCTCTCCACTCTGTCAGGAAGGACCTGGTAAGGCCGAGGGAGAAGACACAGCCATCAGAGGGGTGACCTTAATCAACTCAAGACCATAGCATGGTGGAAAGGATACAAAAGGCATGGAGTGGGGGCAGCCTTGGAAGGACACTCCCCCCCCCCCCCCCCAGATAAGACATCAAATTGATGTTGGAAGTAGTCTCTCTGGCGGAGCCCCGCAGAGGCTTATCCTGGGGCCTTTTTTAGGTGGGAGTGTGTGTAAGGATCTTTCCTGGAATTAAGTTCTTGAAAGGAAGAAGTGGGGTGGAATAAATGCAGAGAAATAACAGTTGTAAACCCAGAAAAACCGAATATGGTGGATTTGTTATAGGCAAAAAGACCAAACCAACCAAACCAACCCAGAAAATCCAACTGAGGGGAGCTTGACAATGGTCCCGAGGTTGCGCAGCACGTTCGTTTATTTCAGACAGAATCCAGATTCAGTCCTGGTTTCCTATCTTTTCCACAACTTTCTCTACTCGTCTAACTCTAGGCAAGGAGGTCCTAAAGATAGCATCTTTATTTTGCAAAGGGAGATAACAGTGGGACATAGGGAACCTGGCATTGTGGACATAAGGAGCCCTCAATAGTGTCTGTTTGCCCAGTGAATGTTAACACTTCGCCTGTACTGAGTAAGGAAAGGGATGGAAAAAGAGCAGGCATGCAAACTTGGGGACTAGAGAGAAGAAAACTCTCTCTCTCTCTCACACACACACACACACACATGCACACACTCACACACACACACACACACACACACACACACACACACACACACACACACAAAATAGTATTAGTATGTAGCCCAATATACCTCCAAACTTGATTTTCCTGTCTTGGCCTTGTGAGTTCTGGGATTAGAGTGTCTGCTATTACTGTCTCCTTCTCCACATATCCCTCTCTTCCTCCCCTAGCAACCACATGCAAGGTCTCACGCACTGAGCAACATCCCAGCCCTATAACGCTACCCTGTAGTGCACAGTGACGACAGAAACGTAGTGGAGGAGGATGGGCAGTAAGCCCCTGGCTTCTGGGAAGCCTCTTGCCCGTCTTCATAAAATTTACTGTGATTTACTCACTCACCATACAATTCAACTTTGGAAGAGTTTTTAAAGATTATTTAATTGCATGAACGTTTTTGCCTGCATGGATGTCTGTGCACCAGATATGTGTCTGCTGTCTGTGGAGGTCAGAAGAGGGTGTCAGATTTTCTGGAGCTGGAATCACGGATGGTTGTGAGCCACCATGTGGATGCCGGGAAAGGAAGCTGGGTCCTCTGCAAGAACAACTAGTGTTCTGAATTGTTGAGCCACCCCTCTACACTCTCCCCACCAGTCCCTGAAGTGTGTAATGGGTTGGACCTAGGGGGTGGCCATCCCGAGCTGTCTAAGCTGTCTCAGCAAGATGGCAGCAGCGCAGGAAACCTCTGTGAGGCTACACTCTGCCTCCGATGGACTCAGCGTGGAGTCCGGTCCTCGGCGCTTTATGCTAACTAGAGTGTCTCTTAGCCTCGCCTTCCTCTCTTCCCTGTGGTTTGTGAAGAAGTGGGGTGGTAGGGGAAAAATGGCATTCCATGTGTGATCCTCCCCACTCCCCCAGCTCACCTCAATCCCAGCTCTGAAAGGCCACCGTCTTGGTTGTCCCAGAGGCTTGTAGGAAGGGCCTGGAGAGCTTTCACAAGTCAGTGATTCTGCTCCGCCATACCTGCAGAAAGACTGACCCCCAGGGCTTTCCCAGAAAGGCCATGGCTTCCCTCATACCACCCCATTTACTTATTGAGAGGGAGACTTCTACCACCGTCAGGACAGCCCTTCTCCTCCTTTCTCAGGTGGCCCAAGTTTAGAAACTTTGTTGAGTGAAGAAGTATGCTGCTGTTCAAGGTAGGCAGAGTCCAGTCTCCCCTCCTGCTCCCACGTGTTGTCCTTGTTGTGTCCCCCACTCCACCCCCACCCCCGACTGTTCTTTCTTGTACATCTTGCCCCTGCCTCTCCTCCCCCTTGCTGCTTTGGGATAGGCCCAGCAGCCTGTGTGGAGGAAGCCCTCTGAAACCAGGCTCAGCAGTTCTCTGTAGAGTAATAATGGCTCTCATTTGTTCCTGTGAGGCTGGCCTCTGGCTCTGTGGTGGCAGACTCTTCTAGGACCGTGCCCCTCACTAGGTCATATTTTGAGATGTCCCAGGGCCAGTTTGTATTTTCTTTAGGGGCTCTCCCTGGGCTGGCTCTGGTTAACTGCAGGGGCTGAGCCTTTAACAAGGTCATCGTATGTACGTACGGCAGGTTTAATGAATGGCAGCAGTGGACAGTGGGGGCCAAGTGGGATGCTTCTGCTTTCCTCACATGGACGAACTGTCACACGGAAGGAGAAACCTGCAAATGGAAAAACCAAAATGGCTTATAATTATACCCAGCCTCTGCCAGGAGCACTGAGAGGCCAGCCTGTACTTAAGGCACTGTGTGTGTACCTGAGTACCCGAGTCCCTCAACTGGTCATCGGCCTACTCTTTGCCAGACTGGAGGATGAGAAGAGAGATGACAGAGATATCGGGTTACCCTGTGGCCTTCTGTGAGGCAGTCAACATCTCCGAATTGCACTCCCATCCGTTGAATGAGTGCTAAAATACACTCACACAGCTGTTTAGTCGCTGTATGGGGAAGTGTTTGGAGACTTGTCATAGTGGATGCTAAACTGGGGAGCCTGGACTTTTCTTTGTAGAAAGGGGTTTCCCAGGCTCCTCCATTTTTTTTCACAGTCACAGAATTATGGATCTTAAACTGGAAGTGATTGTTAAGAGGTCATTTGGTCTAGTCCCCTGGCATACTTACTGGTGTTTTGTAGTCAATCCTCTGACCTGTCATAACACGACGAATAAGCCCTTGTCTTCTGGGGAGGAGTCCTTCCAGGTGCACAGAGGTGCAGCCAGCAAAGAGGTGGGTGAAGATGGGAGAGCCATGCCTCTTGGTTCTTTGAGTTTCTGTGCAGGTTGTCTGTGTCACCCACTCCCTAGGTGAGGTGAAGACTCAGGCTCTGCAATCTCAGGGGTGAGGATGGGTCTGCTGCCCTTGGTCTTCTGAGAGGAAGGGCTGCACCTGACTCTTAGGACTGGACACCAGGGAAAGTGGCTGCCAGAACTCAGTGTGTTCCTCGGTGGTTTTTCCTTCAAAGGAAAGCTTTCTGACTCATCTTAAGAAACAACACCATACAGACAGCAAAACACACCTGACTTTCCCTCAGCTCTGGAAGAATTCTAGTTTCCTATCATCCACCAAAATGCAAAAAAGAGGCATCACTGGCTAGAGCCTGAAAATTATGTCAGGGTGGTTTAAGAAGACCTTGAGTCAAAGTCGCCCAACTTTGGCCTAGATTGTGAGAATTCAACCCGGGAACGTTTCATCTCCTAAGTAATGTTCCTGTAAGTCCTTTATAGAGACGGGGTTGGTTTCTCTATAACCTACCGGCAGGGTGGCGGCTAGAAATCCTAACTCAGGAAGGCTCTTAGTAAACTGCCTCAGAGAGGATTATGCATGTTTTACTGCATCCAAAGTCACAGCTTTCTTTGTAGAGGAAAGCGCCTTGTGTCCTCTTCGCCATGGCGGGGGCGCGCGCACACACACACACACACACACACACACACACACACACACACACACACACACACACTTTCCTGGCAGGCTGGATGGGTTTCCAAACATTTCGTCACTGTCTCCTCCTGACCTTGATGTGCAAGGAACAAGCCGCGTGGCCTGTTGATTACAGAAGAGCCATGGGGGCTTAGGCTGGGGGTGGGGGTGGGGGGGGGTTGGGAGGAGGGTGGCCACAGCCTTGCAAGTGGAGGTAAGGTCTGCTGGAAATCCCCAGCCCGGGCAGCCGCCCCGAGGTTTAAAGACGCCTCCCAGCCTTATTTGGTCGCAGGAAGTGGGCGGCGCGGAGCCTGCAGGCAGAGAGGCCGCCCCGAGACAGTTGTGCTGATGAAGTGGTAGAGCTGGTTCCTGCTCGCCGCCGCCGTGCTGCGCGCGCCGGCCAGCCACTGGGCGCTTGGAGCTCCCAGGCTCGAGTTGTGCAATCCTTTGTAGCACGCCAGCGAGTCCTCCTCCTTCGGTCTTGCCTCTCGCCCTCTCTCTCTCTCTCTCTTTTTTTTTTCAAGCTGTGAGCTCAACCGATGAGTCAGAGCCGTGCAATCCTGACACTGCATCGCAGGACTGGGGGTGACACGCAGGGAGGGGAGAGCGCTCTCCAGGCAGACTGTAAGGGCGCGGGGCGCGCCGAGGCTGCCGCGTTGCGAGCAGCGGGTGACAGCACGCACGTCCCGCTCGGGCCCTGCCAGCAAACTTCCAGGCTTCGGGAGGTGCGGGCTTGGCTGAAGCCCCGGGAACAGCGCGGGGGAAGCGACGGCGCCTGTTTGTTTTTAAAAAATCCGGGAGTGCGTGCAGGCGGCTGGGCTCTTCGGAGGCGACCCAAAGGCGGTGGCCCGCGGCGGAAGGAAGGGGCAACTGCTGAGGCCGGAGGCCGAGCGGGAGCCGGGTAAGTAGTGTTGCTCGGCCGGCGGCCGAGGCCTGCAGGCGGGGCGGCCAGCGAAGGGACCCCGGGCGACCGTGCAGGCGGTGGCTGCAGCTCAGCACACGCTGGGCCTCCGGCGGCCAACTTCTGCGGCCTGCGGGGCGGCAGGAGCGGGTGCGTGGGCCGTCGTAGCCCGCCTCCCCCCGGCCCGCAACCGCGCGCCCGCAGCTGCGTGTGCAGCTCAGTCCCGTCGTGTTTGTGCAGCCACGCAGCTCGATCGCGGCCCGCCCACCCAGGCGCGGCCCCGGCTGGGAAGCCCTCCCTAGTCTCTCTGCCCCGGGTACCAGCGGCTGGGGACCGCGGCTGCTGTTCCTGCGCGCGCGCGAGAAACGTGGTGACCGCAGGGACTCGTTGGCTTGCCCGGCCGGGGAGGCGCGACGATAGGCTCGCGAGCCGCGAGAACTTAAGAGAGGGCACACCTTCTCCTTCCAGCGTGCGGGGAGCTGGATCGGCGCGGGGACTTTGCGGGGACAGAACTGTGGCGGGGGATGGGGGCAGGGAATTGGGGCCAGTGCTGGAGAGGCCTAAGCTGGAGGGTTGAGCGCGCGCCGGCCGGAGGACAGTGGTGGAGCCGCCTCGCCCCGCGCGCCGGGAGCTGCTGGTGCACCTCAGACCTGTCATCCGGCTCGCCCGCCCCCGCAGGCTCGCCTCCCTGGCCGGGTGCTGTGTTCCATGTTGCTGGCCCTGAGCTTAGAGCCCGGGTTCGTCTGGGCCCTGCATATGGCGGGCTCGATGGAGTTAATCATTCCCCGCCCCATACGCTCACAATGAGGGGCATGTGGACCTCGGCTGCGACCCTCCATCCAGGCCTTAAAGACTTTGAGAAGCTGAGGAACTTTGGGCACTTGAGGCTTTCAAGCCTCGGAACCAAGGCAGATCTGGAGGAGGCTTCTATTACCCAAAAGGGAGGCCACTGAGTGTCCCAAATCATCTTCTAACCCGAGCGGCTGGAAAGATGAAAGGGGAAGTTTCTTGCCTCGTCTTAAACTTTGTTGGCTACGACTTCAATGGCCACTTCCTGCTTCCACCACCCCACTTCGGACCTCTGTGCAGGATAGGGGTGCAGTGACTGGTCTTTGAGGCCACCGCGGCACGTGTGTGTAGGAGATCCCGGTGGCAGCTGTGGCTGGGGAGGGGAAAGGTGGCTCTTTCATCTCCGGGAGCCTGGCTTGGAGGCCTGGGTTATCCTCACCCTGGAGTTTTAGGGCTAAGAGGATTTGGTGAAGATGGAATGGTATCTCTGACCTCTGACTCCAACCTGGGTGCCTCAGCTGAGAGGATGAAACATCAGTCTTAATCCAGAGCCGCCCAAGGTAGAAAGTATGATATTTGTACTACCCATAGCATCAGAAAAATGCACCCTTTCTGCGTGGTCGGATGACTCCAGAACCAAAAGGGACAGACAGACCCTGGGTTGAGATCTTATGGGGCCTCTCTTTCCTGCTGCTCTGCAGGGTGTAAACATTCAATTACTGTGATAAATTATCTCATTGCACAGCCCTGGCCCGGTCTCCATTCTAATTGGCTTGGCCTCTGGCTGATTTTTCTGGTCTGTAACTCCCAAGGGGTCCAGGGGTGATGAGCCCAGCGAATGCCCCCAGGTTTACAGCTTGTTCTGGGGAAGCTGGTCAGCTGCTACTGTGGCAGCTCCAAGCACTAGCCAGGTAGAACCCCAACTCCCCCATTGGAGAAAGGGTTCCTCGGAGTGTCCCCAAGGATGAAAGTTTAACTTTTAAACATGAGCTTTTTAAAAATAGCCCTGGTGTTTGACCCTGGGCTGCTGCTTTTACTAAATGGAAGTGGGGGGGGGGGAGGGCAACATGTAACTAGATGCAGTTGAGGGCCTTCCACGGCTGCAGAACCCAGGGAAAGGCCTCTGGATAAAGACAGGGGTAGGCAGAAGATAGAGAATACACCTGGCTAGGCCCCTGTGGGCCTGGACCATAGACAGATCTTTAGCTTTGATACCATCATGTCAGCCAGAGAAAAGCTTGCTGACGCTGGTGATGGGGGTGAGGACGGAGGAAGCTGGAAGGCTCCCGCTATGTCTTTACTCCTGCTTCACATGTCCCTCTGAACATGGAACCGCTACTTTATCTGCATACACATATGGCATCGGAAGCACAGTGTTGCTGTGAGGACTCTGACTGAGTTACACAAAACACGGATAGCCTCTGCTTTAGCGTCAGCTTGGGGCTCTTTCCACAGGGCCTGGCATCTGGTAAGGGTTAGTATAAGTTAGGTGAATGAGTGTGAGCTACCCATAAACAAACAAATAAATGTGCTTGCCAAGATTAATGGTACGCCCCTTTAGTCCCAGATGCTCGGGAGGCAGGTGTGGGAGGATTACTTGAGCTCATGAATTCAAGGCCATCCTGGGTGGGCTCTGTCTCAAAAAGGAAAAAAAAAAAGATTTGGCCTTGAGTCATTTCTCTCGTATAGGGACCACCCCACGGCATCATTAAGTTTCATAGAGGGTCGGTCCGCCACAAGGATCCTGGTGTTGGTTGGTAAAGCTTGCTCCTTAACACTCCTCTGCATTTGGCCTTTGGGAGCCTGTGTCTCTGTCATCCCGACCCCACAGGGACATCAGAATGAGTTTTAGCACCGCCAGTCTGGAGATCCGCTAAACCGGCCATTTTCTTTGGCTAGGACAGGTTAGCACCCTTCCTTTGAGTGTATGTACGTGTCCTGGTGCGGGGACAGGTAGGTGTGTGTGTGTGTGTGTGTTTGTGCGTGCGCACATACTCCCCCCCCCCCCCCCCCGACTCACTGCAGACTGCAGGAAATGCAGCCAGCGGTGGCTTTTCACTGGAGATTGCTTCTGCATATCACAGCTCCGTGAGGCTAAAGGCAATTGCACCTTGGGCTGGGGCTGGGAATGCTGAACTCCTCAGTTCTTAGTACGGGGATCCACTTAGTATTTGCACTTGAAGCAGCATGCAGGACAGTGAGACTGTGAGCTCATTTTATGAATCAGAAGCATTACAGCATAACCTCTGTGTTGGAGACCAGATCACCCTTCTCCCACCCCCACTGCTTGTACGCTTACATGAGGTCTCACAGTCTCACACTTGGGAACTGTTACAGTCGCGGGGTGAGGGGTGGGGGTGGGGACATCAATTCAAATTCCAGAGCCATCAAGCAAAACTGGTCCACACCCACTTCCGCCTCCACACTGGGCTGCCATTCCTGGATGGTGTGTGGACAGTCGCCTGGCAGTGACTGAAGGCAGCCTGACTGGCGGGGTGCATGGGAATGAGCCCTGAGCACCCGGGTTCATACTCTGCTTCTGCAATTGCAGTGTGGCCTCGTGGGTCGCTTGATTTCCTGAGCCTCGGTTTTCTCCTCTGTAAAATGGAGAGAATAGTTACTTGGTACAGTTGCTGTGAAGGTGAAACAAGATTGTGCATGCAAATTGATGGGCTGATAGTAGGTTTGCAATAGATGCTGACTATCTATTCACTAGGCGCAAGCCCAGCTCCTGGTGGCCTTCCATTTGCTGCTCCCGGGGAAGAGGAAATGAAGGGTGTCCTGCATGTGGTGGCGGTGGCTGGAATCAGTGACTGGGGCTGCTTTTGTGGCTTTTTCAAATGAAGCTTATTTTCTAGCACCTTAGGTCTTGGCCTACCCAGGTCCGTGCTGGTACAAGGAACTGTCCCTGTAGAGGATGGTTTAGGACTCTCTTCTCTGGGGACCCTACCCTCCCAGGCCTCTGGCTGAAAACCTCATCTGGGCTGGCATAGGTGTTTTGAAGTCTAGGAAAAAGTACCATTTTTTTTTCCCTCACCTGAACCCTGACAGTATGACCTGGATGAAGGTTTGGGTGGAGCCAGGGTGGGAGTTGTCCCATCAAAGGGCACTTTGTCCCTTGTCCCAACTGAAGTAAGTAGGGATGAGGTGAAATGCTGAATAGGAAGAAGCCGTCCCTGTGTCAGTCAGCAGAGAGCTGAGGCTTTGCTGGGTGCGGACGGACGGTCTCCCTGGGAGAGCCTGTTGCTTATGGTTCTGGTAAGGGCTGCTGTGGAGGAACAGGACAGTGGCGCATTGCCTCCCTGGTAGCTGCTGCTCTTTCTCTTCCTGGATTGGCGCCTTATACTGTGACCAGCCCGGGAAGGTTCTCCCTGTTCCCTTTGCCATTCTCCTGCCTGAGAGTGCTCCCTCCAAGTCTCAGGGAGGGGGAGGGGAGCAGCCTGGGTGAGATCTGTTCACCCAAGCTGGAAGGGAGGGAAGTACTGTAGGCTTGCCCCCAGATGGGGATTCCCTGAGGCCATCCACATCCTCCAGGAAGATGGCCTCCAGTGACGAAGGAACGCAGGAAGGGGGTTTAGGCTTCAGCTGTTCCCAGGTCGGATAGGCAGAAGCCCTAGTCCAGTCCACAGTTGCCACACCTTGCCAGGTGGGAAGGGAAAGCCACTAGAGCTCTGGATGGGGCTGCCGCGGTAAATTTGCCACTCTGCAGTACAGGTGGGCCCGGATTTCAAGCTCCTCCCAGCCAACTCTCCCTCTCAGCCTGGGGCAGCTCCTGGGGCGAGCACCTGCGTCGTCGTCCTCACCTGACTTCGCTGGGTCCAAGGCATTAGTTCATAATCATGGGCTCCCCAGCCTTGGGGAGTCATCCAAGAGCTGGAAGAGATTGGGGCGGGATAGCAAAACACCTTCCTTCCCACACAGGGAGGCTGAGAGACTGAGTTGTCCCTGCCCTCAGAGTTTGGAGGTTGGAAGGGCTGCCTACAGTACAGGAAGAACCCAGAGGAATACTGTCTAAGCTTCTGGGTATGGCTCAGTCTCCTGCTGGCTCCATGGTTATTTATTTGTGTGTGTGTGTGTGTGTGTGTGTGTGTGTGTGTGTGTGTGTGTGTGTGTAGGCGCACACAGTGTGGTTGGGATCTAAGTGAAAGCAGAAGTGGTCATGCTACACAGGGCACACACAGGATCTGACAGTGATAGCGAGGAAAAGAACAGGGTAAAGGCCCCTCGACGCTGTGGCTGCTGGTGTGCCTTCTGTCCCCTGTGCAGCTTGTATGCTTGAGAATAGGCAGCCCTCCCATGGTGACTAGTGGCAGCTCTTCCTCGCAGGTTCTGGGCAGAAGTGCCAAAAATAACCAAGCTGGTACTTCCACTTGTGGGACATTCCCTGCCCCGGCTTCTGGGCAGACTTGCTTACTTTCGAAAGCAGGCCCAACATCTGCCATCCCTGTTCCTACTTCCTGTGGCCACCCTTCTCCAGTGCCTCAGGCCATGCTGCCCTCCCTTTTTATTGCTCTCCTTAGAGTGAGTCCAGGAGGATGGTGGCTCAGCTTGGTGGGCCTGAGAATCCGGCCCCTGTTCTCTGGGATAGGCTCTTGTCCTCCTGTGTCCCTGTGGTCTCTGCTGGCACAGTTGAGTCTAGAGGAAGCCTGTCTGTGCTGCATGCGCTCTGCATGTGCTGCATGCGCTCTGCATGCGCTCTGCATGTGCTGCATGTGCTCTCCTTGCCAACTTTCTCTCCTGAGTCTGACGACCAGATGTCCTGTGTGTGTGTCTGCAGAGCCCAACACTGTTTCTGGGACTCCTTGTCTCCTTGTTCTGCACAGGCTGCTCAGAGCTGCTGTCAGCCAGCTGTGGAGCTGGAAGAGGCGGGTCCTTCATTGCTCCCAGGCCCAGCAAAAGAGAGAGGGAAATAACATGGACTGAGGACTCGCTTTGTGCAGGTCTTTCTACTACGTGTTACCCCATCTAATCCCGCAGTAGCTTCAATATTGTAGTGCTCACTTATTGATACGGAAGCTGAGGCTCACGTAGGCTAGCTCTGCAAGAGAGTTTGAGCACAGGGCCAGCCTTCTTAGTGCACAGCTCCACCCTTCTGACCGTTTTCCATGTGGTCAGGGAATGGGGCTTCACCCATGGAACTCGGTAAGATGGGGTAAGGGAGATTTAGGGCTGAGGAGGGAAGGAAAGAACCCAGTTTTGAGCTTGGGTCTGGGGGTGTGTGGCTGGGACATTCATTCATGCTTGGAAGGAGGGTGATGAAGCTTGACTTAAGCCTTCCAGATGTCTCCTCTCCCAAATGTACCCTAGCCTCTACAGTCATAAGAAAAGCTCTGGAAGACTGTAGACTAGGGGTTAGGTGGGATCTTGGGTCTTCCTACTGCTGGCTTTGACCCTAGGGCCTGTCATTCCTGTTAGCTTGGCCCGGGGCCCAGAGTGCCTGGTTAGTGTGTACTTGGGGCTTAGGCTGAGTGTTCTGCGGGTGCCTGGCATGACATGCCAAAGGCCTCTGGGTGTATTTCAGGAACAATAAAGAATAAATCAACACAGGAGAAAAGGCTCTACAGCAGCTGCTCCGAGACAGGAGAAATTCAAGGAATGTTGCCAGCATTTGGCAGAGATCCTGCATCTTGACCAGGGCCTGAGAAAGGGCCCGATGCTTGACTTGATGTCTGGGTGAGAAAGATGGGCAGCTTTCTGGACCTACCCTGCAGCCCTTTTTAAGCGGTTCCAGGCAGCTGTGCTGAGAACCCAGCTTCCCTGGCAACCAGTTTTTGTCCTTCTTGGTCACCAGGAGGACTGGAGAACACCGTCATTTATCTCTATTCCTTATTCTTACCTCACACAAGCAGCCACCAGTGTCCTCCAGGCCAAGCCTGGCATCCAGAAGGGTCTTGTCCCTCTCTAGAGCTGGCCAGAAGAGATGAGCCAGACAATTGTCAAGGACTGGTAGGTCTGAAGGGGCTCTGTGGTGGTTTGAATAAGAATGCCCCTCCCCCCAGGCTCATCTGTTTTCGTGCTTACTCACCAGGGAATGGCATTGTTTGAGAAGGATTAGGAGGTGTGGCCTTGTTAGAAGAAGTGTGTCACTGAGGTTTTAAAAGTCCAAGCCTGGCCCAATGCCTCTTTCTTTCTGCTGCATGTGGATCTGGATCTAGCAGCACACTCGGCTACCTCTCCAGTACCGTGTCTGCCTGTGTGCCAGGCTCCCCTCCATGATGATAACCTCTGGAACTGTAAGCCAGCCCCAAATAAATGGCTTTCTCGTGTAAGAGTTGCCTTGGTCATGGTGTCTCTTCACAGTGATAGAACAGTGCCTAAGACAGGTGCCAGATGTGTTAGTATCCACTTGGCAGCCCTGCCTCCAGCTCTGCTCAAGTTGTCATCTGTGTGCTCTTGGGGCAGCTGACCATGGGTTCATGGGCTTTGGTTCCATCAGCTGTGAAACAGGGATTTCTGCTGAGATCTTGGAGTGTGTGGGTTACTAGTCCCCTCTCCCTTTTTTAACATGTGCCCTGAAGAGCTTTCATTTACAAATTCAGAAGAAGCTGTGGAACCCATGCAGAGATGCGATTGCCTGGGCCTGGATCTGTTGCTCAGTGTCTGGGGAGTCAGGGCTGTAGCTGCTCGTAGGAACTCAAGCACAGAACTGATTGGTTTCAGACTTTGGGACATCAAGGGAAGGGATAAGGGGTATAGGATGATCTGGGGAGGGCAGGCTTTTATTCTGAAGCCACTTGAGGGTTTAGTACTGGAGAGAATGCCCCTGCAGGAAGACACAGCTCTTCAGCAGGCTCCCCAGGCCTGGGAGTCACTGGAGCCTCTTCAGAGCTACTCACCTGTTAGGCTTTTCCCAGCCAGCCACACTTCCCGGTCGTCAGCATGGTTGTCACACAGAATGCAGGGAGACGTTTGCCTGACTGTCCTGTCATTGGTTTCAACTGACTCAAACAAGAAGCCACAAGCCCGAGACTCAAGAAGAAAGTTTGCAGAAAGAGTTGTCGAGACAGGCGGTCCTGGCTCCAGTCCTGGGCTTGCTGTCTTGCTTCTCTGATCTTTGACCCCTTGGAACTTTTCAGGTTTGTTAGTGGAAAAGAGGTAGAGGAAGACATCTGCTTGGTGAGAATTAAGTAGGAGGTCTTAGTACCATGGATAAAGCCCTATTTGTGTAGTAGATTAGCCTTGGCTTCAGGTTTTCCTTGGTGTCTTGCCAAGAACTGGGGCCTTTTTTTCTTTTTCTTTTCTTGGGGGTGGGGTGGGGTGTTTTTTTGTTTTTTTGTTTTTTTCAGAGATCTGCCTGCCTCCCCAGTGCTGGGATTAAAGGTGTGCATCCCGGTCCAACTGGGGCCTTCTTAAATGAAGTCATGAAGCATTGCTTTTGAAGTCCTTGATACTGGATCCCTGCTATGCCCCCCCCCCCCAGCTCTGTGTCTGAAGACAAATTTTTTTCTCCGGATTGCTGTGCTGAACGAGGAGTTAGGTTAGGTGAACACGGACATCCCGTGCTAGTTGGCATCTGTTTAGCTTTCTCAGCTGAGCTCTGCTTTGCCAATTGGCTCTCAAGTGAGGCCAAAGCCTTCTTGACATGGCAAGAGGCCTTTACCTGACTGAGGTCCCACTGACCTGCAGCTTCCAGCCTACCTCTGCAGGCTTCTCTCCCACTGCCCATGCACTCTCTGGGCTCGCCTTTCATCAGCATCCCCAGTAGGGACCTATGACTAGAAGATTTGGATCATTTCTTGAGAGGAGTGTGATACACCACACTCTGGCTGAAAATGTTCCCCAAGAAGAGCAACCTTGGGATGGAGGCAGAGGCCATCCTGACTCTGTAGGGAGCCACAGGCGTGGGGTGGTGGAAGGAGGAGGGACCTTAGAGGCGCGCAGCATTGGGATCTGCTTCCGCCACCTTCTCAGCAGAGTCTTGAGTTTCCCTCGGTAGAAAGCACAGGGTCCATCCTTGTTTGCTTCATAAGGATAATTGTTGGGAGTCAGGGTTCACCGGGAGCCTGCTTCAGGTGTAAATGGTATAGTGCCTGTCTCTGGGAAGTACATTTAAGATACTCTGTAGACTGGCGACAGAGTGGAAATACTGGCCTGTGGCCATTTTTCCCCAGGGAAATACAAAGTTGCAAGATGACTTGTTGCGATGCAAAGACTGCTTCATTCTAAAGCTATTGTTAAAAAAGAAAAGAAAAGAAAAATCTCCCCCTTCCCCCTTTTTGAGACAGTGTTTCCCCGTGTATCTCTGGCAGGCCTAGAACTTGTTATGTGGACCAGGCCTCAAACTCAAAGAAATCCCCTGAATCTATATCCTGAGTACTGGGGTTAAAGATGTGTGCTACCATGTGTAGCTTTGTGCAAGCTATTTTAATTCAGGGAGCAGGTTTGGGGTGAGAATCAGTGTCTGGTGTGAGGAATGGACAAAGAAATACCTACATGCTTGCAGATGTTCAAGATCTACCACTCGTGGAGAGCACAGGTTAAAGGGAGTGGCTTTTACAAACCAGGAGAATGTGAACAGGTCTTAGAGCCTTTGTTTTCTGTAAATTTATCAGCTTTATTATTTGCTTTTGAATTTTAGCTCATTTTGATCAAAGAACGCACTTTGTATAATTTCAGTCCTTTTAAATCTATTAAGACTTGGTCTGGAGAGATGGTTCAGCAGTTAAGAGCACTGACTGCTCTTGCAGAGGTCCTGAGTTCAGTTCCCAGCAACCACATGTTGGCTCACAACCATCTGTAATAGGATGTGATGCCCTCTTCTGGTGTGTCTGAAGATAGCAACTGTACTCATACATAAATAAATCTTTTAAAAATTTTACAACATTTTATTAAGGCTTACTTGACTTATGATCTATCCTATGAGTGCTCTCTCTGAAGAGAGTACATGGTGTTGCTTTTGGGTGAGGTTTAGATAGAATTGGTTTGTCGCACTCAAGCTTTCCTTTCTTGGTGATCTTCTGGTTAATTGTATTGTCCATTATTGAAAACAGAATATTGAGGCCGGGTTTGGGGATTCACATCTTGAGAGACAGAGCCGGGTGGATTGCATCATCGAGACCACCAGCTTGGGCTACAGAGTAAAACCTTGTCTCAAAAAAAGAGTAGAGCACTAAAGTCTTTGATGGTAACTGTTGAACTGGATGCTTCTCCTGTGAATTCTCACAGTGTTTGCTTCATGGTGTTGTTGTTGTTGGGTACATGTATGCTAGTTTCTTCATTGTTATCAAGAGAAAGTGTTTTTGCTTTGTCTCTAGTGATAGTTTTTGTCTACAGATCAGTTTTACCGAAATACTGTGCAGTCCTTTCAGTTCTCTCTGGGTACTGTTTGTATGGTATGTGTTTCATTGTTTTATCTTTTATATATATTTGGTGGGTATGTATATTCTGGGAATGTATCAAGTGTTCATGTGGATACAGGTATGTGTGGGGTTCATGTGTATGCTAGATGTGTGTTAAGGCCAGAGGTCAACTCTCAGCTGACCTCAGTCACTCTCTACCTTATTTTTTGAGACAGATCTCTCATTGAACCTGGATCTCACTGATTGGCTGGACTGCATGGCCAGCCAGCCCTAGGGAATCTCCTGTCCCCATTTCCCTAGCCCTGGGGATTGCAGATGTGTATGCTGCTGTGGTTGGCTTCTTCTGTGGGTGCCAGAGATCTGAACTCGGGGCCTCATGCTTATGGCAAAAGCTTTACAGACTGAGCCATCTTTCCAGCACCTCTTCTTAGTGTCTTTTTTCTTGGAGGGTTGGGGAGTGAGATTGAGATAGAGTCTCACTATGCAGCCTTGGATAGCCTGAAACTCACTATGTAGACCAGGCTGGCCTCGAAGTCATAGAGATCTACCTGTCTCTGCCTCTCTGATTACTAGTGTCTCATTTCATTCTTTACTTTTAACCTATTTATGTCTTTTGTAAACTACATATAATTGGATCACTTTAAGAAATTCTAGCTGGCAGTGGTGGCACACGCCTTTACTCCCTGCACTCCGGAAGCAGAGGTAGGTGGATCTCTGGAATTTGAGGCCAGCTTGGTCTCTAGAGCAAGTTCCATGACAGCTAAGAGCACACAGAAAATCCCTGTCTCGAAAGAAAGAAAGAAAGAAAGAAAGAAAGAAAGAAAGAAAGAAAGAAACAAAGAAAAGAAAAGAAAAGAAAAGAAAAGAAAAAAGAAAAGAAAGAAAGAAAGAAAGAATTCTGCCAACCAATGCATTTAAATTGGAGTATTTAATAATTCACATTTTAAGCAGCTATTGGCAGGGTAGAATTTATGCCTTGTTTTGCAATTTCATTTTTATGTCTTGTTCTACCCTTCCCTCATTTCTGCCTTCATTTGTGTTAAACAAATAGTTTTGAGTATTCTTTTCCTTGCCCGTAAAATGAAACAAAGAAAAGCAAGGGATAAATGAAAGGCTGCCCACACCTTAAGGGCACCATAAACATGGGCACCAGTTGGACCTTGGGCTCTGTAAGAGTCATAGTCATCCCCAGGGGTTTCTTGAAGCAAAGTCCACCCAGGAGGGCTCTTTGGCAGCCTCGTGTCTTCTGCCCAGAACACTACCGTTGCAGACGGTTCCTAGGCAACTCTACATCCCAGCCCCTGACTCTCCATCTCTTCCCTGGCTCCTGGCCTTGGCGTTGTCCGGGCTCCTTATGAAGTGTGATGGATTTACTTCCTAATTTCTCTCTACCTCCTTTCAGACCCAGGGTGGGTTTGAGAATCCCTGCAGGGCACAGTTAGGCTGCGGGAGTGTGATGGTGGAGGGGGCAGCCATATGACTTGGAGTTGGTCGGTCGCCTGGTTCCTCCCTCGTGAACTCTGGGATCGGCTACTTTTCAGAGCCATGCTGTCCTCGTGCCTCAGTTGGGACAAAGCTGGACGTGCAGGTCGCTGCTGCTGGCACTGTCTGTGCGGCTGGTGTTTCTTTCTTTGGTCCCTGTGTCTTTGGTTCTTTGGTTCCTGCGTCTTTCCACGCTCTTAAATTCCTCCCGTGCAGAAACCAGTGAGTGGAGATCACTGGACCAGACACCTAGTTCCCCACTACTCTCTCCATTTGCTTCGAACCCCGTGAAACACAATGGGGTAGCAGCAAGGAGCTTGGCAAGGAGAGTCAGTAAAGGGTGACCATATGTGCCGGAGACAGAGTGTTAGCAGAGCTGACAGAGAGGCTGAACTTATAGGCAAAAGGGGCAACTTCAGCAGAAGCCCAAAGAGGGAACTAACTCCTTGGGGGGGGGTCACCTGTTCCTTGGTTTATCCTTCTCTCTCGTTCCCTACAGTATTGCTGATAATGTGTTTCTGTGTCTGTTTCTGCCCACTTCACTAGAAGCTCCATGGGATAAAGACTATGCTTTGTCTCCTGTGTCTCCCTAGAGCCTGGCATCCAGCCAGTGCCATCAAATGCCTGTTGAATGGATGAAGGGGCCCAGGCAGACCTGCACAGCTGCAGCAGGGTGTGTGCAGTGGGGGAAGAGGCAGGGCAGGCGACGTTAAGCAAGGCCCCTATGACTGGCCTCCTCTGTATCTTGGCTCGGGGCCGAGGTTGGCACCGGGACACACAGGCAGCCTCCAGAGAGCCCTGCCCTAGACCTACTAGGGAGTCAGACCTTTCCAGAAGGAAAGACCCAGAGCAGACCCTGGTGGTGTGAGCATCACAGGGCATAGAGAGTATGGTGAGGGGACAGACTGGAATCACCCCCCACCTCCACCCAAAGTTTCAGCCATCTGAAGACTTGACTACAGGGCCATTTTCATCTCTCAGTGTTCTCTCACTCTGGGGTTCAGGGTGCATGTGCACGTGTGAGTGTGGAGGTCAGAGGTCACTGTTGGGTGTCTTCCTCTTTCATATCTCTATCATACTTTTGAGTCAGATCTCTTACTGAACTTGGAGCTTGGTAGTGGCTAGATTGTCTGGCCAGAAAGCCCCAGGAGCCCTCCTGTCTGGGCTTATACGTGCCCTTGTCGTGTCCAGCTTTTGATATGGGTGCTGGAGACTGAAACTGAAAACTCGATGACAAGCACTTTACTGAGCCATCTGCCCAGCCTTATCTTTTCTTATAGAGTATGTAACTGTCAGAGTCACCCTCGTCCTTTGGGAAGGTTTTCCTGTAATTGGTGGTGACCCTTGTCCAGCAGGCAGGCAGTCCCTCAGTTGAGTCTGGATGCTTGGTCCTCTGCTGAGCCTCGGTAGCACGTCTGTGTGCATGAGCTCCCCCCCACCTTTAAAAGGAAACTGGTTATTCCGGTCCCCCATGGACATCTTGCTGGCAATTTGTGGGACAGTGAGTGAGGGACACAATTAAGGTGGTTGCTTAGGCCAGGGCCCTGAGTATCCTATCAGGCTATGCACACACATAATCCTTTAAAAGCACCTCACTGTTGGTCTTTTTGCTGTCAAAGCTCATACTGTATTGAGCTTGAACCTTGGCCAAGTTTCTGAGCCTGGCCAGCTTACTAACTGAGACCCCGGGGACTCTCTCCCCAGCCTGTCAACCCAGGCTCTGCATCTCTGAGCTGAGGTTCAGTCTGGGCAAAGGGTGAGCCAGGGACTGTGGGTGGCGAGTGGGTCAGTCATAGGCCTCCTGCCTGCTGTGCCCTCCCTGCACCAGGTGGCAGGCAGGTCAGTACCTTAGGCATCAAAGCCTCTTCTTTCTCACCGGCTTGCAAACTCCTTGAGAACAGGGCTTCTGTATGCAGTAGTTCTGGCAAATCTCTGGCCTGAGTGGGAACCTTGTTGCAGTGGTGGGGAGCAAATGGCATGTGGACAGCTACTTTGTTTCTAGAGGGAAGGTTTATCCAAGACCTCACGACTCTTTTTTTATTTTTTTAAGATTTATTTATTTATTATATATGTGAGTACAGATTGTAGCTGTACAGAGAGTTCTGAGCCTTCATCTGGTTGTTGGGAATTGGATTTAGGACCTCTGCTCACTCAGCCCCTGCTTGTTCCCGCCCAAAGATTTCTTTATTATTATACATAAGTACACTGTAGCTGTCTTCAGACCAAAAGAGGGAGCCAGATCTCATTACGGGTGGTTGTGAGCCACCATATGGTAGCTGGGATTTGAACTCAGGACCTTCAGAAGAGCAGTCAGTGCTCTTACCTGCTGAGCTATCTCACCAGCCCCAAGACCTCACCACTCTTAACTGCCCCCCAAGATGGCATTTCTCAAACACTTACCCAGCCTAGCTGTGGCCAGAGACCTCAGTTAACCGAGAAGGGCCATTCAGAAAGTGAACCTGTACTTAAGGCCAGCTAGGTCATGCTGGGCCCCTTGGCATAGTCTTTTAATATTTTAGACACATCTTAGTGTTTTGAGACCCAGTCTAACCATGTCAGGGGCATGAGGTAAACAGACTTAAAACCCTGTGTTCCTGAGCATGGTCTAGGCAGAGGTGAGAAGCTCTGAGGGCGGGAGAGCTGGTACTTTTCCAGGTGGTTCGCATGTAGTATGGGGTAGTAAATGATGGCCCAGGAGCAAATGACTCATGGGCCTGCCGCTGGAGAAGGCCTTGCGTTTAGCTTTGTTGGGGAGAACATGAGCTCTGTATGTATTGTTGGGGAGAGCTAACATGGGGGTCCCTTTATATCACCTCAGCAACATGGGGAGCTCTGCCGTCTATCTGGGAGATAAACTGGCCTCAGGATTAGGCAGGACCCCAGGCTGGATACCTGGCTGCGTGCACTTTTGCTTGGGTAAGTTCTGAAGTGCAGATTTTGGGAACAGGCAGTTCCAGGTCAGGTGTTTAGGTACAAGTGTCTGCAGCAGAGATGAGGAAGCCGGGCACTTGGGAGTTAGTGTGGGGTGCGTGGGTGTGTGCTGGGGTCAGGCAACATGATAAGCTCCGTGTGTAATCCCGCTTCCAGCCCTGGGGTCAGAGAGTTTCCCAGAGGAAGCCCTGGCTAAAGGATGACAGGGGTGTGGCCAAATGCAAAGGTTGGAAAGGCAGGGACCAGGCTTAGTCAGAGACCTAGGAGCAGTGGGAGGCCTGACCATATTCTTCTTGCTTGAAGTGCTAGAGAGGCAGCAGGAGCCAGAGTCTGGGGACTTTGGGGCCCGGTAGGTGCTTCAGACTTCCCCCCAAGGCAGCCTCTCCAGTGCTCAGAGACATGGCTTGCTTGCTTCAGGTTAAGGTCTTGTAGGGTTCCCTGTCTGTATTTTACTTGTTCTCGGTTGAGACACCAAGCTCTGACTTCCCTGCGTCCTTGAGGGGACCAGGGTATGTGTGTGTGTGTGTGGGGGGGGGGGCAGGTATATATAATGTCAATACTCAGAGGGTAAGGTAAGAGGGTCCAGAGTTCAAGGCTAGCCTGAGCTAATAAAATAGTTTGGAGTAGGACTGTTTGGCCCTCTAATGGCTAGGAGGGTTTTCTAGCTGGTTATTACCTCCAGTTCAGAGTTGAGCCACTGTGACCCTGGACCAGGCTGGGCACCTCCTCCCTGGTGTCTGTGACTCACAGCAGTCTTGTGTCTCAGATGAACAAATCGAATGGCCCAGGTGTCTGGTGAGTGGCCCAGTCAGTCTCTCAGTGGCCATAACTGGTTCTCCTCCCTTGTTGAAGGGTTCAATAAATTCTCCTGGGTGGGCTAGCCATATAGTTGGGCATGTGTGGTCTGTTATGTCACTTGAAAAGCTGACATACCTTTAGAGTATAGTGATCATTAACACAGTGTACACCCAAGGACTTTCTAGAACCTTCTAACATGTCTCTGAAGCCCATATGTGGGTTCAGCACTACTCTCTCTTTCTTGGTGCACCCTGTGTTTTCTTTTTCTTTCTGTAGAAAAAAATGCATTCCACCAAAGAGCTTTCTGTGACCTCCCTCTGGTCCCAGGCCACTGATAAATGACACTGGCTTTGTTTTTCAGCCTAGGGCTCCCTGTGGTGCCCTGGTCAGAGATTGGTTGCTGTGGAGAGGCTCCTAGAGGAAGACCAGAGAAACATAGGCCGGCAAAGTGGTTGCAGTGTCTGGCTGTGGGTTTCCTTCTGCTGTGATCTTGTATCTGTTGTCAGAGGCCTTGCCTCTGGTCCCAGGGGTTCCTCCTTACATCTTCTTGATCCTTGGGCATTTGCCCCATTGGCTGGCAAGTCTTTGGAGCAGGTGGCTTCCTTCTTCCTCACTGGAAGGTCAGACCTGCTTACAGCTGAGGGGCTGAGGAGAGGGAGGGAGGGACAGTCAAAAAGAGAGGAAGTGGCTCAGTGCCAGAGCAAGGGTGGGAGGTACACTCCCTCCCACCCCTACTCTGAGAGCTCAAAGCCCCACCACAGCAGACCAGAAGTGCCAGGGTTAGAGAACCTAGGTTTGAGGTGGGCCCGCCTAGCCAGTACAGATGTCACGACTCCTGCAGCTGGACCTGATACTTGCCTCCTCTTTGTGGCGAGGCTCCTTCCCTGCTTCTCTGGAGATTGAGGGTCTCAGTCATGTTTAAAGAGGGTGGGAGAGGGTTGCTTCTGGCCAGAGCTAGTGAAGAGCAGTGTCCAGCAAGCCCTGACCTAAGGAAAGGTAAGTGTATGGGGCCTAAGATCAGACTGGTGTGTGTTGAGGATTTCATCTTGTGTGTGACATGCCTGGCTTCAAGTCCTGGTGACATAATCATGTGTGACTGTAGGCAAATTACCTTGTTCCTGTAAGCCTTATCTAGCTTACCTACAAAATGGGAGTTAAACTATTGGTGCTTGATACAAGGCTTTAAAAAATACAAAGTACTTTGGACACTCTTGACACAGACAAGCCGGCTACATTGTTATTATTAGGGCTACTTAGAGCTTGGCTGCCATGGTGGTCCTTCCAGCTTCCTCTTCTCTTAGGCCTGCACGTTTGCCTCCTGCTTGGCAGGCCAGGGAGTTGTGGGGATTTCTGCAGCAGGAAGCTTATGGGGTGATTCCACCGTTCCCCAAACCAGCCTCTTGTTCAGAGCAAGTCTCCCCTATCATGGTATATGCTGAGTTGATGGGCTCTCCCTGGTGTGCAGGGTAGGAAGAAAAACAGCTTGATCCACCCTCAGATTTAATCTCCCCTGCTACCGCACACACCCATGGGCAAGAGCTTCCATATTCTGGAGCTCCGGACCCAGACTCCGCCTTCTGCCCTCTAAACCCCCAAGCCGGGCACTGAATAGCCATCCCCTGCCTAGGCCCCCTCTGACAGGAACCTGTCTGCACGTGCACCCATGCCTGCCTGCCACGTGGGCCTTCCCCTGTTGCAGGCCCCCAAAGCCCATGCTGTGACTCCCAGGCGACAGGCATCCTGAGTGCCTGTGAGCATCCCTGAGCTTGCAGCTCCCTAGAGGCACGTGGCCTGCTGGGCTTCCCTCTGTCCTGTCTCCTCCCTGCCTTTTTTTTTTCTTCCTCTGCCTTGCTGCGCGCACACACACACACACACACACACACACACACACACACACACGTATTTCTAGTTTTGCCAGGCTTGGGTCTCCCTCGGAGAGGTGGAACTCGAAGTCCCACCCTTCAGCTTCATCATGGAGGCCCCAGGGGATTTTCCATCTCTGGCTGGCTTTCAGTTCTCTGTTGTGAATTGGTCTGGCTACCCAAGGAAGGGGGTTTAAAAAGCATGAGAAAGATTTGTTCAAAGAGGGTCTCCAGCCCTGAGCGCTTGTCCAAATCCTTCCCTTCCTGCTGGTGCTAGGGTGACTCAGTGTCCTCAGTCCGTCTGTCCCTGCGATTTCCACAAATGAAAACAAAGGAGTGCACGGACTTAGAGCTCTCTCGCCGTTCTCCTGGGCTAAAGCTCGCGCTGTCTACCAGGCCCAGGAGCTGAGGAAGGAAATGGTGGAGGAAGTTGCTCCCCTTCTGGGTGCTGGGTGAAAGTGAAAGAAAGGGAGGGGGCCTCCAGTGAGTCAAGCGGCCAGGCTGGCAGGCAGGCAGGCCAGTCCGGGAGGGAGCCCGGGCTGGAGCTGCGGAAACGTGCGGAGCAGCGATAGCACGGAGAGCCTGGGAGGAGAACCGGGGCTCGGTGTGGGCGGGGCTTCTCGTGGGCAGGACTTATGACGCCAGGTCTGTTCTTTGCTGCTGGTTTTCTGGGAACTGCCCCACCTGCTATCATAATCTCTGTGGTATCTGAGCCTACCAGGATCTGCAGATTCATCCTTGCCCACCTCTAGCCTTTCCACCTTAGTGACCCAGGGTCAGAGTCTTGGCAAAGAGGTGGGCTTGTATACCTCCTACTCTTACCAACTTCCCAGAGGGAGACAAACTAACTAAACAAATAAACAAAATTTTATCTGAAGAACAAAAACTTAACAACACAGCAAGCAGCTATGCATGTTGTAAAATACAGGCCTGGATTCTATTCTGTAGCAATGTCAGTGTAACTGTCACTTTAGACATCAGCTTAGAGTGGGGTGGGGAGTCTGGCTCACTTGTTCAACATGTGCTTAGCATGAATAAAGCCCCTATCCCAGCAACACCATCCTCAAAATATGGCAAAGCAAAACAACTGAACACTTTCCATCATAGGCAGTCTCGAGGGCCTGAGGTCTAGAACTCTGCACCGTTCCTATTTGAGTTAGACTCTGCTCTGGCTAGGCACTCTTTAACAGTGGAGGGGACGGCGGTGGTAGCCAGCAACAGCTGCTGACCAGCTACTAGACTAAATTGGGCCCACATCCAGCCAGGGTTGCAAAACAGGTTCTGTGTTAGTTTGAGAAAGATTTCAGCAGCCAGAGCCCCACCCAGCAACTCTTCCCAGGGGTGGGGCCTCACCTACGTGCTTCGGCATAAAAGGCTGCAAGCCTAACTCTATGGGCCCTGTGGGCTTTGCAAGAGCCTGGTGTGACAGAGGATGGGTGGCTATGCTGGGAATAGTCCCTGTCCCCTAACTTGCTCTTCTTTAGGTGGAGGGGAGCAGTGACCTTAGGGGAATTCTTCTGGGTCTGGAGCTATTGTGTAGACAGTCATGTGGGAAGGAACAGACCTGGGCTGCACTGTGCCCCAGCCTAGTTTATAGTTTAATAGGACAAGGTTCTCAGTTTGGCTTTTGCTTTCCCTTTTCCCCGTTTGACTTGGAGCTTAGGCAACATGTCAGCCCCACTTGGCCCCTTGGTCTGTGTCTTTAGAGGGTTCCGAGTTACACAACCAAATGCAGCAGACGAGAGTCTAGCCAGGAGGTGGTGGGACAGGAAGAGCGAGGACACCTGATCCTGCTGTCTTGCTGGCAGCTGCCCCATGATCCCTGGCCCCCATGAGTGACTTGAGGCAGGGGGACACTGGTGCTCATATCTAGGGGTCACGTGGCTAACACTGTCACTGGTTTTTCCTCTGCAGGCTCCAGGACCTGGCACAGGCAGGCATCATGATTAGGGAAGTGTAGCTGAGCGCAAGAGCCTCCCTAGAAGAGGAAGGACCAGCGGACATTTCCTAGCTCTTGCCTGAAGGCTCCTGCGTTTTCCTCTGCCTCTCTTCTGCCCTCCCTGGCTACTGGACTGGGGCCAGGCTTCCAGCAGGACCTCCTACCAAGGGATGGGCAGCAGCTGAAGGACGTCTCACTGCCAGGCTTAGTCGGCCACACCATGAACCTCCAGGCCCAGTCCAAGGCTCAGAGTAAACGCAAGCGTTGTCCTTTTGGGGACCAGGAGCCAGCCGCCAAGGAACAGCCACCACCACTGCAGAGTCCACCACAGTCCCTCAGAGCTAAGGAGGAACAGTACGGGGCCCACGAAGGTCCCACAGGGGTGGCCTCCACCACCCAGCCTGTGGAGCTGTCTCCTCCTAACAACCTGGCTCTCCTGAACAGTGTGGTGTATGGATCTGAGAGGACCACGGCAGCCATGTTGTCCCAGCAGGCCCAAGTAAGCTCGGTAAAGTGGCCCAGCTCTGTGATGGCTCCAGGGCGGGGCCTGGAACGTGGCGGAGGTGGAGGCATCAGTGACAGTGGCTGGCAGCAGCAACCTGGCCAGCCCCCACCCCACTCCACGTGGAATCACCTGCCCCTCTACGGTGGACCCAAAGGGAGCCCTCATCCAGGTGTGGGGGTACCTCCCTACTATAACCACCCGGAGGCACTGAAGGGGAACAAACCTGGAGGTCCCCAGCTGGATCACTATGGAAACGCAGTGCAGCCCATGGTGCCACAGAAGGTGCAGCTGGAGGTGGGGAGGCCCCAAGCACCCTTGAACTCTTTCCATGCAGCCAAGAAACCCCCAAACCAGACACTGCCCTTGCAACCCTTCCAGCTGGCATTTGGCCACCAGGTGAACCGTCAGGTCTTCCGGCAGGGCCCTCAGCCCTCTAACCCCACCGCCTCCTTCCCACCTCAGAAGCAGCAGCAGCAACAGCAACCGGCAGCCCTGCCCCAGATGCAGCTATTTGAGAACTACTACCCCATGCATCAACTGCCTTCGCAACAGCACCAGGACTTTGGCCTGGCACCAGGTGGGCCACTGGGACAGACCCACCTGGCTCACCGCAGCATGGCCCCTTACCCCTTTTCCCACAACCCAGATATGAACCCAGAACTGCGCAAGGCTCTCCTGCAGGACCCTGCTTCACAGCCCGTGCTACCTCAGCCCCAGATGGCCTTCCCACGTCGCTCCCGCCGTCTCTCCAAGGAGGGAATTCTGCCTTCCAACTCCCTCGATGGAGCTGGCACCCAACCTGGGCAGGAGCCCGCGAGCAATCTGTTCCTTCACCACTGGTCTCTGCCGCAGCCACCGCCAGGCACCCTGGGGCAGCCCCATTCTGAAGCCCTGGGATTCCCGTTAGAACTGAGGGAGTCACAGATGCTGGCGGATGGGGACAGACTGGCACCCAATGGTCGGGAGCGGGAGCCTCCCGCCATGGGTAATGAGGAGGTCATGAGAGCAGGGGGCCTCGGGGACTGTGGACAGATGATACGAAGTGGGGTGATCCAGAGCACAAAACGGAGACGCAGGGTGTCCCAGGAGGCTAATTTGCTGACCCTGGCCCAGAAGGCAGTGGAGCTGGCCTCTATGCAGGTGAGAATGGGCGGCATCTGCTGCGGTAGTGGGGTGATGCGTATAGGTCAGGTTTTATTCAGTTATTTAAAGGAAATGGAAGCTCTTTATTCAGAGTACCCCTGCATGAGGCACCTGTACCCGCAGGGACGCTGAGGTTGCCAAGCACGGTGGTTGGTGGGTAGGAAAGTCCTTGTTGGCTTCTTCCCTTGGAACTTGAGGACTCGGAGAAGGGGGTGCTGAGAGCCAGCATTCTAAGAGGCAAGAGTGTACTGGTAGTTGCACATGATGCTTGTCAAAATGCATTAGCTATAATCTAGATGAGGAAGTCATGTTGCAATAAAGTTCTTTTTTTTTTTTTTTTTTTTAAGTCAGAAGGGAAGGAAGACCAATCAGACTTTGAGCACTTGTGTTAACCCTGGGTTTTAAATTTTATTTTATACTTGCTCAAAAGTAACTGATCATACGCAATAGCAAAGGTATGAATGTCACCTGCCCCAGGTTTCTGTAAGGAGCTGAGCCACTTAGGATAAACACCTCCCATTTGATCAGCATTAACTCTCTGCATCCTTAGAATCTGCAACCACTGTCACCTTTAGGCCCTGGCTGACACACAGGAGGCTACATAATTTTGAGTCTTTGCTCCAGCCAGATACCTGTGAGAAAATAGCTGCAAACCGCTCCCCACCCCCACTCCTTCATCTTGCCACAGCGAGATGCTTGGTTACATGCCGCACCCCATAGGCTAGATGCAACATCTGCAAGCCACCTGTGGACTGATGACCACCTGGAATCTGCTGCTTCAGGCCAGGGTGGCACAGCCAGGCAGAAGGGAGGGGGTGGAGAAGATTTGAAAGGTATAGGAAGAGGGATGGCCTAGGAAGTGCCAGGCTGTCAAAGACCAACCAGTAAGTGGTTGAGTTGCTGGCCTGAATGGGATTCCTAGGTCAGCAAACAGGGGCTCAACTCCTGAACCTCACTGCCACCCCCTCTCCCCAATCTCCCTCTTACCCAGGATGCCAATGGCTCTGAGGAGAAGCGGAAAAGCGTGTTGGCCACAACTTCCAGGTGTGGCGTGGAGTTTTCCGAGCCTGCCTTAGCCGCCAAGAGAGCTCGGGAGGAGAGTGGGATGGTACCCCTCATCATTCCTGTGTCTGTTCCCGTGAGGACTGTGGGTCCAACTGAGGTGGCCCAAGTCGGAGGTGCTGACGAGGATGGGACTGGTCTTGAGCAGTACCCCACCGAGCACAAGCCGTCAGTCATCGTGACCCGCAGGCGGTCCACCCGAGTTCCCGGGACAGATGCTGCAGCTCAGGTATGAGAGGATGCTATTTTCCTTCGTTCATGTTTTGTTTTGTTTTGTTTTCCTGAGACAAGGTCTCTGTGTAGTTCTGGCTGTCCTGGAACTTACTGTGTAGACCAAGCTGGCCTTGAACTCACAGAGATCCGCCTCTACCTTCTGAGTGCTGGGATTAAGAATATGTGTCACTATGTCCAGCCCGGTAAAAATTTTAAAAATAGTTTTATATTCTGTGACTCTTTCCCACACACATGTGGTGGGTGCCCTTGGAATTGCGGTTATGGAGAGTATAAGCCACCATGTGGGTGCTGAGAATGGGGTCCCCGTCCTCTGAAAGAGCAGCCAGTGCTCTTAACCACTGAGCCATCTTCCCACATATCAGGGAGATACTGTTTTTTTATTTTCCAAATCAAACTTGTACAGAAATACACAGAGGGTCTGAGGTAGTTTTATACTTGAGGTGGTGGTCATCAGGAGAGTCTAGCTTGTGGATCTGTTGTGGTTGCCAGTCAGGAGGTGATAATGGCTCCTGGGGAAGGTCCTGAGCTAGCTTCTGGGGTGCAGAAGTGTTTGCCTGTGTGTTCAGTTCTGAGCCAAGCGGTGGTGTTTCCTGTACTCTGTCCCTGCTTTTTGATGCTTTAGGGGTGTGCACGTTTGGCCCAGCGTGAGACTTGCTGAGAGAAGTTTCTTTTCATCAGTAGTATCTGTTCTGTGAGCAGCACGTGTCTTTCTGTCCTTCCGCTACATCTTCTCTGTATCCTTTCGGAACGATTTCAAGTAGTAAATAATCTCGCTTTGCTATTTCCTGCTCCGGTAACCTTGTCTGTCCCACGTACAGTTCTTTTTTTTAACTAATTAAACTAGTTAAATGCATGTTCTACAATGTTTTTTATATATACATGTATGGATATATGTAGTAGAACTGCTAAACCAAGGTAGTTAGCATAGTCATTATCTCTTATCCTTATTTGTGTGTGTGTGTGTGTGTGTGTGTGTGTGTGTGTGAACATTTAAGATCTGGTCACTTAGCAGTATTCTAAGAGAAATAAATTAATGGAGCAATGAAAGCCGTGGTGTTGCCCAATAGGCTACTGAATTCGTATCTCCAGTTTTTACTGAACTTGGGTTTCGCAGTCCTCATTCCATCTCCAGCCCTTGGGAGCAGCCCCTCACTGGGCTGTCTGCCTGGGAGTCCTGCCTTTGTAGCCTCCCAGATGGAAGCACGAAAGCACAGCTTCATGTAGTTCCTGATACACCTAGGTCGAGCTCTGTCACCTGCTGTTAGGTTCTGCTGATGTCATCCTGTCTTGTTTGTACTGCCGAGTATGTGTGTGTGTGTGTGTGTGTGTATGTCTGTGTGTCTTGTGCTTTCAGTTGACTGGGGTTGTCACTCCCGGCAACAATGTATTAGTTAGTTATATACAATGTATTAGTTAGTTATATACAACGTATTAGTTAGTTATATACAATGCATTAGTTATAGACTTATTTCTCTGTTGGTGGTTACTTTACCTGGATTTCTGCAGTTTTCTCAGTTCCCTGAGGGATATCACATGGCTAACACCCTTTAGATGTCTAGAAGAGAAGCTCCTGTGGTATACACAGTGACTGCTTATGGCATAGAGTTTAATTCCCTGCTTGAGGAGACCCCTAGAGACTTAAACAGTATGTAGCTTTGACTTACTGAAATATAATGTAAGGACTTTCACCACTTCCTGGACAGAACAGAGTTCCTAGAAGGTTTTAACTCCATTTCCTGCCAATCCCTAGCTTGAAGAATTATTGGCAGGTATTTTAATTTTCGTATATTTGTCCTCAACAGAACACGGGTGTACTTGGATCTACCCATTTACTCGTGCCATTTCTTGCTGATTTCCTGTTTCATATGTCCAGCTCTTGGATATCTATCTTGGATAGGTTATGTGTTACTTGAAGAACTTGCTTTTCTTTGGTGTGAGTCTGCTAATGATGAGTTTTACTGATTTTTGATTTCTGGAAAGTGCCTCCTTTGGTCTCCTTTATAAAGGATAACTTTGCTGAGTGCCGTGGGTCTTAGGCCTGTAGTCGTTGTCTGTCAGTACTTAAAGGTCCCACCACTTTGTGTTCAGGCTTTCCTATTTATTTTGTGTTTCAAAACAAAGTTTCTTGGAACTTTGCAATCCTGCTGTCCTGGAACTCCATAGACTGGGCTGGCCTCAAACTCTCAGAGATCCTCCTGCCTCTGCCTCCTTTATGCCGGGATCATGGGTGTGCACTAGCACACTGGCATTTCCTAATTTTCAGGTCACATCGTACTTCCTTGTGTATCAGTCAGGTTGTCTTTAAATTAAATTTCAAGTATATTAGTTCATATTATGTTGCTGTATTAAAATAATAAGCTGGTGTTTTTTTTTTTTTTTTTTTTTAAAGACGTTTATCCAGATTATGGTCTTAGATGTTAAAAGTCCAAGATTAAATGGTTTTGTACTTTCAGCCTCTAGTAAGGGCCCTCTTGGCTCCTGCATAATATAGCAGATGGCATGACAGAGACAGACAGATAGAAAGCACAGGCCTGTCCTTTTTTTTTAAAAAAAAAAGATTTATTTATTAATTTCATGTATGTGAGTACACTGTTACTCTATTCAGACACATCAGATGGTTGTGAGCCACTGTGTGGTTGCTGGGAATTAGAATCAGGACCTCTGGAAGAGTAATCAGTGCTCCTAACCGCTGAGCCATCTCTCCAGCCCAGGTCTGTCCTTTTTAACAGCTTGCTTGCTTGAGAGCTAACTCAGTTCTTCAGCAGCAGCAGTGTCTTCCAAAGGCCATGCTCCCCACTTGGCTACGGCCCCAGTGGCTTAAAGTTCTGCCATTCAACACCCTACTCTGAGGACCAGGCCTCTGCTCTGTAGACCCTGGGAGGACAAACCACATCAAATCATAGCATCATACTGTGTATGCAAGATGTCTGACTGTGAGCTGGGCCTGGTGGCGAACACCTTTAATTCCCAAGCTGTGGATCTCGGAGCTCAGGACATCCTGGTCTTGGAGTTTTAGGCCAACCTGAATTTTATAGAGGGCACCTGTCTCCAAAGGAAAAAATGAGCCTGAGGTTGGCTTTGACTTTACAATAACTTTCTCTGCCCCCACCTCTCTACTTTGTTGTTGTTGTTGTTGTTACTTTTTTTTAAAAAAAGAATTATTTATATATTTATTTTATGTATATGAGTACACTATTGCTGTCTTCAGACACACCAGAAGAGGGCATCAGATCCCATTACAGATAGTTATGAGCCACCATGTGGTTGCTGGGAATTGAACTCAGGACCTCTGGAAGAGCAGTCAGTGCTCTTAACTACTGAGCCATGTCTCCAGCCCCGCTGTTACTTTTTTTTTTTCTTAGGTTTTGTTCTTCAAAACAAAACAAAAGCATCTGCTTTATTTTTGGGAAGTGTATGTGTGAGTGTGTGCCTGCCGTGGTGTGTATCGGGGGACAATTTGTGTGAGTCGGTTTTCTCCTCTCGCTGTGTGGTTCCAGGGATTGAATTCAAGTTGTCAGGCTTGGTAGCAAGTGCCTTCACTCACTGAGCCAACTAGCCCACCTTTAAAAAAAAAAAGCTGGGCGTGGTGGCGCACGCCTTTAATCCCAGCTCTCGGGAGTCAGAGGCAGGTGGATTTCTGAGTTCCAGGACAGCCAGGGCTACACAGAGAAACCCTGTCTCGAAAAACAAACAAACAAACAAACAAAAAAATGTATACGTATGTACGTGAGCACGTGTGCCGTCCTGCACGAGGAAGTCAGAGGGCACTCTCTGTGTTCATCTGCACCTCCCGCTTGATTGCCATAGTGTCACTGTTTGCAGCTGTGAGTGTCATCAGGCTGGTTGGTCCAGCTTCCCGGGGTTCTCTGTCTCCACTTTCCATAGGAGTGCTGGGATTGCAGGCAGAGATGCCATGTCTGCTGGACCTTACGTGGGTCCAAACTCGGGTCCTCACACTTACAGGACAAGTACTTTACTAGCTGAGCTGTCTACCCAGCCACAGCTTCTTTTAACAGACCAAGGTTGGGATTGTGCAATGGAAGGTAGTTCATTAGCACCAGCTCCCAACACAAAGGTACTCTTAATATGGCCACTGCTGCTTTTTTGCTTTTTGCTTTTTGTTTGTTTTTGAGGCAGGATTTCTCTGTGTAGTCTCGACTCTTCTGGATCTAGTCTAAAGACCAGGACTGGCCTTGAACTCACAGAGATCTGCCTGCCTCGGCCTCTGGAGGGATTAAAGGTGTGTGCCACCACTGCATGGCTGCTGCTGCTGCTACTACTGTTTCCTCTTCTCAGGTTTGTTTGCTTGCTTGCTTGCTTGTTTATTGTGTATGTGAATGGGTGTTTTGCCTGCATGGATGTCTATGTACCACATATGGGCCTGGTGCTCATGGAGGCTGGAAGAGAGGGTATCAGTTCCCTTGGGACCGGAGTTACAGTTAGTTGGGAGTCACCCTCTGGGTGCTGGGAATTGAACCTGGATCCACTGGAAGAGCAGCCAGTTCTCTTAACTGCTGAGCCACCTCTTTAGACCCGTTATTGTTTTTTTTGTTTGTTTTTGTTTGTTTGTCTGTTTGTTTTTTCTCTTCAAGATACTAGATCTTGAAAGTAGATAAATAACCGCAGCACTTGTGTGTTCGTGTATATGTGTGCACATGTGTGCAGATGTGCGTGCTTGTGTGTGTGTGTGTGTGTGTGCGCGCCTGTGATGGCCAGAAGAGAATGTTAGATGTCTTTCTCAGTTATGTTCCACCAGCGTTTTTCAGATGGGATCTCTCACAGAACCCATCTCTCAATGCTTCAGTCACAGACTGGCTGGTGAGCGGGCCCCAGGGATCCCCCAGCCGCCACCTCCCTAGCCTTGAGATTACAGATGTTTGCCACCACATCTGGCTTTTCTATGTGGATTCTGGGGATCCAAACTCATGTCCTGATGTTTTCCTGTCAACACTTCTGCCACCAAGCTGTTCCCAGCTAAGCCATGCTTGCTTTTTGTGTAAAATCTTTTTTTCTCTTCAATAGTGCTCAATTAACACGTTCGCACCCAGGACGTTAATTTAAAGCCGTCTCTAACATCTTCCTGCCATCTAGAAGAATTCATCTTTATATGCCATTTTATTTGCTAGATCTGAAGCCATGACTTCATGGCCACTTGTTAAAATTGACCTGAAAAGCCAGTGGGTGTGCCTGTCTGTGTGTGTCTGTGTGCCTGTGTCTCTTCGAGTCTTCCCAAGAGCGTTTCTCTTGACTTCTGCTGGGCAGCAAAGGGCTCTAGCAATCCTGAGTCACTTTTACTTAATCAGAAACAGATGAGGTGATTTAAGCATTCTTCCATGTAAGGACAAGCCTGTTTGCCACTTGCTGTTATTCTGAGCCACAGCTTTTATTCTGGTAGTTTTTGGAGCTGTCAAACTCTGCCTAGCCCTCATGCTGCGCCCCCCCCCCCCCCCAGTTGCTTCTCCAAGTAATAACGTTCACCTGCAGGCACAAGGCAGCTAAGAGGCTGGGCTTGCCCGTTTGACCCCACATCCACCTCAGGTCTTGGGTCTTTAATTCTTTGTCAAGCTGTTTGTTCTGATATCTCCGGGAATGTTTTTTTCCATTCAGTTCAGATTTCCTGTTTATTCTGTTGAAGAGCTGGCCTGCATGCTTGTTCTCTATAATAGGAAAGAGACAGGGCCTTTAAGATCATTGTGAGGTAATTGACTCAAGCTCATCGGATCTCTGAGGTCTTCTCTGTGGTGGGGAAAGTACGTTGGAGGCTGGAAGTTGAGGCCTGGTAGCTTGTCTTGACAGAGGGTAGGAAGGAGCCAGAGAAACTAGTCGGTGTCTCCATTTCATACCTGAGGAAACGGGTCCAGAAAAGGCAAGAGACTGCATTAGCCTGCTTCTCCTCACTCTAACAAAACACCCGAGGCAGGCTAACATAATGAAGAGGTTAGCTCATTCTAGAGAAACAAGGTCCAGGGGCCTTTTCTGGGGGCAATCAACCTGCAGGCAGACAGGCAGAGTTCCAAGATCATTGCAGTGCTTCATAGGGGAAAAAGATAGGGAACACACGTGTCTGTCATCTGTGTGTCTCTGTCTGTATTCTTCTGGTCCACACAGGACTGGACAATGGTGGCTCCACTCTGATGACCTTACGTAACGCCAATAAATCACCTGCTTGCCTCTAAATACCACCCAGACTTCAGTCTCCGCCTTCTTCCTACTGTTAACGTCAGGCTTTGAGGATTAAACCCCCATGACTGTGAACTTGGGGTGCAAATGATATTCAACTGTAGCACTGGGGGGCTCTGTAGCTTAATAAATGGTAGGGCACTTGCCTAACATGTGCTGGTCTCAGGTTCTGTTCCCATCACCAAACCGCAAATCGCCACAAGCCTTAGACTTACCTGAGGTCAGATGGCCAGCTAATGGCAGAGCTGACCCTAGATCACATCTTCTGAGTCATTGCCTTTGAGGAGTTTGGCTATACCAGAGGGCTCCGAGATTACTGAGAGATCCTGCAGGAGAGTTAGCCCCAAACTGTCTGCTTTCTGGGGTCTTGTTCTGTGGCTTGATATGGGGGGGGTGTTGTTATATTTTGTTATTTGTTTATTTAGTATGTTTCTTTGTATTGTAGACATTTCCAATCATTCATAAAAACAGAGAAGGGTCTCGTGACTGAATGCATAGTTGTCCCCCAGGTCTCATAATTCTATCAGAATACAGCCAATCTTGCTTTATCTGTACTCTCATGACCCTGAATCATTCTGAGGCGCATTTCATATTGTAACATTTCATTCATAAATATGTTTGGCTTGCATCAGAATACATACATATGGTCTATTTGCATGCCTACCTGCCTGCCTGCCCTGCCTTCCTTCCCTCCCTCCTTCCTTCCCTCCCTCCTTCCTTTCTTCCCTGTCTCCAACCACCCCCCCCCCACTCCTTTCTTTTAAAAATAGTCTCAATAGCATTGTCACAACTTGAAGGTCAAAAATACTCCGAACAGTTTAAATCTCTTACCTGTAAATAGTTGGAGCTGGTTTTGTATAGGATTGTCTGGCACAGCGGGGGAGGCCTTTAGCTCCAGATGTAGTTAGTTTTCTGTTGCTGTGATAAATGCTAAAACCAAAAGCAACCCGTGGCGGAGGGAAGAGTTTATTTTATCCTGTAGTTTACAGTCGGACATGAGGGAAGTCAGCACAGGAACGCAGGCAGGAACCTGGAGGCAGGAGCTGATGCAGAGGTCATGGAGGGATGCTGCTCACTGCCTTGGTCATCATGACTCACTCAGCTGCCTTCCTAGAGAACCCAGGACCACCTGCCCAGGGGCGAGATTGCCCACAGAGGCCTGGGCCTCCTCCATCAATTAGAAGTTGAGGAGATTCTCCCATAGACTTGTCCTCAGGCCTATCTAATGGAGGCAGTTTCTGAACTGAGAGCCCCTCCTCCTTGCTCTGTTTGGTTGATGTCAAACTGACAAACGCAAGCAGCATGGCTCCTCTGCAGTTTCCTCCTGTGTAGCCATTACTGTTCCCCTACCGGCAGAGGGATGAACATTCTCCGTTTGTCCTAATTCGTAGAAGGAGCATGAGAACACACAGAAAGAAAAGGTCATGCCCGGGCCTCAGCAGGAGAGCCCCCCTTGGCTGGAATGAGCTTGAAGGAGCTGGATCCTTGAAGCGGGGAGAGCCTGCAGCACTCGAGCCAACTTGACCGACCTTTGTTTACTATGTGACCAGAGATGCCGTAGTTGCTGCTTCCCCTTGGAGAGTGTTAGCGTGGACTAAGAAAGGCTCTCTCTTGATGGCCCTGCTTTCTGTTCAGTAGACGCTCATAAGGCATACCATATAGAAGGGCAAGCTAGGAAGGCCAGCCTCTGACAACATGGGTGAGCTACCTTCTGATAGTAGCAGATCTTCTGACTGTCACGCCTTAGCTGAGGTTTTGGCACAAAACTCGGGCTTCTCTCCCATACAGACTCTGGACATCAGTAGTGACAGAACTGTTATTGCAACCACACAATATTGATTTCCATATATCCACTCATATCGCTACATAGGAGGCTGGGCCGCCTGTGCTCTGCTGCCCTCTCTAGGCCGAGGATCTGAACGCCAGGGTAGAGGGAGAAGTGCTGTGGGTCGGGGATTTTGCTCAGTAGGGTAGTGTTTGCCCAGCATACGCAAGGCCAAGGATTTGATCTCCACCCACAAAAAACAAATGTGCTTATTCATTTCCACATACTGACTGGTTGGTTTAATCTTCATAGCTCCCAGGTCTGGTAGGCATTTCCTGTTCTAGTCTCACATTAAAGGTGAGGATGGCCGGGCGTGGTGGCACACGCCTTTAATCCCATCACTCGGGAGGCAGAGGCAGGCGGATTTATTTCTGAGTTCGAGGCCAGTCTGGTCTACAAAGTGAGTTCCAGGACAGCCAGGACTACACAGAGAAACCCTGTCTCAGAAAAAAAAAAAAAAAAAAAGTGAGGAGATATCTCCGTGGTTAAGAGCACTGACTGCTGTTCCAGAGGTCCTGAGTTCAAATCCCAGCAGCCACATGGTGGCTCACAAACCATCTGTAATGGGCATCCGATGCCACCTTCTGGTGTGTCTGAAGACAGTGACAGTGTACCACATATGTGAAATGAATAGATAAATCTTTTTAAAAAGAAAAGAGAGAAAAGTAAAAGTAGGACAGACAGCTTCCTCAACCTAAACCCCTCACCGTGGCCTCCTGGGAGGTTTGCTAGCCTGTGACTGTCTGGTGGGGCAATAAGCCGAGCTTCGAAGCTTTCTCCGTCTTCCAAGACGACAGGTTTCTGGGGCCACAAGAGGCCGAGCCTCTTCATTTTGTTTTCTTCTCCAGGCTGAAGACCTGAACGTCAAGTTGGAAGGGGAGCCTTCCATGCGGAAACCAAAGCAGCGGCCGCGGCCGGAGCCCCTCATCATCCCCACCAAGGCGGGCACTTTCATCGCCCCTCCTGTCTACTCCAACATCACCCCTTACCAGAGCCACCTGCGCTCTCCCGTGCGCCTTGCTGACCACCCCTCTGAGCGGAGCTTTGAGCCCCCCCCTTACACACCACCCCCCATTCTCAGCCCCGTCCGGGAAGGCTCTGGCCTCTACTTCAATGCCATCATATCAACCAGCAACATCCCGGCCCCTCCTCCTATCACGCCAAAGAGTGCCCATCGAACCCTGCTCCGCTCTAGTAAGTGACCCTGGTGGCTGTGGTGGCGGGTTATAGGGGACTGGGGGCTGGAGGACGACCTCTGCTATCTCCCCCTGGAGTGGAGTGGAGTGATGCTGGTTGGTCCTCCTGTTTGGATTCTCATCCTCTGTCCACCCTTTACTGTCAGACCTGCAAGTCCAACTGCTCAGACCCCAGTTCGTTCAATATTCAGCAAGGATCAGGATTTGATTAGTCATGCTTGGCTGCTGATACTCAGCTGATCCACAAACAGCAGTTCCTTACGATTCAATCTAATAGCTCCCTCCTCAGGCTGTGGTGGGGATCAGTTACATTAGCATTATTCATAGTAGGTGGCTGACCTGGTCTCCTGGGCTTGTTGATACGTTTTGGTCAAGAACAGGCCCTGGTGTTGTGAGGCTTAAAAATGTCCATTTTGCAAAGGGGTTCTTTCCTTTTGGAAAGTGGGATCACCTGACCCCTTACAGCAGACCGGCGCAGGTGCAGTCTTCTCCCAGTTAACCTCTGACCCCAGATACCACCCATGGTGTAGTTCTCTGGTGCCTCCTGGTGTCTGTGGATGGAAATTGCCTGGTGTTGGCAAGCACAGGTTTTGCTTACCTGGGAAGAAGTTTCTTTCTCTGGCTTGGTTTGGGTTGGAAATCACAGAGCAGAGCCAACAAGGTATCAGTCAGTGTGGCCAGCAAGTGTTTACTGAGCATTGTGTGTAAAACCTCACACTGGATCCTGTGCAGGCTCCAAGAATGTATGGGTACCATTATCTAGTCTAAAGAAAGTGCACGGTGGGATCATTGGGGAATTGACAAGAAAGCTTGGGAGACAGAAAAAGCAGAGGCTCCTAGCAGTGTGGGACCAGCAGGCAGTGAATGAGGCCGACACCAAGTTTCTAACCTGTGTGGCAGCCTCCTGGATAGATAAGGGAAGAATTTGGGAGAGGGTGGAGCCATAGCTGAGCTCGAACTGCAGAGTGGGAGGGGCAGGCACTGAAGGCGTGGAGTGGGGCTGAGCGGGGGAGTGAGGGCCGTGAGGTTGGGGTGAGAGCCTGGGTCATGGGGTGGGAGCACAGGGAACTGCCTGAAACAGCCGAGGGGGGGCAGACTTTGTCTCACTCACGTTGCAGGGGGCAGCAGCAGAGGTTTTGTGTGTTGTTTTGTTGTGATTAAGGGAGTGTTTTCATCCAGTCAGGCTTTAAGATTAACTTGGAGAAAGGTGAGGCCCCTCCCCCTCCCCCTCAAAAAAAAAAATCCAGAGAGAAGATGAAAAGATAATTATAAAGAGGCCTTTGACATCTCCCTGGTATGCTTCGTCCCGGCCTCTTTGATAGAACAAAACAAAAGTAAAACATAGCTCTATACTGCAGCGTGTGCAGAGAGAGCTCCTGGAAGCTGGGGCTGGGCTTCTGGGGGTTGTGCTGATAGCTGATAGTTGTGGAGTGCCAGGCTCTTTTTTAACTCACACATCTCATTACCTACAGGAGACAGAAAGAACGAACCCCTTTTGCAGATGTGAAAACTGAGGCACTCACATGTTTAATACGGGGCCGGAGTTGCACAGTCGTCAGATTGCAGAGCAAGGACAGAGGGTGCCTGGGTTCCGAGTGTACTCAATGAGTCACCGCTGTGACTCTTGCATGCAGGACAGCAGTCTAGGACAGGAGTGTTTTCCTGAAGGGAGGAAGAGGCCATTTACCAATTTGTTCTTTGCTCGTAGATAGCTCTGAAGTCACCCCGCCTGTCCTCTCTGTGATGGGGGAGGCCACCCCTGTGAGCATCGAACCGTAAGTGCAGCCCCTGCCCCAGGCCCATGATGTGTGGGTGCCCAGGTGGGCCCAATGCATTGCAGATTAGCACTGGGTTCCCTGAGCAAGGGGAGGGTTCTGTGGGGCCTTCTTAGAGCCAGACTCTCTGAGCTTCTGTAGTCTATCCTGGCCTCTCTTGTCTTCTGCCAGCTTTTGTGTGGACGTTGCAGAGAGAGGGAAGGGAAGGAACAAGTTGGCTCGAATTTGTCATGAGGGAGAGCTGGGCGGGAGGGTCCAAGAGTCTCTCCTGATCTGTCAAGTATGGAGTCATGCCCCAGGCCAGGCTGTCTTCACTGTCTCCCAGAAGCTACATTCCCTACACCCAACTATGGCTTTACTGCACTCCGCATCTGCCAGCTGTACCGTTTTCTTCCCATCCTTGGGAGAAAATCAGGTTCTCACAGTGTGAGGCCTTACTCCCTGCCCTTCTACCCCTGCAGACGAATCAACGTCGGGACCCGGTTCCAGGCAGAAATCCCCATGATGAGAGACCGAGCGCTGGCAGCTTTTGACCCCCATAAGGCTGACTTGGTGTGGCAGCCATGGGAACATCTTGAGAGCAGCTGGGAGAAGCAGAGACAAGGTAAGGAGAGATCTCCAGGGAGCAAGGCATGGCGGGCTGGTGGGCAGATGGGTGGGCTGGGTCCTGCAGGAGCCAGCCCTAACTTGATTTCCTGTTCTCCCAATGCTTCTGGTGAGTCCAGTGGATGACCTGCTGACAGCTGCCTGTTCAAGCATTTTCCCTGGGGCCGGCACCAACCAGGAGCTGGCCCTGCACTATCTGCATGAGTCCCGGGGGGACATCCTGGTAAGGAAAATCCTGGCGGGGGGGTCCTTTAAGAAAGCAAGTGCAGGTTTCTCCCTACCTGCTGCCAGAACCAGGCTTGGTGGTATAAAATTTTATTTCCCCTCCCCCAACCCCTACCCCTAAATCATGGCTGTCTGCCTTGCCTTGGCCTCCTCAGTATGGGGATGACGTGGTGTGGTGATTCGAGGCAGTTACAGCGGGGGGTGTCTGAGCAAGGAAGAGGCTATTGGAGTTTGGCCTAAGGGAACTCTAGTCTCAAACCCTGGCTGGGTGTGCAAGGCCCTACTGTTGAGTCCGTTCCCTGATTCTACATTAGTAGATCCCCCCACTCTCAGACAGGATTGCCACCGAGGGCAATGATGGCTGTGGTTTCCTTAAAGTACGCCTGCAATGGTCTTACGACCCGAGTCTTCAGCACCCCACTTCCTGTGATTTTTACCATACTCCCATGTGCCCTGTCTCTCAGCACTTAGGCCAGGCAAGAGTAAGTGACTACTCTACCCAGCCACTGGAGGAGGCTCTCCACATGTTCCCTAGCCTGGGTCACTCATGTCATGCGAATCTTCCAGCTTCCTGACTGCCCTTTCTTCCCCTCCAGGAGGCGCTGAATAAGCTGCTACTGAGGAAGCCCCTGCGGCCTCACAATCACCCACTGGCGACATATCACTACACAGGTAGGCCTGACTGGGTGGTCACGGGGCCCAGAGCCTCAAAGCTCTCCAGCATCCATGGGTTCCTGCTCAGGGCTGAGACACAGCCCTGAATGAGAGTTGGGACAGGCAGTCAGCCAACAGTCAGAGCAAGGAAACTAATATCAATGTCACTCTCTTGGGGCTCCCATGCCCTTGAGGGGAAGCCTGAAGTGGGTAGGCAACTGAGGCCAAAAAGAAAAGAAAAAAAAAAAAAAACCCTAGTCACCAGGTACAGAGGTCAAAGGTCAAACCTAGGATGTGCGATCCAAACTGATGTCAGGTACCTGGAACTTACCCTTACAGCGCTTGTCTTATTCTGGACGCTGTACTGTAAGAGAGGCATGAACACAGTCACGTGATCCCAGAAGCCTCGATTAGGTTCCCTTTTGTCTGTACCAGGCAGAGCCAGCCCCGAAAGGTTGTTTCCACCTTACAGCCTTTAGTCTTTCTCAGGCCTGGAAAGGCAGGGTTCCGATGGTCGTTCACACCTGACAAGCAGGGAGAGGGAGGCTTCAGGAAGCCGGGAGTACGGAACCAAAGCAGACTCACGCCTTGCAGGGCGGATGCTCATGTTCCTGCCCGAGTCACAACCTGGCCCCCTCTTTGCCCTGCAGGCTCTGACCAGTGGAAGACGGCTGAGAGGAAGCTGTTCAACAAGGGCATTGCCATCTATAAGAAAGATTTCTTCCTGGTGCAGAAGCTGGTGAGCAGGGGCGAGTGAGGGGGGCTCCTGTGGTCACTCGGCAAGTGGCCAGATATGGCAGGGTGTTCGTCGAGTGTGCCTGAGTTCGGCCCCTATCACTGTGGCTAGGTCACTGCTCTTAAGTAGCTTCAGAGGCAGTTTGAAAAACCACAGCTCCACAGAGGATCCTCCACTGACTTCTGAGCTCTCGGGACTTTAAGCCTAGATAAGGCTGAACCTAGCAGGCAAGTAGAGGAGGCAAGAGAAAACAGGCCTTATATGGGAGTGTATTGGCCAAACCAAACCCAGTGGTCCCTTAGACTCTGAAATAGGAGAGCTGGATGCCAGCGTTGAGGAGGACCATGGAGATGATCTGTGCTCTAGTATCACACATCACATCACTTATTCTGCACACATGGAAAGACAGAAATTAGGAAGGGGTGTGTGGGGGGGGGGTCACCTTAGGATGTACAGGCCTTTGGTGGCAGTTAGCAAGGTAAGGGCCTTCTGCTTCCTCTTTAGGCTGTCCCCAAATCCTCCTGGACATGAAGACACTGTGACACTTCTCTCTCTTACTTTGCACTGCTCCCTGGAGAGAATTGGATCCATTCCCCTGATTGATGAAGGGGGGGCAGGGGGGAGCGGGGATGCACTGCTGTATTGGGGCTGTAATTGGGGCTGGCTTTGGATGTGGAAGGTGTCCAGATACTTTGAAGTTTTCAAATGTATAGAAAATGGAGAAGAGTAATTCCATGACCACCCATTAATTAATGCCTTTCTGGGGTTTACCATTTGTCTTGTTTTTGTTTCTTTCTCTCTCTGCATCTAAACACAGACCCAGGAAATACACAGAGCTATCTCCTCTAGCCCCCCCCCCCCCCTTTCTGTTTCACCAAATCGTTTAAAGTAAGCTATAGCTGAGCCTGGATGTATAAGCCTGCAATCATGGCTATTTGGGGAGGAGGGTGGGTGAGGTAGGAAGATTACAAGTTCAAACCTGGGCTACTAAAAAAAAAATGAGTTCAAGGTCAGCCTAGATAACTTAGTGAGACTCTCAAAATTTAAAATGGGGGTGGGTAGGATTGGAAGTACTATTTAATGGTAGAGCATTCGCCTAGCCATGTTCAGACCATATGTTCAGTGCCTAGCACAGGGCCAGAGGATTATTTTCAATTAAAACTTCCCTGAGCATTGGCAAGCAATTTAAAGGCACAGTGAGAGGCCCGTGGAGATGGCCTAGTGGTTCAGACATCACATTACTTAATGCATACATTGAAAAGCAAAAATTAGAATGATGTGCCCTCTTTCTTTCACCTGGGGACCCCGGGAGGAGCCAGGTGAACTTGCAAGAAGTTAGAGGGATAAGAACGAGTTCACTTACACTGCTAGTTACAGATTCTGACCCAGCCGGGCCTCCTGAGCCCCTCCTGGCCCAGTGCAGCCTCTTGTACTGGGACTCTCGCAGGTCACGGCCCTCTAATATCGAGTCCACAGTCAAGTCTACCCAGAACTTCTGGGCCTTCACTGAAGTGCTGCAGAAGCCTCCGTTAATTGCATTGGTCAGAGATTCATTGTGGAGTAGGCACTGAGAATTGGGGTTTGGGATTTAGTCTTTTGCCTAAGGCTTAAAGGGAACGTGAAGAGATGAGAAAGGTGAGCCACATGGGCTCCCCCTGACCTCCATGCGGCTTTAATTCAGATCCAGACCAAGACTGTGGCCCAGTGCGTGGAATTCTACTACACCTACAAGAAACAGGTGAAAATCGGCCGCAACGGGACGCTCACCTTCGGCGACCTGGATATCGGTGACGAGAAGTCAGGCCAAGAGGAGGTTGAGGTGGACGTTAAGGTGAGTCCTTCCCCGGCTCTGCTGCATCACTCTGGGTAACACCTTAGGCCAGGACCTAACTGGAGGCCTGAGGACTCTCCTGGGGTTTATACAGGGCTGACAGAGGAGGAGAGCAGGTCCCTGGCAGCTCCCGGGAGCTGGTGCCCCAGGCCCTGGCCCTTTTGAGCTCTCTCCGGTATCGACTGTCGCGGTCGCAGTGATGGTGCTGATGCTGAACACTGGAGAGTCGGCGGCACAGCTTTGGCTTACTGCCTCTTCTGAGCAGACCACCAAGGTCACTTCTGGGCTCCAGCTCTTCTTGTACCACCTTTATGATTTCTGCTTTGTCTGTGCGTTAACACACACCACAATTACTGTTTCTGTCACGTCTCACACAACTTTTTTTTTAAAAGATTTATTTATTTATTTATTTTATGTATTCATATATCTGTACACTGTAGCTGTACAGATGGTTGTGAGCCACCATGTGGTTGCTGAGATTTGAACTTAGGACCTTCAGAAGAGCAGTCAGTGCTCTTAACCGCTGAGCCATCTCTCCAGCCCCCCACACAACTTTTATTATTAATTTTTTTTTTGAGTCAGCCCACTCTTTTTCTCAAAAGGGAAGCTTTATATTACAATCATAAATAGAAACCAGTATTGTTGCCTATAAATAGAAGGTACTGGGAAAAATAAGTCCACATGAAAACCAAACCCTGTCACTAAATGCCAGCTACACGCTGCAGTTGCTTGCCAGGCCTCTGAGACAGGGCTGGCTTCTCATTTAGGCAGATTATCAAGTCTAGGGAAGAGGCACATTAACACCAACCCTGACGTGGTCTTTGAGAGACACTGTGATTTAATTTTGTGCCCAGAAATCCTCTTGACCTTGTCTCTAGGTTACAAGGCAAGATTTGGTGGTGTTCTGCTTTGAGATGAGGGAGTATTTTGGTCCCCATATTATAGATGGGGAATGGAGATAAAGTATCACAGACAGTTAAATTGGAGCTCAGAGCTACTGCCTGGCACACGAGGTCACTGTGTCCAAAGGGTGCTCAAAAGATTCTGGGCATCTCTCCAGGAGGCCAGGTGGTTTGTGGATCCTGGCAAGTTCCCTCCATATCCCTGGCTCAGTCTCACCCAGAGGGCACCCAGGGTCAAGACTATCATCCTCTTTCCGGGCCAACTGGCCATAGGGAAGCTGTGACTTATGACAGAGTCTCAGTACAAGAGGCTGGACTGGGCCAAGACAGGACTGCAGACCCCGCAGGTGCTTCAGAGCCTTGGGTGGATCAGAGTCTGCACTCTGGAATGACTGGGTTCATTCTTGTCCCCCATAGACTTCTCAGAAGTTCCCAAGGGTGCCTCCTCCCAGAAGAGAGTCCCCAAGTGAAGAGAGGCTGGAGCCTAAGAGAGAAGTGACAGAACCCAGGAAGGAGGGGGAGGAGGAGGTGCCAGACACCCAGGAGAAGGGAGAGCAGGAGGAGGGGCGTGAGCGCTGCCGGCGGGCCGCTGCCGTCAAAGCTACACAGACACTACAGGCCAATGAGGCGGTAAGTGACCTCCACCTTTATTCCCTGAGGGCAGGGCAGGAAGGCTGAGCGAGGCCTGAGGTGTGGGTGGGAGGACAGCAAGACTTTGGTGACCCTCATGGTTATAGACCAGGTCCTTTATGCCCTTAACTTCCTTGGGTCTCAACCCTGTGTGGTTGAGGACGGACTATGATGAAGCTCACTTTACAGCTAAGCAAACTGGGGTTGAAGGTGATGTAGCTTGTGGACAGCCTGATTCAGACTGTGGTTTATCTTTCCAATACAAAAAGTATAATTGTATGTAATTATATGTATATACATGTATGTATATGCATGCATATTATATGTATGTATATATACACACATGCATGCACATACTATGTAAGTGTTTCTGTGTCTGAGATTCAGAGGAAACAGGCCTTGTGAAAACCCAGTAGTTGTGCGGTAGGGGAAGCACTCATAAGCTGCAGCTCACTCATGGCTCCCCTAGAACATGAGCCTGGCAAGACTGTCTGGAGTAGGGCTGGAGAGATGGCTCAGCGGGTAAGAGCACTAACTGCTCTTCTGAAGGTCCTGAGTTCAAATCCCAGCAGCCACACAGTGGCTCACAACCACCTGTAACCACCTGATGCCCTTTTCTGGTGTGTCTGAAGTCAGTTACAGTGTACTTATAATAAATAAATACAGTGTTTAATGATAAATCTTTTTTTAAAATGGCCCTGTGGCCGGGTGGTGGTGGCGCACACCTTTAATCTCAGCACTTGGGAGGCAGAGGCAGGCGGATTTCTGAGTTCAAGGCCAGCCTGGTCTACAGAGTGAGTTCCAGGACAGCCAAGGCTACACAGAGAAACCCTGTCTCAAAAAACCAAAAAGGAACCATTAAAAATCAACATATTTTCCAGCCTGGTCTACAAAGTGAGTCCCAGGACAGCCAGGGCTAAACAGAGAAACCCTGTCTCAAAAAACCAAAAAAAAAAAAAAAAAAAAAAGGTGGGTGGGTGGGGCCCTGTATGTTCTCTGTTTCATGTCTGCTATCTCACTGATTCCTCATAGTAACTGCACAACGCTAACTCCCACTGAGAGCATGAGGGAAATCAGGGGCAGAGATGCCATTGGACCTGGCTCTAGGTACAGCCCAGGTCTTTGTGGTCTGCCCGTTCATAGACTAAGCATGGCATCTCATTTTAGCTTCCCAGGGAAAATTCTCCAGGAAGTCGCAGAGATGGGGAAGTGTGCACACTCTCCCTGCAGGACTCCTGTCAGCCAGACACACCTGTGTGCCTCCTGCTGGGCTGCCAGCCTGCCAGGAGTGTGCAGTGTCTGCTGTCCGAGGGGTGACAGAGGGCACGTTTATCGCTTCTGATGGCCATTTGGGGTTCCTGGCCTGAGATGAATGCAGGCCTTTAAACGTCCTTGGGGTGCACACCATGGTTCCTCTGCTCTCTGATACCTGTTCTTTCTCTTCTTTTTCCCCTCCTAGTACTTCCTCAGCAAGTGACTGCCACATCTGTCCCTTTCTGGAGACAGGGCTCCTGTTGGAGGAGCTGACTTCCTATCACCTAACACATTATGTGAACGCATGTCTCTCTGGCATGGCGATATGATTGCACTAAATGTCAAAAAACAAAACAAAAAAAAACCAAAAACCGTGAACACAGAGTCAGTATTGATGCCTATAGCTGCCAGAGTGTGGCACAGAATTACTGTGTCAGCCACTCTGTGATAGTGCCAGCTGCAGAGGCCTCCTGGAAGCAGCCAGCAGGTCCTGTCCCTGACCATTTGGCAGGGATGTGTGACTTTTTAGGGCCCTCTGTTTCTTCAGATGCCAGAACCTCACCTTCACACTTGCCTCTAAGACACGCCCTGTTTGTTGCTTGTCTCCAGGCCAATGACGTTCTCATTCTCCGGAGCCATGAGCCCAACGCCCCGGGGTCTGCAGGTATCCAGACCTCAGAGAAGCCGAGGGAGGGGCCGGGGAAGTCCCGAAGGGCACTGCCTTTCACAGAGAAGAAGAAAAAAGCCGAGGCATTTAATAAAACCCAGAACCAGGAGAACACCTTCCCTTGTAAAAAGTGCGGCAGGTAAGAAGTCCCTTCCTTGTCTTCAGAGGAACCCATTAATGTTAGGGCAGGGACTTTGACGCTGCTGGGGGCGGGGCCCCGGATCTGCTTTTTTTGATCAGCTCAGTGGGTTTCCAGGGTAATGGCGTCATGAGGCAGGCATGATATGAAGGGGCGGGGCGGGAACTTCCCGAGTGGGCGGGGCAAGGGTAGGGGCTAGGTGGACCGGCTGGGGTTTGAGGGAGGAGAGTGGAGGGGTGACTCTCTCATCGGAGCCCTTCCTGCCCGCCGCAGGGTGTTTTACAAGGTGAAGAGCCGCAGTGCTCACATGAAGAGTCACGCAGAGCAAGAGAAGAAGGCCGCAGCTCTGAGGCTGAAGGAGAAGGAGGCTGCAGCGGCCGCCGCACATCAGCAGGCGCTGAGAGAAGAGAGCGGCGAAGGGGAGAAGGGCTGAGGACCCTGCTGGATCCTATTGCCGGGCTCCCCAGCACCCCAGTCCCTGGAACCTCTAGAAGGGGCCAGGAGAGGGTCACTTGGACTTTGCTCTGCAGAACAAACCCGATAATGAAAAATAAACCGGCTCTTTTATTTACAAAGGCCAAGGACAGTGTTAAGGGCTGCAGGATCCAGTTCTCTCAGTATCTGGTTGGTCCCGAGTTCTGCTTTCCCGGAGCCTAGAGAGGCCGGGCCACTTGGAATGGGCTAGAGCTCTACAGCTGCTTCTCTGATCTCTGCTGTTGCATCTGTGCCTCTTTCATCCCAGGTCCTTAGTAAGCCACCACGGCAAGCCAAGCACAAGCTCGCCCCATGGCAGCATTGTTCCTCCTTCCGCAGAGGACCTGGAAGGCTGTGCAGACTTTTATCTAAGCCCCCAGAGGGACTCCTTAGAGAGCGGTGGCCTTAACACCTGTGTTGTCCTTGTGCTGTCATGCTCAGGCCGGAGTTGCTCCAACAATCCCGTCTGGAGGTCCCCACTTCCTTAGGCGTATCTCGGAGGGCTATTTTCAACCCCTTTGCTGCTTGTTAACAGCCCGTCTGGGGCTGTCAAAGTTTTCTCAGAAGTTTGGAGTTCGTGCCCTGCTCTCAGCCTACTACACGGAGAGGAACTGTTCAGAGGCCAGAAGATGCAGAGCTCTGCCCGAGAGATCTTTTGACAAACTCATGACTAGCATTTTATACCTTTGAGTCCCGGAGGCTGCTAAAGGAGCCTCAAGCAGGTCCTAGAGAGGCCTGGCCTGCTCTTTGGTGCCAGCTTCCTTCTTGCCTGTCGAGTTCTCAGTAGCTGCCAGCTGATCCCACCGCACCCCACTCAATGTTGATATTCACAGTCCTCCCTCCCCCCAATACGGCATGCTGGAGTTTGCTGGATTCTTCCCTGGGAGGGTGATGTCTCCTAACTAGATTAGACAGGAGCCTTCATTCTGTGGCTTGTTGTCATTTGGGAACTATTTATTTATTTTTTTTAATATTTAAGTTTTAACATCCTCAGGGACCAGGGGCCTCTTGCTTTCCAGAGGTCCAAGTGCATTTATCCCAAAATAAGGCACCTTTTTGGCATCCCCAAGCCCTCCCCCAGTTCCATGGCCCTGGGGTCCCTTACCTTGTGGCTCTTGGCCGCAGGAATGACAGAAACTGATCGGGCTGGGAAGGCGGGGAGTGTTATCAGTCACAGGAAGCCAGCAGATGTGGGTGAGGTCAAAGGCAGGTCTCTGTCCTGCCTTTTCTGTACTTTCAAATGCTCGAGGGAGTTGGCAAGAGGCCAGAATTCTAGTTTTGGTTATCAGCCTCGATTCTGGCTTGAAGAAACCATATTTGGCTTGGAATTACTGAAGGGTTGGAATGTTCTAGAGTCCCCTTCGCTTTCCAGTTCAGTAGGGGCCTAAAGCCACTTTTCTGATATCATCACTTAATTTTAGTTGTACAAAAGAGAGTCTTAAGTGACCGTGTGTCTGACTGTTTAGAATGTTAGTAAGGAGCGGAAATAGCCTACAGCCCGTTGGGAATTGGAAATAGAGATGGGGTTTTGTTTTGAAGCTGTAGACTATTGGGTATTTCTTACATTCATTTACACATTAGTATGGTTCTATGAGAGAGCTGCGGGTGGAAATAACAAACCTGTCCCCCTAGATACCTAGACAGTTACCTTAACCTTCAGTTTCCCCGGTTTGTTTCCTTCATAGGCTTCTATCAGCTCGAAGTCCCGGGATTACAAAAATGTGGTACCCTCTAGAAGCAGGAGGGCAACAAGTTTAGGATCTCTTCTAAATCACTTCTATAACGCGTGCCTTCACAGCTCAGCCCCAAAGTGCCACTTAGGTTTCCCAAGGTTCTTTTCTATTTAAACCATATCTGGCTCAGGCCCCTTGGTGGACAGGTGATAGCAGCCACATGAGATCCTTCAGCCACATGAGACTCCTCTGCTCAGTGGTACCAACTAATCCTTAGAAATCTTAATTAAAAACAGCAAAAAAGCAAGAACTTTTCTAAGTTCACAGAGACCAGATGACTATAGCCGGGGTGGGGGTGGGGGGATAAAGATGGTACCTTTAGGTAGTGATCCCACCAGACACTGTTTTAGAGGGGCCCATGCTCCAGCGCGCCCGTGTGGAAACTGAACTAGTTCAAAGCGGAGATGCACGTGCGGCCGGAGGCTGGCGCAGGCGCGTCCTTACTGGTGCTTTCTCGTACGAACACACTGGGCTTGGCTTTTGTTGTTCTTTCTATTCAGAGCTCCCTGTTTGACAATAACGTCCCTATACAGTGTCACCCTGCCTGTCCCCCAGCTTCCACCTGCATTCAGAGAAGGCCATGACACTGACCGTGCCTGTGTTCTGGGCCATCTCTGAGGTCTCTTGCCCTCACTGCTGTCCTCCAAGCCTTCAGCAGCCCCCTTAGAGCTAAAGTACCCACCCACCCACCGTCCTTGCCGCCCCACCTCCCACCCCGGCACAGAGGCCCTGTGCTCATGATGTCTAAAGGGATTGCCTATATTTAACTGCCTCAGTCACCCAACCTCTTTCTTCTCATGTGCCAGATGTTAAAGACAGAGGAGGAAGAGTGCAATAGTACTCAAGCCTCAGCTGTTGAAATGTTTTTATTGGGGCTCACTGTTCTGGGTTATTATTTATTACTAGACTGGCAAAGCCTAACCCCTTAGGTTTTTACAGGAAGTATGCATATTTTTATATAAAAACAGTTGTGTCTAACCCACATTTGGCTGTGTTTGTTGCCTCAAAAAAAAAAAAATTGCAGCTGTTAGAACTTTTCCTCATTTGTCTCTTACGTTAAAGGCCTTGCTGGAGAGGATGGAGCACAGAACAGCCTTGACAGTCTGTAATTAGTGTACAAATATTTTAATAGCATAAAGTAAGTATATTCCTTTTATTTTGAAACAAAATGGTCAGACACTGCCTTTCATGTGTTTGTTGCCTGTGGCACTCTTTTTAAAAAAGACTGTTACATATTAAAATAGTGTACATATATATATATATATAAATATAAATATTACCTCTTTGTGTACAGTTGTGATAGACCAGACTGAAAATTTTATTTTTTGTGTGCTTTTTATAAAAAAAAAATTAATACACTAAAGAGAATCTTGCTGTGATTGTAATGTACCTATGTAACTTATTTACTTTTGAATGTTCTGTATCTTAAGACCTTTTATTAAATAAGGTTTTAAAAAAAATTCATTGTTGAATACCACATTCTTATAGGGGTGTTTTTGCCGTCTGGGACTGATAGGCCTTGTTTTGCTTGAAGAGAACTTACCCGCCTTTTCGGGGCCATAAACATTCTGTTTTGCTATCTTGTATACTCAGTAAGGATAAGAAGGCAATATGTTTGCAGTTTGCCTGGCTACAAAGGTAAGTAGTCACGGGGTTTTGTGTACACACACACACACACACACACACACACACACACACACACTTTAAACAAGAAAGCCAAGTCAGACACTCACAGGAACCAGTAGATGGAATTCTCTTTCCTAGTTTTGTGGGGAGGAACCAAGTAGTTGCAGAGTGGGATCAGGTGGTTCCCGGAAGTCAGAGTTAAAGACTGAATTCATAGAATGGATGAGCAATATGAGATAAGTCCGTCGTGGTAGATGCGTATCAATAAAGCCAGCTTAAATCCACGGCAAAATTAAATAAAGCATGCGTAGCAATAGCTAAGAAAGAATCAGGGAAGGCGGGGGGGGGGGTGTAAAAAGAAATGCGCCGTCATAGAATAGACTCCTCAAACCCCTTCTTGGCACCATAGCAACCGCCAGATCCTCTGGAGCCCGCGTATCTCGCGTCGTCATGGACACAGTTGTCACGGTGACACTGGGGGAGACAAGCGGACCGGTTCCGCCCTCCACTGCAGCTGCACGCCGGCCGTTGCGGGAGCGCGCGGACATAAGCGCTAGGCAGAGCTGCCTCCAGCCGAGTTTCTCCCCCATCCCGTGCTTCCTGCCGCTTGGGTTCCCGGTGCTCGGAGTGCCGCCTCTCCCCACGTAGCCAAGCCACGGCCTCGCGTGACCCTCAGCCCGCCGGCGTGCCGGGGAGAGGTGGGAGGAGCTGCCACGCCCCGCGACCGCACCCAGCCATCTCCCGCCCGGAGTCATCAGTCTTGAGCCCACCTTGCTCCCTCTCTTTAAGCGGTGACGCCAGACACAGCTGCAGCCAGTTCAGCCCTCCCTGCCCGGACCAAAGGGGGCGACATTCGAGTGATAGGCGGAGTGTCCCGTGGCTCCCGACCCTGACTTGGGACCCGGAAGGGACAAGAAGGAACTCTGGTGTCTTTTGGTAATTGTGGTTGCCTGAAGCTTGTCGCCCCCTGGCCTACCGGGGGAGGAGAGCATGTTGTATTGTCCTAGGCCCTATAGCCTCGTGAGCCAGTCCAAGCAGTGTCTGTAGAACTGGCACTTTTAATAGTTGGGTGAAATGGCTATGACACTATTGGAAGACTGGTGCAGGGGAATGGATGTGAACTCTCAGAGAGCTCTGTTGGTCTGGGGGATCCCTGTGAACTGTGATGAGACCGAAATTGAAGAGACCCTCCAAGCTGCGATGCCCCAGGTATCCTATCGAGTGCTGGGGAGAATGTTCTGGAGGGAAGAAAATGCTAAAGCAGCCTTGTTAGAGCTCACTGGGGCAGTGGATTACTCCCTGATACCCAGGGAGATGCCAGGCAAAGGAGGGCTCTGGAAAGTGGTGTTTAAACCCCCCACTTCCGACGCAGTTTTTTTGGAAAGGCTGCACCTCTTTCTAGCTAGGGAAGGGTGGACCGTGCAAGATGTTGCTCGTGTGCTTGGGTTTCAGAACCCTGCTCCAGCTCCAGGCCCGGAAATGCCAGCAGAGATGCTCAACTATATTTTGGATAATGTTATTCAACCTCTTGTTGAGTCCATATGGTATAAGAAGCTGACGTTATTCTCCGGGAAGGACATTCCCGGGCCTGGCGAGGAAACCTTTGATTCCTGGCTGGAGCACTCAAATGAAATCATAGAGGAATGGCAGGTGTCGGATATAGAAAAGAGACGGCGGTTGATGGAGAGTTTGAGAGGCCCCGCTGCTGACGTCATCCGCATCCTCAAGACCAACAACGCCGCCATAACGACCGCAGAATGCCTGAAGGCTCTTGAGCAGGTCTTTGGGAGTGTGGAGAGCTCTAGAGATGCACAGGTCAGATTTCTGAACACTTACCAGAACCCAGGAGAAAAGTTATCTTCGTATGTTATCCGTCTGGAGCCTCTGCTGCAAAAGGTAGTAGACAAGGGGGTCATTGATAAAGATAACGTGAACCAGGCTCGCTTGGAGCAGGTCATCGCTGGGGCTAACCACAGTGGGGCCCTCCGAAGGCAGTTGTGGCTGGCCGGGGCTGAGGAAGGGCCTGCACCCAACCTCTTCCAGTTACTGGTGCAGATTCGAGAGGAGGAAGCCAAGAAGGAGGAGGAGGAGGCCGAGGCCGCCCTCTTGCAGCTAGGCCTGGAGGGGCACTTCTGAGTCCTAGGACTGGCCAGGCTGCTTTTGATATACCTGTGACGTTTTAGTAAGCCTGCCACTCAAAGCAAGCACCCAGCCTCCTCCTGGCTTGGTTTTGTTTCCTGAGGGATGGGATGGGGAAGTCAGGCCCGCATATTCCTGTAACATTCACAGAAGTGTGTGATTGTCAGGAGCTGCAACGGTAAAGGTGGTCCTTACTGCCTAAAGTGAATGCTTGATGCCAGCCCTCCTGGCGACATCTCTGACAGCTGTGCACAAACGTGAAGCTGTGACACTTCCTGTCAAGGTGGTTGCGAAGCTGCAGGTTCTGATGCTAACCGCGCACCAGGTTCACAGACTGTACAGTACAAACTCTTGTGTTTGTTACTAACACTGTGGATGGTTTTACTGTAAATTGTTCCCAATTTGTATCGATGGAAAGAATGTGATTCTATTAGAAGATATTACTCATCTTGAAAAATGCGGATTTCTAATTCCTCACGGCTCAACGCTGGAATCAGTTTCCCTGAAAAGGATCCTCGGACTAAAAGTGGCATGTTAGAAAAAACCAGGCCTTTACCGAGCTGCACAATCAGTTCCTCACGGTGGAAGACAGAAGTCCTAGGGGGAGTGGCCGTGGCCAGTCTACACTTCCCCCACTTCAAAGACTAGTCATTTAATAATTGGTCAGCGCTAAGGGTTCTAAGTTTGAAGTTATTGAATAGATGTATACAAATAAAAATTTGAAAATTCTCATTTTTCCTGACACGTATAAAATTTTTCAGTTAATTTAGCTCCGTATATTTTTCTCCTAACAAGGACTTTTGTTCATGTAAAACAAAACAAAACAAAACAAAAATTACCCTCCTTGCTATGAATTTAAGTTGCAGTGTCACCTATACATCTTGGTTGGGTGGTTCCTTGGTTGTTTTGTCACAGTCCCACTCTGTAGCTGAGGCTGGCCTGAAATTCACTCTGTAGCCCAGGCTGACCTCAAACTTGCAGCGGTCCTGGGATTACAGGTTTGAGCCACTACCCCTAGCTATTTCTTGTAGATACTGTCTCACTGTGTAGCATGGGCTACTGCTCTTGAACCTGTGATCCTTCTGCCTACCTCTTGGGGGCTGAGATTCTAGGCAGACACTACTACATCTACCTTTCAGTGAGTTCAATTTCCACATGACTTCCTCAAGGCAAGAGATAACAACCAAAGAGAGATGTTTCTATGAAATCTGATAAAAAAAATTGAATTGGGGCTTAGGTTAGCTAGCAACCTTTCTGTTTTAAAGTCATTGTGTGACTGACAGTGTTTCGGCACAGAAACAATGATCTAGTCCACTTTGTGTGCAAAGTGTTTGTCTCCCAATAGCCATTTTATAAGTTTCAGTGACTGCAGATGCCCACCTCTGAGCTCCCGGGTCAATCTGGAAATGCCCTGAAATTTTCTTTTAGGGTCTGAGACTAGAGCTGGGGTAATAGGCACTGTCAATCTCTGAGGTTTTGCTTCATGGATGCACCAGTGTGAATGGGGCAGGGCAGAGAATGGGGCGGGGCAGGGTGGGGGTGGGGGACAGGACTCTGCCATTCTGCCATTTGTTAATTGTGACTGTTAGCTGGTGGATGCTAATATTCTTATGTGTTGGTCCAGATTTTTCTTTTTAAAATATTGTGTGTATGTATGTTGGTGTATATGTTATGGTATGAATATGGAGGTCAAAGGACAACTTGCAGGAACCCATTTTCTCCTTCTACCACGTAGGTCCCTCAACGTAAGATTTGACTTCCTACACTTTTATACAAGCTCGAATTCCGCTATCCTGAGCTAACCAACCACTCTCACTTAGATATATGTTCTTAAAAACAAGGATGGAGTCTGCATCTTTTATGTTGTCGGCATCCTTGGCTTCACATAGGAACATAGTACTTGCTTTGATTGTGGGCAAAGACATGTGGAGGACACGGGACAACTTGTAGGCATCAGCTCTGTCCTTCCACCAAGTAGTTCTGGGGGGGATCAAGCTCAGGTTGGCAGCTTACGGTGACAGCCTTTACATGCCAAGACACCTCACCAGCCCACCCTGTCCTGCCAATGCCACCTCACCTCGGTGGTTGCTAGATTGCTTTCTTCAGTAGCAATGAGTGAAGCTAAGATCACACGCATGCAGGTCGAGCACTTTACCACTGTACGGCAGGCCTGCCCCTTGTTCTGGTTTGTTGTTTTAGAAGTCTCACATTGTACAAAGGAAGCTGTCCTGCAACTTGCTATGTAGCTGAGGTTGGTTTTGAACTTATAATCTCCTGCCTCATGTTCCCCAGGGCTGGTATTATATAGGCTTGTGCCACCATGTTTAGAATACTTTCTTTATATAGCTGATTGATTGCATCCCATGAGGAAAAGTATTTTACTATTTAATTAAATGTAAGGCCCATACATTCATATGGAATACGAAACATGTGAGCATTCCCCTTTTCCAGTCTCTTTGAGTTGAGTTTCCTCTGTAGCCTAGGCTATTCTTGAACTTGCCTAGCCTCCTGCCTCAGTCTCCTGAGATGCTGACACACATCCTTTGAGCAAGAAAACTGAATTAAAAGTAACTGATTTGATTTGTTTTCTTTCTATAAGCTCAAAAAATTTTAAATTCTGATTTTTTTTTTAGAAAGGTATATTCAAAGACCAGTGAGATCATAGAAACTGCATGGCGGTTTTATTCTGTAACTAAAGTACATTTTGACTGACAGCACAGACTGTACACTGGCAAATGTATGGTGCTCCTGATCCTGTGGGGTTACCCTGTTTCTCAGGGGTCTCTCGGCTAACCTTTACTAGGGATGATCATGGGCAGGCAAGCTTGCTGACCGTGGGAATCCTCTTTCCAGTGGACACATAATGGTGGGTGAGTTAGAAAGTCAGCAAAGGACATGCTCACCAGTGCTAAGTGAGGAAGAAATTAGCAGAGACTGATTCAGCTGTGTGCTGTGCACACCTTTAATCCAAGCACTTGGGAGGCAGAGGCAGAGGCAGAGGCAGAGGCAGAGGCAGGCAGATCTCTGTGTTTGTGAACAGCCTTGTCTACAGAGTGAGTTCTACGACAACTAGGGCTACACCTGAGACCTCGCCTCAGTCAGTCAGTCAGTCAGTCAGTCAGTCAGTCAGTCAGTCAGTCAGTCAGTCAATCAATCAATCAATCAATCAATCATCAATCAATACGAGTTAAGGGTCTTTGCACCCTGGTTGCTCTCCCTTTCTCTCCTCCCTGGCCCTCTCACCACATGCATGGATTCTACTATTCAAAAGCTGAATTGCTTTAGAAATCAAATATCATGAAAGTTACTCTAATATTAACTAGAATACAGTAACCAAAGGACTTCTTTTTTTTTATAAAATAACATGATTTATTACTATTTTAAAACAAGTTTCACAAAATAACATTCAGAAACTCAATATTACTAAATAATTTAATGCACAATAAGTTTAGTCATAAAGTCATGCTACAAAAGTCCTGTGTAGAAAAGATTATTACCAAAGCATTAACAGATGTTAAAACGTTCTTCAGAATGAACATGGATCTAGAAGTCAAAGCTTTGCGAATGATGCTCCTGGCCATGAACGACAACCTGAGAGAAGCAGGTGGACTGGGTACCTTCTGCTCTCCACTGGCCATTGGCAGGAGTGGTCCCACTTGGCAACAGCGTCATAGGCAGGGTCTCCCACTGACTGGAGACATACCATGTAATGTAGACAACACTAAAAAGAAAATTTTAAATCTAGATATGGGCCAGGCGGTAGTGGTACATGTCTTTAACTCCAGCACTAGGGAGGCAGAGACAGGTGGATCTCTGTGTTTGATGCTAGCCTGGTCTACATACAGAGTAAGTCCCAAGACTGCCTGGGAAACCCTGTCTTGAACAACCAAAACCAAACTAAACCAAACCAAAGTTTCTATTCTAAATAGAAAAGCTATTTACACCCTCCCAGAGGGATGACCTCGGATACAACCCAAATCAGAAAGGCAGAAAATCCTAAGTGAGTATGAAGACGGGCGTGTGTGGACAAAGGTTGAAGTCTGAGTCCGGACTCCTGTGTGCGTTCCTATGAGCCACACTCATAATTTTAAAGTGCAAATCTATTTTAAAAATAGTTTATTCTCTCTTCCTTCTTGTTAAAATTGTCAGATCATAATTGGTTGTCTGGGTCCTCTAATCTGCCCAATATGGGAAATCAATGAGAATCTGATTAGGACTTCTCCTGTGTTCTATCAGGCTAAAAGTCTATAGTTTTTCCTGTCTGCTTCCTTGCTTACAGTTAGTGATGGACACAGACATGGAACTCGGAAGGCTGAGTGATCACTGATGCAGCTGTTCACACTGGGTAAGGAAGGGTAAAGGGCCATGACCTCGTCGGCTGCCACACACAACCCGACTCTGCTGCCCGGCTGTTGCTTCATTAGTCACAGACTCATTCTCGGCCCACACAAAGGACATGGATATCTGAGACTGACTGTGGGAAGGACAGGTTTTCTCCCCTTGCCGTTACTGTTTACCGTCTCAGTGAACTCGGAACAGCTACCTCAGTCAGAGACAAGAACTCCTCAACCATTTTTCAAAGTGAATGATTACATGCAAACTGTCTAGGCCGGCTAACTGCTTTGTTTGTTTGTTTGTTTTGACCTCAAGAAAAACCCAGGTAAAAGACTCCCTGCTTTCTCTGTCACCAACTCTGAGCCAATGACAGATTTATTTCCAATGCTCCCTCGTTTTCAGACCCCTGACAAACACCTATTCAACAACAAACACCTATTCAACCAGAAACTTCCATTCCAGAGCCACATTTAGGTCAGCCCCAGGAAGCATTCCAAGTAACTGAGCGGTGAGGGACAGCACCCTTCTGGTCAGTTGCACTGGACATCTGCATCAGCTAACTTCTGGGCACGAGCAACTCAATACAACACAGTCTAGACTTAATGACTGACACACCCTGCAAAAGAGTCTGTGCAGGGTGATACATTTTCTAAAGTGTAATACAAATATTAAGCTTTAGAGACAGAACAAAATCTATCATAAAAGCTAGATTTTGTTGACAGTGACAGAGGTAGATTAACTGGTCAACCATTGTCCTAACATGAGCAGGGGACAAGAAACTCAAGTTGAAATCCTACAGGCAGAAGTTTCAGCTTCTAGGCCTGAGCTTCTAAGGCTGTGTGGGGAACATGAAACTGAGCATTGCATAAAAGGGCAACAGACCTGATCAGGTCCAGCCATGATGGTAAAATGTCACCTTCTCTTACAATAATGCTAGTGGCACAGACTACAGACTGAAGCTGACCAGCCTGCACAGAGGAATGCTGGGACAGGAAACACTGGCTCCTATCTAGAGAATTTGGCTGTCCCACCTGCTCCAGGGCTCAGTGGGCAACGCTTGCAGCCATCTTTTGTTACCATAACTGGAGAGGAGCTCCTGGCATGTAGGGAGTAAAGGACAGGGCTGCAGCTAACCTGCACACAGTGCACGGCCCACAAGAGTGAGTCATACAGCCTAAATGTAAACAGCGCCACACTGAGCATCTCTGGTGCCGTAAGCACAGGTAGGAAAGCCCTCCAAGGCCTAGCTAGATAATATGGTCATTAGCTCAGGATCAGGAGACATAGGAAGTACAACTCCAATATACCAATATCATATTGACGGTGAAAAATTAAAATACTGGGTGTTCCTGCACCCTACCATTATTTATAATACTAGAAGTTCAAATGATCACAGAGAACATCTATTCCAAGTTGGTTCCATCTCCAATCTGAATGGCATAAGTCCCACCTTCCTCAACTACATTTTTTTTTCCAGTAAAAGAAGACATCAGGACTGATCAGAGTGGGCAGGGAGGATGAGGAGGACAAGGACAGCGAGGACAGCCTTAATTCTCTCAGGTACCCAGCCTTCCATTTCCTTCCTTCCTTCCTTTCTTCCTTCCTTCCTTCCCTTCTTCCTTCCCTCCTTCCCTCCCTCCTTCCTTCCTTCCTTCCTTCCTTCCTTCCTTCCTTCCTTCCTTCCTCCCTCCCTCCCTCCCTCCCTCCTTCCTTCTTTCCTTCCTTCCTTCCGTTTTTTTTGGTTTTGTTTTTTAAGACAGGGTTTCTCTGTGTAGCCCTGGCTGTTCTGGAACTCACTCTGTAGACCAGGCTGGCCTTCCACTTTCAAATTGAATGCATTTTGGCTTTAATTCCAGGAACAGAGCCGCATCAAAGTCATTCCAATATTTGTGATGAGGAGCCGAAAATGTTTGTGTGGGGGGGGGAGGGGAGGGGAGGGAGGGAGGGAGGGAGGGAGGGGGGAGGGAGAGAGAGAGGGAGGGAGGGAGAGAGAGAGGGAGGGAGAGAGAGAAAGAGAGAGAGGGAGAGAGAGAGAGAAATGGACACAGAAAAGCACCGTGCACATCTCTGAGAACCATCAGTGAATAAAAGACATTGAGAAATAGGGGAGGGGTGTTTCCCAACTACAGAATTTGGAAACAAACACACATCTGTAAGTCACTTCACAGAGCCAGTCTGAAGCCATCCCCTTCCTGCCCTCACTCCAGGTGTGTCGCAGGAAGCACAGCATCAGCGGGAACAGGGCTTGCCTGTGTAAACTACAAGCAACCACAACAGTGTCTCCTAAGCTTATAGGCCTTCTGCACCACCAAGAAGTCTCACCACTGTTGCTCAGAAGAGAAATGCCAATGGTTTTGAACGTTTAAGCCAGTCAGGGTAAAGTTTCTCCCCATCAGAAAAGCTAAAAAGGTATTAGACTAGGTATTCTTTTTAAAAATTGATTATGCATTTAGTGTCTCACCTCCATGTCTGTCTGTGCAACATGTGTGTGGGAGGCCAGAAAAGGACATGAGAGTCCCTGGAGGTCCAGAAAAGGACATCAGAGCCCCTGGAGGTCCAGAAAAGGACATCAGAGCCCCTGGAGGTCCAGAGGGCTGTGAGCCTCCTCATGGTACTGGGAAGCAAGCTCAGGTCCTGAGCAACAGGTACTCTTACCTCTGAGCTGTCTCACCAGCCCACAACCAGACATTCTTGTATGGATTTAGAGTTGATTGTCAAAGCAGTGGTCCCTTCTGACCAGCGTGACTCTTACAGAAATTGAGTCATTTTTACTGAAATGATAGTTATAAGTTCTCAAACCAAGACTACTTATATAATAATTAAAAACAGAAACAAAAGACTCTGCCCCCTTCACTGTGGTGACTTTCAGGGAGAACCACGTGGAGACAGGGACAAGAATCGGCAGCCTCTGGCTGAGACTTTAGGCACAGGTTGGCAGCGGTTCCTGACTACTCCACAATCAGTCAATAATTCTATCTTGACCCACTGGAGACTTCATCTGGTGCTGATGCCATTTTACAGGTTTCAGAATATTTTTCTTACATGATAAATTATACTGTTCACACTTAACTATTGCTTTGCAGGTCTGAGGTTAAGACACCTATAGTGACAATCTACAACATATTGCCATTTGCCCAAAACACCTCACTGTTTCCTCCACAGCACTTACATGATACACTTTAAAAGCTGTTTCATTTAGATTTTCTCAAAAATATATCTTGAAATACTGTCTCACTTATCTATAGGTACCAAATTCAGTCTTTAAGTGTCTACTCATAACTGTAAAGCAAAGGGCATCTGGGTAAATCATGAGGGTGAAGGTTTTCAAAATCTCAGTGGTCGATACTTAGGACTATTGACTACTGCTTTAAACACATGAGAAATTATTTCTTAAAATCTACATAAAGCAAGGTTACAAGAGTTGATGTAGTCGCAGTACTACCAAGGAGTGATCCTGCCAGTTGCGTTAGCCACTGATGGGGACCATGGGGTGTCTGGCTGTACATGATGACTTAAGCGGCATCCATGGTGCACAACCTACACTCCAGTTGACAGTGCACACATTTTTGGAAAAGGAAGAAAATAGACCATGAGCCAAGAAGCCTCCACGGCAGCCATTCTTCCTTTTCTGAGCAGTGTTTCCAACTAGACGCTGGGCTCCTGCGTCCAGATACCGCTGTGCTCTAAGGGGAGTGTGTCCTCTCACCACGCTGCCTCTGAAGCAATGCGTGCTGCATTTGTGCTTCTGACTTGTAAGGGCCTGAACCTTCTATGGATGGCAAAGTCGTCTATCTTTAAAATGCCTGGGCTAAGAAATACTAAGCAACTGAGTACACATAATAAGTCCTTTCCTATTAAAAATGACTGGTCTATAAATACTGGGAGACAGGTGACATACATAACTGGACAAGACCAGGACATCTGTAGTTCCCAAGGCTGGACTTGACTACAATTGGTGCTACTGGTTTGTGGGATAAACACTGAATATGTTTTTTTTTAAAGGATGGAAGTGAGAGATGTGTTTTATCTTAAGAACTCTGCTCCACAAAATCTTTAAAATAGACAATTATACAAAACTTATCTATTTTTCTCATAACATTTAAATAAATTAACACAAAATGAAAAGTACAGCCTTAGCTTTCCTCTTCTTCATCCTCCTTAATTACTGGAGTACCTAAAATTTAAAAAAAAAATTATTTCTGGTATCTTTCTTTTTTGTTTTCTTTAAACAAGGACTCTCTATGTAATTCTGGCTGTCCTAGAACTCTCTGTAGACCAGACTGGCCTTAAAGTCAGAGATCCACCTGCCTCTGCCTCCTGAGCAGTGGGATTAAAGGTGTGTGCCACCACGCCTGGCTTGTTTCACCCTTAAAGGAAGGATTTCACTGCTTCTAGGCATCTCTAACCACTCTTGGCCCTCTTTTTTTTTTTTTTTTTTTTAAATGTGACTATTCATTGCTGCAAATGCAGTATAAGTTATCTAAAGGGTCACAAGAACAGCCTGCATTTAGAGCTAGCACATCACTGTTCTCTTGGAAACCTGCCTCATGATTATCACCGTGTCATGTCACTTTAGGCCTAGGTTTGTCTCCCCAGGGGGGAGAGGAGAACATTTAGCATGGCTCGGTTACAGCTCTGAGGTAGACTGATGTAGACACTGAGTGGGGAGAAGGATTGAGGGAGCGCAAAGAGCACAAGATACCTTAGAGTATTGTGTTCATCGAGCACTCGCGAATGTGTGTGTGTGTGTGTGTGTGTGTGTCTGTGTGTGTCTGTGTGTGTGTGTGTGTGTGTGTGTGTGTGTGTGTGCGCGCGTGCACGCGCGCGCATGTGCCTGTTCACCTGTGTGCTAGGACCACAAGCTTTTTTACATGGGCTTTGGGGATCAAGCTCAAGCCCTTCTATTAGGACTTACACATGTAAGGCAAGTTCTGAGCACTGAGCCACCATCCCAGCCCGTTCATTTTCCTGATTATGGTGATGATTATACATGTTGAAAGCATTTAAACTTAGTGGTCCCCAGCAAGTGTACCAGCTGCACCTATCGTCCTGACAGTGTGTCGTGGAGGACGAGCGCCTCGGTCCTCTAGTTTGGATGTGAGTGCCAGTACAAGTGAGTGATAAAGGGACATGGAAAGTATCTGACACAGCATGGTGGTCACCATCACCTCTGCAGCTACCGCTGCATATTTCCCATTCTTCCTTCAGTCAACTGGGCTAGTCTGAGTGGGCATGGTTGTCTTAGGGACAGAATGAAATGCAAAAGGAGACCACAGACATACTTGCTTTTGTCTCTGAAAAACTTAGGAAACTGGGAAAAATCGGCTAGTGCAAAGGCACAGGATAAGGTGAAGGTGGCAATGATTCTTCCCAAGGATGGCAGGCAGGACAGGGACTCAGGGATTATTGGGGGGGGGGGGGGGTCTGGCCCTGGCTTTTAATGGCACTGGGAGGAAATGAACGCTTGTGATTTATTTAAGAAGAGACTCTTATAATCACCATAGACCTCATTCAAAAACATAAACAAACAAACAAAATGCACATTCCCATGACACGGGTGTGTCACACAGCTGTGGCAGGAAGCCTCAGGACATCTCATTTCTCACTGTGTGCATGCGCCGTGCCTGTGTACATGTGTGTGTGTGTGTGAGAGAGAGAGAGAGAGTGTGTATGCCCTACAGGAGTCCTGGGAAGGGGAACAATAGTACACCTGTTAGAGTCCTTGAGGACCACTGGCCTATAAACATTTCCTCATGGCTTATTCTATGATGGCATCATCCAAGAGAGGTATTAAGAATGTCTTATAGGGAATTCTAGGCTTGTCTAGACTGGTAAGATGACCTCCAACCCCACCAGCAGAAGCCCCCCTCCCCCCCACCGTCACACTCACCATCCAGCTTTTTCAGCTTGGGCACTCTCTTGGTTGCTTCATCGATCCAGTTGCCCTCGGCAGAGTGTTTCTCCTCCAGGGGATTACCGACGAACACCAGGTCCTCCAGGCACGGCAGCTCGGCCAGCTTCAGGAACTCAGCTGCAAGTACAGATACTTCCCACGTTGGTAAACTTCAGGGTTACACTCTCAGGGCTTGGGGGACAGAATTCAGTCCCTAGCTCCATTTGTGACTATGCAGGGAAGTGGTAAGATTCTCAAGATTAAGAGAAGCTTTACCACATAAAGTCATTATTTGAGGAAATTATGGGACTGGGGTGTGTGAAAACCTCTCTTCTCCCTTTAATACTGCCCTAATGATGAGATGAACAGAGAAGGCTCCGTGCTGCAAAGAACAGCAATCAGTGTCTGAGGTGCTGCATCAGGAGCTAAGCTAACCCCCCCTTAGTCTCTGCACACCCCATCATCTCTGAGTTCTCAAAGCAACTCACCTAAATTCTCACCACAGAACTTGTAACACTTTTAGAAATATTAGCTTACTAAACATGTCCCCTCTCAGCCAGGAATGGTGGCACACACCGTTAATCCCAGCACTCGGGAGGCAGAGGCAGGAGGATTTCTGAGTTCGAGGCCAGCCTGGTCTACAGAGTGAGTTCCAGGACAGCCAGGGCTATACAGAGAAACCCTGTCTCGAAAAACCAAAAATAAATAAATAAATAAATTTTTAAAAAAAATGAAGGAGCCCTATTTTATGTGCTCTCCCCTTATTAGGGATTGTCTCTTTGTATTAGTGTGTTGAGAGTTAAGTCTCACTACCTTAAACTCTGAACTGCCTCAGGCTCCAGAGTATGGGGATTATAGATGTACATCACTGTATACCCAGCTCCTTTTGGCTGTTTTCAATAAACAGGAAGCAGGAGCCTGTAAGAGCACTCTCAGCTTACCCCAGTCTTTTACCAGGTTATTAGACATGTAGAGAATCTTCAGTTTCTTCATTACATGGATTCCTTTCAACTTCTCAATAAAATTGTAGGAGATCCACAGTTCTTCCAGTGTTTCTCCTACTGCTTCCTAGGAAGGAAAACATTGGAGTTACACTTTTATTTTTAACCCGAGTGCCTGTCTCCTCCCTTACAAACACACAGAAAGGCTTCTAAAGAGATCTGAGACTTGCCAGTCCACCTGCTGAAGAGCTGACACGCCATGGAAGTTATATTCATGAAGGAACAAACAGAGCACTCCCTCCCTATTAAGTGGATCTAAATCCTGTTCTCCAATAGCTTCCAAGCATTCAAAATAGCTACTGAGATGCAAGAGGGGAAACAATGGCGCCACTCCGTCATCTGTATTCAATAGCAGTTCTAAATTACTTTCTCATACGTTATATTATTTGCTCCTAAGAAAACATAAAAAGTAGATGAACCAATTTCATTTATTTGTATTATGCAGGACACTGAGATCTCAATTATATTAAGTCCCAGAACTTGTTCTAAAATTCAAGTTTTTCTCAACATTTATTGGAGAAAAAATTGACAGAGAGAATTTTGCATTCTAAGTGCTCATATATTCAGAACATACCATGCCCATTTTGCTATATTTATTTATCCTATCATATCTCTCAGGTTCACTACGAAAACCTCAGTCCGCATTATCATTCCTGTGTGCGTGTGTGTCACTCCTTAGGAGCTGCCTACCTAGTTCTTTGAGAACTATGCTTGGGATCTCCATTGGCTTGGGGATCATCAATTTGGCTGGGCTGGCTGCCCAGAACACCTCAGGGATCCAGTCTCGACTTCCCCAGCTCTGGATTAGGGTCACACACTATCACGCTTTTTAAGAGTCAAACACAACCCACTTATGCTGCACAGAAAACACTTTACCAGTAGAGCTATGTCCTTAGGCCTCATCTTATCATTTTGATACATAAAATTCAGTTTTAAACACTTGATCTTTCTTTCTTTTCTTTTTCTTTCTTCCTTCCTTCCTTCCTTCCTTCCTTCCTTCCTTCCTTCCTTTCTTTCTTTCTTTCTTTCTTTCTTTCTTTCTTTCTTTTTTTTTTTTTTGTCTTTTCCGAGACAGGGTTTCTCTGTGTAGCCCTGGCTGTCCTGGAACTCACTCTGTAGACCAGGTGGCCTCGAACTCAGAAATCCGCCTGCCTCTGCCTCCCAAGTGCTGGGATTAAACACTTGATCTTTCTATTAGCATAAAAGTTATTATATTATACCATCTCTTAAATTTTAGGCAATCACCATTTGCACAAAGATTTTCAGTAACAGACAAATGCAATGATCCTTTCCTTTAAAACAAAGTGCTGGGCAGGACCCACTCTGTTTCTATTTGTGTGCCTCCTTCAGCCCTGACAATTTACATAGCCCTTTATGGAAATGTCTGGTGGGCCCGGATCTAACTCTGGGTAACTGTCCTTTAAAAGACTATGGAAAAATAAAATCCTTAATGAATTCTTCAACCTGGAAAAACCAGGAGAAAAGTTGAGAACAGGGTAGCCTGGGTTAACACTGCCATCTCAACCCCAAACTTCATCTTAGTTTTAACTTTCCAAGTAGAACGTGAAGAAATTTTAATCACTCCATCTCGGCACTCCTATACCAGAAAATGGTGACTTAACTAAGATTTCTAAACTAATATTCTGACATCTTCTCCCAAATGATTTAATTACAATATCACACATAACTTTTAGAGCTAAAAAGTGAGTCTTCAGGTAGTTGAAGTTTCACTATTCACAACTTCATTGCCCTGGATCTCCATCCTTCTCGTGTCTCCGCGAACTGTGATGAGGTAGCAGAAAAATATTAAAAACCCAGGCCTCAGCTGAGCTGCAGCTAAGGGCGGAAGGGGCCTGGCCTTAGCACGCATGTGCTCTGGGTTCCATCCTCAGCACTACATTGGGACTTCTCGTGAGCAGTATGTTAGGAGGTGTGGGAGCGGGTTTCTATTGGCTCACGCTAAGACCATTTTGGAACATACAGCAACCGATCATTGTTGTTTGATTCAGATAATATTACACTGCTTGTAAGACTTTAGGATGTGTGATTTCTAAATTCTTTTTTAAAAAATATTTATTTATTTATTATATGTAAGTACACTGTAGCTGTCTTCAGACATCCCAGAAGAGAGCATCAGATCTCGTTACGGATGGTTGTGAGCCATCATGTGGTTGCTGGGATATGAACTCAGGACCAGTGCTCTTAACTACTGAGCCATCTCTCTAGCCCCATTTCTAAGTTCTTAAGAGCTATTTTTAACTAACTGATGCCAAGTATACAAGGACTAGGCCATTTCTCCCTTAAGCAGCTCTGAACTTAAACAGGGCCTTACTCTACCACTGAGCTGCAGGTTAAAAAAAAAATAGCCTTTTATCTTATATATGTTGAAGAAAAGCTACCTCTTTTATTGCAGCAATAAGAACTAAAAATTCCTCGGAATACATTTTTGCCCAAGAAGTGTAGAAGGCTCTATAGTAGTGGTTCTTAACCTTCCTAATACTGAAACCCTTTAACACAGTTCCTTGTATTGTGCTGCCCCCCAACCATAAAATTATTTTCATTGCTACTTCATGACTGTAATTTTGCTACTGTCATGAATCATAAATATCTGTTTTCAATAGTCTTAGGTGAACCTTGGGAAAGGGTTGTTCAACCCCCAAAGTGACACAGCCCATAGACTGAGAACCAACACCTTATAGAAATGAAAACTTACAAATAATTGTATTGAAGAACAACAAAATGAGCTAATCTTCCTGTAAGAAAAATGTATTGCTATAAAGACATCAATCAAATAAGTCTATACATTTAATGCATTTCTATTAAGATTTCCAAAAGGAATTTATATTCATGAATTCAACAAAGTGATTCCCAAATTTCTCCAGAGTAAACACTCAAGCAAAGTCATAAACATTTTAGAAGAGAGAAAACTCATCCTAGTGGACATCAAAAATAATATAAAGCTAAAGAAAAGAAGGCATCAGATAGGCAGCAGGGACTCATGGAAGGGACAAGAGGAAGCTAACCAAGCAGGAGCTCACTTACACACAGACGTTAGTGGAAAGCATTCCCAGACAGAAGGAAGGGGACTTTAAAAAGGACTTCTTTTTATTTATGTGTGTGGGTGTTTTGCCTGAACGTATACCTGTGCACCATGAGCATGCAGTACCTGCAGCAGACAACAGAGGGCATCAGATCCCTGGAACTAGAGTTACAGAATGGTGTGCGCTGATAAGTGGGAATGGGGATCAAACCTGGATCCTCAAACAGAGAAGCCAGTGCACTTAGCCACTGAGCCATCCATACAGCCCCCAAAGAGACTTGGAGGATCAGAAAGAAATAATGTCTAATACTTAGATACATGTAAAACTAAACTCAGGATGTTTAGTCATGGTAAACTCTATTTGGTGTATGTGCACGTGTGTGTGTGTGGAAGCCAGAGGTCAAAGTTGGATGTCTATATCAGTTTCCACCTTGTTTTTTGAAACAGGGTTTCTCACTAAACCTAGAGCTCACCAGTCAGCTAGGCTGGCTCCTGAGCTCTCAGAATCATCCCATCTCTGCTTCCCGTTGTTGGATTACAGTGTGCCCCATGCTGAATTTCTCTGCATGCTGAGATGCAGACTCAGGTCCCACCGCTTATACAGCAAGCACATTACCTACTAACCCATCTCCTCATGGCCACCACCTGCTGTACAATTCTCTGATAGCATTTCTCCTATAACGTAAGCTCATGCAGGGTATATACACACAAGCAAACAATGTAGGCATTCAGGGAACATGTCATATGGATATGCTGTAAGGATTACACGGGGAAAATTGCATATTACATTTCAAAAGGAGAATCTGACCTGGTGAGGTGGCTCAGTGCATATACATGCTTTCTGTCAAGTCTGATGACCCGAGTTTAATCCCCAGGGTCCACAATTGGAAGGGAACTGACGTCCACACTCATGCCATGGCACAAGCATAAACACATACACACACACACAATAAATAAATAAATGCTGAGAATAGATGAATAAGAATAAAGAGATATAAGCCAGCATGTACTGTGCAGCTTCACCTTCCTGGTTACAAAGCACTGGGAATATAAGTGGCCCAGCAAGCTGGGGGCAGTTTTAAACTGTCAGGGCTTTCTTGCTACTTGGCATAGTTGGTGTTCTACCTGGAAAGTTTCTACCATCTAAAAACATTATTTTTCTTTTTAAAAAAGGGCATGCTTTTTATGAAGAAATACATAACCTACCAGTCCATTTAGGTTCTTTATGTTGTTTCTTCCTAAGGACAAAATCCTCAAGTTTTCTGTTGTGGAAAGAAAGCATTTTGGTTATGAAAAATATACACACAACTACCATGACTCTAGTAGAACAACATGTTATAAGGAACTTTATAAAATAAATCTCTCTACACAGCGAGTTAAAGACGCTCTATTACAAAATGGGCAGGAGAGCTGGCAGGGTTTAGGCGACGTGTGCTGCCAAGCTTGAAGACCTGAGTTCATTTCTCAGAACCCACGTTGGAAGAGTGTAAAGTGAGTTTGAAGGCTAATTGACTGCCCCTTTAAAAGGTTTCAGGCACTGAGGTGCGAAGTTCTGAGCTACTTTACCACTATGCTGGTCTAGCCTGCTTCCCAGCTATGTGCCCGTTATTTGCATTTTAGTTCTCCCTGGCTGCTCCTGATTCGCCTGTCCTCTCACAGTGACAGGCTCATGAGTGACAAGCTCATGGTGAATCCCCCACTCTCACCGCAGCCCCACTCTCTCTCCTCTCCTACCCAGCAAACAGACTCATCAGCCACTCACTAACCAATCAGAAGATGATGGAGAACAAGGTTTTACAAAATATGGAGTCAGGAAATGCTTCATAATAATGACAATAACAAAATCTGGACTGCACCTGGATCCCTAGGACAGATAGCAGCATCTGAATACACAGGGCACAAAACTGTTTTTTTATTTTTGTTTTTTTGGCTTGGTTGGTTGGTTGGTTGGTTTTTCAAGACAGGGTTTCTCTATGTAGCCCTGGCTGTCCTGGAACTCACTCTGTAGACCAGACTGTCCTTGAACTCAGAAATCAGCCTGCCTCTGCCTCCCAAATGCTGGGATTAAAGACGTGTGCCACCACTGCCTGGCCACAAAATCATTTCTTAACAGAAGAGACTCTGATCTGAGGACTTTAATCACAAAGACATCAAGACAAAGGAAACACCTGAAATAGTGGAGCCAGCAGAATGGAAATAAGAGCACCGTGAGAGACACAGGCCTAGTAATAGTTAACACTGCCATCCAACTCCAAATACTCAACAACGGCACTAAGGCATCGGGTGCAGAGTGGATTGGGATAGAAACTATGGTTAGGATATGAGATGTTCCCTTGCTAAAGGCTTGGTTACAAATGCAACCGTGTGCAGAGGCAGAACTTTGCGGAACTGACTGAGTCACAATCAACAGATCAATTGCTTGTGGCATTAGTGGGAGATGGTAAGAAACAGGAAGTGGGGACAAGGGGGAAGCAGCAGGCCAATGTGGGTATAGGCTGAGAAGACATGTCTTGTCTGTGACCCCTTCCTCTCTCTTTTGGGAAGCACAACCGATTTTCCTGACACGCCATGCTGCCATGGTGTCCACCTTGTCTCAGTCTAGCCGAGTTTGACTGAAACTCTGGAGCCATGAGCTGAAGCGAAGCCTTCCCTAGGGGTTCTCCTGAGCATCCACCACGGATGGGGTATGGAGTCTGTCTGCCTAGCATGAAGATCCCGCTGAGACGCCACAAGGCACAGCGCAGTTTCCCAACTAGGACCACTGCGAGTCTTTATTGAGGGGCTTTTTGTTTTGTTTTTAGTTCTGGAGATTGAACCCAGGGCCTTCTATATGTCAGGCAAGCATTCTACACTTAAGTTCATTGGCAGCCTCCCTCCAATTTTGAGACAGGATGACCCAGAATGCGTTATGTAGCCTTGGCTGGTCTTGAACTCTCAGGGATCATTCTGCCTGAGCCTCCCATATACTGAGGCTGTACAGGTTGTAGGCATGAGCCACTATGCCTAGCTTCAGTCGTTCCTCTTTAAACAAAGGTTTATTCTTGAGACATGGTCCTTCGAGGTGCTCATGCTGGCCTCAAACTCAAAACGCCTTCCTCAGCCTCCCAAGTAGCTCAGTTGGGTATGCACACTACCATACCCAGCTTTAGACTTCATTTTATATGCACCATATAAAACTCCATAATTTACATATCTTTACATTAACTGCATTAGTAGGCAAATGTTAAAACCCAAGGTAAATTATAAATACTCTAAAGTAAAGATTGTAACGTGGAGCTCTGGGAGGTCCTAGAGAGGCTGTGGCATTTGATGGGACACTGACCCTGACCTTAATTTCTCACGGATTTTTCCTGTGAGACAGCAAGGCTGTACTCAGTGCGGAGCACTGGATAAGCAAACATACAAAAGTCATAAAGAATGTACGGCCAGGCATGGCAGCACACACTTTCAATCCCAGCACCCAGAAAGGAGAGGCAGGTGGGTCTCTATGAGTTTGAGGCTAACTAGGTCTACATAGTGAGTTCCAGGACAGCCAGGGCTACACAGTGAGACCATGTTCCAAACAAAAACAAATGAATCAAAGAAAACCAACAACCAAGCCATCAAAGAAATGGTCCAGCCCCGTTTGAGGACAAGGCAGTGTGAGCTTTTAGCTGATTCAGATAGGAACGTTAGACACTAAGTGTCTATTAGGCAAGAGGACTGATGAAAGGTCTCTGCTGTGGAGAATGGTGCCTTCAGAATGAGAACTCTGGCATCTGTGGGACAGCTAACTGAAGGACAGAAAGAGACAGGATCAATTATGCCGTCACCACTGTCACCAGGCCAGGCTTCTCAAACAACACAAGTCATGGTCCTTTGATAGGCCGTGACATCAGCTGAGTGTGTTGTAGGCTGAGTGGACAGTGCAGAGCTAGCATGAAGGCCTGAGTCTCATTCCCAAACCCATGAAAAAGCTGGTGTTGTGCACTTGCAATCCCAGACCTAGTGAGGCGAAGACGGCCAGATCCCTGAACTGGCTGGCTAGCCTGGTCTACTTGGTCAGAAAAGAAAGTCTTTTTTGTTTTGTTTTGTTTTGTTTGTTTTGGTTTGGTTTTGGTTTCCCAAGATAGGGTTTTTCTGTGTAGCTCTAACTGTCCTGGAATTCACTGTGTAGACCAGGTTGTCACTGAACCCAGAGATGCACCTGCCTCAGCCTCCTGAATGCTAGGATTAAGTGTGCACCACCATAGCCCAGTTATAAGAAAGCCTTTTTTACACAGGAAGGTAGTGAAGAACTACACCTAATGTTAGCCTCTGACTTAAACATAAACAATATGCATACATGTGTTCTTACATATACCCAAAACATGCAAATTTAGTACGTTATGACAGATATTAAAAAGATCACATTTTAAATGCACACTAGGGCCTATGCTACAAGGACATAAGCTGTTCTCCAAACTATCACAGTTTGTGTGTGCATTTGATTTGTACATTTATAGGAAGGCATAATAAATTCCAATATATTGTTTTCTGCGACTAACAGGGAAGCAAATAAGGTGCTACATTAAAGATTCAGCTCCTGGAAATGGAGAGCAGCAATTATCTGCATGGCCCTTCACAGAGGAGAATAAACACGACTCAGGAGTGGACTTGGAGCGGGCTTGGCTGGGTGAGAAGAGAGCCATAAACCAAATGCCGGCTCCCCCAGAGACACCCAAATGCCAATCTCTGGAGCCTGTAACTGCTGCTCTGTAGGGCAGAAAAGTCCTTTGTAGATGTCTAAAGACCTTGCCGTAGAGCCACAGGAGAGGCACAGGCCAGCAGATCTCTCTGAGTTCAAGGACAGCCTGGTCTACATAAAGATTCTGTCTTGAAAACAATAAAAACCAAAACAAAAAAGAAGGAGGAGAGAGAAGAGAGAGAGGAAAGAGAGGAGAGAGGGGAGAGAGAGAAGAGAGAAGAGAGAAGAGAGGGGAGAGGGGAGAGGGGAGGGGAGAGGAGAGAGAGAGAGAGAGAGAGAGAGAGAGAGAGAGAGAGAGAGAGAGAGAGAGAGATATCTTGAGTTGGGATCATGCTTACTACAAGGGTGAGCTGAAAGTGCACGCATGTCCCTGGGAGGGAGGCAGGACATTAGCACAGACAGAACAGAAGGCACTGAGGAAGTAGGCAGCAGAGGCCACTGGGAGGGGGTGGCACCGTTCACAAGGGTAAGGGGAACAGAACATGGGAGTGAGGACTTAACACAACAGGTTCACAACACACACAACAAATCTGAACAAAATACACACACACACACACACACACACACACACACACACACACACACACACACACACAGTGAGAAAGCTGGTGGTCTCAGCCATCTCAACTCTAAATATATAAAAGCTTTCACCAGACTTTAAAATATTCAGGTCTCACACTGCTACCCTTTCCCTTTTTTGGAAACTTAAGACATGGTTTACATACAGACTCCATCACCTGACATTTACTGTGGTCACAACAGGTGCCAGCCCCTGGGATGACACAGTGTCCCCGGAATGTCTGCCCCATGACTAGAAGCCCAAGAGTCATCTGGACTGTGGGTCACTTACTTAGGCCATTCAGGTTGGCAATTTTTTCAATGCAGTTTGTAGACAGGGAAAGCTTCCTTTAAAAAAAAACGAAGAAAATTTTTAATTAATAAGAAAAACCTAAGTGGAATGTCAGAAGTTATTCATGTTTCCTTTTATACTGAATCCTTTTTCCCCTTCAGTCATAGAATTTAATCCTTCATTTTGAAATCTTTTCCCTCATTGATTATAAGAGTTAATACACATTCATTATAGAGAATTAAAAACAAACCACTAAAGGGCAATTTGTGTTATCTATTAAATGTTTAGTACATGTATTCTTTGATCAAATATTTCATTTTTTGAGATATTATTTTTACTGCATTTTACAAATGAAATTGCGGTGCAAAGCTGTTAAACAATTTTCCCAATATTACACAGTTACAAAATGGCAGGGCCAAAATTGAAACCCTAGAACATATATCTTACCCTCATGATTTGACTTGAGGAGGAATTATTCATTTTTAATCTGCTTGAAAAAGCAAAGGCAGTTACTATATAAGTAGCTGGTAAGTAAAGGGTTAAAGCCGCATGTTTTCTAGCTACTCACCCACTCTTGACCACTACCAGTGCAAAGAGGAATGTCTTTAAATCTAATGCTATGGCTGGGAAGAAATTCTCTAATTTCTCTGGAGGCAGCCTGTTCAAAAGATGTCCGTAAAGCTCAAGCAGGCTGGCCCGGCTCTTCCTGCTTTCTGACCCGAGCAGACCGGCCCGGTTCTGCCTGCGTCCTGTGAACCTGCTTTGGTGCATCTCACAAACCAGCCCCAAACCCGCTGCCTTTCAGATGCCTTTATGATAAAAACAGGTTTTCATTACTTGGAAGTCATAGTGGCAGCCAAATGTTTTACCCTGTGCTATGGTATGCTTTCATCACAAGGAACAAGTGGTACTCAGTAACTAAATATGTTTGCTTTTCCTTTTAAGCCAAAGCTATCAGTCTAGCAGGTTTGAAGATATGTGTCCAGAAACGGTCCAGTTCGCTTACTGTAAATAAGACGTTAAGGTTGCGTTAGGAGACGTTACGCTTCTGTGAGGCTGGGACTGGGCTTCTCTCCCACGGGAAGGGCAAGCGAAGGGACCCTGATTACATTAACACAGGCTGAAGGACAGGAAGAACCCCAGGGACTCTAGAGTATTCTACAGCCTGACCAGAGACAAGGAAACGTGCAAACACGGGTATAATGTCTCAAAGTTCTGTTTCAAGTTAGCTATAAAACCCTGCTGAAAACCATATGGAATGCTTAGAAAGAAAACAAAAGAAATTAATATCAACCTGATATTAAAAGACCTAGAAAGTAAAAATATAAAATAAGTATAATTTGGTCCCAATTAGAATTTTTTTGTTTCTTTTTATGCAACAGGATCTCATCTGACCCCGTGCTAAAGATCCTTTGGCGTCAGCCTCCTTCCCAGGGACTGAGATTACAGGTATATGCCACCATACCCAGTCTAATTACAATTATTCTCAAAATGCTAATACTAGGTCCACAATGTATTATAATTTAGGTTGATGTTAATTCCCTTTTTCAGACTTATTGTATTTTCCATTTTGAACTGTATTTTAAAGTTTTGTTTTGTTTTGTTTTTAAGGGGTGATCTCTTGGGCATCTAGTGAATAAACATGATTTTTACTTTGGTGGGTAACTTTACAAGAGAAAGACATGGACTGTGAAGTTTGTTTTACTATTGTACTGTGGGTGGAACTCAAGGCCCTCCAAGTGCTAGACACGTCCTCTTCTACTGAGTCTGACTTCCAGCCTACCTTTTACCATGTGTGTAGGATGTGCATGTGTGCACACACAGGTGGAGGCCTGATGTTGATGAATCCCCATCCATCACTCTTCCACCTTGTTCACTGAGTCAGGCTCTCTCAATCAGACTCAGAGCACACTGATACAGCAAGTTTGCTCTAGGGAATCCCTTGTTTCTGCCCTTTGAGTTTGGAATCACCAAACACTGACATGAGTTCTGGAGATGTGAACTCCAATTCTCAGGGTTTGGCAAGTGCTGGGACCAATGACCATCTCTCTAGTTTCCTTCCCAGGCTGTCTTTTTTATTCTGAGACACAGTCTTGATAAGTTGCCTAGGTTAACTTTGAACTACTACCCCCCTGCTTAGGAAGTAGGCTGCATAACAAAGTAATAATTTATTGTGTTATTTAGTTTCTCCCAAAAGGCTAGGAAACTTCTATTTACGAATATTTTATAAAAGCCGCACAAAATATGTTGTATTGTTCAGTATCACTCTATCAAATAATTTCATAAACCAATAAGTTTTCACATTTGGCTTTGTCAAGTGAGAAATTATAATAAACAACAACAAAGACCACAGAAAGCAACTATTTTTACAGTTTGTATATGAAAAGGAAGGAAAACGTTACAACAATAAGAGGGTGAAGAACAGGAACTTACTCGCAGTTACCAAGTGTGGATAGAGATGCGTCCATCTTCTCTATGGGGGGAATCTGGGCATACAGCTTGATTTCTTTGGCATCAGATGGCTTCTGACCAGTCTTTTCTTCCTATGGAAAAACAATCAATTTGGCACAAAATGATCCTTAGTTGTAATGTGGAACAAAAGAAGTCAGAATCTCATAAGGCCTTCCAATGTTTGTTTCAAAATAATTACTATACTTTAATAACTTAGATGATTATCCCCCATTTACTTATTGGCATTTGTACTTAGTTGTCTTATAGCTGAGCCTCTATATACCTGGGCCACATAACTGTTAAGACCTACAAATGGATATAAGCAGAAAAGAATTCTATTTGTAATATTTAAGTCCTCTAAGAGCCTATTAAACAATGACTGGGTGGAGGTGGTGCATGCCTCTAACAGCAGTGCTCAGGAGGCAGAGGCAGGTCCTCCTTCCCTCAAGCCCTAGAGCTGGGCCCAGCACTCACATGCTTCTGGGATCTGAACTCACGTCCTGGTGCCTTTGCAGCAAGCACTTTCCCAGCTAAGTACTTCCCCAGCCTCTCGATGCCAACATTTTGCCACATTTCTAGGTTAGGATAAAGGAACCTAACACTTAGTAGATCTTCAGTAAGGGCTGGGTTATTTGTGCCAACATGACGGGCCTAGAGGTCTTGTTTATTTTGGATGAAATGCCAAAGGCCTAGAGGACAAATATTTCACGTTTCACTCATGCGTGGAGGTTAAAAAAGTTGATCTTATCTCATAAAGAGTAGACTAATAGTTACCAGAGGCTGGGAAAAATGGGGAGGAAAGACAAAATTAGCCAGATAGGAGGAGCAAGCTGGAGTGATTTCTGCACAGTAGAGCGATTATGATAATTTTTTACAATTCAGATAAGATTGAGTGAAATAGGGGGCTGCTGAGATGGCTCAGTGGGTAAGAGTATTAACTGCCCTTCCGAAGGTCCTGAGTTCAAATCCCCAGTAACCACATGGTAGCTCACAACCACCTGTAATGAGACCTGATGCCCTCTTCTGGGGTGTCTAAAGACAGCTACAGTGTACTTAGATAGAGGCAGGCGGATTTCTGAGTTCGAGGCCAGCCTGGTCTACAAAGTGAGTTCCAGGACAGCCAGGGATATACAGAGAAACCCTGTCTCGAAAAAAACAAACAAACAAACAAACAAACAAAAACAAAAAAACAAACAAACAAAAAAAATCTTAAAAAAAAAGATTGAGAGATTGAGTGCAATCAGGATGGTGTGGCCATCTACCATGTATGTCAAAAGAGCTATAAAAGAAGATTTTTATTACCATAAGGAGAAATAAAAACTTTGAGGTCAAAGATATGTTAATAACCTTAATAAAATTATATGTTTTAAATATGTATGAAAATGTCACATCATACTCTATACATCTGTATAATCATTATATGTCAATTAAGACTTTTAAATGGCTAGGCAGTGGTGGTGCATGCCTTTAATCCTAGAATCCTAGCACTTGGGAGGCAGAGGCAGGCAGATTTCTGAGTTTGAGGCCAGCCTGGTCTATAGAGTGAGTTCCAGGACAGCCAGGGCTACACAGAGAAAGAGAAACCCTGTCTCGAAAAAAAACCAATAAAATAAAATAAAATAGACTTTTAAATGGGACTGGAGAGATGGCTCAGTGGTTAAGAGCACTGACAGCTCTTCCGAAGGTCCTGAGTTAAAATCCCAGGAACCACATAGTGGCTCACAACCACCCATAATGAGATCTGACGCCCACTTCTGGTGTGTCTGAAAACAGCTACAGTGTACTTACATATAATAATAAATAAATCTTTACAAAAAAAAAGACTTTCAAATGTTAAAAAAGAGAATGTTTGGTTAATCAATGAAAAAATATGCTTAATGCCTACAGAGATCTTAAACTTAAAGACTACTGGTTATAATGTACCTAGAAATAGAATCTATGAACTGAAACTATATTTAGCCAAAACAAAGCAAAACCAAACATTAGCTGTTATGAATAGGTAAGATTAAGTCCTAAAATACAATTTAAGAAAACTAAATCTGAGTTTAGCCCACACTCTTCCTTTAACAAATTTTATGAACTGTTTAGCAGAGAAATGTACATGTGTGTGTATGTATGTGTGTGAGTGTCTGTGTGAGCACGTGTGAGTGTGCTTGCACAAGGGTACCTATAAAAGGCAGACACTGATATTGGGTGTCTTCCTCAATCACTGTCTTACTTACTTATATATTTAGTTTTGGCTTTTGGAGGCAGGGTCTTTTGTATCCCAGGCTGACTATGAACACATCACAGTCAAGTGTGACCTTGAACTTAGGTTCATACCGCTTCCATGTCCTGAGCGCTAAGATTATGGGCATGTGCCACCCTGCACCAATGTATGTGGTGCCGGGGATCAAACCCAGGGCTTTGTGCACACCAAGAGAGCATCTAGTCTCCCAGTTGGGGTTCATCCCTAACACTGTCCTGCAGTTTTGAGGCAGTGTCTCCCACTGAACCTGGCGCTCACAAAAGTAGCTTCTGGCTGGTGATCCCAGGAATCTTCCAGTCTCTGCCTCTCTGCACTGGGATTTACAGGGGCTACTGCACCTGGTGCTGTATATGGGTGCTGGATGCGAACTCAGGTCCTGGACTTATGCAACAAACACTTTCACTACTGAGCCACCTGCCCAGACCCAAGGAATGAATCCTTAAATGCAGTTAGACTAAACACAAAAATGTATAGGCACTAAAATTAGAATTCAAACATCTCATTATCCTGTTCACTTTTGTCTATTTCCCAGATACCTAGGCCGCTAAGTCTGGCTACAGAGATGCATGGCTCAGTGGTTAAGACAGTTAATCAGGAGTTAGGTGTGCACATCACGGCAGTGCACTTGCTTAGTGTGAGTAATCCCTGGGTTCATCCATCCCAGCACCACTACACACACACACACACACACACTCCCCAAAGAGATCATTTGTCTAGTGGTAATGTTCAGCAGAACTATAAAACATCACAGCCAGGATATTGTTACTGATAATCCAGCATTTACTCAGATTTTCCACAATCTGCCTGGTAGATTTGTTTGTGTAACATGAACGTGTGTATATTTATACTGTATGTTAACTCATATACAATTTCATTACTTTTGTAGGCTCAGGAATCTACTACTACAGTCCCCAAACCAAAGAGATCTCTTGCGCTGAATGGTCAGATGTAAACAACAGGTCACAGTTTCTAGAAGAAGGAAGAGCCGTCTACTCACCCATCTGGACAGGGCTTCTTTGATCGTTGTTGCTTTTGCCTTAAAGGTGGGAGGGAGGGGAGAAGCACAGGCAGCGTTCAGTGCTGGGATTTGTTGATTCAGCCTTAATACAGTAATTACTGGCCTTGGCTTCTACCATTAAAGCATTCGATTCTTTCTTTGAAATTCTAAGATATAAGCACAATTAATCTCCTGAGAACCCAGTGATTTCCTTAAATACTTCTTAGGGAAAATGTAGAAATTATTGTGTCATATCCAAGTATTTTATTCAAACTTGGCTTATAAATAAATAGCTTTCAGTATTTGATATTAAAATAGATCTTTTCCACTGAGTCTATACATTTTTATATATCTTAACATCAAAAAGTGAACGCACATTCTAATTATGAACAATTTACAGTCACTGAGGCAAGATAGCTGTGCTAAAATTTTAGAAAAATATTAACAATTTTATTATAATATATATTTCTTCTTCATGTCTGCAAAGGGTAACCTGATCCAAAAAAAACTGGCTCTAGGGCTTTGCACATGGAAAGGAAGCATTATATTTTACAAATAAAAATATATATAAAAGAATATTTAAATATTTGTAAAAAGAATTCTTAATAAAGAGCTCTATTAATAAGTACAGGAGGCTAAAGAGGCCTCTCAGTTATTAAGAGCACTTATTGCTCTTCCAGAGGACCCGAGCTCAGCTCCTAGCATCCATGCAGAGCAGCTCAACCATCTGTAACTTCAATTCCAGGGGATCTGGACCTCTGGCCACTCATACACACACACACACACACACACACACACGAACGATTAAACACAATAAAAATGAATCTTAAAAATCAAGTACAGAATAAATATTCTAAATGACAGAAAAGTATCTGGTATAATTTAATTCTAATTTATTTTTCTTAGTAGAACATAAAATGTTTCATCTAATAATGAATAGCATCTTTGTTTCAATTTACGATATTAAAAACTTTGAAAGCATACAACAGATTTCCTTAATAAGTTAAGAGGCCGGGCAGTGGTGGTGCACGCCTTTAATCCCAGCACCTAAGAGGTTGAGGCAGGCGGATTTCTGAGTTCGAGGCCAGCCTAGTCTACAGAGTGAGTTCCAGGACAGCCAGGGCTACACAGAGAAACCCTGTCTCGAAAAACCAAAATAAATAAATAAATAAAAATAAATAAATTAATTAATTAAGAGGATTCATTAACAACAGCAAAAAGAAAAAATGTAAGATATTACTATATATAGAAAGTAGAATTCTGCACTAATAACTTTTATCAAAAAGGGTCTTATGAATTCAAAAAGAAAAAAGAAAATGCTGAGTTATATCTCAATGGTCAGAATGCTTCCTTTCCATGCCCAAAGCCCAACACCAATCCCCGGGATCCAATGACGGGATGGAAAGGGGAAGCCAAAATTTGATAGGAAATGTCTATCATCATTGGTATTACCAGAAAACATGGTATAAGACTCAACATACTTTAGAAAGTTATCAGTGCAAACTGAAAGAAGACAGAAGAAAAAAAAAAAAAAGGAAGAAGTCAAGCCAGAAAAGATTAAAAACACTAAAAGGAGGTTCTTATATCTCCTGCAAGCTTGACTGAGCAAAAATGAAAGACATGTAAATTAAAAATAAAGAATATGCCAGGCAGTGGTGGCGTACGCCTTTAATCCTAGAATCCTAGCACTCGGGAGGCAGAGGCAGGCAGATTTCTGAGTTTGAGGCCAGCCTGGTCTACAGAGTGAGTTCCAGGATAGCCAGGGCTATACAGAGAAACCCTGTCTTGAAAAACCAAATAAATAAATAAATAAATAAAGAATATGAGAAATATTAATAACTACATATTTCAGAGATTCTAGAAATAAAATATTTAGAAGCAAAATACAGCAATTGTTTTGAGACATAAACAACATATGTATTCCTGGAAAAAATAGCCCCAATTATTAAAAACTTGGAACAGACTGTAATATTTAAAGCATTCAAATGGAATCAGAGACTTAGTCTGTTCTCTTCCCCCAAAGTTCCAAGCCTACACAGTTTACAAGTGAATCCTAATAACTTTTTGAGAACAAATATTATTTGTTACACAAGTTGTTTCAAAACCAGGAAATGTGGGGAAGCTGCACATTTGTGAGGAGACCGTAAACTGTTACAGCCACAGCACAGAGCCCTCTTGATTTTTCAATACAGATTTGATTCTATTAGATTCCAGAGACATCATCAGAATCTTCAAAGCCAATGACGATGTGTAGTGACCATTAAATGACAATGATCAAATAGTTTATCTTGGCCAGATAGTGGTGGCACATGCCTTTACTCTCAGTACTCAGGAGGCAGAGGCAGGAAGGTCTCTGTGAGTTCGAGGCCAGCCTGGTATACAGAGTGAGTTCCAGGACAGCCAGGGCTACACAGAGAAACTGTGCCTCAAAAAAGAAGAAAGGAGAACAGACAGAAGGAAAGAAGGAAAGAAGGAAGGAAAGAAAGAAAGAGAGAAAGAGAGAGAGAGAGAAAGAAAGAAAGAAAGAAAGAAAGAAAGAAAGGAAGGAAGGAAGGAAGGAAGGAAGGAAGGAAGGAAGGAAGGAAGGAAGGAAGAAAGAAAGGAAGGAAGAAAGAAAGTTAGTTTACCTTAACAACACAAGCAAAACAGACCAATCTCTAAGAGTCGATCATTAATTAATGGATGGAGGGAATCACATTTACTTCAGTAAGTGTAGGAAAACATACACATTCTACACTGCACAATAAAAGCTGTCAGGTGAGAGTTACAAAACTGAAACAAATACCATGCCTCAGGGAACTCAGTTAGTTCCACAACTGTGCACTGCATGTCTATTTTGTGACTAGCACTCTTCTATGTTGTTGTTGGTTTTTTTCTCTGAGTTCTGAGATGACAGGTGTGCACAATCATGTCTGGCTTTCTATTTGACTTTGACATATCAATGAACGAAACAGATTCCTGCCTTCCTAGAACTTAAATTTAAATCTATTCAAGGAAGTAGTTGTATATATGTGTGTGTATAAAATATGCACATGCATATGTATAAACCTTATCTATATCATACATACCATACATATACCATATTCATACATAAAGTAAGTAAATATAACATATACAAAGATAAGTAAATATAAACAAAATAAGTACTAAGTAAAATAAATAATATGTTAGAAAGTTAAGGTAATTAATGGCATTGGGTTATATGCATGTATGTGGAGAGAACAATATGAACGACTGGGACCACATTACAATGATTTTCTTTAAGATCCCAAACACATCAAGGATGTCCATTATTGCTGCTAGTTTAACACAAGGGTTCTTTGTCAATGTTGTAATAAAAGCAGTACAAACTGGAATGATCAAAAGGAGGAGATTAAACCATCACCGAGTGCAGATGATGCTCAATGTCTGTGAGTACAAATGGTTCAGTAAGTGGACCGCACACTGACAAAGCTAACAACAAAATCGGGACAAGACAGTTTCCGCTTGAAACCAATATAAGACCATGACGGCATGTGAAATATACAAGAAGTTACTAAAATTCACAAACAACAACAACAAAAAATTTAAATTAGCAAAACTATAAATTAACAATTCATAGACCGCCAACCCCCGGGAACTAATCAGATTATCAAGTGTTTGTATTCACTGAAAATCAGAAAACTTAAGAGTAAAACAATAGAATTTCATATATACATGCATATATATACATCTTCAGATTAGCAAAAGTTGGCAAGAATATAGAGAAATGGGAACTCCTAGGCAATGGTGGAGGAATTGGAAACTGTTCTACACATCCCAAAAAAGGAAAATGACGTACACATAGCCCTTTGACTAAACACTCCTTCCCAGGGAAATCCTTGCTTGGGCCCATAAAAAAGGACCACATAAAAGAACACTTTCAGCCGGGCAGTGGTGGCGAATGCCTTTAATCCCAGCACTTGGGAGGCAGAGGCAGGTGGATTTCTGAGTTCAAGGCCAGCCTGGTCTACAGAGTGAGTTCCAGGACTGCCAGGACTGCACAGAGAAACCCTGTCTCGAAAAACCAAACCAAACCAAACCAAAACAAAAAAAAACCACTTTCACAACATTGCGGGAACAGCATTAGAACCTACCTACCTTCCTTTCTTCCTTTCTTCCTTCCTTCCTTCCTTCCTTTCTTTCTTTCTTTCTTTCTCTTTCTTTTTGTTTTTGTTTGTTTGTTTGTTTTGTTTTTTGAGACAGAGTTTCTCTGTGTAGCCCTGGCTGCCCTGGAACTCACTTTGTAGGCCAGGCTGGCCTCAAACTCAGAAATCTGCCTGCCTCTGCCTCCTGAGTGCTGGGATTAAAGGCGTGCGGCACCACGCCCGGCTGCAATCTACCTATTTCTTACAATATAAATTGCTGTGAGATACTGGTTCCTCTTTCAGATAGGAGCCAAAAATTCCTAAAGGAGCAAGAGGCCATCATGAGTGGGTAGAGCTGGCTAGGTAAGATCAGAGGTCATGCAAAGAATTTAATTCTCCTCAGCTCCAGATAATTTCTAGCTGGTGGAATCTGCAGGGGGCAAAAAAGGTATCCTACCACTCCATTTCTTCAAATATAAAACCTCCATTAATTAAATAACACCCTTACTTCATACACCATTAAGAAAGAAGAGTTGCAGAGAGATGGCTCAGCGGTTAAGAGCACTGATTGCTCTTCTGAAGGTCCTGAGTTCAAATCCCAGCAACCACATGGTAGCTCACAACCATTTGTAATGAGATCTGATGCCCTCTTCTTGTGTGTCTGAAGACAGCTACAGTGTACTTATATGTAATAGTGAATGAATCTTTGGGCCTGAGCTGGCGGAGCTGGAGAGAGCAGAGGTCCTGAGTTCAATTCCCAGCAACCACATGATGGCTCACAACCATCTGTACAGCTACAGTGTACTCATATACATAAAAATAAATAAATAAATCTTAAAGAAAGAAGAGTTGCCAAGCATGGTATCATATGCCTGTGATCGTAGGATCTTAGGCTGGCAAAGGATTCATAACAAATTCAATGCAAGCTTAAGCTACACAGAGAGACCCTGTCTTCAAAAACAGAAAATGAAAGATGCCATCAATTATCTACGTGGGACCCAGGGATCAAACTCAGGCCATCAGACTTGGCAGCCAAATGCCTTTATTTTCTTCTCTTAGTCATGTCTCCAGACTCAGAAACTGCAGTTTGAATCTAAAACACCTTTTTTTTTTTCTAGGAAACTATCATAAACAAGACTTTGGAAGCTACTTTTTCAAAAAAAAAAAAAATCCAGGGGCTGGATACACCTCAGCAGTTGAGACTACTTATGGCTATATTGCAGAGGACCAGAGTTCAATTCCCAGCACCTACCCTGGCTGACTCACAACCTCCTGTAACTCCAGCTCCAGGAGGAGAGGGACTCCACAGGTTCCCGTACACATAGTGGAATAACAAGTCTAAAAATAAATGGCCAGGTATGGTGGCCCATACTTTAAAAAAAAATATTCAAGTAATACGTGGACCTGTATTTCTGAAGGAACCAGACTACCATTATGCAGTCAGTATGAGGGAACATGACTTCTTCATTATCCTAACACCTTAGGCTTAATTTCTGTGCATTGATATAGCACTGGAAACACACACACACACACACACACACACACACACACACACTCACACACACACACAGAGGCACACACTCTCATAATTACTAATTACACAGTTTTTTGTTTCTGATTTTCTTTTCTTGTGCATTGTTGTCAATCCAATCTAGGGTCTCCTACATGCTAGCAAAGTGCTTTACTAGTTTCAGTACTGAGTTACACGCCTATCCCCCTCCCAAACACACACCCTGAGACAGTGTCTTATTCATCTCACACAGAGAATGACCTTGAACTTCGGATCCTCCTGCCTCCACCTTCTGAGTACTTGGGATAAGAAGGTATGTACCACTCTGCTAGATACATACGTGGTGCTCGGGATTGAATCTATAGCTCCATGCATGCTAGGCAAACCACTCAACAAGTGACCCCAAATATTCAACATCTCCAGTCAGCAAGTCAACCTTATACTTCGCTAAATAATTCTGGCTGGGTTGGATCTGAAATCGTGTTCAAACGTATAGCTTGAAATATCAAGTATGTAAGCAAAAGAGGTACGTTTTCCATGGCGACAAGCATCATTAGTTAAAACTGTTGTTTCATGACAACTCTGTGAAGACTGCTTGCTGGTAGACAACAAACCTAAGCCAGCAGCGTTTCTCAAAGTGTGGCGAGATGCTCCCCAATTTCAGAGTTATTTGGGGTGCATGGTTGAAACCACACATTCCGGAACCCCCTGTCGTATTATAAACAACAACAACAACAACAAAAAATCTGCAATCCAATGAAGCTCATATTTAGTCATGTTGGAACTGGAGGGACACTGGCCTGATAAATCCATCAGAGAGAGAGTTTGAACAGGGTCTCCTAAGAGCAGGACTCACTTTCTCTCCGAGGACAACTGGGCACAGCTAACTCGGCTGCAGCTGGAGATCTCTGTAACCAGCCCCGACCCCTCCATCCCACCAGAGGGGGAGGAGAGTTAAAATCACGGTTATACAAAGAGATCTCTTTATCACAGCGCCCATCCTATCACCTTTCCCCTTCCAATCCACTCTCCCGAGAATTCCCAGCTGTCTTGCCTTGTCTTCTGTCAGAGTCCCTCCAGCTTTAACCTAACTTCCTGTCAGCCTCCGGCCTCCCTCTCCGCAGACCACCCCCCGCCCCCGCCCCGGCAGCTCCGGCCTTGGGCCTGCGGCTCTGGGAAGCCAGCATTGCCTTCCTCCCCCTACCCGCGGTGCCAGGACCCCACCACCCTCCGCACCCCACAGCAACCCCTTTTTCCACTCTTAATCTCCTTTCGGGTTTGGCTGCGAGGCCTGGAGGGTACTCACCATTCCGGCGGTTGCTACCGTCACTGCTCTGGTTGCTAGGGCCCGCCGGGGTCAGTGCGCAGGCGCGCCTCTGGAGCAATCCTCTTGCCTGCACTGGCAGCGGTCCTTTCTCTCCGCCTTTTGGGTGGCGCTAGCGGAGCATTGTGGGACGGCTGGCGCCCCCCCCCCCCCCCCCCCCCCCCCCGGTCCTCCAACCTCTCTGCTGAGCTGGTGCAGAGGTGAAGATGAGCCCTCAACTACCCACGCAAGTAGTTGATGTACTTTCCCAAAGCCAATATTGCCTTAAACTCGCAACTTTCAGACCTCCTGATAACATTTGCATTTCTGATATAAAAGAACTTTTTTAAAAAGTCCTTCCCTGGAAAAATGACGAGAAAGGTAATTTAGGCAGACGGTCTTGCTCAGTATATCCAGAATTAAACTAGGAACTTCTCATTTCCTTATTCTAGAGCCTCCAAGGAGAACTCAGGTGCCCGAAACACGCTTAAAGTATTACAAAGTGTTGATTATTTTGCAACCAAGATATTTTTTTCCTTCCCTAAGAAGTCAGATTAAAAAAAAAAAAAAAAAAAAAAAAAAACCAGTCACATTTTTTTGTTTGTTTGTTTTTTTCTAAGACGAGGTTTCCTATGTAGCCCTGGCTGTCCTGGAACTCTGGATGTCTCTGCCTCCGGAGTGTTGTGTGTGTGTGTGTGTGTGTGTGTGTGTGTGTGTGTGTGTGTGTGTATTAGATGTATGTTTTTAAATAGAGTTGCTAGGGACATGGAGAATAGAGCTTCACAAATAAACTGCTTTGAGCAATTGATGGTCTGTCTTGGAAGGCTGTTGGCGATACGAATTTAAGAACAGTTAAAACTTCTGCATCTTTGTGACCAAGCCAGAAGTTCTCAGCCTTCATCCCGAGGAACAGTCAACATATGAAGTACATATGGAGCCTCCCTCAGCACACACGTTTAAAGCTTTTATAGGAAAAAGAAAACACAAATGTCAACAAAAGAGAATTGGTTAGTAATACTAAGCATACAAATGGAATAGTGGTTCTATTAAAATATTGTAGAAATACATTTATTCACATGAAAAGTGTAAGAAAAAAAAAACGAGGCAGAGAAGTAAACAGACTTGATCTCAACAGGGTAAGAATGCTTTTTGGGATCCAAAAAGGACCCCAACTTCTGCCTGGGATGAAGGTTGAGCTCAATTAAAGGACATGTGTAGAATATAGGTAGCCACCAGGAAGTTACAGCTTTTTTTTTTTTTGGCCATTATACTGGGAGCAGGGCGTGTGCTGTGTTTTCTATACCAGGACTTACTGTTTCTGCAAGTGAATCTGAAAGGTCAGGCTGGGGCTAAGACATTCTTTATGGTCAAGGGCTATTTTCCAGTACAGCCTCATGACCTGAGGCTATTACCCAACCAAAAGGTATTGGTATTTTAAGTAGAAATTCAAGTTGCCAAGCAAAATAGTTGATGGGACCCTCTTTAAAATCTATACAGTACACATGAAAGGGTGCAAACACACATTTAAAGCGGTATTAGGGAGGTATGATGATTGTTAACCACGGAATTGTGTCTCCTCAAAATTCATATGCTGAACTCTTAATGTGACTGTCATAGTATCTAGAAACAGGGCCTTTAAGGTTAAGGAGGGCCATAATCCACCACTCATGCCCTTACATGCTCCACTATGTTCATAGCAGCCTTATTTATAATAGCCAGAAGCTGGAAGGAACCCAGATGCCCCTCAACAGAGGAATGGATACAGAAAATGTGGTACATCTACACAATGGAGTACTACTCAGCTATTAAAAAGAATGAATTTATGAAATTCCTAGCCAAATGGATGGACCTGGAGGGCATCATCCTGAGTGAGGTAACACATTCACAAAGGAACTCACACAATATGTACTCACTGATAAGTGGATATTAGCCCAAAACCTAAGATACCCAAGATATAAGATACAATTTCCTAAACACATGAAACTCAAGAAAAATGAAGACTGAAGTGTGAACACTATGCCCCTCCTTAGAAGTGGGAACAAAACACCCTTGGAAGGAGTTACAGAGACAAAGTTTGGAGCTGAGATAAAAGGATGGACCATGTAGACACTAGCATATCCGGGGATCCATCCCATAATCAGCTTCCAAATGCTGACACCATTGCATACACTAGCAAGATTATGCTGAAAGGACCCTGATATAGCTGTCTCTTGTCAGAGTATGCCTGGGCCTAGCAAACATAGAAGTGGATGCTCACAGTCGGCTATTGGATGGATCACATGGTCCCCAATGAAGGAGCTAGAGAAAGTACCAAAGAAGCTAAAGGGATCTGCAACCCTATAGGTGGAACAACATTATGAACTAACCAGTACCCCGGAGCTCTTGACTCTAGCTGCATATGCATCAAAAGATGGCCTAGTCGGCCATCACTGGAAAGAGAGGCCCATTGGACACGCAAACTTTATATGCCCCAGTACAGGGGAACGCCAGGGCCATAAAAGGGGAGTGGGTGGGTAGGGGAGAGGGGGTGGGTGGCTATGGGGGACTTTTGGTATAGCATTGCAAATGTAAATGAGCGAAATACCTAATAAAAAATGGAAAAAAAAAAGAGTAAAAGACACCAGAAGGACCATCAGGAAAATACAAAAGGCCATCGGAGACCCCCCAGCCTGCACCTTGGGCTTGAACTGAAGGTTCCAGACTGTCAGAAAATAAATTCCTATTGTTGAATATAGGTGGGGGCTGCCTCTGGGGGGGGGCGCATGCTGAGGCATCCCCACCTCCTCTGAGGTACCAGCACAGGACCATATAGTATAGAATAGTTTATTCAGGGCATGGGGAGAGGAGGGGGGAGAATAGAGGAGGCTGGCCATGAGTCTAGGAGAGAGGTGAGAGGGGAATGGTGAGAGGGGGCAAGAAGCGGGAGCAAGAGAAAGAAGAGGGGGCAAGCAGCTCCCTTTAAAGTGAGTCAGGCATACCTGGCTGTTGCCAGGTAACTGTGGGGCAGAGCCTAGAGTAAATGCCAACAACAACAACAGCAGCAATAAATCAAGTTTGTCCAAAACACATTTTATTTTCAAAACAAATAGGCCTTGTTTAAGGAGAAACAAACCAACAGTGAAAACAGCAGCCACAATGAACCCAAATTATAACGCACAGATTTATTCACTCAGCCCATGTTTGAGGAATGGCTAGAAGACCAGAGCTCAGAGAATTTGACTGTAGTTGGGTTCAAGGCTTTATCATGAAAGCTCAGATCATGAGGTTACAAGTTTGTCTGGCTATATAAGCAACAACAAGGCTTGGATGGTCATGTTTATGTTTAACAGTGGGACAGCATGCAAGATGCAAGAGTTCTTAGCCTACCGCTCAGAGAAAAGAGAAGTGAAAGCTACTGGCTTGGCGAAAGGTTCTGTGTACAGCCAGGAAACCATGGGGTTTGACCTGAAGTCTTGGAAGACTTTCTTGTGCTCAGGGATGATCCTCTACTCTGGAATCTCAGGACTAGATAACGCTTCACTACAACTAGGGGAAGCAACTAGTCTTCTCGGTTGTAATAAGAGCAGACAGGGATAGGAGAAAGTGACTCCGTGGGTAGAACTGTGCCCAAAGCCATAGGCTCTGGCTCACATTTCATAGTCATAGTCATCTTGACATCAAAACCTTTTTCCCAGACAGGAAAATATCACACAGTGATCGGTAATTCAGACAAGACGGTAACTATATTGATAAGTATCTTGGGGGTCAGGGTGAAGTCTTGAGCAAATTTCAGGCATGTTAAAAACTGCTAAAAACAAAAACAAACAAAAAAAAACCCAAAAAACAAAACAAAACAAAAAACCGAGAGAGAATCTATTTGTTGTATGTCTTCGGCAGGTGGGTTCCCTCACAAGCAGAATAAAAGACAGTCCAGTAACTGGGAGTTGCATAAATACTTCTTATATTCTTTTACTTAAGGTTAAAGTTGGTCTTACAGAGTTAAACAGATCCATTAGCTGAACTTCAGAGGAGAGAGAAACCCCAGCACTGAGAGGAGAGTCATTGCAAAGGCCCAGAGTCCAGTGGGAGCCTTACAAGGAGGCTGAGCTTCCTATGAGCTTCGTAGGGAGCTGGGGATGCAGCTTTGCTGGCTGGATGCATGCCTGTTAGGGTATAAGACTCACCAGAGAATGATATCTCAGATTTAAATAGTATGTCAAAGCAAAGAGCATTTATTTAGCTGAATAATAATAATAATATGGAGCTGTCTCCCCATTTGGGAGTGGAGACCTCTAGTGGGCTTAAAGGCCCAGCTTTTATTGTCTGGGGAATTTGAAGGAGGGGGATGTGCCCTTTATCTTGATTGGTTAGTTCTATCAATAGGGGTCTAACTAATTTTATAATTGGTTAGGCTCTGGAGACCTCACTGAAGGGTTGTTCATTTATCTTAGCTATCTATTTTAACTTCAGGCCAGATGACAAGGTGTTCTTGGATAGAATGCCTGACGCCGTGGTTGGATGACCACAGGTTCTGGGTTCTCATTTCTGAGAAACAGAAACTTAGGCCTAGTCTCCCAAATTGCCAGTTTGTAGCCTGTCATAGATTAACCCTTAGTCCCTTGATGTTCATCCTATGAAAACTCTGGGTTTTGTCCTTGGCAAGGCATAGCACTAGGCATGACCGTGTAGAACTACAATATCAGCACACGCATGGTGGAAGCTGGAGGATTAGAAGTTCTTCCTTGTCTACATTGTGAATGTGAGACCTAATCTGGGTCCCCACCACCCCTGCCCTCCCCCCCAAAAAACCCAAACTTCCTTAGTATTCCGAAAACCCAGAAGAATCTGTGTGGCATGATTAGAACTTTCGATATAATTACAATGTTACAGTTTGCTGTGCCTGGCAGGCTTTTCACCATTGAGATATTTTTGGAAGAAAGTTTGAATGCGTTGCCAGGCATCCAGCTGTGCCCTTGATTGAGCACGTGGCTTACCTCCATTGAAGACTGCTTCACCCAACACGAAGTGTACAGTGGCTATGGGAGGAGGAAAATAAGGTGGCTCAATACAGTGACCAGTTTCTGGATAGTAGATTATCTGGGGTCTGTCTTTTCCATGGGCTTGCAGGCGTTCACAGGCTATACGAGCATAGACGTCACTCTTCCAGTTGTGATCATCCATGCCCACAAGAAACAGGAAGGGTCCCTGGGCCTTTTCCAATGGGATAAGACTCTGGTGGTTGGGTTCCTCCAGTGGATTGTTCCACATATCCCTCAAATCCATAAGGCCTGACTTATTTTTTGTTTGATCACACCCAAGCTCAGGAACAAACAGATCCTTGTAATACAGAGGTACTAATGTGTTGGCCACACAGGCATTTATAAGGACAGTGGCTGTGATGTTGTCCTTCAGGAAAGCAGCCATCGAGAGGCACAGATCAGCACCTTTGGAGACACCAATAAGTCCAATATTTGGGCCTTTCACCTATGAGGAGAGAGAGGAATAACAGGTGTAGGGTTCATAAGTGGAACACATGCAGTGATTTTATATTCTCCAAGTACCATCCTCAAATATAATTCCTTGTCTTCCTTATACAATAATCTATAAGTTAAAAACAAGCCTGCTAATAAATAAATTGAGTATATAGACTATCTAATGTTTATAAAGACCAGGCTAAAAGTATACACAAAGGCCCTTGTAAGATAAATTAATGGACTGTTAAATATTTTTCCTAACTTAGCAGCATAAAAAAAAGATATAAGATCAAGCTCTGCTTAAAACCTTAGAACTCACTTGTAGTTCTGAGAAGGAGCCAGAAGATTAAAAAAGATTGCTAGAGTTAGTTTGAGCACAAACAGAGCAGTTCAAATGCTGAGAGAGAAGCCAGATTGAATAAATCAGCTGGGAGAGGAGTTTGAGCCAGAATAGCTGAGTGGACCCAACCAGCCAGAGTTCTGAAAGAACAAGAAAGGGTGAGCTTATTCAGCAGTAAGTGTCAGAGGCTGAAAACAGTCTAGGCCTAGATTAGAGTGTACAGAGGCTAGATGCTTCCAGGACTGGGCCTAGGTTAGCAGACAGAAGCAAGAAGCCTCCCAGACAACAATTACATTAAGCAAATAAATGATACTTTTACATATCGACCTCTTGTTTTTGTAGGGCCTTATCTCCCCTTAATAAGACCATTACAGTTCCAGATCATGGCTAACCTGAACTTGCCACGTAGACCAGGCTGCCTTGAACTCATAGAGATCCTCCTGCCTTTGCCTCTCAAATGCTACCATGCCTAGCACACCTACCTAGGTTTTAATAGCTCTGCTGAGAGTCATCCCTGAACTTCAACAAAGTTAGAGCATCCTATAGTTCCTTACAGAACATCTTCTCCCTTAACATTAGAGTGTTCTAGATGGCAGCAAAAGTTGTGTCTGTGGTAGTTTGAATGAAAATGGCCTCCACAGGTTCACGGGGAGGGAGTGGCACTTATTAGGAGGTGTGGCCTTGTTGGAGGAAGCATGCCACAGTGAGTTGGGCTTTGAGGTTTCAGAAGCTCAAGCCAGGCCAGTGGCTTATTCTCACTTCCTGCTGCCTGTTAATTCAGATATAGAACCCCCAGCTCCTTCTCCAGCACCAGATCTGCCTGTATATGCTGCCATGCTTCCTGCCAAAATGACAATGGACTAAACCTCTGAACCCCCAGTCAAATGTTTTCCTTTATAAGAGTTGCTGTGGGCATGGTGTCTCTTCACAGCAATAGAAAACCTAACAAGTCAGTCTCATTTAACTTACACTTACTGAAAATATTTAAAATAAATGTTCTGCTATCAGATACTTTAAACAACCATACAATTTGCCAGGGTGGGAGGATACCCGGGGGGGGGGGGGCACCTGCTCAGAGGAGAAGGGGATAGAGGATGGGGGAGGGGAAGGACTGTGTGTGGAGGGTGATTGGGTGAGGGGCAGTGAGCAGGACATAAAGTGAGTAAGTAAAAGTTAAATTAAATTTAAAAAAACATAAAAATTGTCTTAGAGTTATCATTACTGTGGTAAAATACCACGACCAAAAGCAACTTGGGGAGGAAAGGGTTTATTTGGCTTATCCTTTCACAGTACATACTGTCCATCATCAAAGGAAGTCAAGCCAGAAACTCAAATGGGGGTGGGGAGTGGGACAGGGTCCTGGAGGCAGAAGCTAATGCAGAGGCCATGGAGGAGTGCTGTTTCAGGACCAGCAGCCCAGCGGAGGCCCCTCCCACAATGGGCTGGGCCCTCCCACATAAATCACTAATTAAGAAAATGTCCTATTGGTTTGCCTGCAGCTTGATCTTAAGGGAGCATTTTCACAATTGAGGCTCCCTCCTCCCTGATGACGCTAGCTTGTGTCAAGCTGACATAAAACTAGACAGCACAATAATATTTATCACCCCGTAAGCCTTGGTGAGGAGTCTTAATATTATCAAAAACAACATTCCAATGCCAGTGCCACCAACGGTCTCAAAGATGTCTTTTTTTTTTTTTTTTTTAGTGGCGCTTTCCTACTAAAAACTTATATTAGTGTTAGTAATGGGAAAAAGGCAAGCCTCTGAGATGTACTTGGACAGTTGTTGGGAGAATTCAAGGTTAGCAGTTTTTTATTGCTTTGGGAGTTGTGGTGTTTACAAAGGGAAACAGTTAAATCTTAAGAGATAGGAGAGCTAGGTAGAAATAGGATAATCTTAGCAGCTGTTGAGGGATGCCTAGTCCACGTCACCCTCCTCTGTATTCAGGCCAGCACTGGAACCCACCTGAGGATGGCGTAGCATCAAAGCTAAGGCTTCTTCAAAGTACTCCAGGCGAACGTCACTCAGATTTTCAGGGAGGTCTTCAAACTGGAAATAAGCCAGGGCAAGCACGGCAAAACCATGCCCAGCCAGAAGGCTGGCTCTATGTTCACATAAGCCACCGATACTTCCATACAAATCGATGATCCCAGGGAACTGGCCCTTGCCTGCAGATGACCACACATCATACCACAAAAGGCTTTAGTTGCTCAAAATATATTTGGGGATTCAGATTTTTGGCAATCAGCAAGAAAGTCTCTCTCTCTGTCTCTCTGTCTCTGTTTCTGTCTCTGCCTCTGTTTCTCTGTCTCTCTCTTTCTCTCTCTCTCTCTTTCTCTCTTCCTCTCTTTCTTTCTTTCTTTCTTTCTTTCTTTCTTTCTTTCTTTCTTTCTTTCTTTCTTTCTTTCTTTCTGTCTTTCTTTCTGTCTTTCTTCCGTGGGAGACCTGGCTTTTTTACATTGTATAAGGTGTCCTGGAACCCTTGATCCTCCTGCCTCTGCCTCTCAACAGTGGACTTACAGATGTGTGGCCGGGGACCCCCTGAGTGAACCACATGGAGCCAGGAAGGATCAATGCAAAAAGCAAGAGGCATTTATTGTTCCATTGCACTGGGTTCATCCCAGACCCAAAGGAGAGGTGGCGAACTCCAGCACCTGTTTGGCAGAGTTTTTATATGGTTATCAGGGTCAGAATGTAGAGCATCAGCAACTAGGCACAAAATGACTGGAAGGAACAGTGCACCCTTTAAACTGATTGGTCTTTAGGGAATGAGGTAACAAGGACTTCCCTTGTTTGAAGGTGGGCAACAGTCGGTCCTGCAGAATGTGTCCCCATTCCGCCCTGTGGTCTGAGAAATGGTAATTAGCCTCTCCCTTCTGGAGGGACAAGAGTTTCATGACCTTCCCTAAGTTCCTAAGCTGACCTTTTCAGCATCACACCTGGATGGTTTTGTTTTTGTTTTTGTTTTGAGCCAGAGTCTCACTCACTATGTAGCGCTAGCTAAGTTTGGAACTCACTATACAGAACAGACTGGCCTCAAACTCAGAGTTCTGCCTGCCTCTGCCTCCCAGGATTAAAGGCCTGTGCCACTATGTCTGGCTGGTTTTAATAAAGCTACAGAGAAAAGAGAAGTGTAACAAAATATCTCCCCTCCCTAATTTGTCACAATGATAATAAAGTTTAAAAATAACACACATCTTCCAACAGCCTTTTCCAGTTTCCTTAGAAAATATCTAAAAATGCTTTATGGGTACAGAAGAGTCTTAGGTCCACCAGGGATTACTAGAGAACAGTCCTGTTTTCTTGGTATCTGTTCTACCTTTAAAGAAGGGCACCCTACCTTTGCTGAGTTGTTTTGGCACCTGAATATTTGTATATGCTGTTTCTCTTGCTAACTGTCCTATTCACCCTCTCTCCTGATGTGCTCAACTTCATACTTTGCAACTTTCAAATTAGATAGTCTTAGACACATTCTCACCAGCATCTTAGCCAGAATCTCCCTCTCAGGCGATTTGCCACACTGTATTATAGGTATAAGAATAATTCAGCCAGGCAGTGGTGGCGCATGCCTTTAATCCCAGCACTTGGGAGGCAGAGGCAGGTGGATTTCTGAGTTCAAGGCCAGACTGGTCTACAGAGTGAGTTCCAAGGCTACACAGAGAAACCCTGCCTTGAACCCCCCCCCCAAAAAAAAAGGAATAATTCTATTGGGATATAAGTTTTGCCCCAAATATTGATAGGCCACATCTCAGTTACTTTTCTATTCCTTCGATAAAACACCATGACTAAAGCATCCGATAAAATAAAACATCTAATTTGGAGATGATAGTTTCAGAGGGTTGGAGCCCATGACCATAATGTGATTGGCAGGGTGGCTCTGGAGCAGTAACTGGGAACTCATAGTTTGATCCACAAGCAGGAGGCAGAGAGAGCTGAGAAAGGTGCTGCCTTTTGAAACCTCAACAGCCAACCCCAGTGACACACCTCTTTCAACAAGGCCACACCTCCCAATCCTTTACAAACAGGTCTATCCACTGGGGACATGATATTCAAATACATAAGCCCATAGAGGCCATGTTCATTCAAAGCACCACTGGCCACATAGTAAACAATGAAATTTTCAGGGTTTTTCCTCCTCCCTCATTCTTTTTTCCTTTCCTCATTTCCCTCTTGTTCTTTAAGAGTCTTGTGTAGTTCACACTAGCCTCACACTTGCTTTGCAATGTAGGATCTTGAGCTCTTGATCCTCCTGCCTCAGCCTCGCAAGTGCCCGGGATTTCAAATGTGTACCCCTATAGTGTCTAATGCATTTACTTCTTTATCATGTTGTTTGCTTTGTCTTATTTAAACCTTGATAACATTGTGGTGTTTTGAATAAGAACGGGCCACATAAGCCCATATACCTCAGTACTTAGTCATTAGGGAAGTGGCACTATTTGAGACAGATTAGGACGTGTGGCTTTGTTGGAGAAATTGTGTCACTGGGAGTGGGTTTTGAAGTTTCAAAAGCCCACAATAGGCCTGATGTGGCTCTCTCTGCCTATGGGTCAGGTTTTAGCTCTCAGCTACTGCCTGAGTGTCTGCCTACATGACCCATGCTGTCATGATGATAATGTACTAAACCTCTGAAAATGTAATGAAGCCCCCAATTAAATGTTTTCCTTCCTAAGAGTTGCCTTGGTCATTGTGTCTCTTCACAGTTATAGAACAGTGAGGAGGATAAATATTCTTTCTGGATGACTTAACCAGCCATGATGATTTACAGAGCTCCTATGAAAGTTCTGTGGAAGTCTCCAGAAATAGAGAAACTGTTTCTAAGACTGGAACAGGTCTCAGTTCCAGTCACCGGCGGTCCCACGTACCAAGCAGACATTAGTAAAGTTTAGAAAGTGCCCAAGAGTTGTAAAAATGAAGGATATTCTCTTATTTTGTGCAACAACCACCAAAGTTAGTTTCAAAATTCTGTGTTCTGCAATGACTCTAGTACTTTCCTGTGGCTGGGAGGGGTGCGCCAGGAACCATGTTTCTCCTGTTTTTACATAGACTTTTCTTAGACCAGGGTTTGCCAACATCAACACAGCATCCATTTGTGTATGTGTGTGCTCTGTGACCTCCAGGAGGATCTGTGTGACAAGTTCCACAGACTGAGGCGATTGACCTCAAAAGGTGGAGGCCTCCTGGAACCGGTTGTGGAACTATTTGCCAGAGGAAAAAAAAATATTGAGCCGGTTCACATGGCAATCTATCTGTTTTATTTTATCTTATTCCTTTTTTTTTATTTACATGTTCTTGGTAGCCTAGACCAAGATCTTAAATGCGAATAATGGGTAAGAAACCATTCCTTGAGATGGGGTCACTAACATGACCTTATCCCCGGGGAAACCAATGCTTTACTTTCGAAATCATTTACAAGACTGTTATGATAGATAAAAACTTTCCCAACAATAAAATTTCATATGGCTGCACGTGCGTCATCGGAGGTGGGTTTTGGTATGTGGTAAAGAAAGCCTTAATTAAAAAGAATTAAAATAGTTTAAATTTATGCATTGAAGATTTATTTTAAAAATCAGGCATTAGGTATTAAATAATAATTGACCATGGGGCTAGAGAGTTAGCTCAATGGTTAAGAATATTGACCATAACGACTTACTAACCTGCTCTTGGAAATATGCCACTAGCCTTGGACAACCTCCCCAGTGAACACATCCTTTTAGAATTGGTATATTTTGATGATTTATATTAATAATGATGTTACCTGTTCTGTTTGTGATTCATTGAAGACATAGTTTCAGAGTTGTGATGCTTGGATGATTTTTGTGCTTCACTGTGCCGAATGATTTTTGTTGGTATTTGGGATTGCTTTGCTGGATACAGTCTCCAAGAGTTGTAGTGTTTGGGTTTTTTTTAATGTATAAAATTCCCTGCTTGAGAGCTGCAAAATACACTCAGATTCAAACGGCCTGTGTTTGCTTCTGTTTGTCTCCGCCAAATCCTTACCCACCTAGCTTTGAGGACCCTCAATTCCGGAGACCCCCATACCCGACTGGGGTGGTCTGTGGCAAGTGCTTGTGCTTGAATGTCCTGGTGTGTGTGTGTGTGTGTGTGTGTGTGTGTGTGTGTGTGTGTGTGTGTGTGTCTGTATAAAGGCCAAAGGTCAATACTGGATGTCTTCCTCAACAGTTCTTCATGTTATTTTTGAAAACTGGAGCTCACTGGCAGGCTGAACTGGCGGTTAACAAAGCCCGGGAATCCTGTTTGGGCTTCGAGGCCTCACAGCATTTTACAGGCATTGCCTCTGGTGCCCAGCTTTTTACCTGGGTATTGGGGACTTGAACTCAGTCAGATCTTCATGGTTGCCAAGCAAGCAATTTACCGACTGAGCTGTCTCCCAGCACAATGTATCCATTTGGAACAGAATCATTTTGATCTGGGGCTGTTCAGTATTTGGTGGGAAGGGTAGAAAGTTAGCAGGATCGCTGGCCTATACTAGCTAAATGGAAACAGCACCCCCTCCCCCAATACACACCTTCCACCGCCACCAAAACGTTTCTCTATGTAGTCCTGGCAGTCCTGTTACTTGCTCTGTAGACCAGGCTGGCCTTGAACTCAGAGATCAGCCTACTGTCTCCCCAGTACTAAAGGTGTATGTCACCACCGCTGGGCTCCAGTCTTCATTTTTGACAAGCACAAAACTCTGCAGATATTGCCAAATGTCCTCATGAAGGGGCAAGGATAACTCTAGGTTGAAAACCACCACCAGCATGTTTATGGTAGGGAAAGGTTTTGTAGTAAACATTTTTGTGCGCTTTAATGGTTAGGGAACATTGTCTTCATTTGTGGGTTAAAGGCTCTTTGAAAGTTTGATGTGAAAGGAGGCAAAAGTCACTCTTACTACAGGCATAAGTTATCAGTACTCCCTCCCTCGTGTGGCTGGCATTTAGTGGATTTCAAGTTGCACTCCCTCTTCAGCATATAGTTGAGGAATTCATGGTGTCTTAAAGGGAAGGAAACTTGGTAGAAAATTTACTCTTAAAGAAGATTGAGAGAATTTGGAGAGTGGGGACAAGGTTACTAAAGTTACAGTTATGTGACAGACCCTACATGGAGTCTATTCAGGACCAAAAAATAGACTAGGCTGTGAGCTTAGGAACCGGGTGGGTAGGTGGGTGGAGAGCTGCTCACCTGGGGGCAGGAAGAGCGTGGCGCGCACCCGGCCCTCGCGCACGGGCACGCGCCGCACCCCGGGAGCCATGAAGTGACGCTCGTGCACCGCCCGCGCCAGCCGCTGCCCGCCATCCGGCTCGTGTCCGTCCAGCACCTCCAGCTCCACCACGAAGGGTATCTGCACATCGCGCTTGATCAGGCGCCAGAAAGGCCGATCGGGCTCCATGGCCCAGAGCAGCCCCATGGGCTCGAGCCCCGAGAAGCTGCCGCCCAGCGCGGGCGTGCGCGCCAGGTCCAGCTCGCCGTGGGAGTCCGCGCGGTAGCGCGCGTGGGCTCGGAAGAGCATGCCCTTCTCGTCGCGCAGGACAGAGCGCAGCGTGACGGGCTGCTCGGGGGCCAGGCCGCGCACGGCGATGCTCAGCGGTTCGTCCCAGCAGCTGCGGCCCGCGGGCTCCACGCTCAGTGTCGCCGCCATTAGGAGCTGGAGGCCTCGGGGAGCGCCACGCGAGTCCGGAGCGGAGCCTGGCCTGCTGTGGAGCCGACCTGGTGCGTCTCTGGGAGTTCCCGACCCCTGGCTCCCGTGCCTCAGACAAGACAGGAACAGAAAACCGGCTGACTCTATACAGGAAAGATGTGTGAAGTCAAAGTAGCAGCGGAGCTCTGCCAGGACAGAGGATTCTGCTCACGTGGTGTTGAGGATAGGCGGTGACACTAGATGAATAAGATCGAGGCAAAGTCTGGCCCTTTGCGTGGATTCAGTAGTAGCTTTCTATAAAAACAAACAACTTTAAAATACTGTATTACTTTTATTTTAGGCCTTTTTTTTTTTCTACTTTAGGGAAATATGAAAGGCTAGATACTTTATAAAGAACAGAGATTTATGTCTTACAGTTTTGAAGTCCGGGAAGTCTACGTTGGAGGGGCCCATATTCAATCTCCTGTCATACAGTAGTGGAAAGCTAACAGCACTCAAATTGGGTGTAATGACTCAGACACAGGAGGATCATTGTGTTAGGCTGACACTCCCCGTCCCCCATCCCCCCCACCCCCCTGCAGAATAGTTGTAGCCATTCTGTTCTATGCCTGCCAGCTATTTCATATTATTGCTGTAACATGCCTGCCAGTCACTGACACAGAGAAGTGACTTGGCTCAAGGACATGTGACCACATACCCTGTTTTGTTCTGTATTTTCTGAATGAGATTTGCTACTCTTAAGAAATTACATGGGGCTGGAGAGATGGCTCAGTGGTTAAGAACTGACTGTTCTTCCAGAGGTCCTGAGTTCAATTCCCAGCAACCACATGGTGGCTCACAACCATCTCTAATGAGATTCAAGGCCCTCTTCTGGTGTGTCTGAGGATAGTGACAGTGAACTCACATACATAAAATAAATAAATAAATAAATATTTTTTTAAAAAAAAGAAATTTCAGAAAGCTTTATGTAGGACCCATTAAATCAAAGGTCAATATGAACTGTTATGTTTAAAATAACCACCAGGTAGCCCTTCCTGCGCCTATGAAATGAGGTCACTCTGGTTTTCATAACTGACACTGAAGAATGCTACTAATAAGCCCCAAAGTTGTGACTATAATACGCATGCTGTTATCTCAGTACTCTGAAATTCCCCTGTTCACCACCCATCCACCACCTACCCTACCTTACTCAGCACCAATCAGCTTAAAGGTTAGCTGATAATACTTTGTCTAGTAAACCAACTGCTCCCCTCCTTGCCCTTTGAACTTTTGAACCTGGTTTTTCCTATAAAAAGTCTACTGTGAGAGCAGACTGGACTGCAGTTAAGTTCCCAACAAGTCCCTTTTGCAGTACTGGATGCCCAGTATTAAGGTGTGCGTTCAATAAGCTACTCTTGCTTAACTGAGGTCACTGTTAGTTTGGTTTGAGTGGCAATTCCTGAACCCCAATAATTGTAATTCAAAGCAAGCCTGGGTTGCATAGCAAGATCCTGTTTTAAACAAACACACACAGATGGAACAAAGCACACAAGAAAAAAGGCCACACTCATCCTTCAAAGAGAGAACTAGAGATGACCCACCCCTGCTGTAACTCACTCCATTCACCAACATGGAGTTAAAGTTTCTACCTAGTCTTACAGGGGCAGTGGATATGGAGTTTCTATCACCCGATGCCGGGTGATAGTGGTGCATGCCTTTAATTTCAATACTCGGGAGGCAGTGGCAGCTGGAGCTCTGAAGCAGCTGGGTCTCTGAGTTCGAGGCCAGCCTGGTCTAGAGTGAGTTCCAGGACAGCCAGAGCTACACAGAGAAACCCTGTCCTAGAAGAAAAAACTGTCTTTTCTGGCATACAAGCTTTGAGAGACACTTTGAAACATAGGAAACACACATATGAAAAGAATAGGTTGAATGTGTCAAGTGAATTGATACACAGAGACACACAGGCAAACCACCTAAGCACAAGATCTGGAAAAGAAACTCTCAACACCAGACCCTGGGAGCCACTCTTCCGCTCCAGGCATTCTTTCCCAAAGATAATTGTTTTAATCAGGTTTGCATTACTGCAAGGAGATATCCCAGGGCATTAATTTATGGGGAGAAAATGTTTAACTAAAGTTTCTGTAATCCAGTCCAAGATCTGGGGCCTCCACCGACGGAAGCCTCTTGTGGGAGTAATGTGGTCAGCAAGGTGAGGTCCACCGACATACACATCACATCACGCTTTAGAAAGACAGACATTAGGATTCTACAACTCCATTCACGGGCGCACTCCAAGTGGCCTAAAGAAGTCACTACCTCCCTCCCCTCCTCCTTGTTTTTCTTTTTCATGAGACAGGGTCTCTTTGTGTAGCCCTGGCTGTTCTGGAACTCAACTCTGTAGACCAGGCTGACCCTGAACTCAGAGATCCACCTGCCTCTGCCTTCCAAACGCTGGGATTAAAAATGTGCGCCACCACCACCCAGCTTCAACTGGGAATTTTTAAAGTTTTCTTTTCATCCCATTGTAAAGCCTCTGGGTCTGATATTTTCTATACATATTCATCCTTTGTGACAATGTGGGGATTCCGCTTAACTAATATAAGTACCTTGGTTATAACAGCTATCTTGTTATTCTGTCATGTACTCCAAGCCCTTATGACAAGCAGAGGCCTTGAATCAGTCAGCTAAGCATGCTGTAACATCCTCTGGTACTCAGATTACTTTTTAACTGAGATGAATAAGTGTTTGGTATAGCTAGGTACATTCCAGTTCTCATGGGTCACCCTTGGCAATTGTAGGGCATAAATCTTGTCACTGGGTTAAAAAAAATCTTCTTGTCATGTTGCTGCTCTAGACACATTTCTGTCTGTGAGTCCCCAGTAAATTTTATCCTGATCCAGTAAATTCTGGATCCCTCTGTTTTTTTTTTTTTTTTTTTTTTCCTTTGATCTCCTAGCGCCTACCACGTTTGGCTTCGTTTCTGGTACATCACGAGCAGGTTATTGTACCACATCACGTGCCTCCTGAGTGCAAATGGGATGCTTCAGTGGGCCAGGCCCTTTTTGTTTCCATTCATTCTTTAAACTCTTATGATGAAGGGGACCTTGTGGTGTCACAGGACGTGTCCAGCTGAAGCTTATGGAACCATAAGTAGGACAGAGAGTACTTTGTAATCATCCATGCCTTGATTTCTTTTTACATATTTCCTAAACTTTAATCTTTAGAGAAAATTCTAAGATTATCTTATTTTTTTCCTAAACTGATATACAGAATTCTCTGATATCAAATGTGAACAAGTGAATGAGGATATTTTTCTAAATTGTCTTTGGTCACCGGATTCTGTGTGGTTACTGTTGAGTCTGTGGCTCTGTTTGCTTGCTGTGTTTTTATTTTTTCAGACTCATGCTTTTATACCTATAAGCAAAGGACTAAATTTTCAGTTCTTGGTTTTGCATGCAGTGAGATTCCCCACCCCTATATATATGGAAACAGTAAAGATAAAGATAGAGGTGACCTAGCAAAGCTCTGAATCCTCTGCACCCAGAAATGTAGTATGTTTTAAACAAGCCTGGGTCTTGGTGTATCACATCTGTTGGAGCCAAAAACCTCCGAGGTTCCAGATCAAAGAAAGCAGCAGATTCTGGGATTGATGAAGTTGCAATTTATTGACAAAGTGTGTCTTGAGCAACAAAATACACAGGTGGGCCGTGGTTATAAGAGTGAGTACCCTAAAACCATCTAGCAAATTTTTGTATGCAGGGGTAATTTTGGGAAACTCTGGAATTTGTTGTTGGTGTCAAGTGATCCTGGTCCCTTGTAAATACTGTCCTCTCTTTCACCCCTAAACTTCTCACAGTACTCCTATTGAAGTGAATTTTTATATTTGTGTGTGTGTGTGTGTGCACACACGTGTGCGTGTGTGTTTTTGAGACAGGGTCTCGCCACATAGCTCTGACTGCCTTGGAACTCACTGTGTAGACTAGGCTGGACACAAGCTCACAGCGATGTGTGTGCCACTTCACAAGGCCTCTTTTTTTTTTTTTTAAAGACAGATCTATGTAGCCCTGGCTGACTTGGAACTCACAGAGATGGCCCACTGTGGAGAGCTGTGAGCAATCGCCATTACAAGATGGCACCGGCTTCCGCTGTGCCTAACTGGTAAACAAGTAATGTGCGCAGGTGCAAGAGTGAATTCGTGCCAAGTCACTGCCCATCCTGGGGCATAGCAATGAGGCGATGGGCAAGCAACAAATCAGGTGCTGACACACCACGCTGAGGTGTATATAAGCAGCACCATTTTCCAGGGTTCGGGGTCTTCCTCCTGATGAAGCAATAAAGGTTTGCTATAGAAGAATCCGGTTGTCCAAGTGTGTTCTTGCTGGTGAGACATTAGCTTGGAACAATTGGCGCAGAGAACCTGGGAATGCCATACCATCGCCGGTGCCAAGGGGACCCTCCGTTCGCAGGGCGGATTCAGAACTACAGGACCTGATTCATGCTGATGCCCCAAATTGGGGTGCAGCCCGTTCCTACTGACTACAAAGGGCCTCTGCCACCCGGAAGTGTCGGCCTAATACTGGGCCAGGCCTCCCTTACCTTACAAGGTCTTATTGTTCACCCTGGAGTCGTAAATCAAGATTATGAAGGGGAACTTCAAGTTCTCCGTTCCTGCCCTCAGGGTGTCTTTTCTATTTCACAAGGGGATAGAATAGCTCAGCTAATAATTTTGCCAAGCCTACATGGCTGTTTTCCTTCCTCTGGTGTCCCTCGAGCTGCCAGAGGGATTGGCTCTACTGGAAATGATTCTGCTTACTTAATAATGCCTCTTGACTCCAGGCTGTCCTTAGAATTAGTTATAGAAGGAAAACAATTTAAAGGGATTTTAGATACAGGAGGAGATAAAAGTATCATCTCTTCCCACTGGTGGCCAAAAGCCTGGCCCGTCACTCAGTCATCACATTCTTTACAAGGGTTAGGCTATCAGTCCTGCCCCACTATTAGCTCCCATTTTTTGAGCTGGCAAGCACCTGAAGGTCAAATGGAATGATTCACTCCTTATGTCTTACCACTCCCAGTTAATCTCTGGGGGAGAGACATTTTACAGGCAATGGGAATGACCTTGACTAATGAATACTCGCCACAAGCTGTTCAGATGAAGAAAATGGGCTATAAATAAGGAAGGGGATTAGGGAAAGGAGAGCAGGGTAGACTTGAACTGATCCCTCAAGAAGGTAATAATGGGAGACAAGGTTTGGTTTTTCCTAGGGGCCGTTGAGAGCTCCATTGCCATACCATGGCTTACAGAGGAAGCTGTATGGGTTCCTCAATTGCTGCAGACCCTCTGGGTCCCTGGTCTTCGAGGAACGGGATTTTTTAGGCAGATGGGCAAAAGAGTCGGATGAAGTGACAATCAGGCACACACAGGAGAGGTGTTGAATCTGAATGTAATGTTCTGGTTGAGCTTCAGACTTATATTACAACGAATTATCAGAGGATACAAATCACAAAAAGACAAGATACCCTGAAATTCACCAGTTACAGCAGAAAGGAATTTGCAGGAACTAATTAAATGTTTACATTAGGGATAACAAGCCCTGCCTTGGATCAGCCTAAAAGCATCAGGGGTTTGTTAACTCTTGATAGGCCTTAAGAGTAGTGTGTTATCAGGAGCTCTAAATTCTTAGGTCTAGTAAAACTTATCCTGTCTGGAGAGTTCCCCCTTATTAGAGTAGTATATCAATTTATACTTGACATGGAATGTAGCCTGTAGTAAAAGATTTCTATCTCAGTGAGACTTTTAGTCTCTTTCTGCAAACAGCTGAGTTAATGGCAAGTGCTTTATTTTTTTATGGTAGAGCTTAATTAGTTACTGAATAGGTTAAACTCCTTGCTGCTATCTGGATTCTAAGAACACTGGAAAAAGGCTTTAGCTATGTTAGAATACAATCTTAAAAGGCATTTACTATAAGGTAATACTATATAGAGTGCACGTGGATCCATACACTAGACTAATGTGGATTTGGAAAATTAACTTTATGGGTTAAGGAAACAGCCAAAGATCTGGGAGTAAGTTTCCTTGAAACTCTTTCCTCATGAGAAAGCTTTCAGACTTTCATCTGACAAGCTGACTCCACCGGAGTCCCGTGACACTCAATGGCCTCTCTCCTCTGAAAAATTAGAAGCAGCCACAAAACTGATCTCTGAACAGGTACGCTTGGGTCATTTAGAGCCCTCTACCTCACCCTGGAATACACCTATTTTTGTAATTAAGAAAAAAATCTGGCAAATGGCGCTTATTACATGATCTTAGAGCAATTAATGCACAAATGTGCCTGTTTGGGTCAGTTCAGTGAGGGCTACCATTGCTTTCCGCCCTACCCAAAAATTGAGAAATTATAATTATAGATATTAAAGATTGTTTTTTCTCTATACCTTTATGCCCTCAAGATAGGCAAAGATTTGCATTTACCATCCCAGCCATTAATCATTTAGAGCCTGATCAAAGATACCAATGGAAGTTCCTACCTCAGGGGATGGTGAATAACCCCACCATGTGTCAACTGTATGTGCAATTGGCACTTAAGTCAGTTAGAAATAATTTTCCATCATTACTTTTGATACTTTACATGGATGATATTTTGATTTGCCATAAAAATTCACAGTTATTGCAAGATGCATACACTATATTAATAAAAACGTTAGGGCAATGGGGATTGCAGGTGGCCACCGAAAAGGTGCAAGTTGCTTGAATGGGAACCTTCCTAGGGTCACTCATTTATCCTGACAAAATTGTTCCTCAAAAATTAGAGATTCGCAAAGATCAACTACATACCTTAAATGATTTCCAAAAATTGCTGGGAGATATTAATTGGCTGAGACCATTTTTGAAAATTCCATCAGCGGAATTAAAGCCCTTATTTGATATATTAGAGGGAGATACCCACATCTCCTCCCACAGAGCACTTACCCAGCTGCATGTCAAGCTTTACAAACTGTAGAAAAGGCCTTACAAGATGCTCAATTACAACGCATTGACGAGTCGAAGTCATTTGAATTGTGCATATTAAAAACCGCACAGTTACCAACAGCAGTCTTGTGGCAAAATGGACCCTTGCTGTGGGTCCACCCTAATGCTTCCCCTGCAAAAATCATTGAATGGTATCCTAATGCAGTTGCTCAACTTGCACTTCGAGGGATAAAAGCAGCCATTACTCATTTTGGGAAAGAACCTCATATGCTAATTGTGCCTTACACCTTTGCTCAAGTTCAAACCCTGGCAGCAACAACTAATGATTGGGCAGTCTTGGTTGCCTCCTATTCAGGACAAATTGATAATAATTATCCAAAACATCCAATCTTACAGTTTGCCTTAAGCCAAGCCATAGTGTTTCCAGTAATGACAGCCAAACACCCGCTTGCGGATGGGGTGGTGGTATATACAGATGGATCCAAATCTGGCATAGGTACATATGTAGTAAATGGCCAAGTAACATCCAAACAATGTAATGAGACATCACCCCAGGTTGTAGGGTGTTTGGTGGTACTGGAGGTCCTTAAAACTTTCCCGGGACTGCTCAATATTGTATCTGATTCCTTATATGTGGTTAATGCAGTTAATACGCTTGAAGTTGATGGTTTAATTAGACCCTCTAGCAAGCTTGTTCACATTTTTCAGCAAATTCAGTCTGCCCTGTTACATAGAAGACATCTTGTTTATATTACTCATGTCAGGGCTCATTCTGGCCTTCCTGGCCCCATGTCTCATGGAAATGACTTGACAGACAAAGCCACTAGAATCGTGGCTGCTGCTCTGTCCTCGCAGGCAGAGGCTGCAAGGGAGTTTCATAAATGCTTCCACGTGACAGCTGAAACTTTGCGCCGCCGTTTCACTTTAACCAGGAAAGAAGCTCGTGACATTGTCACCCAATGTCAAAATTGTCAATTTTTGCCTACTCCTCATGTAGGGGTAAACCCCCGAGGCATCAGGCCATTACAGGTCTGGCAAATGGATGCCACTCATGTTTCCTCCTTTGGAAGAAATCAATATTTACATGTTTCCATTGACACCTGCTCTGGTGTTATGTTTGCTACACCTTTAACAGGTGAGAAAGCCTTCATGTTATACAGCACTGTTTAGAAGCTTGGAGTGCTTGGGGCAAGCCCACAATCCTTAAAACTGATAATGGGCCAGCATATACCTCTGCTAAATTTCATCAATTTTGTCATCAAATGGATGTCACTCACCTGACTGGCCTTCCTTATAATCCTCAAGGACAAGGCATTATGGAACGTGCCCACCGTACACTCAAGTCTTATTTTATAAAACAAAAAGGGGGAGTTGATGAGACTTTGCCCTCAGTGCCAAGAGTAGCTGTCTCCATGGCACTCTTCACACTTAATTTTTTGAATTTTGATGAGCAAGGTCGCTCTGCAGCTGATCAACATAGCTCAGACCCTGATAGACCAAAAGAAATGGTGAAATGGAAGGATGTCTTATCTGGTCTGTGGAAAGGCCCAGATCCTATTTTAATAAGATCCAGGGGAGCTGTCTGTGTTTTTCCACAGAGTGAAGACAACCCATTTTGGTTGCCGGAACGACTCACTCGCAAGATATTAATCAAGGATGGTGTGGAAGATGCTGACCTCCCGAGGATTGCTTCTGATTCTGACAATGCTGAACTTGTCTCAGGTTCCTAGTATGATGGGCCAACAGAGATGGGCCATTCTTTCGGCTTTCTCTAAACCAATGCCAGTTCGCCATGATGCTATAGTTTTTCCAAAACTCTTTACTACTAATAAAAAAACTGGATTTACCATATTTGCCATTTGACTCTTTACAGGTCCTGTTAGGAGAAAATCGCTCCCTCCAAGAACAGGGTTCCCTATGTTTTCAATTATTGCAAAAGGGGGACTGTATTCAGCTCAGTATCCGTATGTTAGGATCATTTAAGGATAGTGGGAATGTAAATCTCACCCAAACCAGAGAAAAAGGAAATAATAGTATTATTCATGTTAGCTGGTTTTGGTGGCAATCGACAGTCTGGCTAAATTGTACATTCCTGTCTCCCAATTGGAATGAGATGGAGCGTCCTCGCCAACCCAGAATTGCTCCCCATTGTGGTGGAGAGGATGAAGGGGAGTTGCCATCATGGTCAGACTGCCAGTCGTCTGTAGCCAGATGGATTGATGAGCACAAACATTTTACCTTCTCCCTCAATATGTTGTTTGGGACTGAAGAAGAGTTTGTAATGAGAACGGGCCTCTTCTTACAGGACCGCAGAATGAGCCCTTACCACAAATGGCTACTTTGTGGGATTAATGGAAGCTGTACAGATCTTAATCCCCTTGTTTTCTTAAAAGGAGGTGCCGTAGGAAAGGCCATTTACACTGGTGTCTCCAATTATACCAGGATTGGGGTAGATGGACAACCAATGAGATATGTAATTCATACCGAAGAGATCTCTAGTTTAAATAAGACACAGATTAATCAAACAAGCTATATATCAACTCCAGTATGTGTCTATCCTCCCTTTTTGTTTATTTTATCTAATGATTCATTTGAAAACTGTGTAAATGATTGTTGTTGGATTTCTCAATGTTGGGATGCAACAAAGGACACCCGTGCCATGGTGTCCCGGATCCCACGTTGGATCCCTGTTCTGGTGGAAACACCTTCCACCTTATCCCTGTTTCGACAAAAAAGAGATTTTGGCATTACTGCTGCCCTGATCATAGCAATTTCAGCCAGTGCAGTTGCTGCTACAGCTGCAGAGTTCGCTATGGCTGGTACGGTCCAAACAGGCACAAAATTAAATCAGCTTTCAGTCGAAGTGACTGATGCCATCAATGTCCAAACTTCTGCTAGTGCCCAGTTGAAGGGAGGGCTGATGATTTTGAATCAGCACCTTGATCTGGTTGAGGAACAGATAGGTGTCCTATACCAATTGGCCCAGTTGGGTTGTGAAAGAAAATTGGGCGCTCTGTGTATTACCAGTGTTCAATATAAAAATCTTACTCGTGCAGCTAATCTGTCTAGACAGCTTTCCTTGTATCTTGCAGGAAATTGGTCCAAAGGATTCAATGAGACTCTTGAGGCCCTGAGGGAGTCCGTTCTAAGGATCAACTCGACGTGAGTGGACCTGTCGTTGACTAAGGGCCTCTCCTCCTGGATTTCATCTGCATTTTCTTATTTTAAGGAATGGGTGGGGGTAGTTTTATTTGGTGCTGCCATCTGCTGTGGGCTTGTGTTCATGCTCTGGTTGGTCTGTAAGCTCAGAGCCCAACAAAAACGTGACAAGGTCGTCATTGCTCAAGCACTTGAGGCCATTGAACAAGGGGCCTCCCCCGAAATCTGGTTATCTATGTTGAAATAATTAATGTTGTGTTGATAAGTTTAGGAACATCATGATCAGCCCTTGCACACCGCTGAGGTCTCCTCATTGCACGCAGTAGGGTGGTCTTAGATCCTTCTTCCTCATCACATTTTGCTTCAGCTAGCATCTGATATAGAGTTCGCCCTAGGCCAATTCTAACTATAGCATAAGTACTGTGGTATCCAGAGACGGGCAACCTTCCTCGTGTGTGGACCAACCTAAGACATGGGGCCTGGTGGCAATAAGGTTTCCCTATGACGGGTAAGGCCGTAGCATTAGAGGAATGACCTAAAACAGGAGCCACAGCCGATATGCAGATCAACAACTCAGGCCTAGACTAGCCTTGCTTTAATAAAACAAACTTTTGCTTTAATAAAACAAAAAGGGGGAGATGTGGAGAGCCGTGAGCAATCGCCATTACAAGATGGCACCGGCTTCCGCTGTGCCTAACTGGTAAACAAGTAATGTGCGCAGGTGCAAGAGTGAATTTGTGCCAAGTCACTGCCCATCCCGGGGCATAGCAATGAGGTGATGGGCAAGCAACAAATCAGGTGCTTGACACGCCACGCTGAGGTGTATATAAGCAGCACCATTTTCCGGGGTTCGGGGTCTTCCTCCTGATGAAGCAATAAAGCTTTGCTGTAGAAGAATCCGGTTGTCCGAGTGTGTTCTTGCTGGCGAGACATTAGCTCGGGACAGCCCACCTCTGCTCAGGAGGGCTAGGTTTATAGCCTCAGGCCATCACACATTTTGCTTGCTCCAATTTATCCACCTCAACCCCTACTGTGAGATGATTCAAGACCAGAGATGGCCTCTCCCACTAGGGCTTCTAAGACTCCTTAACTGTACAAAATGAATCGGTTTTTTACAAGATAACTGATCTTAGCTATTTTAATTTTTTTTAACTTTTATTTAGCTATCGTGTTACCACCAATCAATCACCCATTAATCACAATGGGCGTAGGTGTGGTGTATAGGGGCCAAATCCTCCAGCTTAGTTCAGCCTCAGTATCCCTCTGACCTCCCTGCCCACCCTAGATAGAGTCCTTGTCTTGTCTGAGACCCAGAACTTACGAGTCAGGAGCTCCCAGAGACGCGTCAGGTCGGCTCCACAGCAGGCCAGGCTCCTCTCCGGACTTGCATGGCACTCTTCTAGGACCCCAGCTCCTCATGGCGGGGATGCTGAGTGTGGAGCCGGCGGGTACATCCCAGGTTGCAAAGCCCCTTCTCTTTGTCCAATCTTCTATTCTTTCTACAGGTCTCTTAAAAACTCAGTGGCCCCTGGAAAAGCCTTGAGGACTTGGGTTCAGGGCTCATGAGTCCTGAACTGAAATTAACCAGAGAAGTACCATCCAAAGTTGCTTAGAAAAGCAGCGAAGTTCATCCAAGCCCAGAGAACTAGAAACCTGATCTGTGCTAAGACCCATGGATGTTTGTGCACAGGTTCACATTTGGCATGCGTTGTTCAGGCAACGTGAGCCAGCCCAAGCACCGGGGAACTTTCTAACTTGCAGGACTTTACTGCCACTCAGAGAGTCCAGAATCTGAAAGTGTGGCTGCAGAGTGCCAGGGAGTTTTGTTTCTTAGCTGATTCCTAGGTAACTCTTTCCCAGGGCCAAGTCCACAGCTTTGAGAGGGACTCACAAAGAGCTGTTGTAGGGAATTTGGCCAGTGACATTCGTGACCCTTTGACTGTTGAAAGGCTGATGAAAAGCAGTTTGAAGATCATCCTAGGATACAAGGACGCTCTGTTTCCTAAATATCAGTTAACGCTTAGTGCTGCAAGTTTCCATGGCTCCAGTGTTGCTGCAGAAGATGGAAGGGAGGTAGATGGTTCTCTGGCAAACGGCCTTAAAATAGGATAGCTACATATTTATGTGGTAATGTAAGACCCTGTATTAGTCAGGGTTCTCTAGAGTTACAGAACTTATGGATAGTCTCTAGATAGTAAAGGAATTTATTGATGACTTACAGTCGGCAGCCCAATTCCCAACAATTGTTCAGTCGCAGCTGTGAATGGAAGTCCAAGGATCTAGCAGTTACTCAGTCTCACACAGCAAGCAGGCGAAGGAGCAAGAACAAGAGCTAGACTCCTTTCTTCCAATGTCCTTATATTGTCTCCAGTAGAAGGTGTAGCCCAGATTAAAGGTGTGTTCCACCACACCTTTAATCCCAGATAAAAGGCGTAGCCCAGATTAAAGGTGTGTTCCTTAAACTCAGAGATTCAATCTTCTGGAATCCATAGCCACTATGGCTCAAGATCTTCAAACCAAGATCCAGATAAGGATCTCCAAGCCTCCAGATAAGGGTCACTGGTGAGCCTTCCAATTCCGGATTGTAGTTCATTCTAAATATTGTCAAATTGACAACCAGGAATAGCCACTACAGACCCCAACTCAATGTGTTTCTTAGACCCCTAGAAACGAAGCTTAGCATGGAGTTTTTTGTTCTTTCGCCTTCAGCCTTCCCACCCAGGCGCCTGACCCATTGTGCAAGGGACCAAGAATGTTTTCTCAACTTCCCCAGTCTTTGTGATCTAATCCTCCCTCACTTTCCGTGAGAGATGAGCTGTAATTCACCATCCCCATTTTTATAATGTTTACTCAACTTCCCCAGTCTTTGTGATCTTACCCTTCCCTCACTTTATGTTTCATTCTTTTAAAACCCTCGACTGCAACTGCTAGGGGTCGATCTCCTCTGCCCCTGTGCGGTTTATGAGCTCGGCCTCAGCATGCTGATTCCCGATTAAACCTCATGCGATATTGCATCAAGAATGGTTTCTCTCGAGTTATTGGGGCGTTGGCTCATCCCGGGACTTGAGCGAGGGTCTCCCTGAGAAGTCAGGTGCTGGTAGGATGGGGGGACTGGATGTTTGGCTCTTGGTGCAATCTCCGTTCAGTTTCCTGGTCCTAGTTTCCAATGTCTATCTACTGTATTATATTTGTGACCTCACAAATGTCCGTATTCCCTTTTCTTTCTCTGTCTCTTTCTTAGGTCAAAGGTCCAGGAATTGGCCTGCTGGGGACTTCTAAAGGGGCTGAACTCTCCCTTTCCGTGGCTTCTTTCCTGAAAGCCATCACGGTCACTGTCATAATCAATGGCGCCATGGCCACTGTTGCCAGAACCTTAAAACAAGGCTGAGAGCCTGCCCCCTGTGGGCCCTGACATGAATCGAATCAAAGTAACCAAAGATGGCTTTTCAGATGTGGCGGACTTTCTGAATGTCCCTCTGGAAGGAGCTAACCAGAACTGCAGCATCCCCTTGGAAAGACCTGACTCGACCTTCCTGTTCCTCGTAGGTCAGAACGACCACAACTGGAAGAGCGAGTTCTATGCCAGAGAGGCCTCCAAACGCCTGCAGGCACACGGGAAGGAGAAGCCCCAGATCATCTGCTACCCAGAGACAGGCCACCATATTGAGCCTCCTTACTTCCTTACTTCTGGCTGTGTAAGGCTTCCCTGCACAGCCTGGTGGGTGGTCCTGTCATCTGGGGAGGGGAGCCCAGGGTTCATGCCATGGCCCAAGTGGACGCCTGGCAGCAGCTCCAGACTACTTTTTCCATAAACATTTGAGTGGGGACAAGATGCTAAGCCCAGAAAAACTGATTTTCTTTGAGTAGTGACATTGCTGGTGCTGTTCCCTCCTGAGAATAGCTGCCCCCCCCCCCATAGGCTCTGTATGCATTTTTTTAAAATTCTTTTAATGAAGTTAAACCTTCCCCACAAAGTTTGTAATGGACTGTGTTTGAGGAAGATTGGGTCTTACTCTCTTATGGTGCCAAGGACTGAGCCCAGGGCTTGTGCATAGTAGGTTAGCACTCTGCCACTGAGCTAGCCCACTGTGCCTTAGCGGGCAGCGATTTTAAGCATGCCTTTAATCCCAGCACCGGGGAGGCAGAGGCAGGTCTACAAAGTGAGTTCCAGGACAGCCAGGGCTATACAGAGAAACCCTGTCTCGGGGGCGGGGCGGGGCAGGGGGGGAACCTTAAGAGGCTGAGAAGTGAGTTCCAGGACAGCCAGGGCTATACAGAGAAACCCTGTCTCGGGGGCGGGGCGGGGCGGGGGGGGGGGAACCTTAAGAGGCTGAGAAGTGAGTTCCAGGACAGCCAGGGCTATACAGAGAAACCCTGTCTCGGGGGCGGGGCGGGACTGGGGGGGGGACCTTAAGAGGCTGAGAAGCGTTTCTGCTTCGTGGCACAGCATGCAACTGATAATGTTTCAGTGCCTACTCATAATGCAAGCCAATAACTATTTACTAAGTGATGCTCATAAATAAATCCTTAACCTCTGTGCCAGAAAGCATATGCAGTAGCCCCTGCATGTGGGCTTTGCAATGCAGATTTGCAGTGCAGATGGATCGAACCTACTTGAAAATGGCACTAAATCTCCATTGAGGGCGATGAATCTCCTCCACTACAGGGCCTTTTCAGGTCATTTTGCCTTAAGCCTTATGATATAGTATAGGAGCTATTTGCACAGTGTTTGTGCTATACTTAAGGTCACGGGTAATCTGGCGGTGATCTTAAATGCTTTAAATAGATTTTTCTGATTACATGCTAATCCACACCATTTTATATGGAATATGTGAATCATTGCAGTTTTGGGGTCCAGGTACCAATCCCTCATGAATGCCAGTAAACAGCTGTAGTATAAACCTCATTACAACATCAGATTTAGGGCTGGGGAGATGGCTCGGTGGTTAAGAGCACTGACTGCTCTTCCAGAGGACCTGAGTTGAATTCGAGCAACCACTTGGTGGCTCACAACCATTGTAATTGAATCCGATGTCCTTTTCTGGTGTTTTTGAAGACAGTGAAGGTATAGTTGCATACATTAAATAAATAAATAAATCTTTAAAAATATATCAGATTTTAACTTCTCCTCTTAGAATAGAAGTCATAACACTTTAGTTACAGACTATTTACTAGTTAGGAATAAGACTAATACAAAATTTAAAGCAAATATGCATCTAGTTTTATAATATCTTCTCAAATGAGTAAGGATTCTTCTAGCAAAGCAATTGTATTGGGTTCTTGTTAATACTATAGACATGTAACTCCAGTATTTCAAAAGTTGGGAAAACATTTAGATTAGGATTATGTGATTTTTAACATTGATAATTGTGAAAAAATATAAAAATAAGACCACCTGTTATAAATAATCCAATAAACCTAAATGTTTCTTAAAACATTAACTGTATTTGCACCTTAATTTTATTATTCTTGTGTTCATTTATTATTGTTGTGTTTTGATTATTTTTTCTGTTTGTTTGTTTTTGTTTTTTGGCTTTTTGAGACAGGGTTTCTCTGTATAGCCCTGGTTGTCCTGGAACTCACTCTGTAGACCAGGCTAGCCTCAAACTCAAGAATCCACCTGCCTCTGCCTTCCAAGTTCTGGGATTAGTTCTGGCATGCGCCACCACTGCCTGGCATGTTCTGATTCTTTTAAAAAAATTTTTTAAAGCAACCAACTCATTATATATATTTTCCTTTGAAACCCTAGAACATTAGGTGTTTGTTACAGAGACCTGAAAGACTGGGGCAGCCTACAGTCTGATGCAGTAGACAATCTTGCTTCAGTTTCAGTCTGCTTTTATAAACGAATGTAACAAAGAAGGCACTGATTCAATGAAGGCTGTTTGAGTTCAGAGAACCATATAGATAATTCCAGTAAGCACATATTAAATATTAACAAAGCAGCCCTTTCCTAGAACTTCCTCAGGACAATTTAAACATGTACTATAGATTATATCTTGCAGCACGAAAGTAAGGCAGAAGGCCATATCCAGACTCAGGGTACACTGGGGAACAGTGCTCAGCATAGACTGGATGTTCCAACATCCAACAAGAGCAAACATGACTTATATGTTGAAAGTCAATGCTTGTCATGGGAGTCACGAGATCTCGTCCAAGAACAATCTCGGGAACAAAATGTACCTAAGATAAAATTCCCTCTGCTTTCCTCCTGGAGCCTCTCTCACAGTTCCCCATTGTTTACTGTGTATGTCTTCTTCTTTGCCTTATTTTCCTTTTAAATTAGAAGTTCCAAAATCGGCAGAAAAGAGAAAGACGAAAGGAGGGAAAGTTTAAGCCCCAGCGCAAGTATAATAAACACATGCAGGGGAAAGATAGAAATAAAGTTTTCAGCTTTTGGAAGTGGGGGGTAAAATTATTTCCCTCTATCCTGTGCGTTCAGTAACGTGAAACTAAACCCAACATTGACACACTGGAGACCCGTGCACTGACAAAGGTGCCAGCTAAGTCCCAGCCAAGAATGCAGCCTTGTAGACAGGAAGAAGACTGAGGCCCCTGCAACTTGTCACTCAGGGAGTCCGAGAGGCAGAGACAGGAATTGAATCTTAGAGCTGGCAATATGAGAGCTCAGGTGACAGACATCCTAAACTGCCTTCCTTTTCCTCTTCAGCCATCTCAGTACAGAGGGACCAAAGGTAGTCAGTCAGTCACAAACAGAACATGGCCATTCTTGTTCTCTGGCCATGTGGTAACCTTGTCTCTCAGACTGCACCTTCCCCTCATTACCTTTGCTCTGTGTAACCTGGAAAGGGTTTGCATACACCAAGGTCCCCCAGCAAATGTGTGGGTGATTAGCCTTGAGGTTAACTCAGAGCCAACAAACCTTCAGCTGTGTGTAGTTGAAGAGCTGTCCCGTGGGTGTGCAAATCCCTCCCTACAGAAAGAAGTGCAAACGTCATTTGTAGGAGAAAGTATGAAGTGTCTAGCAAAAATCCCATCTCACTGTGTAGACTGTCCTGGAACTTTCTATGTAGACCATGTTTACGTTAAACTCACAGAGATCTGCCTGCCTCTGTCTCCTAACACGTACAAAGAATGTTGGGATTAAAGGCATACACCTCTATGCCCAGTCTTAGCCATAAGCATTTTACTGTGTCATTCTTTTGACCATGCTCTGGGTTCTGACACTCCTGGTGACCATAGAACTAATTTGTTGCTACTTCATAACTGTAATTTTGCTACTGTTATGAATCGTAATCTTGATGTTTGATATTTTTGATGGTCTTAGGTGATCCCGAATAGGGGTCAAGACCTACAGGTTGAGAACCAGTGATGTACCAAAAAGACAATCAGATCCCACTGAGGTCCACCCTGGTCTAAGAGTATTCCCCACCCTTGGGATTTACAAGTATACTCTTGCTCACATTAGCACGGGGATAGCTCCAACCTTTTTTTAATTTTTTATTATTATGACAGACTTTATATTAGCCCTGTTCACAGGCCTGGGCTCCTCAATGCAGATCACCAAAGCGACTGTATGCTGAGTCTTTGTTTCCCTACAGAGATTGGCTCCCTAGGCAGGCCCCAGGTGGGCACAGAATTCCATTATTGCATGCTGGTCACGTGAAAGCTCCATAGAGTCCAAGGACACACATGCCCAACTCCTGCTGCAGACCTTACTCCAAGGGTCCTCAAAATCCCCTTCAAAGCACGAACAGATAACAGCCTATCTCTAGATGCTACTGAATGCAAAAAAGAAACAAAAAGGAAAGGAACCTGGTGCTTCTAGGTATGGTGGGGGGGGGGACAGTTTAGTATAAATATATGGGAGAGCATAGCCAAGGCACAGACATCCTTGAGAGTCCAGAGTAGCCATGACCAGACTTCATTGGTCCATGTGAGGAGGGGGTGAGGGGAAAGAAGATGGGGAGAGAGAAGAACCAGGTGCAGCAACCAGAGTGAGCAGGTAACTAAAATATTTGGACTACATAGGGAAGAGCAGCCCAGGCCCCTAGGCTGGAGAATTCAGGGTAGTGAAGGTGAAGTATGCCAGCCAGGAGTGCCCTGTAACAAGTAGGACTGAGGGATTCTGGAAGAAGCTGGCAGCCAGGTCCGCTTTAGTTTGTTGAATAGGCACCTCAGTCATTTGTCCCAGGTATGAAATCTAACAATCGCTTGTCCCCCAAAAATGTCTTTCCAAGTATTAACATATAGCCACACATCTTTTAGAACTACTTGTCTTAATTTTATCCCTGACAAAAGAGAATCTCACTCCCTTTCTGCAGTCTTTTATTTTTAAAGATTTATTTTATGTAAATGAGTTCTGTAGCTGTCTTTAGACACACCAGAAGAGGGCAGATCTTTACAGATGGCTGTGAGCAACCATGTGGTTGCTAGGAATTGAACTCAGGACCTCTGGAAGAGCAGTCAGCGTTCTTAACCACTGAGCCATCTCTCCAGCCCCCTCTGTGTGTCTTTATTCTTCATATTCCTGTTTCTCTTGATAGCTTTTCCTTGTTGACTAAATGCAAGTTTCAATTTGAGATCCCATGGCTTAGGTGACTTTGCTGTGGCATTCAAATCCACTGGGAAAAGCCAAAGACTTAGTCTCAATTCAATTTTAGATCAAATGGATTAACTCTTACTGTTGGCAGAAGGACAGCCACGGAAGAGTCAGACAGCGCGCCACACAGAAGGGGGCTAAGGGAAGGGGGTTATAGAGGTGGAATTACAGGTATGGAATCCACAGATGGGCAAGAAAATTATTGGACTCCCTGAGTTGTTTCTCTTTCCCATTGTATAGTAATAATAATAATAATAATAATAATAATAATAATAATAATAATAAAACCGATAAGAGAGCTTACAAAAGGAGAAAGCAAGTGGTTAAAATACCTCCAAGCAAGAACCGGATTATTCTATTCTTATCTGTAGGCCACGATGATCTCTTAGGCATTCCAGGGTAAAGATCAACGGCCCTTAAAGGACGCCTGTCCTGTATTAAGTTTCTTTAGCCATCACAGAGGAGTTATGTGTAAATTATTACACAGGTCAGAACACTCTGGGAGGAATGTCACTAAGCGACTGGGATAGTAACAGTGCCATCAGGTTAGGTCTGCTGGCTGTCATGTCCCCACATCTATTTCTAGGCCCCTTTTCTAGGTGCCACTTGCTGCATTCCGCAAGGCAGGGGCTGCAAGGGAATGAAGGAAAGACAGACACACAGACACTGTTGTGGGTCTAGGGTTGTTCAGAGATTCACCAGTCTGACTTGAGTTTCAATTTTAATAAAATAGAAACTTTTTACTAAAAACTGGCCAGGATAGGAGCAGAGAGAGTTCTCTAGGCAAGACCTCAGTTATTGGTAGTCCAAGGATTATAAGAGCAAAAATCACAAAGTTATAATTCTGGGGATCCAAATTTGTAAGTATAACAGCTCTGAGGGGAAAGGTATCCTGGCAGTCAAGAACCGGAATACCACAAAGTCACACAGCACAGCAAACTTCACATAGGAGATTTACTGGGAAAGATGCAGGAGGGTGGCTGCCTCTGCTTGGGTGAGGGGCAGCAAAGGACTGAGTGGGAGGTGGGCCTTATCTAGGGGTTTTGGGGGATAGGCTTTTCCAAGGTAGGGATTGGTGGGATTTCAAGTCCTGACTTTGGACTTTGTAACCCTACAAAATTAACTCATATCCTGCCTGGGAGCAGGCAAAGCTTGATTTTGTAACAAATGCCCAGCAGGTATCTCAGCTATCCAATCAAGAATGCATTTAATACAATGGGGGACATAGCATGTTCAATCTTGTGTCCCATTAACTCGTAAAAAGTGCTGAGGTGGGTTTTTTTTAATTAATTCTTTTATTTATCTTTGATTTAAGTTTTATTGCATTGTGATGAGAAAAGATACATAATTTCAATTTATCTGAACTGTTAATATTTAAAAACATATTTTGAGTAAATAGACTTACATCACATTCTTCTTTCCCTTTTGTACCCCAACTCCTCCTGGAGAGCCCCCCCTTCAAAACCTGCAATACCTTTCATTTTTTTATCATATTCTTTAAGATTTATAAAATTGTAACAATAAAACTGAGTATTATAAAAGTTGTTTGATATAAACCAACAATCAACTAAACAGTCTTATGTAGATGTTTGTCGACAGCAATACTGAAAATACATACGTTTTTCTTAATATACATTTTAAATAACTCCAAATATATTAACTGTATGATATTTTAAAATAATATACCACTATTAGTCTTTTTAATAATCATAAATAGATAAAGTCTTTTTGTTTGTTTTGTTTTTAGTAGATCTTAAAATCTTGGCTCTTACTGTGGTACAAACACAAAATAAAAACAGTTTTTGGACATTGGAGTTCATTGTAATAAGGCTGTACTTGAATGTCCCTCACATCACCAAAGGATATTACCTCCATAGTAGGTAAGCTAAGAGTTGACAGTTCTGCTGCGCCAAGGAATGAATTGTAGGCATGATTTTTGGATACAGATTTCCTGCTTTGGTCAAAGCTATTTGACTTGAGTGATTGTCGTCATTCTCAGCCCGCAGGGAACAGGTTACATTCATTTAAGAAATGGTGTGAGTATTGAGATGGTCTATTCATGAAGTCATTCATCAACTGTTTCAATGAAGAATGGTTCTGCTTGGAGGGTGGCACAGACGTTAGGTGAGGGTAAGATTCTAGTTTGTTGACTGTGATGATTTTGAAAAGCATTCATCTCAGAATAAGAGTAACTTATAAAGTCCTTTTCTTCAAAATTGATACAATAATTATAAATATCAAGCAAAGCCTTCAGTCTCACTCTTTGCTGTTCTCTTACAAGCCACCTCCCAAATTAATTGTCTACATTTCTTTTGGCTATATATTTTGAAATATGTAAGCTGTTCTGAAAATCATGCTGTAGTGTAAAAACATCAAATAAGCAATCCTACTAATAAAGAGGCTGAGATAGGAGAAGCATGATTTCAAGACCATTATGTGGCACACAGCAAGACTCTGTCATATACAAACAAGCAGAAGTGTATATGAATTGTATGATTTTGGACCTATTTCTCCCATTACCAAATTAGAGAGACTACAGGATGACAGCCAACAAATTTCTAATTCCTCATATTTTTGAATTTCAATTGATTTAGGATATATTGGAAATATTTTCATATTAAGAGATATTAAGGAAAAGTGATTGTTACTTCCTGTTAATTTTCTTGTTAGAGGTGGAATTATGTTTGTGTGGGTTTGTTGAAAGATGACTTTCTTGCTTCTTCTAGGGTGTAGTTTCACTCCTTGTGTTGGTGTTTTCCATCTATTATCGTTTGTAGGGCTGGATTTGTGAAAAGATATTGTGTAAATTTGGTTTTGTCATGGAATATCTTGTTTTCTCCATCTATGGTGATTGAGAGTTTTGTTGGGTATAGTAGCCTGTGCTGGCATTTGTGTTCTCTTAGGGTCTGTATGACATCTGCCCAGGATCTTCTAGGTTTCACAGTCTCTGGTGAGAAGTCTGGTATAATTCTGATAGCTCTGCCTTTATATGTTACTTGACCTTTTTCCCTTACTGCTTTTAATATTCTTTTTTTGTTTAGTGTATTTGGTGTTTTGATTATTATGTGATGGGAGGAATTTCTTTTTTGGTCAAGTCTATTTGGAGTTCTATATGCTTCTTGTATGTTAAAGGCATCTCTTTCTTTAGGTCAGGGAAGTTTTCTTCTATAATTTTGTTGAAGATATTTACTGGCCCTTTAAGTTGGGAATCTTCACTCTCGTCTATACCTATTATCCTTAGGTTTGGTCTTCTTATTGTGTCCTGGATTTCCTGGATGCTTTGGGTTAGGAGCTTTTTGCTTTTTGCATTTTCTTTGACTATTGTGTCAATGTTTTCTATGGTATCTTCTGCCCCTAAGATTCCCTCTTCTATCTTTTGTATTGTGTTGGTGATGCTTGCATCTATGACTCCTGATCTCTTTCCTAGGTTTTCTAGCTCCAGGGTTGTCTCCCTTTCTTTATTGTTTCTAGTTCCATTTTTAGATCCAAGGTGGTTTTGTTCCTTTCCTTCACCTTTTGATTATGTTTTCCTTTAACTCTTTAATGGATTTTTGTGTTTCCTCTTTAAGGGCTTCTAGCTGTTTACCTGTGTTCTCCTGTATTTCTTCTTCTTTTTCTTTTTTTTTCTAAAGATTTATTTATTATATGTAAGTACATTGTAGCTGTCCTCAGACACTCCAGAAGAGGGCATCAGATTTCATTACGGATGGTTGTGAGCCACCATGTGGTTGCTGGGATTTGAACTCAGGACCTTCGGAAGAGCAGGCTCTTAACCACTGAGCCATCTTGCCAGCCCACTCCTGTATTTCTTTAAGGGAGTTATTTATGTCCTTCTTAATGTCCTCTATCATCATCATGAGAAGTGATTTTAGATCTTGCTTTTCCAGTGTGATGGTGTATCCAGGACTTGCTATGGTGGGAGAATTGGGTTCTGATGATGCCAAGTAACCTCGGTTTCTGTTGCTCATGTTCTTATGCTTGCCTCCCGCAATCTGATTATCTCTAGTGCTACCTGCCCTGGCTATGTCTGACTGGAGCCTGTCCTTCCTGTGATCCTAGTTCTGTCAGAACTCCTCTGAGTCAAGCTGATTCTGGGATCCTGAGATCCTGGGTGTAACTGAGCTCCTGGTAGTCAAACTGCCTTTGGGACCTTGAGATCCCAGTATGACCAAGCTCCTGGGATCCTGGGATCCTCTGATCCTGGGTGAGTTAGAGCACCTGGGAGTAGAGCTGCCTCTGTGTATTGTAGGACTGGCTGCGGAGTTTGCGCCCAAGGTCTGCCTTTTTAATTAATTCTTATTTTATGTGCATTGATATTTTGCCTGCATTGAGGCATATATGAGAGTATCAGATCCCCTGGAACAAGAGTTACAGACAGTTGTGAGCTGCCATGTGGGTGCTGTGAATTGAACCTGGGTCCTTTGGAAGGGTAGCCAGTGCTCTCAATGGAGGAGGAGCCATCTCTGCAGCTGCCCGCCCCGCCCCCAATCAGCAGTTTGTAAGAGTATAGCTCAACTGCACTGGGAAGTTATCTATCTTGGGCAAGTTGACCAACAGGGCACATTCACACTCAAGATAGGAGAAACATCCTTGTGGCTTACAAACTAAAAACATCAAGTTGTTCTTGAAATGTCCCAGGTGTAGCAGATAAGAATGAGTTTACTTCATTATAACTCTATTATAACTGGCTACTGTTATTTGTTTACATGTCCCTATGGGAAAACATATTTTTGCCACATGTGTGGCTTGCATGCCCTGTGCAGCTTGCCCTAGTGATTGTACGGTGTACTCATATGATTCCTCTTAACCCTCAGAGTGTAAACTGTCTGATGCTCTGAATAAAGTTGGCTACTGAGTGAGTCTTTAGTCTGCCTCATTTTCAGGCTCCAGTTTCCCCGTCACCTTTAGAATGGTAAACATTCTTCAACCTCTTAAGCTTCTTAAAAAATCACTGCCCTCCCTGGGGGGGAAAAAATCTAATACCATCACTCTGCTAAAGGAATATAGCAATAAAAGTTTCCTACTGACATACAGCAGTACCCACAACCAGGGCCTTACCCAGCCTTCCTCAGTAGATGGGAATTAACACAGCAACCTACAGCTAGACACTGTGCAGAGAGAGACTCAGGAGCACCTAACCTGAAATGTAGTATCTTTATCAAAGCCCTTCTCTCAGGGGTCAGGGACCTTATGCAGAAGAGGTGGCTGAAAGAGACAGAAGATGGTGGCACATTCCTTGAATCCCAGAACTCATGAGGCAGAGGGAGCTGGATCCCTGTGTTCAACTCTAGAGCAGTTCCAGGGCAGCCAGGTCTTTTAAGAGAAACCTTGTCTTAAAAAAGGTTAAAAGAAAGAAAGTCTTAAAAAAGGTTAAAAGAAAGAAAGAAAGAAAGAAAGAAAGAAAGAAAGAAAGGAAGGAAGGAAGGAAGGAAGGAAGGAAGAGAAAGAGAGAGAGAGAAAGGAAGAAATAAAGAAAGAAAGGAAAGAAAGAAAGAAAGAAAGAAAGAAAGAAAGAAAGAAAGAAAGAAGAAAGGAAGAAAGGAAAGGAAAGGAAAGGAAAGGAAAGGAAAGGAAAGGAAAGGAAAGGAAAGGAAAGGAAAGGAAAGGAAAGGAAAGGAAAGGAAAGGAAAGGAAAGGAAAGGAAAGGAAAGAAAAATCTTAAGAGCCAGAGGTATTGGATCACTCCAAGAAAACTGTTTTCCAGACCTGACAAGACTATTATACATATGGACTCATGGAGACTGAGGCAGCATACACAAAGGTACAGATACAGACCAAGTGGGATTCTGGCACTGAGACAGGGAAGTGGACACAGGGACCCACTCCTAACCAAAAAATTATTTAAAATTGATACTCACTGACAAACAGAAAGTCAGCTTTCTATAATGGAGTGTCACTGGGTATATCAGTGACAGGTACCATGCCCAGAAGTTGGCCCACAATGAACCCCATGGTTTGTGTGTGTGTTTGTTTAGTTTTGGCATGTTTTGTCTTATTTGTTTCTTGTTTTGATTTTTGCTTATGTTTTTGCTTTGTTGAGAGAGAGACAGACAGAGAGACAGAGAGACAGAAGAGTTGAGTGGGGGAGATTCTGGGAGGAGTTGCAGGAGGAGAAAACATGACCAAAATATATTACATGAAAAAAAAAACCTGAACAATAAATAAATATATCACTGCCTGCTAAGGCACAATGGGCTAGCTCAGTAGCAGAGTGCTAACATGCTATGGACGAGCCCTGGGCTCAGTCCTTGGCATCATAAGAAAGTAAGACCCCGAAACTTTGTGGAGGAAAACTTCAAGATTTTATTAAAAGAAGAAAACAATGCATATATATCCTAATTCTCAGGGGAACAGCACCAGCAATGTCACCAGCAATGTCACTACTCAAAGAAAATCATAGTTTTGCTGGGCTTGGCCTCTTGTCCCCACTCAAATGTTTATGGAAAAAAGTCTGGAGCCGCTGCCAGGCGTCCACCTGGGCCATGGCATGAGCCCTAGGCTCCCCTCCAAGGAGGATAGGCTTATCAAAATAGCTGTGGGGGGCAGCTATGGACCAAGGGATGTAAGGGGGTTCAATGTGGTGTCCTGTTTTGGGGTAGCAGACAATCTGGGGCTTCTCCTTCCCGTGCGCCTGCAGGCGTTTGGAGGCCTCTCTGGCATAGAACTCGCTCTTCCAGTTGTGGTCGTCCTGACCTACGAGGAACAGGAAGGCCGTGTCAGACCTTTCCAAGGGGATGAGGCTCTTCTGGTCTGGAGCTTCTAGAGGGACATTCAGGATATCTATAATATCTTTAAACCCATCTTTGGTCACCTTGATCCTTTCTAGGTGCATGCCCAAACCAGGCAGACTCTCTTCCTTGTAGTATAATGTTGAAATAACGTTGACCGTGGCGCCATTGATTACGACAGCGGCCGTGATGCCTTTCAGGAAAGAAGCCATGGAGAGGGAGAGTTCAGCCCCTTTGGAAATCCCTAGCAGGCCAACTCCTGGACCCTTGACCTAAGAAAGAGACAGAGAAAAGAAAGGGATGAAGCACACCTAGAGGGTGGGACAGTTAGTGATACCAACCCACGGATGCAAGGTGGCCCAGAGCCTGAATCTCCCTCTACCATCCTGGCTTTCTTCAGATCACTATCACTAGTGTTAAGATGAGGCTCACAGTCCCCAGGAAGCTCAGATGAGCAATAGCAGGTAAATGCCTAAGCAAGCACATGTGTGTCAAAGAAAGCACATGGACAAGTTAAGAAAAGCTTAGCTGTTTTTCTGTGGTGCTTTAATACTTTGGGGGGACACTGCATTCACACAAGGTGATGTTATTAATGTGAACCCAGGTGCCATTCTGTTATGAATAAAGCTCTGAGTCCCATGTGTAAGCATGGAAGAAGGGAGACTGTCTCAGGGTTACCATTGCTGTGATGAAAGACCATGGCCAAAAGCAACTTAGAGAGAGAAGGGTTTATTTACCATACACTTCCATATTAGTTGTCCATCACTGAAGGCAGATAGGACAGGAATTCAAACGTCGTAGGAACTGGAAGCAGGGTCTTCCAGGCCAATGCACAGGTCAATGAGGGGTGCTGCTTACTGGCTTGCCTTTCAATGGCTTGCTCAGCCTGCTTTCTTAGAGAACCCAGGATCACCAGCTCAGGATGGCACCACCCACCATGGGTTGGCCCTCTCACATCCTTCACTAATTAAGAAGCTGCCCCACAGGCTCACCTACAGACCAATCTTAGGGAAACATTATGGTCCCTTCCTCGTTAACGACTTTAGTTTTGTGTCAAATTGATGTAAAGCCAAGGAATCCATGTAGATCTGACCCATTGGTCATTTCCTTCTGTGTCGGTTTCCTCAAACGTGTAAGTGGTAGTGGGCACTGAAGGGTTTACAAAACCATAAGCTTCCAGAAACGGCTCTACCACTTCTCACAGGTGATCTTTCAACCTTTGCAACGTGAGGCCCCTCCCATCACCCCTCACTTGGGCTAGTTTTCATCAACGGCCTCTTAGTTTCCTTGTCAAACTGAATGTGATTCTCTTGTCCACAGCCATCCCCGCCTCGGCCCATGCTACACTAAACTCATGTGGACCTAACTTTGTCTTACATATTTGTTTCCAGCCGTGATTAACCCCTCTATTGTTTGCCAAATGAATGTTGTGTTTAGTGAATGGCGGCAGGTTCTATATCTCAGGGACTTCACATGAGTCATTTTGTCACTTAGTGCTCAGAAAAAAAGCATAGGCTGGAGACACACTCACACAAATCAATGATGCTGCTAAGGGACCCCAGCCCACCTTCAGTTTACCTCAGCCCGATCTTAGCAGTCACTGTGCCCTTATCCCAAATGGCCCCTTTCTGGACCAAACACAACATCTGCTATTTGTCCGTGTGTTTCTATGATCAGACTGTCAACCAACTCTATGCTTTAGGAGGTTATCTTAGTTCAAAAACTTACTTTTTTTTTTGACATTGGAAAAGACCAAATATATGGGGCTGGAGAAGTGTGGCTCAATGCTTAGCGCCCATATGATAGTCATAACTTTCTGTATCTCCAGGTCCAGGGGATACAAATCCCTCTTCCTCCCCCTTATAAGCACCTGGCACACACGGTACACAAACATGCGAGCAGGGAAAATACTCATATACATAAAAACTTTTAACAACAAAATTTTAAAAATCTAAATATTTGACTGTGTCTCAGAAACTAGGTTGAAAGTCCCGCCTTGGTGGATGGATAGCTCTAAACCAAAAGACTGAAATAATAGCTAACCTGAGGGTGACTGAGCAGGTAGGTCACAGCTTCCTCAAAGTACTCCAGATGAAGGATGTCTATAACCTTAGGGAGGTCATCATATTTATAATAAGCCAGAGCCATGACGGCAAAGCCCTTCCCAGCCAGCAGGCTCGCCCGATACTCCAGAAGGCCACCTCCAACTCCAAAAAGGTCTATGATCCCAGGAAAGGGTCCAGTTCCTTAGAGAGACACAAGAGGGGGAGACGGTTTATCATTCACTCAGCAGCATTTGCCCAGAGGATGCATCGAGGATGTCAGCTGCTGCTGAATGCTGCAGCTCGGCCCTTCTTTGTACAGATACCCCTGGATCCTCCCAGGCTTCTGATTCCAATTTCCCAGCGCCTGTTCCATTATATCCCTAAATCAAAGACCTTCCAGTATGTCTCTTTCCTACTTAAACCATCCAGAATCTTTTTTTTTTTAATGGTGGTAATGAAAAGGTCTAATTAATTGAGCTTTCAAAGTATTGTGATGCCAAAGACTATAATGGATAGATAGTCTTGAAAAATCGAAGAAAGGAATTCTAAACTGTTGGGTAGGGTCTGCACAGTCTATGCTACGGCTTGTGGTTTTCAAGATCACCATCAAAAATAGTCAAGTCAGGTTCACATTTACTGGACTTCCTTGTAAGTTCTTAGATTTTAAAAAGAACTATTAATTTGTATTTCATGAGTATGAGTGTTTTGGCTACATTTATGTGTGTGCCTGATGCCCATGGAAGGCAGAAGATGAGGTCAGATGCCCTGAATCTATAGCTGTAGACACTTGTGAGCTGCCATGTGATCTCCGGGCAATCTTCCCAGCCCCAAGGTCTTAGACTTTTGTTTTGTTTTGTTTTGTTTTGTTTTGTTTTGTTTTGTTTTGTTTTTCAAGACAGGCTTTCTCTGTGTAGCCTTGGATGTCCTGGAACTCACTGTGTAGATCAGGTTGGCCTCCCAAGGCATGTGATACCACCACCTAGCTAGTGCCTGGATTTTTACAACTGGAGTAAAATGTAATTAGCAAGGACCAAGGTCACTATTTTTCTAAATTGGGGCTGTAGAAGAAACAACCTGTACTGTGCATAAAGTGTTGATGAACATTAAGGGTGTTGCCTTTTTTCAGTGGCATTTTATGTCTTTATTAATGTGTATTAATTTCCTTTGTTAAAAATTCTGAATTATTTGTCTTTCATTACATATGTATATATATATGTATGCACACACATACACACACATCTTACTATGTGCATGGTCTTACTGTGTCTCTTAAGCTGATCTGAAACTTGCTATTGTAGCACAGGATAGCCTTAACTTTGTTGCAATCTTCTACTTCACAACTGTCCCTCCTTCCTTTTATCTTATCCTTTGTCTCACCAAGGTTTGTCTATTTTGTGTTTTCTTAGTCTGCAACAAATTCTTCCTGGTCTGATGTTTAAAAGGGCTCATTCTTTGTTGTGATCATTTTTTATTCATTTGGGTTTTTTTTTAAGATTTATTTTTATTTGATGTGTGTGGGTGTTTAGCCTGGATACACATCTGTACCATGGGAATGCCAGGTTCAGAGGAGGATACTGGATTTCCTGTAACTGGAGTTGCAGATGGTTAGGACAGCATGTGGGAGTTGTGAACTGAATCTAGATCTTTTGCAAGAGCAGCAAATGCTACTAACCGCTGAGCCATCTCTGCAGTCTGATTTCTTAGCATCGGTTTTTAGTTTCTGTGCATTAATATCTTGCCTGCATGTCTGTCTGTCTGTGGAAATCAAATCACTGACAATTGTGAACTGTCACATGGGTGCTGTTCCTCTAGAAGAGCAGCCAGTGCTCATAACAGCTGAGCTATCTAAGTAGCTCCAGACTGATTTTTAAAATGAGCTTATATGCTAAACTTTATTTTTGCTTAATGGTGAATACCTACTCCAACTATGCAAATATACCTGCTTGCTTAGAAAAGTTAGATCATTTTATACATATGTCTGTAAATTATTTCTTTCATAAGCCAACAAACACCATACATTTTTATGTATTCCCACACTGTACATGCATTCAAATGGAATCAAAATGGAGAGGGTGGTGGCACAATGAGCAGGACTTTAATCCCAGCGCTTGGGAAGCAGAGACGGGCAGATCTCTGGCCAGTTCAAGGTCAGCCTGGTTCAGTTTAGCTAGGCCTACCCAGATAAATCCTGTCTCTAACAACAAAAACAAACAAGAGGCCTTCATAGATTCCTACATTTTGATTGGTGGAGCCATGCTTGCCTGTCTGTTATCATGCTTCTGGACCTCTGAACTGTAAGCAAGCCCCCTCTATACCCAGTAAACTCCTCTGTAAATTGTGTTGATCTTGGCGTCTTATCACAGCAATAAAAATAGTAATCAAAGCATAACAAAAACTCTCCCCACTTTCTCCTCTCCCCAGTCACAAACTGGGCAGGTTAGAAGGCTAAGTACTTAACAACTCTTGTTGCCCTTCCAGGGACCCAAGCTCATTTCCCAGCACCCATGTTGGGCTCACAATTGCCTGTAACACTAGCTCCAAGGAATCCAGTATTCTTTTCTGGCTGCCTCGGGCATATACACTCAAATACACCCTAAATCAAAGTTCTTTTAAAGCACGTTTGGAAACATCAAGAAGGTGTGTTATTTGGGCAGACATACATAACCTCTGAATTGATGAAAGTTATAGGTCTATACGATCCCCAAAGATTTACATAATGGTTAAAAGGTTGTCAGGTGGGCAATAAGTGGCTATTTTAGAGGCTAAGGATAGTCCCAGATCATCTGGCTTTGGTTCTGCAACATTCCAGGTGACCACAATCAAGAAGTCCTCACCAATCTGAAAATCATGGATATCTCTTAGAAGGCCCTTTCCCACTGGTGGAATTTTCCGTGTTACCACATAAATATGTAGCTATCCTATTTTAAGGCCGTTTGCCAGAGAACCATCTACCTCCCTTCCATCTTCTGCAGCAACATTGGAGCCATGGAAACTTGCAGCACTAAGCGTTAACTGATGTTTAGGAAACAGAGCGTCCTTGTATCCTAGGATGATCTTCAAACTGCTTTTCATCAGCCTTTCAACAGTCAAAGGGTCACGAATGTCACTGGCCAAATTCCCTACAACAGCTCTTTGTGAGTCCCTCTCAAAACTGTGGACTTGGCCCTGGGAAAAAGTTACCTAGGAATCAGCTAAGAAACAAAACTCCCTGGCACTCTGCAGCCACACTTTCAGATTCTGGACTCTCTGAGTGGCAGTAAAGTCCTGCAAGTTAGAAAGTTCCCCGGTGCTTGGGCTGGCTCACGTTGCCTGAACAACACATGCCAAATGTGAACCTGTGCACAGCCACCCATGGGTCTTAGCACAGTTCAGGTTTCTAGTTCTCTGGGCTTGGGGGAGCGCTGATGCTCTACTTTCCTAAGCAAAGTCAGATGCTGCTCCTGCGGTGATCTCCCGTTCAGGACAAGACTCACCTAGCCACAAACCCAAGTCCTAAATGCTTTTCCAGGGAGCCCCTTGAAAAGTATGGGAGACAGGAAAGAAGGGGACCTTGCGCTGCACCCCTGAAGCATCCCAGGCTACAAGCACAGGAGGGAAGGCTGCTCACCTGGGGGCAGAAAGAGCGTGGCGCGCACCCGGCCCTCGCGCACGGGCACGCGCCGCACCCCGGGAGCCATGAAGTGACGCTCGTGCACCGCCCGCGCCAGCAGCCGCCCGCCGTCGGGCTCGTGTCCGTCCAGCACCTCCAGCTCCACCACGAAGGGCGTCTGCACGTCGCGCTTGATCAGGCGCCAGAAAGGCCGATCGGGCTCCATGGCCCAGAGCAGCCCCATGGGCTCGAGCCCCGAGAAGCTGCCGCCCAGCGCGGGCGTGCGCGCCAGGTCCAGCTCGCCGTGGGAGTCCGCGCGGTAGCGCGCGTGGGCTCGGAAGAGCGCGCCCTTCTCGTCGCGCAGGGCAGTGCGCAGTGTGACGGGCTGCTCCGGGGCCAAGCCGCGCACAGCGATGCTCAGCGGTTCGTCCCAGCAGCTGTGGCCCGTGGGCTCCAGGCTTACTGTTGGCACCATCCTGACAAAGTGAAAAATCAGGATACTGTCGGGTGAATAGTGTCTCTCGACTTCTGGAGGCTGTGACCATGAACCCTTATCCTACTTGTCTGCGTTGGCAATCGAGGTGCGAAACTCTCCAAAATTTAAGGGATGCAGTGACCTTTATGCCGAGGAGCTAAGCAATAGTAGTAATTACGTTTTCCTAGGTGATGTTGAAATACAGGGACAAGGACTGAGTTGCAAGGATCACTGTCCCCGACCAATAGTTTTACTCTGATCTTGTAACCCTGAGAAACTTGGCTTTGAGCATTTCTTTCTTGGGTTGTCACTTACTCATGCAATCTGGAAAGGAAGCGAGATCCGGAATGCATGAGGAGTCAGGTCACCCAGGTGAAATCATGACTCAAGCGGAGCTAGAGCTCAGGAAGGCAATAACCTGAGTCTCCAAGGGCAGTGACCTGATCTGGAAAAAAAAAAATTATAGGGACAATTTTATGGACCAATCAGTGGAAAAGGAAGGTTATTAGGATATGGGGGAAGTGAACCTATTTAGAAATTGTTCTTTGGAGCAATTCCCATCTGTGTTGTAATTAGTCAGCCCTTCGGTTTACAGATTTCAGCAGAGGCAGCTCAATCCACTCATAGATAGTTCCCAGATAGACCGAGCAGTCCAGTTCAGTAGTGTTGGGATAGCAAACAGGAGTCAGCAGCAGTGGCACAACCTAGCAGAGACAGCCAGGTCTCCTCCAAATCTACAGGAGTCAGCGGGAGGGATCAGGACCAGCATGGATGCCAGGAAAAGTTCTCTACTTGCCTCTCTTAATGAAGCGAAGATTAACAAAGAAGCCTTGCAGAGCTAGCTATGCAAGCTCGACCCTTGTCACTGCCCATTGGGTCCTTTTAATACTCCCTTCAAACATCACGTGTCCTCCAGGGGCCTTGCCTCAGCACGTGAGTCTGGCATCACTCTGCCAATCAGCCCTAGTCGAGGAAGCAGCAAGGAGCTGCCATAACCCCTCCAGAAGGTTTTTGGTGTGTTTCTCTCTCTGGAGTCATGGCAAATGGAGCTCAGCTACACGATATAAGACGAACCAACACATGCATGTCATTAGCAAAGAATCCTTCATCACGTGTCCTTTCATGTGCTTGCTTAAGCAGAAAGTCCTTTCTCCTGTGTCAGTGAAATATCCCTTCATGTGTTTGCCCTAGCAAAACACCATCTGACACAACTGACTTTCCAAAGAACCCATAAATTTCCACTTCAGGTAATACCTGATGTGTCTCACAGAGACTTTACAGTACACCAGCAGGTGATTCATGGGGTCCTTGAGTGACTGACCTGAGTCACCTTTAGTTAACTGGCAGATAGGTCTCCTGGTTGCTGCCTTGTAGAGAGAGACTCTTGTACTGTATGGAGAAATGGCCCATCAATAAACATGCTGTTGGCCTATTAGCTTAGGCAGGAAATAGGGAGATGGAAGTTCTAGGGTAGAGAGAGGATTCTGAGGGAGAGACAGGCGTGGGAAGAGGGATTTGCCCCAGGAATGCTGATGAAAGCTGTGCAGAGGTAACCAGCCCTGTGGCAGGACTTAGCTTAGAATAAATGTAAGAATAAATAAATGTAATAAATAAATATTAAGTTATGAGCCGGTCCGGGAACAGGCAAAGCTTTGACCTAAGCATTTGAAAATGTACTTAAGTCTCAGAGTGGTCGTTCCTGGAGCACATGTGAGGGAAAAAAAAGCACATAGAAAACTTGTAACAAATTCTCCCAATAATGTCTGGTGGAAATAAGCTCCCAATACCCTCTTCCCTTAAAATGGTGTTTAACAGGTTAATAAGGGCCTGTGGCTTCTGCAAAAATGGAGGGGTTTGTGTCTTCCAATTATACAACTCACTGGTAGAGAGAAAGAGGCATAAACATGAATGGGGAAGAAATTGAACCCCCCCACTCCACCCCTGTCCGGTGGGACTGCGGAATCTCTCTCTCTCTCTCTGTCTGTCTCTCTGTGTCTGTCTGTCTCTCTGTGTCTGTCTGTCTGTCTGTCTCTCTCTCTCTCTCTCTCTCTCTCTCTCTCTCTCTCTCTCACACACACACACACACACACACACACACACACAGCCAGCTGCCTGGAGCAGGTAGGAGAACACATACCTCCAGAAACTCGGTCCTTCTCCCTGTGGTGGTGCTGAAAGAACTGGCAGAAGTTTGGGGTTTCCCTAAGCAACCTCACTGGCCCAAAAGGACTTGGGTCCCCAACAAGAGGGTCTCACACCAGAGAAAGTCGTTTGTTACTACAGGGAAACTGGGGGTTACAGTCTTGGCTTAAGAACAAACAAACTGCCTGTGTAGTGGTAACAACAGCAGAGCCATCTGCACAGGGTTTTTAAAGGCAAAAGCCACATCAGGGCATCTCTCTTCTCAGCTGCAGGGTGGCTTCACAAGAGCAAGCAGTTTAACAGAAGCTAAAAACTAATTTGCTAAACCTGAAACGGCCTCTGCAGGAAGAATACAGGATGGAGGGACCTGAGCACTGTCTTGCTCGGTCACAGGGAGACGGAGACAGGAAGATCGTTGGGGCTTTGCCATGGACCACCCCAGCTGGGTATGGGTGTCCCTGGGATGTAGGTTCTTGAAGCAGGTGGGTAAAGATTTGGCTGTGACAAACAGAAACAAACACAGAGAGAGTTTGAATCTGAGTGTATATTGCAGCTCTCAGGGAAGGGTTTCTATACACAGAGAAACAGCCGTTACAGCTCTGAAAAGCCGTGTTCAGTGAAGCAGTACAGTAGAAGGGGCATTGCAACCATCATCTAGGACTTCAAAATACAAAATCAGCCAGGCAGGGTGGCGCGTGCCTTTAATCCCAGCACTCGGGAGGCAGAGGCAGGCGGATTTCTGAGTTTGAGGCCAGCCTGGTCTACAAAGTGAGTTCCAGGACAACCAGGGCTATACAGAGAAACCCTGTCTTGAAAAACCAAACAACAACAAAAACAAAAACAAAAACAAAAAAATCAAAATACAAATTCTATCCAAATCTTACAACTTTAAAAAGGGTGTTTTCAATAAAACATCCAGGTAGAACGAATATTGTTATGATCATTTGGTATATCAAAATACAAAAATCATCTAAGGCTAGTGTCAAATTCCCAAGAACAAGCTAATGAATGTGTGTGATCAGTTACTGTTTGACATCTAGCTCCTGTTTTTCTGTAAATATTCAAAATGTAAATTTAAACTGTTTTAATTCTTTTTATTTAAGGCTTTCTTAAACAATATACCAAAACCTACTTCTGATGACACACCTGCAGCCATATAAAGTATTATTGGTGGGAAAGTTTATATTTATCAATACTATCTTATTGATTATCTTATTTATCAATACTATCTTCATGATTTATGAAGTGAAGCGCTGGTTTGTGGAGATGTGGTCATGTTTCGTGACTCCATTTCAAGGGATGGTTTTGTAGCAATAATACTGGCTTAAGATCTTAGTCTAGGCTATCAGGAACACCTCGTATATGGGAAAAAGAATACAAAAAATAAAACAAATAAGTTGCCAAGATAATTATGGCTCAATAATTTTTCTCCAGGAAAGAGTTCCACAACCAGTTGCAGGAAGTGTCCCACTTTTTTTTAATTTTTAATATTTTTTATTACGTATTTTCCTCAATTACATTTCCAATGCTATCCCAAAAGTCCCCCATACCCCCCCCCCCACTTCCCTACCCACCCATTCCCATTTTTTTGGCCCTGGCGTTCCCCTGTACTGGGGCATATAAAGTTTGCGTGTCCAATGGGCCTCTCTTTCCAGTGATGGCTGACTAGGCCATCTTTTGATACATATGCAGCTAGAGTCAAGATCTCTGGGGTACTGGTTAGTTCATAATGTTGTTCCACCTATAGGATTGCAGGTCCCTTTAGCTCCTTGGGTACTTTCTCTAGCTCCTCCATTGGGAGCCCTGTGATCCATCCAATAGCTGACTGTGAGCATCCACTTCTATGTTTGCTAGGCCCCGGCATAGCCTCACAAAAGACAGCTATATCAGGGTCCTTTCAGCAAAATCTTGCTTGTGTCCACCTTTTGAGGTCAATCTCCTCACTCTGTGGAACTTGTCACACAGATCCTACTGGACGTGGCATGGCAGGGTTTGCTGGTCCAATCAGTCTAACCAGTAAGCCCCAGGTCTCAGTGAGAGACCCTTTCTCCTGAAGATTAACCTCTAGCCTTCAAAAGCGCGCTCGCGCGCACACACACACACACACACACACACACCTTTCTTTCTTTTTTTTAAGGAAACAGACAAAATTATGCATTTTCTCAGTTAAAGAGCATAATTTTGCTCTTTAAGCTCTCACCTTTCTTACTTTCTAGCCCTCCTTCTCTCTCTCCCTTACCCCCTTTCTCCACATGACCATGGCCAGCCTCTCTCCTACCAGCCTCTCTCTCTTTCTACCTTCTCCCTTTCTCCCTACCTTTCTACAATAAAGCTTTAAAACAAAAAACAAACAAACAAACAACAACAAAAGAGCATCGTCTCCATGTGGGAAGGCGACTTCCTGGCACTGTCTCCTCCCTGGGCAGGAGCAGCTACAGGGCACCATGTAGCCTCTCCTGGCAGGGCGCTGATCACATGGGGCTCACAGTTCATGCCCTTCTTTTGCACGGCGCCAAACCTGCTGCGGGCTCCCAGGATGCTTATTCCTGTGTGCCTGGGCAGTTTTGTTCTCACTGGGGTGGACCAGGCCAGTTTCTGCAGGCCGAGGGGATCTGGGCACTGTTCTTGCTCTAAAGTCACGACCCAGGTTCATTCCTCAGCCCCTTGCTCCTTGGCTTCTGTAAGAAGATTTGTATGGTAGTCATCACCCAGATTCTAGAAATGGGCATTGCTCATTCTAGGGAGGTTGTTATGTATGGAGAATTATTCACCTCGACATGGCAGCAACTTTCGAAAGGTAGAAAGAACAGATTTCATATTTTGGGTTTTTTTTTCATAAAAAAATGTACTTTTATTTCTTTATTTGGAATTACATGTTTATCAGAATTGTTAACTCTAAGTATCTTTAAATACATACATATATATGCATATATATGCATATATATACATATATATATATATATATGTATATATATGTAAGAGGGGCTGGAGAGATGGCTCAGTGCTTAAGAGCACTGGCTGTTCTTCCTGAGGATCCAGGTTCAATTCCCAACAACCACCTGGCAACATCTGTAACTCCAGTGCTGGGATTTGAACTCAGGTCCTCTGGAAGAGCAGTCAGTGCTCTTAACCTCTGAGCCATCTCTCCTGCCCCTCATATGTTTTCTTATACAAAAAAAAAAAAAAAGTTTAAGTGTAGAAGACATTTGTTAATATCATCAGCTACGACTATGTTTCATATCACGTTTAAGAAAACAAGGGTACTTGAATTTACATTTAGCAAGTGATGACTCAGCATTATAACCTACTTTAAAATAACTCAGATTTTATACATCATTTAACATAACTCATCATTTTATAAAAAGGCAATCAGTCCATTTATAAACATTTATCTAATGTATGTTTCCCTAGTGTGTTTCTTTTAAACAACTTTATCTTCATCTAATGACAATTGCAATATTAGGCAACTGTGGTCATTCTCTCAAGCTTTTCACTGTCACGGTAAAAACAACCCTGTAAGTTAAATTACTGTAGTTGAGAAGCAGGAAAAATGACTATGGGATTGTTTCAGAATTTTTGAGAATATGATCCTGCAGGACAGCAAACCCAGGAAAATGTATTTGCCATCAATAATAAAGACATCTTCATTCTTGTTTTGTTAACAGATTTAAAATCAGCTCAGTTAGAAAAATTTTCTTAATTCTATGTGAACTAGAAATAATTTGGGGTTAATTACTATAATCTTAACAATTTTAACTTCTGTGAGTGCTCATTTATTTATAAATAGAAGTTCTTACGAAATTTTTAATGAGTGTGTATTTTTATTTTGTGTGTGTTGGTGTTTTGCCTTCTTGTGAGTCTGTGTACCACATGCATGCAGAGACCACAGAGGCCAGAAGAGGGCGGCAGATACCTTGGGATTGGGACTCCAGACTGGATGTGAGCTGCCATGTTGATGCTGGAAATTGAACCCAGGTCCTCTGGAAGAGCAGCCGGTGTTCTTAACCACTGATCTCTCTCCTGCCCTTCTTGGGGGATTTTGACGTGAATATACAACCAACATACCGCAAGTGAACAGTACCACACATAAATACATAGTATCACGATGGTATGGCTTTCATTTCGAAATTTAATCATGAGCCAAGGTAGCAAAACAAAAAAACAAGAAATATAAAATTACCCGTTTATAAAAAGACAATTGAATCCATTATATTTCTTACAAAATGGGAGGAGTGGAGGTTATCTCTTCATATGGTCAAATTTTAATATATTAATTTGTCCTATAATCTAACCTTTAGAAGGATGTAAACTATTTAGTTAGTTAGTTAGTTATGGCAGCGCTCATAACATGCTGCTTTTTAACACCTGCCCCCCCTCCAGTCTCAACTGAGCTCAGTGCTTAGCTTAAGACATTGTGTCTTGGTAATTTTTTTGCCTATAATCTTAATCATACTCTCGTATCACTGAAGCATACTGCCTTTGTTAGTGGAGGTAGAAGGAAACTGAGGCAAATGTGTGGGGAGTCCAGTGGCTATTTTGATTGGTGAGTTCACTTCACTCAAAGGATGGCCCTTAGCTCCTCAATTCTGCACATAGGGCTTTTGGCCAAGGTAAAGGCAAGGTTTTTCATATATGCTCTCTAGGTTTCAGCCGCACAGTGGTGCGTTCCGGTAGCTGTAAGATCAGCAGCTGCGGAGCATCTTCCCGGTTCCGTGTTAAAGGATTCCTTGTTGGCTGTGCAGCTCGGGGTAGGCAGTCGGCTGTTCATAAGGAAATGCTCCAGTCAAGTACAATGATTCCACGTTTGCGCATGTGTGAGGAGGTACCAGGACAACGTACCGGGACAACGCCCACCTGCCACGCCTCGGGGGCCCATTGGAGATCGTGTGCTGTGCTCGCTGAGTTTTCCCCCCCGAGTTGTTTTTAGGGCAGGTGCATTGGGCGTTAAATGCTTTTAGCCCCTTTCCTATTGGGCCGCACCAGCATTGCTTCAGAGACATGTTTGTCTCCCTGGGTTTGTTTAGTGGCTCCTCCATCCTCCTGTCCTTGACGAGTGTCCCCCTCCCCCGCCCCGAGAGCTGTGCAGAAGACAGCATTTCAGGCAGAATACCGGTCTTCTCCCTTCACATCTTGGGTGCGACTATAAAGTACCATGAAATGAGAGGGTTGGGTAAAGTCCGCTCTTCTGATAGGCTACTGCTGAGCGGCTCTTGGCTTTCTCAACGGTGTGCATTTGGGTCTTTTATAAGGTAATGGTTTCCTAAAATGCAAGTATAAATTATATCAACCCTTTCCTCATAAACCTTGAAGGTCTGTCCTCTTCTGCCCAATTAAATACATCTTTATGCCAACTTAATGCCGTCTGTCATATGGGCATGCTCCTTACTGGAACTCACTTGAGTATTTCTATCACAGACTCTCTGGGCCTACCATTTTCCAATTCTTTTGTTGTATTTTTGAGACAGGGTCTCATTATGTAGCCCTGGATGGCTTGGGACTCACTATGTAGATCATCAGGCTGGCCTTAAACTCATGGAGTCCCCAACATGGGTGCTGAGAACAAACTCCGATTATCTGGAAAAGCAGAAAGTGCTCTTAACTGCTGAACCATCTCTCCAGACCCTATTTTTGAATTTTAAGGAGAAAAATCATCAGGAATTGGTTACTTTAAAAGGAGTGCCAGGGGGCTGGAGAGACGGCTCAGCGGTTAGGAGCACTGAGTGCTCTTCCAGAAGTCCTGAGTTCAAATTCCAGCAGCCACATGGTGGCTCACAACCATCTGTAATAAGATCTGATGCCCTCCTCTGGTGTGTCTGAAAACAGCTACAGTGTACTTACATATAAAAAAATAAATTAATCTTTAAAAAAAAAAAAGGACCACCAAGAGCATTGGATTGTGGTATCTGCCTTTAATTTCAGCTCTCAGGACACAGAGGTGGGCAGATATCTATGAGTTGAGTTCAAGGTCTACATAGCAAGATCCAGGCCAGTCAGGCCTACACAGAGAGCCCCAGTGTCAAAACAAAACAAAACAAAACAACAGCAGACAGCTATAGTGTACTTACATATAATAAATAAATAAATCTTTAAAAAAAGAAAAGAATAAAAAAACCAAAACCAAACAACCCTCCCTAAAAACCTAAAATGAGTATGAACAATAGGTGGCGCTGGAGAGATGGCTGAGTAGTTAAGAGCTCTACAGGGTAGTTAGTTTATGGCTGCTTGGAACTCCAGTTCCAGTTCTGGCCTCTGAGCATTAGGCACACACACATTAAAACAAAAATTCGTTGGTGTGGAAGTGGGAAGGGAACAGGAAAAGGTAGGCATGGTTGCATAGGCCTATAATCCTAGCACTCAGGAGGCTGAAGCTGAAAGACCATGAATTTAAGGACAACCTGGACTACATAGTAGTTTCAGGCAAGCCTGAGCTATACAGTGAGATTCTACCTCTGAAACAACAGCAACAAACCCTTAATATTCTTAATAAAAGAATATTATGCCGGGCGTTGTGGCGCATGCCTTTAATCCCAGCACTCGGGAGGCAGAGGCAGGCAGATTTCTGAGTTCGAGGCCAGCCTGGTCTACAAAGTGAGTTCCATGACAGCCAAGGATATACAGAGAAACCCTGTCTCGGAAAACCAAAGAAGAAGAAGGAGGAGGAGGAGGAGGAGGAGGAGGAGGAGGAGGAGGAGGAGGAGGAGGAGGAGGAGGAGGAGGAGGAGAAGAAGAAGAAGAAGAAGAAGAAGAAGAAGAAGAAGAAGAAGAAGAAGAAGAAGAAGAAGAAGAAGAAGAAGAGGAGGAGGAGGAGGAGGGAGGAGGAGGAGAAGAAGAAGAAGAAGAAGAAGAAGAAGAAGAAGAAGAAGAAGAAGAAGAAGAAGAAGAAGAAGAAGAAGAAGATGATGATGATTAAGGAAACAAGACATGTTAACCATCGAAGTATTTTTATTTTAAGCATATCTAAGGCTTAAGAAATGCTTATTATTTTGGAACTATGTGTACCTAGTGATATTATTATATACATGCTTACCACTGTTAAAATTACTTGCATAGTTAAATAACATTTTATCAAGGTTTGAAGCAACAGAATCTTGTATCCCTACGCATAAACAGGAACCTAACACAATTTGTTGGCTCAGAAAAAAAAAATCCTTATTTACTCAAAAGAAAAAAACAAGATGTAAACTGAAGTTCCTTTGAAATTTGATATTTTTGGGCTCTTACTAGTTGGTGACTAAGGTAGTAATTCCATCCCAAAAGAACAAACTCACCTGTGAGGTCACAGCACATTTGATGTTAGAGTTGTCCACTGGTAGTTGTAAGCATTTGATACAGATGGCAAATCTGCAATGGCTGACATTTCTCGGATACAATAGTATTTCCATATAATACACGTATAACCTTTAAGTCACTTGCAGACTGCTTAAAATGTGAACTACAGCATAAATGCCCTCCGAGTGAGTGTGGTGTGCTGTGTAGACTGTAGCATGTGAAAGTCTGTATACATAAATCTCCAGTCAGTGGAGTCCACAGGACAGAGCCCACACAGGACCATTGTTTATGACTTTGTTTGTATTTCAGGTAGGGTTTCTTTGCTCTCTGTGTAACCCTCGATGTCCTGGAACTCCCTCTGTAGACCAGGTTGGCTTCCAACTTGCAGAGATCTGACTGCCTCTGTCCCCACTCCCCACTCCCCACTCCCATCCTCCCACTCCCAGCCCCAGTGCTGGGATGAAAGGTGTGTGTCACCACCACACAGATGTTTACTCTTTCAAACCATGTATTTTTATTCATGTGTGCTTGTGTGTATATGTGTGTGTGTACACATGTGTATGGGTGCCCAAGGAGGTCAGACGAGAGCTCTGCATCCCTTAGAGCTGGAGTTACAGTCAGTTGTTCTCGTACCTGGACCCAAACTTGGGTCCTATAGGAGCAGTGTGTGCCCTTAACTGCTGAGCCATCTTTTCAGTTCCTGTCGATGTTTGTCTAAACAGCATGGAATCATTTGTTTGTTTTTAATCAGCAATTTAGCAAGTAGTCCTTGAACTCCAGGGATGTAGCAGTGACTTGGTCTTTCTTTCAGCACTACAGCTCGCTGGGAGACTGAGTTTCCGAAAAACGGCAGTTTCTGCAATGCCTTATGTTTTCTGTATAATCACTCCCCTTCAAGACTTATCAATAAGGCCTGCAGCTGAAAAAAAAGTTGGAGGAGGGAAAGACTCTACATTGATGTAAAAGAGAAACACACACACAGTGGAAGCTTCCTCAGGAGAGAGAAGCATCAGAGATCTTAAATAAAAATCACAGTTTTGCTGGGATTGTCTTCTTTTTGCCATCCAAATGATTGTGGAAAAAAGTCTGGAGTTGCTGCCAAGCGTCCACCTGGGCCATGGCATGAGCCCTGGGCTCCCCTCCCCAGATGACAGGACCACCCACCAGGCTGTTCAGGGAAGCCTTACACAGTGGGAAGTAAGGAGGCTCAATATGGTGGCCTGTCTCTGGGTAGCAGATGATCTGGGGCTTCTCCTTCCCGTGCGCCTGCAGGCGTTTGGAGGCCTCTCTGGCATAGAACTCGCTCTTCCAGTTGTGGTCGTCCTGACCTACGAGGAACAGGAAGGCTGTGTCAGACCTTTCCACGGGAATCAAGCTCTTCTGGTCAGGTCCTTCCAAAGGATTGTTTAGAAGATCCACAATGTCTTTGAGGCCATCTTTGGTTCTCTTGACTCGCTTGGTGTTTATGCCCACGGAGGGCACAGTCTCATCCTTGTACTGTAAGTTTCCGCCGATGTTGGATATAGAGCCATTGATGATGACAGCGGCTGTGATATTTTTCAAGAAGGAGGCCATGGCAAAGCCAAGTTCACCCCCTTTGGAAATGCCAAGGACCCCGACTCCTGAACCTGTTACCTGAGAAAGATACATTCAGAAAAGAAGAAATATGAGCCCACACAAAAGGTAGCACAGTGAGGGTTACCCACTCCTGGAAATCGATCAAGTGGCCCCGAGCCTGAGCCTGACTCTATACCATCCTGCTTTGCTAGGGTGACTGTGCCAAGCTCAGTTGCCTGCCACTCGCATGAGACATCACAGTCAAACCCGGAACATGGTGCCGCCATAAGCAACATTCAAACAAGCCAAGAAGCAGTTTACTATTTAGCCTGAACCCCCTGATACAGCACTGCCCTGCACTCGACAGAAGTTCACGGAACCGGAGAAGTGTGAAATCGAACCCAGGTGACACTCTGCATGTAAGGTGACAAGGTGCGCACAGACACACTGAGGAAGAGCCTACTCTTCAAAGAAAACGCTTTCTTCCAAAAAAGTAATAGTTTTTCCTCCAAAGAGCGTTTGAGGTAATTAAGTAGATGCCTTGCAGACATTGTGTCTCTGTGCTTTATAAAATCATAATCAGCCACCTATGAGTCAAAGCGGAATCAACAGAAGCCACCCGGGGGAGATTCTGGCTCACAGTTCATCTCGTCCCGTGTTTACTTTCTTCCTAGGATTTAAGTGGTAATGGGTCCTGAAATGTTTACAAAGTCATAACTGCTGGACTGATCTAGACCATTAACAGCAGGTAATGTTCGTCTTCAGAATGAGGCCCCCCCCTTATCTTGCTTGAGTGATTCCCCATCTCTGCTACTTTCGTGAACATGGAATCTTGCCATCACGTTTTCTCTAGCGCCCCCCCCCCTGCTGTGCCCCTGCTGTGTCTATGCTCACGTGTAGACATGACCTTGTCTTCTGGCCATGCTGCGTCTACATCCTCTAGTGTTTGCTGAATGGGTGTCTATAAGCTTCTCAGGAAATGCCAGGCATATTCTAACACCTCACAAGTATGAGTCCTTTACTGCTCGTAACAAAGCTGGAAGGTAGACATGACATCACGGACACAAGACCGTGACATGGCTAAGGAGATGAATGCCTATGACTCGTCTTTACTACCTCAGTGTGGGCGGGAAATGGACAATGCAGGAAGAAACTCTCTCTTCTCAGCAACCTGGGATGGTTGGTCACCCTATGAGCAATTCAAACTCCAAGGAATCAACCTTCCCATGGCCCCCTGAGATGATCCCAGGTAAGGAACCTTTGCTCTATAGATTTGGAAAGCACTAAATATTATTATAAACCTTCAAGTTAACTAGGTTACAGATCCAACTTTGGCTCGAGGCATTTAGGACTCCACAAGCTAAACCAAAATACTGTAACAGCCAACCTGAGGGTGACTGAGCAGGTAGGTCACAGCTTCCTCAAAGTACTCCAGGTGGATAATGTCCATGTCCTTAGGGAGGTCCTCGTAGTTGTTATAAGCCAGAGCCATGACGGCAAAGCCCTTCCCAGCCAGCAGACTCGCCCGATACTCCAGAAGGCCACTTCCAATTCCAAAAAGGTCTATGATTCCAGGAAAGGGTCCAGTTCCTTGGAAAGAAAGAAAGAAAGAAAAAAAAACCTACCACTCTCTTTCAGACTTAGTTTCCAAATGCCTTGGTATCTTATTCTTTAATGAAAGGGGGGCAGGAAGAAAGATGTGGAACATCCAAGTCTCTTTCTGTTTTTAAAAATACGCTTTGTTGGGTGGTGTATTCCTGGAGATCTAGGACCTTACCTTTCCTAAAACTGCCAGATGGGGGATCTGCCCTCCCTCGGTGGCCTAGACACAGTCCTGTGGGTGACCCAGGTGTTCTGAGGTCGGCAGCACAGGGTTAAATGTGGAGCAGCCCTGAGTGGCCAGCACCGGGACAGAGTGGCAAGGCACCATATGTTCTTGAACCAATGGCTCAGACTAAGTCTCTTTCCTATTTTGGCAACACAGCATCTTTTTTGGAACCTTGCATCTCAGAACTGGGTGGCTTGAGCGCCCAGGTTTTGTGATATCAAACCATCACTGGCCATCTTGGACTCCTCTGGAAAACAGATTCTCCTGCAAAGTCCACACTTTCTTTTTTTTGGGGGGGGGGAGGGGGTGTTCGAGACATGGTTTCTCTGTGTAGCCCTGGCTGTCCTGGAACTCACTCTGTAGACCAGGCTGGCCTCCAACTCAGAAATCCGCCTGCCTCTGCCTCCCAAATGCTGGGATTAAAGGCATGCGCCATCACTGCCGGACAAGTCCATACTTTCTGTGTCCAAGGCTTATCATTGTCAGTTGCCACCAACACCAACAAATGGCAGCTACATTTCTTCTACATTGGCTATAATCTCCTAGGATATTTTTTAATTGGTGTAAAATGCATTTATTTATTTAGAAACAGTGTCACATAGCCCAGGCTGGTCTCTATAACCTTGAACTTGACCCTCCTGCCTCTGCTTCCCCATTGCTGGGGTTGAAGGAAGGGGCTCCGGCATGCTAGAGAACCACGTGACTAACTAAGTTAAATGTAGCAGAGTGTTAACTTTGAAGACTCCAGATGGTTGCTTTTATTCCCAACTGGGTGATGTGCTTTGTATCCTGGGTCACACACCAAGGAATACATGGTAATTTACTGATCCTTGAAGTTGATGCCTTTCTTCTTTATATTACAGTGCTGTTAAATTCTGTAAAGCCCAGGAGCTAGGACTCTGTGTACCAATTACATGCCCAGGTTATGTATATTGTTTATAAATACAAAACTATTGATCTAAGAACACTGACATCTTACATTCCTGAATTTTTTTTTCACACACCAATATATCCTTCACACCAGCCCACCCTCCTCCACCACTACACTTGGATTCACCTCATTTTTGATGGTCTCAGAGCGTCTGGAAAGCTGGCTATAGATAGAAACACTTTATTCTCTCCTGGGCATCTGAGTTGTTTTCTTAGATACCACAAACACTCAGAATTTGAGCAAGAGAGTATCCTGGAGGTGGACCTGCTACATCAAAAGAACATTCTGGCAGCTTTTAAAAGTGAAGCTTTTGGAGTCGGGTGGTGGGGGCACGCTTTTAATCCCAGCTCTCAGGAGGCAGAGGCAGGCAGATCTCTGAGTTGGAGGCCAGCCTGGTCTACAGAGTGAGTTCCAGGACAGCCAGGGCTACACAGAGAAACCCTGTCTCGAAAAACAACAACCAAACAAACAAGTGAAGCCGGACCCAGGGGCTTGCATTGGTTCACTGAATACAATATGAAAGTCAGGGGATGATAGGAAAGGGACCCCAGGTCTCAGGGGCTGTGGGGCAGGGAGGAGAATGAGGACCGCCCAAAGGATTGTAAACTGCAATGAACAAGACAATGGTTTGTAAATGAAGCATTACAGGGTCCTTAGGAAAATCGACCTTTAAAAATAGTGGGTTTGGGGGGGGGGGTGTGGAGGTGGGTGTGGGTGGATAGATGCCTTAGTGGTTAAGAGCACTGGCAGCTCTTCCAGAGGACCTGAGTTCAATTTCCAGCAGCCACATGATGATAGCTCACAACCATATGTAATGATATCTGACTCCCTCTTCTGGTGTGTCTGAAGACAGCTACAGTGTACTTACATATAATAAAATAAATAAATAAATATTTTTTTTTTAAAAAGTGTTCTGATTGGGAGGCAAATTAGGCCTTTAGACTAAAAACTGAAAGGAAACACAGTTGCCTATGAGGCCTGTAATAATAACTTCCCACGGAAGAGAGACTTTTTATTATGGAAAACTTTGAGTTCTTGATTTCTTTGCTTGTTGCTATTTAAATATGTAAACAAGCAAACGCATTAAAGCATTTTAAAGTTTTTAACCAAAGAACCACAGTCTCGGTTTTCCACATCGCTTCCCTATCCTAGAGCTATATGACGGCAGACAAACTTGCAAAACTAAATTTTACCTATTCTATAAGTACTACTTTCTTAATCCTCAGACCCTCACTAAACTGCCATTTCTGTTGGCATTTTAAAGGGATATGAAACAGTTGACCAAATCCCCTGGAACAGCACTCTGAGATTCTCTGTACTTAAGTCTTTCTCAAAGCTGTGGCTCTTTTACCCTGGGAAAGAGTTACATCAAAATCACCTAAGAAACAAAACTCTCTGACAGGCCACACGCGCACTTTCAGATTCCAGATTCTGAGCGGTGGCGCCAAAGCCCTGCAAATCATAAAGTCACCCAGTGCTTGCGCTGACTTTGCCTGAAGGGCTGTTCTTGAGCAACAGATGTCAAACGCGAACCCCTGCACAACCACCCATAGGTCTTACTATCAGAGTGCAGATTTCTAGCTTACAGGGCTTTGGGGGAACTCGGATGCTCTAAGGTCCTAAACTCCTGCGGTGACCTTCATTCACTTCAGGACACGACTCACCTAGCCATGAACCCAAGTCCTTAAGGCTTTTCCAGGGAGCCCCCTGAAAAGTGTGGGAGACAGGGAAGAAGGGGCCCTTGCGCTGCACCCCTGAAGCATCCCGGGCTGCAAGCACAGGAGGGAAGGCTGCTCACCTGGGGGCAGGAAGAGCGTGGCGCGCACCCGGCCCTCGCGCACCGGCACGCGCCGAACCCCGGGGGCCATGAAGTGACGCTCGTGCACCGCCCGCGCCAGCCGCTGCCCGCCGTCGGGCTCGTGTCCGTCCAGCACCTCCAGCTCCACCACAAAGGGCGTCTGCACGTCGCGCTTGATCAGGCGCCAGAAAGGCCGATCGGGCTCCATGGCCCAGAGCAGCCCCATGGGCTCGAGCCCCGAGAAGCTGCCGCCCAGCGCGGGCGTGCGCGCCAGGTCCAGCTCGCCGTGGGAGTCCGCGCGGTAGCGCGCGTGGGCTCGGAAGAGCGCGCCCTTCTCGTCGCGCAGGACAGAGCGCAGCGTGACGGGCTGCTCCGGGGCCAGGCCGCGCACAGCGATGTGCACCGGCTGGTCACAAAGGCAACCACCCGCGGGCTCCAGGATCACAGTAGGTGCCATCCGGTTCGGGTTCTGGGTGGTAAATGCGTGCATTGGTTCTGATTGTGGCTCTGGCTTTGTGGCTTTTAGGCCTCCCTGGACTTGCTGTTACAGCTTAAAGTGTTCCTGGTTCTCTTAGAGAGAGCCTCTGTGATAAGCCCGTTAGCGTTTGTTAAGTACGGGAGATGCATAATGATTAATCTTGTCTTACAACTTGGTACGTGTTGAAATCGTGTTTAAAAAGAAAGATTGGGAAAGATACCGCTACAAAAGTCTGGATTGTGCCAAAGCATATCAGGGAACTGTCATTCTACTGATCCATGCCAAACAAGCCCTTATTCCCTTACTCTCCTTACGCCCCTTCCAAGCCTCTTTCTAGTCTTTGTGGAACCTGGAGCCACTTCTGCTGAAACCAGACTGATTCTGCTCCTTAATTACATTCCAGGTAGCGGTGCCGGTGGTGGTGGTTGTTTTGAGATAAGGTTTCCTCACTCTCAAGTTGACCTTGAATTTTCTATGTAGCTAAGGATGGCCTGAATTTCCTGCCCCCACCTTCCAAATGTTGGGAATCAGGGCCTGCCTGCACCACCAGCTCTGCGCTCGTCCGGTTCCTTGTCAAGATGTGTAACCATTTGTCCTTAACTGAAAAGGTTTCCTAGAATGAGTCAATGGGCAGGGAGTTGGTGTTTTCCAGCTCAGCTGAGAGAGAAAGTTCAAGCAAACTGGGTTTTTTGGAAAGGTTTCGTAAATAGACGTGTTACAAAAGCAAGGGCAACTGCTCTGTAGAAAGAGAGAGCAGGCATGTTAGAGTTGGGAATAGAGGGAGAAAAGGGCTTGCAGCTGGGCGAGAGACAGCTAAGTTGGGTCAGGGTTGGCAGGTAGACAGGCTTCTCCGAAGCTCCTTCCCCAAGAAAGACAAACAAGGCCTTGTGGCTCATTAACAGAGTCTTGCTTCTAATGGAGCTAATTGTAGCTGACTAAGTTTTAAGGGTGGCTTCTAAAAAAAAAAAAAAAAGAAAGAAAGAAACAAACCAAAAAACCCCAAAAAACAAAAACCCAAAACCAAAAAAAACATGACCTAATCCTATTCCAGACTGCACCTACTATAAGCTAAATATGAGGTAACCAAGAAAAACCACAGCTATGTCTTGGTAGCTGTGATAACTGTTAACTCTCCATAGACAGAAAAGGAAAAAGGCCCGTGGTCACGCTAGAGCTAATGACATAAGGCAGAACCAAAGAGAGGATAAATAACATGACTAGCCGACCCCAGAAAGCTCCAAGACTAGCCAGACCGTGCAAGGTTGGAGTAGTGCAACACTTACCAGCAGACAGACAAGGTCAAGAGCTAATAACGGCAGAAGTCAGAGATGGACAGAGAAGGGCTTCAACCAGCCCTAACCAGGCAAGCATAAACAGCTTTTGAGCTCCCTGATTGGACCAGGTGACTGTGCATAGACTATGTGCCTTCCAATGTTCAACTTTCCCATACTCAGATAATCTACCTCAGTGTTGGTCCACTGTCTGTGTTGAGTCCTATAAGAAGTCCCTAGATAAGCTCAAAGAATTTGATTTTCTTCTCTTGGGGAACCTCTCCGGAATTCTGCTTTCTGCTGTATTTCATCTTTATTCTGTCAGCTTTCTACCTGTAGTAATAAAATTATTCCTCAAGCGTTGTCAGTGAATTTCATTCTTCAAGTTTCTGATAAGTCAGGGAGACAGCCCCCCCCCCCACTCCCCATTGCCACAGCGCTGGTTGCACTCACAGGGACGCTCCTGCGTTTCCATTCTTTGTAACTCTTGAAGAAACATTCTCCCAAAGGTTGCAGTCAGGTAATTTCAAATATAGCCCATGGTCAATATATCAAATATATCAAATATATCCCATGGTCAATAGCCTCATGTCACTTTCCGAACTTTTTGTATTTGGTCCCTGGTGAATGTGTAAGCACCTCTGCTGGTTTTGGAAATTTGTGTAGCTGTAAAAATTTTTTCAAAAAATAGAGGTTCAGATCCCTCTTATGGTGGTTTAGTCACTCTTGGAGCTGAATTTTATCCTATCTTTTGGTGTTTTGTAGAGGAGGAGGCTCGAAGGTAGATAGCTTGTGGTAGCCTGGCTTGTGCTCTGTGTACTGAAAATGGCTCTTTAAAAGCCCTCACACAACTCTTTAAGGGAGATGTAAGAATCAGGTTTGCCTGCCTGTGACAAACCACCTGAGCTACCCAGCTTATTACTACAAGGGAGAAAGGCTTCTCTTAGCTCCTGGCTTCAGAGGCCCCAGTCTACAGCAGCTCGGCTTTATTGCCCTGGGTCTGTGGTCAGACAGAACACCATTACAGGACACCTGTGGCAGAGCAGAGCTGCCCCCTTCCTGGCAGCTGGAAGCAGAGGGGGAGGGGTGAAATCTCCTTCAAGGGCATGCTCCCTGTGGTCTGAACCTCTTCCATCAGGCCCTACCTCCTAAGGTCCGTATGACCTCCCAGTAGCGCCGCAGACTGGAAACCAAGTGTTTAGCATGTAGCCTTTGGAGGACTTTTGAGAGTCAAACATAACTGGAAGGTTGCCTTGTTCTAAGGATAATTAACTGAAATGGAAGGCAGGGTTTTTCAAAACGACCGATGCCCCTGTGTGCAAAGTCTTGTCATCCTAGTGACACATTGGTCCCACCCCTCTTGATTCCTCAAAACACTGATCTTTAACTCACCTGATTGGGTGCTCACCATGACCTTTCCCTTAGTTGCAGCTGATGCTCAGGCTGAGAGATTAAATGCTTCATGGACCACTGATTGCTTTTATAATTTTATTGAATGATCAATAAGCATTCCCACAGAACTGGGATATGGAACTGTCTCGGAGCCTTAGGAGACATGGATTTATAGAAACACATGACCGCGATCCACTACCGACAACATTCTTTCTCTCTGATATCTCTTCCTCTAACCACCTAGGGAATATTTAAGTATTTGGAAAATAATAAATATTTATTTGTGGGTTTTGTGTTTGTTTTTATTTTTGAAGCAGGGTCTCACCATGTGGTCCTTGATGGCCTAGAACATACAAACCGCGGTGGCCTCAAACTCACAGATTATTTTTTGTATTTACTAAAATGAGGTCATCTGCAGAGTTTTTCTCCAACTTCTCATAATTAAGGTCAAGAAAGCCTCCATATTCATGAAACAGAAGAACAGAACATCTAGCTCTGGTCCTATCTAAGGGCTGGGGTGTGTCTCAGCAGTACAGGATTTGGCTAGCAAGAACAAGCTATGTAGTCCATCTCTGGTACCAGTAGTAAGTAAAATAAGAAAAAAAGTCTTTAAAAATCATAGTCAAGCCAGGCATGGTGCCACATGCCTTTAATCCCAGTACTCGGGAGGCAGAGGCAGGCAGATTTCTGAGTTTGAGGCCAGCCTGGTCTACAAAGTGAGTTCCAGGACAGCCAGGGCTACACAGAGAAACCCTGTCTCAAAAAAAAAAAAAAAATCATAGTCAAGATCCTGTAAGAAGCTCTGCTCTCAAATTCAGACTGGCTATTGTGTCCTGCCTTTCTCCTGGAACACTTTACTAAATGGGATAATTGAATATTTCCTGTGGTTTCTGAGGTTGAAGTGTGTACTGGCTAGTTTTGTGTCAACTTGACACAGCTGGGGTTATCACAGAGAAAGGAGCTTCAGTTGAGGAAATGCCTCCATGAGATCCAACTCTAAGGCATTTTCTCAATTAGTGATCAAGGGGGAAAGGCCCCTTGTGGGTGGGACCATATCTGGGCTGGTAGTCTTGGGTTCTATAAGAGAGCAGGCTGAGCAAGCCAGGGGAGGCAAGCCAGTAAAGAACATCCCTCCGTGGCTTCTGCATCAGCTCCTGCTTTCTGACCTGCTTGAGTTCCAGTCCTGATTTCCTTTGGTGATGAACAGCAGTATGGAAGTGTAAGCCAAATAAACCCTTTCCTCCCCAACTTGCTTCTTGGTCATGATGTTTGTGCAGGAATAGAAACCCTGACTAAGACAAAGTGTAAAACATTCCAAGGTAAAATCCAAGGAGCATGCCCTCTGTCTTCCATACTGCTGTTCTTTACTGGCTTGCCTGCTTCCCCTGGCTTGCTCAGCCTACTCTCTTATAGAACCCAAGACTACCAGCCCAGAGATGGCACCACCACAAGGGGACCTCCCCCCTTGATCACTAATTGAGAAAATGCCTTGCAGTTGGATCTCGTGGAGGCATTTCCCCAACTGAAGCTCCTTTCTCTGTGATAACTCCAGCTGTGTCAAGTTGACACAAAACTAGCCAGTACACCCTCCCTCCCCTAGTTCTAGGGAGGGTGAATGTGAGAGGCTTGTTTGCAGGTGAGTCCCTGACAGCTGCCCTGTCTCTTGCCAGGATCTGCATCTTAATTAATATTCAGTGTGTTCCCTCCAGTTGGCAATGTAATTGTCTCTATTAATGGCATCAGAGAGCTGCTTAACTTCAGATGTGAGACCTGTCTTTAAAATCTGCTTCCTCTTTCTAACTCTGCTTATAGGGCTTTAGGAAGGAGAAGTTCCTACTGTTAGTAATTTGTCAGAGAAAGAGGATTGGAGGAGCCCAGAATAATTTAGGATGGGTTAGTCTACAGGTAGATAATTTTACACACACACATATCAATAAAGATAGAATCTAATGATGGGTATATTATGTTTTTTCTTAGAAATGTATGCTTCTATAATATAATGGTTGTTACGGTACATTCTAGTAATCCCACCTCTCAGGAGACAGAACAAGGGGTATTATCCTGAATTTGAGTCCAGCCTGGTCTATAGCTGCCACTAGCTGACTCAGTCCGAGTCCCAACCCGGGGGAGAAATCAGGGTCCCGGTACTCAGGTGGGCAAGGAATCGGCGAGTGACAAACAGACATTAACACAAGGGAGTATTGGGTCTGAATGTAATTTCTCAAAGCGAGCATCAGACTTATATTACAGAAGAAAACAAGGAAGTTAGGTGATACATTAGCCAAGGCACATCGAAGTTATCCAATGCATAATGATTCTTTACACAAAACAGAGAAATGCATACATAAAAGCTAGCAGGAACCAGGCAGTGTTTACAACTGAGATAAGATCAGCCATATCTAAAATCAGCTATTCTTAGGAGCCAGGTGAGAGGGCTATACAACCCAGGTGCAATTCTAGTCTCTTGTATAATCCACCACCAGGGGTTCCTTAGTAAATACCTAAGTAAGGTATTCCTCTGGCCTAGTGAAAAACAGGCACCAGGGGGGTTCTGTTCTACTAATCTTTTCATGGATAATACAATACTCTAGGTCCTCCTTAAACCACAACCCACCTTCTTTCTACTATTATGTGATGTAGTCTGCCATACATGACTGTAATGAGAATTCTAAGTTTACTTTGTTGAACTAGCCCTGAGATTTCTAGCTCTTATCCAGTAAACTGCAATGCCTGATTTCTTTCACTATCAACACTGGAGGCATTTCATCTGAATGAGTAGCATTCTTATGAAATTCCAAGCCCAAGGTCGGCTCATCAATTGCCTAGGATATTGAGACACCAATGGAGGCCAGGAAGCAATGTTCAATCTAACTTAACTATTTGTCAAATCATTCCTTGGGGGCATGTATAATAAAACAATACTGAAAGAAAGCATGCAAGACCCTCCACACTATCACAAGGACAAATCTGGCCCGCTTCCATGTTACAGGACACCAAAGACTCCAGGAGACCAGTTTCCATGAAACCTTTTGCCTCAGGATTGTGGCTAAGCTTTTGGACTTGTCATGCAGACTCCACTGGAGTGGCTGTGGCATATAGCAACTGTCAGGCTAGCCAGGGCTGTGCAGTGACAGCAAGGAAGGAAACAAAACAGCACAGAATAGAACCAAGCAAAACTCTTGTCTTCTTTTTCTCTCTCTCTCTACCATCACACCAGCTTTTCTAAAGACAATGTAAACCAGTTTCTTCATGGGTTTAGTTTTATCAAATTCTGCTTAATTATCCCCAGAGGTGTTGCAAGAGTCTTGACTCACCAAACAGTAATCTTAGCTTTAGAAACGTTTCTAGGTAACCAAACCATGGCAAATTTTGTTTTGTGGGTTTTTGTTAATGCTCTTTGTCTATTTTGAGGGATCTCAGTCTAGCCCGGACAGTCTCAACCTCTTAGGAATATTTCTGCTTCTGCCTCCCAAGTTCTGAGATTACACCAAGGTAGCCAAGAGTTTTCACTGAGGGTCCGTGATGTCTGGAGAATACACAGCCCCATTGGAAGCACTTGTTTTACTCACAGTCAGGCTGGAGAACATGGAAGGCAGACATTTTACACATATTTTGAAATATGCATGTGTCATCCTGATAGGGAAGAATGGCAACAAGAAAGCCAGAGCCTTGAGCACTGAGGGTGGGACTCTTGGAGATGGTGAAGACATGTGGAATCCTGTGGTTTCCTCTCATTCAGCACAGGAAGGAGAGTCATCTATGCCATGAAGACAAACATTTTTGGTGTCTGTTACAGTAGGAAAGGCAGAATCAGAGTAAAAGAAAAAAAAACTCAAAGGAGTGCATGATAAAGAGACAGAGATACAGACAGACAGACAGAGATCAGTTAGGGGACACTGTAATGTAGGAAAGCTGTTAGAACATAGACAGGAGAATGAGAACAGGTTTCAGGATCACCTATCAAAACCTTTGTGTGTGTGTGTGTGTGTGTGTGTGTGTGTGTGTGTGTGTTTAACTAGGAAAAGAAAATTTGTTGAGAAAACCTGGCTCCAATACTGTGGTGTGGTGTGGTGTGGTGTGGTGTGGTGTGGTGTGGTGTGGTGTGATGTGGTGTAGCACACAGCATACCTTTAATCCCTGCACTCAGGAGACAGAAGTAAAATGGATCCTATAATTGGAGGCCAGCCTTGTCTATATAGCAAGCTCAGGCCAGCCAAGGGCTACATTGTCCCAAGAGATATTGTAAGAGGAGGAGGAAGGAGAGGATGAGGAGGAAGGGGAGGAAGAAGAGGAGAGAGGAAGAGGAGGGGGAAAGGGAAGAGAGAGAGAAGGAGGAGGAGGAAGAAGAGGAAGAGGAGGAGGAAAAGGAGGAGGAGGAGGAGGAGAAGGAGAAGGAGGAGGAGGAGGAAGAGGAGGAGGAGGAGGAGGAGGAGGAGGAGGAGGAGGAGGGTAAAAGGCCATCGAGGAAGACTCTCTGGCTCCAGCCTACCTCTTTCTGAGTCCTGGTCTACCATGAAGTGAGAAGTCTATTTGGTTGGGTTTTTTGTTTTTTGTTTTTTTTTTGTTTTTTGGTTTTTTTTTTTTTTGAGACAGGGTTTCTCTGTGTAGCCCTGGCTGACCTGGAACTTTCTCTGTAGACCAGGCTGGCCTCGAACTCAGAGATCCTCCTGCCTCTGCCTCCCGAGTAAGGGGACTAAAGCTTGTGTCCCTGTGCCATTGGAAGTGAGAAGTCTTCCTCACAAGCTGCTGCTCCTGTGAGTGTCAGGCCTTCCCTGCCAGAATGGATTGAAACTCTTAAAGCCATGAGTCTTTCAAATTGTTCTAAGTGGTGATTTGTCACCAAGAGGCCAAAGCAATCTTACAGACAAGCATTACCTGCCTGGCCACTAAAGTGCTGCTGAGATGGCGCCACTGACTAAGCTGCTTGCCACCAAGCCTGAGAACTTTCTACTGTGATAGAAGGGCATCTGACTCCTTCAAGTTGTCCTGTGACCACCCCGCCCCAACATTAAATGTAATTAAAATTGCACTTGTAAAAAATGTTTGCAGGCTGGTGAGATGGCTCAGCAGGTAAGGGCACTGACTGCTCTTCCAAAGGTCCTGAGTTCAATTCCCAGCAACCACATGGTGGCTCACAAGCACCCATAATGAGATCTGACGCCCTCTTCTGGTGTGTCTGAAGTCAGCTACAGTGAATTTATGTATAATAATAAATAAATCTTTAAAATAATGTTTGCTAACAGTTAGGAGAACATCATTTTTGTTAAAGCTTGTTTAACAACGGTTTACTTAAGGCATGTGAACTAGAAGTGATCTGGGTTAATTACCATAATCTTTGTTGTTATTGTTTTGCAAGACAGAGTTTTCCCTATAGCCCTGGCTGTCCTGGAACTTACTCTACAGACTAGACTGGCCTTGAACTCAGAGATTCACCTGCATCTGCCTCCAGAGTGTTGAGATTAAAGGTGTGCACTCCCACTGCCTAGCAATTACTGTAATCTAAAGTTTATTTATATGATGGCCCCTTTATTCATAAGCTCATTAGAACAGAATTTCTTAGTAGATTTTTACCATGTGGACACAAAATATAACATACATATACAAACCACACACAAACACATATGCCCAAATTCTACAGCTTCCATTTTAGAATTCTAGTCTCTAGACAAGAGGGGCCAATGAGTCAGCTCAGTGGGCAAAAGCACAGAACACAGCAGCCTTACACACCAGCCTTACATACCAGCCTTACACACCAGCCTTACACACCATCCTTACACACAGGGGCAATCACTGGAACACATGCTAGGGAGAACTGACTCCCAGAAATTGTGCTCTGATGGCATACAACACACACAGACACACACAGACACTCACACATACACAGACACACACTCACATACATACACACACACACAGACAGACACACACTCACATACATACACACACACACACTGACTCACACTCACATACATACACACACACACTGACTCACACAGAGACACACACACACTGGGTTGACTAAAGAGAAGCTAATCTAGTTGTATTTCTTGCAAAATGAGACAAAGGAGCATGTAGATAATGTTTTGAAGGCTGTGGACCAATTTTTAATTTAAAACAATCTCCATATTAATTTAGTTCTAAAAGTTTCTTTTCCTTTGTTTATTGCCTTTTTAGTCTCAATTTTAGGGAGTCACTCTTAACATTTCCTTGTAGCTTAAATGGGACAAAATAATAAGGCTCCAAGTGACCTTGAATAGAAAACACAACTTTTTGTTTCTTTGCTGTTTAATCAACACAGGTGAGAAGCATTTTCAGAAATGTTATTTGAAAAATTATTTAAAGGCTGGATCTACTCCATTGAAATGGCAAAATTATCATTTTTTGGTTGTTGTTTTGTGTGTGTGTAAGGTACACACATGTATATTCAGGTGTGTGTGCACACACATCAGGCTCCCTCCTCTCACATGACTCCAGCTTCTGTCAAGTTGACATGAAATGAGGCAGCAGCAGCTGCAGCCACTGTCTTTAAAGCTGAGCCAGGAGTTAAAGTATTAACTAGGTAGGGCCGAGCCTTTAATCCTATCACGCAGGAGGCAAAAGCATGACAATCCCTGTGAGTTCAAGGCCAGCTTCCTTTACATGGCAAGTTCCAGGATGGCCAGAACTGAGGTCCTGTCCCCAAAAGCAACAAAACAAAACAACAAATGGAACAAAAACAGCTGCAACTACCACTGAAATGCTGAACTTAGAAGAAATCATACCTTTTAATAAGAGGTCACTGTTTTTAAACTTTACTCATTGTATCACATATAGCCGAATCTGTAACAAGCACAGGCTGGTAGTAGAATAACCATATTGATTAATAACTTATTCAGTACAGTGACTTATAAGCCATTAATGCCCTAAACATGAATTTCATGTCATCCAGCAGAAAACTGATTCACATAGTTACTGATCATTAAAATTTGACCTTGAATCTACCATGTCTGTTACAGGCAAACCCACTACAGTCTACAGGAGGCTCTGCTGTGGGTACTGCCCAGGTGTTTGCCAAAGAAGAATAGAATTTGCTTCCATGCATCTATCTGGGCTTTGGAGTGAGCCTTGACCTCCCCTCCCCAAATCACAGCTTCGTTCACTATTTTGTGCAGGGAAGCTGGGCACATGGGAAAGTAAGGTGGTTCGATGTAATGCCCAGTCCCAGGGTAAGAGAGTACCTGGGGCCTTTCCTTTCCATGAGCCTGTAACCGGTCCGAGGCTATCTGAGTATATAACTCACTCCTCCAGCAATGATCATCCTGGCCAGCCACAAAGAGGATGGGCCCCTTGGCCTTCTCTATTGGTATCATGCTGGGGTTCTCACAGCCTCCTACAGCATCATTCCGTATATCCACAATGTCCAGAATGCCAGAGAAAGCCACCTTCATTCTCCTCAGGTCATGGCCCAACGGCGGAATCATGGTCTGCTTGTACTTGATATGTCTGTTTCCACTGAATGCAGAGCCATTGATGGAAACTGTGGCTGAGACATTATTCAAGAAGGAAGCCATGATCAGACAGACATCAGCTCCTAGGGAAAGACCCAGAAGCCCAATGTCTGGGCCTTTTACCTAGAAAGAAAGAAAGAAAAAAAAAAGATGAGGTAAGAGTCAGAGATAGAACATGCCTATATCTAGCACTAGGGAGGTGGAAGCAGGAGGGCCAGGGGTTCAAAGTCAGACAGCTACATAGAGAGTTCAAGGCAAGGCAAAGCAATTTCAAAAATCCAAAGAGAAAGAGAAAAAAAAAAAAAAGCTAAGGAGATGGCTCAGTGGGTAAAGGTGCTTGCAGCAAAATCTGAGGACCTGGGTTCAATTCCTCACAAGGTGAAAGAGGAGAACTGACTCTTGCAAGTTGTCCTTGTCTCCACCTGTGTGGATCATGTATAGCCAAAAAAAAGTTAGTAAAAAAAAAAAAGAAGTTACCGAGCACCAAAGGATGTTGCTAGAGGGGCTGGAGAGATGACTCAGTTGTTAAGAGCACTAGCCGCTCTTCCAAAGGATCCTGGTTCGATTCCCAGTACCCACATACAACTGTCCATAACCCCCAGGGGATCTGTTGCCCTCTCCTGGCCTCTGTGGTCAACGCATGCATCTGGTGCATGGCCACAAATGCAGGCAAAATACCCATACACACAAAATAAACGTAAATAAATCTTTTATGGCAGACAAAGCCAAACAGTCACATTTAGGGACTGGTTATCAATGCTGAGTCTCGGGAGCCTGTCGGGCAAGGACCTCATTTCCAGTGAATCTGACCCATGGCTTTATTTGACAGTGTGTTGACCCATGTGGCTTAATCAGTGGCCCAAGATGTGAATCATTTGTCCAACTCCATCGAGGCAATCCTAGAAAATGATTAACTTCATAGAAACAGAGTCCAGTGTCCAACTTAGTAGTTGTTAGCCTTTGGAAAGGGTGGGCAAATTGTGGCGAAATTTGAGAGGAAAATGAAAGGTTATAAAGCCAGCTTGGGAAGATATCTAGTCTGTATGGCAAGAGGAATTTTACTAGTATATGAGATGAAATTTCATTTTATTAAATGTTTATGAAGCTATGCAACAGAGAAAGGGGAAGTGTTAGATGCTCAAAGCCAAGAAAATCTCCCCAAGAAACTTCCTCACGAACAAAGGACAGAACAGCCTCAGTACAGCTGGAGCAGGAGACCACCTCTGTAGAGATAATTCCAGGGACACGGATTAAGTAAAGCACACAAGGAGAACCTTTGGATGTCGAAGCATGTACCGCACTGCTTCTTCAAAGTAGTCCACTTCTATGACGTTGAGCTCTTTGGGGAGATCCTCAAAGTCATAAAAAGCCAGAGCCAATGTGGCAAAGCCATGGCCAGCCACAAGGCCGGCTCGGTATTCCAACAGGCCTCCTCCAACACCATAAACATCGATGATGCCTGGAAAGGGTCCTTGTCCTACAGAGGGGACATGACAAGGCAAAGGCATCATGCAATCCAAAGAATTCGCTTCTCTTTTAGACACCTTTTGAAATTGTTTAGTTGGTTTCTATGAATCCAGTCAAACAGATCTCTGGGTCACTACTGAACGGAGACACCGGAGCTTTGGAGAGAGAGAGAAAAAAAATCTAAGCTGTCTCCTGCATTTTAATCCTCTTCTGGAATCCAAACTGTGGTCCACAAGCCACAGGAGGACAGTTATGAATTTGGCCCAACACAAAATTGTAAACTTACATGAAAAAATCGAAGGTGTGTGAGTGTGTGATTTTTGTTTGTAGATCAATCCCATGGTTCTAGGGGGTGAATGCTATAAGTGATACCATTTAAGACTGGATATTTGCATATTTCTACAGATCAGCTGTTGTTCCAGGAGACCATGCTAAACCTTGGGGTGAGGAGTACATTTTGGAAGGAGGATTTGCAAGCCTTAGACTGTCCCCTCCTCCTGCTCTGCCAAGGGCTGCAGACAATGGGAAGTGTGTGGCAGAGGAGAGTGTTACAGTGGTTGAGAGCCCTCCCTGTTCTTGCAGAGGACCCAGGACCCAGGACCGGGGCTCACAAGCACATGCAACCCCAGCTCAAGGGGATCTGATCCCCTCTTCTGACACCCCCCTCCCCGCCCCGTGAGCACCAGCACACACAAACCATACACACATGAGAAAACAAAATACATTTATTTTTATGTGTTAGAGTTTTGCTTCTGTATTTATCTGTGTGAGAGTGTCAGATCTCCCAGTACAGGAGTTACAGACAGCTGTGAGCTGTCATGCAGGTGCTGGGAATTGAACCCAGGTTCTAACCCCCCCCCCCCAGCTCAGGTTTCACTGTTAGCAAGAAGAGAGCATCAGGGTGGAGCCTGTCACCCTATCGTTCTGCCACTCCCACTGCTGGAGCCTGCCGCCTTGCTGTTCCGACGTGGTCACCTGAAGCTGACTCCAGGATGATTTGGCGGGAATGGGCCCTTTCCCCTTCCTTCATAACTCGGTGCACGAAATAGTAAAATTGAGCTTTGATTAGAACCTGGTTGTCTTAGCTCCGTCTCTCTCGCATCGCCTAGCCCCATCTTCTCTTCCAGGTTCCAAGATGCTTCTCAGACTAGAACCCAGACATGTGAGCCGCTGGCCAGCCGCAACAGATCTGGCGACCCAACGCGGGACTGAGAAACAACAGAGGACATTTGGAAGAAGCACTGCTGGTTTGGAGCTCCATAGAAGAAGAAAATAATTAAAGGAAATTCATACCGGAGAAAGTCGGTATGGGCTAAGTTGAAACAGCGTTAAACCTGCACGCTAATTCACTTAGGTTCACCAGTGAGGTTTATTAGGGGCTAGGAACGTAACAGGTGGTTAGCCGTAGCTCCCAGTTAGGCGTGAGAAAAGAAAGGGTTTATTAAAAGGAAATTACTAATCAGGCAGATGGCCGCAGTTAAAAACTGCATCATGCGGGAGGAAAATGTCCCAAAAAGCAGAGAGAAATTTCAGGGGTGCCCTGCTTTGTTCTCTCTGGGCTTTACAGCAGAAGTACTCTGCCCCTTTTGTGTCTTTGTCTAATGTCTGGTGCACCAATCTGTTCATTTGTTCAATTTCATGTATGTTCGTGTCCAGTCTGAATGAATGAATGTTCTATGTTTTATGTTGGATAATAAAGATGGCTAAAAAAAAAAAAACTTTATCTGCAAAGCCGAGAGCGGCCACATGCTTCAACCAGGAAACAGGCACACGGCAAGAGGGCCCCTGCTGGAAAAGCTGTTCCTTATAGGAAAAAAGGAGAGTCTACAGCCTCTTAGTTTTGGGGTAAAAAAGCTGATAAACTTTTTTTTTTTCTTAGAGGGTTCTCTACATTCGTGATTAATGTGTTTGGCAAATGATAAAGTACTTTTTATTCTATGATTATAGCTAGAAAAATTAATGTTCTCTGATTGGTCTAAATGTAACTGCTTCCTTTGTTTTTTTTTTTTTTTAATTGGTAATATGCTCTGAGTGTTTTCACAATCAGCTCATAAGTTATTAGTTAAGATTAATAGTTGTTACATTGGTAACAGATGGTTAGCCTTAAAATTGATAACTCAAGTTTAAAGTCCTTCCAACACGTGGCATAAGGCAGGCCAAGAGGCTGGGTCTCTAAAGATACTTCTAGTTGAGATAATAATTAATGTGATTCTTATCCTAGAAAGTAGAATTAAAGATAAAATTTTAAGTAATGTCTCTTTAATAAAACATTAAAGCTTGCATGTATTCATAGGTATTAATTGGCAGCCAAACTTTGTAATATGATGGTAATGCTTCTAATATTAATTCTATAAGTAATAAATTGTTTTAAAATTGGGTTTTACTTTTCCAAAGTTAATGGCAGAACGCTTGTGAGTGCTCTTAACCACTAAGCCCCCATAAGGTTAAATTCAAAAACAATAAGAACAAAGCCAATTTATGCTAATCTGGATGTACTATGGCTTTAACCCTTGAGGTTGTGTGTGTGTGTGTATGTGTGTGTGTGTGTTTGTATGTACTGACTAGGGGTGGGGGTGGAGTGGGGAGAAGGGGCTGCGTGTGTCAAGGACAATGTGGCAGTTTCCTCTGTCTCATTTTTCCTAACCTCGTATTGCAACAAAGTTCAGTTGTGTTTTTCATCAGCTGGATAACACTATCTTTTGGGGATAGACAGAGATTAAATGAGATAATGCAAGCAAAGGGCACTTGCTAATGTATGAAAATCCCCCAACCTGTTTGAGTGACCACTGAAATGGCCAATAGCACCTTCCTAGGAAACCCTAACCCCACCCCTAGACTCAGCCCTTGGCGCGCTCCCACCTCTCAACCACCCAACTCACCTGGGGGCAGGAAGAGCGTGGCGCGCACCCGGCCCTCGCGCACGGGCACGCGCCGCACCCCGGGAGCCATGAAGTGACGCTCGTGCACCGTCCGCGCCAGCCGCCGCCCGCCATCGGGCTCGTGTCCGTCCAGCACCTCCAGCTCCACCAAGAAGGGCGTCTGCACGTCGCGCTTGATCAGGCGCCAGAAAGGCCGATCGGGCTCCATGGCCCAGAGCAGCCCCATGGGCTCGAGCCCCGAGAAGCTGCCGCCCAGCGCGGGCACGCGCGCCAGGTCCAGCTCGCCGTGGGAGTCCGCGCGGTAGCGCGCGTGGGCTCGGAAGAGCGCGCCCTTCTCGTCGCGCAGGACAGAGCGCAGCGTGACGGGCTGCTCGGGGGCCAGGCCGCGCACGGCGATGCTCAGCGGCTCGTCCCAGCAGCTGCGGCCCGTGGGCTCCACGCTCAGTGTCGCTGCCATTAGGAGCTGGAGGCCTCGGGGAGCGCCACGCGAGTCCGGAGCGGAGCCTGGCCTGCTGTGGAGCCGACCTAGTGCGTCTCTAGGACCCAGACAAGAGAGGAACCATGATCTGTCAGCAATTTGGGCACAGACCGGCCAAAGGTCATGCTTCGGGGCTGAGCCAGGTTATAGGATTCTGCTTCTCGCCACTCCCACGTGGTGTTGTGAAAGTGATTGGTGATGACACACCAAGTGAATGAATCAAGGCAAAGTACGATCCTTCCGTGGATTCAGCAGCTTTATAAAAATACAAAACGGAACCAAGAGCAAGAACTTTGTAATAAATTACAACTTTATACCACTTTAGTCTTAAGATACTCAGCTTACAAAAACTTCCCTGGATGCTACAGCTCCCAGCACAGAAACTAGAATGCACAGTTAAATTGAGAAAGGCAACTGTGTTAAGTTAGGGTTCTCTAAATATGAACATAGCGAACAGGATGGAGACATGCGCAGACAGAGACACGAAGACGTCCCTTCTCCCGTGTCCTTTTGTGTGGCCCAGATTTAGGGCCAAATGATCTGGATTTAGGGCCAAATGATCTGGACTTAGGGTGAGTCTCCCACCTCAAAATAATCCAACCAAGAAAAATCCTTCACAGGCAATCCCAGCTGCTTGGGGTTTAGTTGACTCCAGATGTGGTTAAATTGACAGCCAAGATTAATTAGTGGGCAACATCCTCTCCTGGCCCCAAAGCCCAGATTCAATGAGATGCAAATGGCTCTCTGGTACAGGATGAAGAGGCCACAGAGGTGGTTGCTCGACCCCGTTTTACTAGGGGTGCTATTAAGGGCGGCTTGAACGTTCTAGGGGCCGAGCAGGTGTCAAGGGTGCCATAGAAAGTTCTCTGAGAAGTTGGCTTCATCCAAGGTCCAGTGTTGTCCAATGGGCTGATAAAATGGTGCAGGGAGTGGCTCAGCAGGTAAGAGCACTGACTGCTCTTCTGAAAGTCCTGAGTTCAAATCCCAGCAACCACATGGTGGCTCGCAACCATCCGTAATGAGAACCGATGCCCTCTTCTGCTGCGTTTGAAGACAGCTACAGTGTACTTACGTATAATAATAAATAAATCTTTCGTTCAGAGTGAGCAGGGACTGAGTGAGTATAGTTGTCCAGAGCGAGCAGAGGTCTTTAAATTCAATTCCCAACAACCACATGAAGGCTCACAACCATCTGTACAGCTACAGTGTACTCACATACATAAAATAAATCTTTTTTAGAAATGGTGCAGCCTAAGATGCAGATATATGAGTGCTTGTGGAGCCATCTGGCTGGGGTTTAGGATGCTGTTGGCATGCCACTAGATACACATAAGGCAGGCGTTCAAACTGAACCTTCCAGAAGGAAGAGTGCAAAGGTGAGGAAGGCCCTGACTGCCAACTGAGGCGATGTTCTGTCCCTTGGTCAACGTAAAGTAAAATATGAGCAGGGACTTTGTGAATTATATTGCTAAGAAGGTTGTTATCAGCAATTTTAACATGATGTTTAAATGACAATTTTTTCAAAAGGAGAGGTGCTGATTTCACTTTATTGTTATATGTCCACAGCCCAGAATCGGGACAAGAAGAATTTTTCTGTGGAACAGTTACATGCTTTCAAGTCAGGTTTTCTTCCCTACAGCTTCCTTGTATATTAGATATAGCAGTAGTTACATCATAGTGTTTTGAGAACTGGATGTACCAGGAATAGAGTAAATATCACATAAATGGTAGCTATAATTTTCATAAAACTTCATAATCTAATATCTTAGCTATTTTTTAAGCTTAAAATTAAAACTTTTTTAAAATATTTTTTTATTACGTATTTTCCTCAATTACATTTCCAATGCTATCCCAAAAGTCCCCCACACTCCCCTACCCACCCATTCCCACCTTTTTGGCCCTGGCGTTCCCCTGTACTGGGGCATATAAAGTTTACCTGTCCAATGGGCCTCTCTTTCCAGTGATGGCCGACTAGGCCATCTTTTGATACATATGCAGCTAGAGTCAAGAGCTCCGGGGTACTGGTTAGTTCATAATGTTGTTGCACCTACAGGGTTGCAGATCTCTTTAGCTCCTTGAGTACTTTCTCTAGCTCCTCCATTGGGGACCCTGTGATCTATCCAATAGCTGACTGTGAGCATCCACTTCTGTGTTTGCTAGGCCCCGGCCTAGTCTCACAAAAGACAGCTATATCAGGGTCCTTTCAGCAAACGCTTGCTAGTGTATGCAATGGTATCATCGTTTGGAGGCTAATTATGGGATGGATCCCTGGATATGGCAGTCTCTAGATGGTCCATCCTTTTGTCTCAGCTCCAAACTTTGTCTCTGTAACTCCTTCCATGGGTGATTGTTTCCAATTCTAAGAAGGGGCAAAGTGTCCACACTTTGGTCTTCGTTCTTCTTCAGATATCTTAGCTATTTTAATGCACGTATTTGCAATTATTTCTCAGGAAGAATAGCTAGCTGTTATAAAGAATTAGTGGCTTGGATATGTTGGCAGCTAATAAGCAGCCATTCTGGGGTTCCAACCTAAATGATTTACGATTGTCATCATCATTAAATCCTCCTCATCATATCTAATGAGCATATATCATCCTTATAAAAGCCCAGCCACCCATGAGTGTGTGCAAGAAGGCAAGCAGTGTGACCTCAAACTTCCTTAGCTGTGCCTATGTGCGCCCTTCTCAGCTATCTCTTCATCAACCTGAATTTTTGTCATAGTGACCAAAAGGAAAGAACAGATTTGATACAAAGCAAATGAGAGAGGATAGGTGCCTCACTTTGATTTCCAAGCTGGCAAAGAGTTATCAATATGTTGTCCCTTACTTTCTTCACAGGCACCACAGCCAGTACCATAAATGTTCACGTAATGGCGGATTTATGCTTATTTAATCATTCTTAGGAGAATGAATTCTCCCTCTTATAAATGTAAATCGTATATATTGCAAAGCAAATAAATAAATAGGAGTTTTGATAGCTTCTTTCCCAAAGTTCTAGAAAGTGATGTCTCTTGTTTTACATTGCAGGAGTTATCCTCCCCCTGGTCTGCCCTCAACATGATAGTCAAGAAAGCTCTAAACTTCTTGTATGTTTGCTGAACTAATATAAGGAAAAGTGGTGAAGTTAGAAAGGAGAATGACAGTGGTGTGGGATGGTAGAGAAAGGGCAGAGCATCAGGGAAGTGGGAAAGTCTATTCTGTTGCATCAATCAAGCATGCAGGGAAGAAAGATGTTAATTTACAAAACCGAACTGTATGTATACTCAAAGCAAAGACATTTCATTTTGTTTCTATTTTCCTGTTTGTTTGTTTTTTTCCCATGAGGACCTGATTTATTTGTGCTGTCATAGAATTCATTTGTGGCTTTATTTTTCACATGATTTGATTTTATGCACTTTGTTGTTTAAGGTTTCCAACAAGACAGTCTTTTGGGGAGGCTTGGGCACCACATCTTTTTGTTTATTTGAACCCTAATTCTACACTGGGGTGCACCATCCTGTTTGGAAGCACATCTACTTAATTAACAAACAGAAGACCTGCCATCATCTGCCACCTTCCTTTAACAAAAAAGTATAATTTTGTCTAGCTTTTTTGTCTAGCTTCTGTTGAAGGAGATCTGCAGTTTCCTGCAGCCCATGCCATAGGTTTGATCTGATGTGCCTGGGGTGGTATTTCCACTTCATGACCGATGCTAGCATAAAGGATGCACAACAAATGACTTTTATTTCTACTTTGTCACTCTTCCTTGATCCTTATTATCTAAATTGAGGAAGCTACCCAATAACTGAAAATGAAGAATGAGTCAAAGCTCCCACCTTAATGACTCTAGCTAGGAGTGAGCCACCTTCTTTTGTATTTCTTTCTCTCTCTCTCTCTCTCTCTCTCTCTCTCTCTCTCTTTGTTTGTTTGTTTTGTTTTGTTTTTTTTGAGACAGGGTTTCTCTGTATAGCCTTGGCTGTCCTGGAACATATTTCTTTCTCTTTATCACACTTGGCAACTGGGTCTTAGTCTGAAAAGGCACATTGATGACTTGTGCTTCTCAGGTTATTTGCAGTGCACTGGGGAGAAGAGCAGATGGTTTATGTAATCTAGAAATCCAGACGTTTATCTCTCTTACCCAACAGATCATTAATCTAGAGTTTCAAAACCACAGCTGAGCACTGAGGGACTTTGCCTTCAGAGACTGGAATTTATTAGGGTTCTTACATCCGTAAACTTAAAAAAAAAAAAAAAAAAAAGGAAGTCAAGAAAAAGAAAGAGAAATTCATCTCTTACTATGTCAAAGAACTCTGGTAATATCTGATGATGAGATAAGGTCATGACATAGAACTCGCTCTGTCTCAGACACTCGAAGACAAGCACAAGGAGATATCATTTGGACAGGCCTGCTTTCCTTAGAGGCAGGAGTATATTCAGGTGTTGGAATTTTTAGCAGAATGGTGGACAGAAGAAATTGAAATAGCCATTTTGGTCAAGTCATTTTTCCAGAAATCTGGAATGGTAAAAACACTATATGACGCTAATGTTGACAATATGGCATTAAGTGTATTATTCAACACAAAGTAGGAAAAATGTAAGGGAGAAGGCCAAAGTAGGAGTTTCTATTTCATGAGCCACAACCATGTTAGTCAAGGCTCTACCACTGAGCTACCCCAGACCCCACACTTAGGTTTTAAGGGAGATGTAAGAATCAGGTTTGCCTGTCTGTGACAAACCACCTGAGCTACCCAGCTTATTACTACAAGAAAGAAAGGCTTCTCTTAGCTCCTGGCTTCAGAGATACCAATCTACAGCAGCTCGGCTTTACTGCCCTGGGTCTGTGGTCAGACAGAACACCATTGCAGGACACCTGTGGCAGAGCAGAGCTGCCCCCTTCCTGGCAGCTGGAAGCAGAGGGGGAGGGGTGAAATCTCCTTCAAGGGCATGCTCCCTGTGGTCTGAACCTCTTCCATCAGGCCCTACCTCCTAAGGTCATATGACCTCCCAGTAGTGCCACAGACTGGAAACCAAGTGTTTAGCATGTAGCCTTTGGAGGACTTTTGAGAGTCAAACAATAGTACAGGGCTGGAGACACAGCTCAGTGGTTGAGAGCATTGGTGGTTCTTGCAGAGGACCCGGGATGGAGTTCCAGGCATCCACAGGGTGGTGGCTCATAATCATTGTAACTCCAGTTCCAGGGGATCTGACCTTCCTTCTGACCTCCCAAAACACCATGCTTGCATGTGGTGCACATACATACACACAGGCAGAACAGTCACAAAATAAAATACATAAACAAAATGGAAGGCACCGTCTTCAAGACAACCACTGCCAGTCTGGGTATAAAAGTCTCATCATTATCGTGATGGGACAGATCCCTGTTGACTCTTTCCCTGATCTTTAAGTCACCTAGTTGGGTCCTTGCCAAGACCTTTGCCTCTGATGCAGCTGATACAGAGGTTAAGAGAGTAAATGTTTCATGGACCATTGATTACTTATGTAATTTTATTGGCTAGCCAACAAACATTGCTATAGTGCTGCGCTGCAGACCTGCTATATAAACAGAACAAGACACTGACATAATATTGCATTATCTGCTGACTATCTAATCTATCTATTGGAGAGGGAATCTCTTATATGCTGCGCCTATCAAAAAACAAAAAACAAAAAAACTGGTCAATGAGCTGAGGCAGGAAATTGGAGATGGGACAATGACGGGGAGAGAGAGGATTCTGGGAAATAGTGAGAGGTGTGAGAGACTTGCTTGGGAACTGGGAAGACAGGTGTAAACCAGCATAGAATACAGAATACAGAACTCAGTATAGAATACAGAGGATTCATCCCAGACTTGGACACATAAAGCTGAGGAGAGGTAATTAACCATGTGGAAGAGATAGGATAGTTTACATGGGTTAAATTAATTGCCAGCTAGTTGGGGAATGAGCCTAGGCATTTATTAATAAATAATCAGTCTCAGAGTCATTATTCCAGGAGCAGGAGCTACAAAGGGAAAAACAAATTCCTTTGTTTCTTTGTTTGTTTGCTTTACAATGTATCTGTTCACTACCAACATCATCCTTCCCCTTCAACAGCACTGCCTCTAATTTCTTGAAAGAGGAAGAGTTAAATATTTCAAAAATAGTGCACATATGTGCACTCTTTACACATACACACACATCTAGAATGATATCACTTGGGAGGTTTTTATACAAAATCCTATAATTTAGGGTCATGAAAATATCCTTATTCATCAAATACAGGAACAGAGCATATACCCTGAAACATCACATTCAAGGGCTGGGGTGGGAATCAACAGTAGAGCCCTAGCCAGCAATCACAGGCTAAGTTCTAGCCCCAGCACCACAAATTAGTAATGAATATAAGAGTCTTTTAAAGCTATACTACCTCCAAGGTCCTGTAAGAAGCGCTGCCCCCAAGTTCAGACTGGCCACTGTGTCCTGCCTTTCTCCTGAAACACTTTATTAAATGGGATAATTGAATATTTCCTGTGTTTTTTTTTTTTCGAGACAGGGTTTCTCTGTGTAGTCCTGGCTGTCCTGGAACTCACTCTGTAGACCAGGCTGGCCTTGAACTCAGAAATCTGCCTGTCTCTGCTTCCCAAGTGCAGGGATTAAAGGCCTGCGCCACCACGCCCAGCTTCCTGTGGTTTTTGAGTATTTAACATTTTCCTTGAAGGTTGAAGTGTGAAACATTCATAGGTAAAAGCCAAGGAGCATGCCCTCCCTTCCCCAGTTCTAGGTAGGGTGAATGTGAGAGGCTTGTCTGAAGGTGAGTCCCTGACAGCTGCCCTGTCCCTTGCCAGGATCTGCATCTTGATTGATATTCAGTGTGTTCCCTCCGGTTGGTGATGTAATTGTCTCTATTAATGGCATTAGAGAGCTGCTTAACTTAAGATGTGAGACCTGACTTTAAAATCTGCTTCCTGTGTTGTCACAGCCATAGGAAAGTAACTAATACACTCTCCAGGCACAGGACCAGTGTTATTCCCTTAGGAGTTGTACGTCCACAGACTTCTTATAGATGTGACCAAAGACACCCTGCAGCATGCATTTTACTTGCAAACTTAGTGTTAAGGTTAACAAGCTAAAATTACCCAGGAGCGGGGCGAGTTCGGGTGTGAACACGCAGGGTTTGCTTTTATTCTCTGTACTTATTTCTCAGTTTCCCAATTCAGAATGGGGTGTCATCTACAGTACAGACACCTCCTCATTAACCATGAGCTAATATGGAGGCCCTGGCATCTGCCGCCCCATCTTTGGACACCTATGAATGTGCTGTGGAGAGGCAGCAATGGTATGGTTTGAACCCAAGTGCACTGGTGTGTTGTCAGTGTCCCCCACTAGATGGCAGCAGAGAAGATTCCTTAGGTGTGGGCAGTCATGTGCTGTAGCTGGCTGGTGACTCAAGTTTTAAATGTGTCATTATCCATGTGAATAAAAGATAACAAAGTAGAGAGGAAAAAGTAAGAAGAGAGAGATTCTCCATCAATGGGGTAAAGCCCAACTGACTCCGTTTTGAAGAAACTCCATTTTGGTGCAAGACCAGGGGCTTAACTTCAAATCCAGGAAGAAAGTCACAAAGTCCTTCTGAGGAAACACCCTATGACAACCCTCCTCCTCCCCTTGGCAACAGCAGGACCAGGGTACAAGGAGACAACCTAAGACATCCTGCAGAGAATAGAAAACCCGGCCATCCTGTTTGTCAGGTGGTTCTGCCCCTGTCTTTGGTTCCTTCCTACAGATTACGACAGAAATGCATTTTTTAAAATTATAACTTGCTGGCCTGTATAGAAATTCCCCAAGCTTGCTGTAACTACAATAAATACCCTGCACCCAACGACTCAGGGCTCTCTGGTTTGCTGTGACGGGGATTGATGAGAGAACTTGCTCTCAAGCTTGTAATAAAGGCCCCTAGTGTTTGCATTGGAACTGGCTCCTAGGTGGTCTTTGGGGGTCCTTGTGACTTGGGCATTACAATGGGTCTTGTGACATCAGCTTCTTGTTCTGCTGGGGATCTAATTGTCTCTATGGCATCAGAGAGCTTCTTAACTTGAGATGTGAGACCTGACTTTAACACATACAATTCATATGCCTACAGGATTGTTGTGGCATATCCCGAGCTAGTGTCTCGCCAGCATGAACACACTCGGACAACCGGATTCTTCTACAGCAAAGCTTTACTGCTTCATCAGAAGGAAGACCCCGAACCCGGAAAATGGCGCTGCTTATATACTCCTCCGCACGGCGTGTCAGCACCTGATTTGTTGCTCGCCCATCACCTCATTGCTACTTGGCACGAATTTACTCTTGCACCTGCGCACATTACTTGTTTACCAGTTAGGCACAGCGGAGGCCAGCGCCATCTTGTAATGGCAATTGCTCACGGCTCTCCGCAGTGACAAAAGGCTCCTCTAATGTGGATACATTTGAGGATTTCTCCTAAACGTAACATCCTGCCATATTATGAAGCAGTAGCTCAGATGACCATACTTGGAAGGAAACAGGCACTAACTTATTTTGGCAAAGAGCCAGATATCATTGTTCAGCCTTACAGCGTAGACCAAGATACTTGGCTGAAGCAGCACAGTACGGATTGGTTGCTTGCTCAAATAGGATTTGTAGGAACTATAGATAATCATTATCCTCAAGATAGGTTGATAAAAATTTTAAATGTACATGAGGTGATATTTCCTAAAATGACATTCTTACAGCCTTTATATAATGCTCTATTGATTTTTACTGACGGCTCCTCTAAAGGGCGAGCTGGATATCTTATGTAGTTGTAGTTATACCCCCAAAGTCACCAAAAGCACATCTTGCTTTTTTCTTGTTCATTTTAAATTTCTTGCAAACTGATGTTAAAGGTCAGTCTGCAGCAGATCGCCACTGGCATCCAGTTACTTCCAGTTCTTATGTCATGATTAAATGGCGGGACCCATTAACTAATATGTGGAATGGTCCAGTCCCCGTTTTAATCTGGGGAAGAGGTTCTGTCTGCCTCTTTTCACAAAAAGAAGATGGAGCGCGATGGCTGCCTGAAAGACTGGTTCGTCAAGTGGACACAGATCCACTTGAATCTTCTAGTAAGTATGATTCTAACCTCCTTGATGGCTAAAAATCCTTTTTAGCTAAAAAAGTTAATTTGGAGCACAGCCTCCACTTTCAGAGAATCTCAGGCTCTTATGCTAATTCTCAAAGCCAGCTCCCCAACACCAGGAGGTCAGAGTCTGAGCTTGATTGTTGCTAATTTGCAACTGAATAAAGTACCTGGGCTTCCACAAAGAAGCTTTTATCCTGTTGCTTTTCAACTATCTTGACTTTGTTTGTCAGGCAGGTTAGTCTCTCCTTACAGCCTGATTCCAGCAAGCATGCAGCCTTGCCTCCAGCAAGTGCAGGTAGCAGAAATTCATCAATATGAAGAAGGATATTCAGTATATATTGTGGCTTTGGTCTGATTTGGGAATAGGTGTGCTATGAGGGCCGGACAGTCAATGACGGGCAACCAGATTTTGGAGCCATATCAATCTAAGACAGAGGTACATGCCAAGAGGCCGTGGTTTGTTAATAATACACCACAGAGCCATGTTTGTGTAACATAAACACAAACAAGCTGCATGTATGCTCCTTGAGGGATAAGAATGGCTCAGGAAAATCTGAGATCCTAAAACAGGCATGGCCGCCAGCCACCATAACTCCCAGGCAGGACTATGGAGCATAAATAAAATTTTATGTCTCGGTCCAGCTATTTTTATTATATAATCAGGGGGAAAATTGTAGCCTCCCCCAGCCTGAAGTGGGCTGATGCAAACCTTGCTGCCACTGAGAATGAGACCACCTGGGGTGGAGCCTTTGGACCTAGATGGCTCTATTGTTCTGTCACCTGCCACTGCTCTCCTCCAAGACACTGCTACCTGCTGAGAGGCCCCTGAGATATTCTGGGGGCACATCCTATCCTGCACTTCGCCTGTAGGCTGGCTCCAGGCACCAAGAATGGATTGGTGGGGGATGGGCTTTCCCCTTTTTAAGCACAGTCTCTGAGTAAAGTCTCGGGCCTTGATCAGAACATTTGTCTTGACTTCATTATCTTTTCTTTTCTCGAAGTCTAAGTCTCTTTCAGCCCCAGCCTGCCTTCCAGAAATACCCAGTTCATGTAGGCTGTGGGCCTGCTTACAACATAATCCCACACAGGCCTGGAGGCAGGGCTTCCAGGTGATTCTAGAGCTCACAGAATTGACAGTTGATATCAACCGGCAAGCAAGCTGGTCTTTACTATAAGCAGAAGTAGATTCACTGCACTCGGCTGAAGCTTGTGGCCTCCTAAGTGAGACAGACAGGGTAGCCCAGTGTCTAGCATCAAACTGTTTTATTGATTTCATTCTTCCCACCCTGCATCGCCTCCTCCCTGATTTGCCGGTTTAGACAATGTTATCCATTTCCCATATGCTTTTTTTTTTTTTTTAAGAATTAGTTTGAGCTAGAAATTATTAATTCCTTCTTGAGATTACTTCAAGGTGTTGTGTGGGGTCTCATTACTTTCTGTTATCCACGTTGCCCCCTAGCACCTCAGGTGTAAGATTATCTATGGTTTGAAAGGAAGTCTTTTCCCAAGAGCCTGCACCACACTCTTTTTAAGCTGTGTCCACAGCTCCAGGGCAAGATGTGGGAACTCTTTTGTGCCCTGACCCCTTTCTCAGCTTCTCCATTGATGTCTAACTTCTGTCAAACATTGGGAAGAGATGGTTTGGAGAAAAGGGCGTTAAGAACCAACTCCGGACTCTCATTTTTAATCAGGAAAACAGATTGAACAGGCTTTGTGGTTTCTAATTCAATTTTTTTATGACAAGGATTTCAACCAAGGTTGATGGAACCAGCAACACGAGAGAGCAAGTCATGTGGGGAAGCAGAGTGTAAATCCGCAATCTGTGCTCAGTAGGTCTCAGCATTGGGAGGTGACAGGGGTGGGGGTGCCACTTGAGGGCTTCCCAGCATTGGGAGGTGACGTCAGGGGCACTTGAGGGCTTCCCATTTTCTGTTTTGAATAGGAATAGCAGTCGATGTTATCTTATTTCTCTTCAAGCATGGGGTCATGGATTGCATTCCTAGCGATAGTTAACCCGACTCACAAGCACTCGGCAGAAGAAAGATACTCAAGGAGCTATGTCCAAGGGACTCCTTTGAGGAACCCCATCTGTATCCAAGCCTCTTGGACCTACAGGGAGCATGGTGCTTTGATCAAGGAGGGATGGGTATATTTTGCATATAAAGGAAATGCGTGGCTAGATACAGTCTCTTTTCCCAATTCATGTATTTGTCTAGAATCTTGCTACGATCCTTTTAGGAGTTATACTCCACTCTTCTTGAACTTGGGTGGACCTTCATAACTGCTTTGACCAACAGAATATGGCAAGAGTGATGTTTAGCAGGCCCCAAAGGGAGGACAAAGAGTTACTTTGTAACTCTGCTTCACGTTCCTAGATTGTTCACTCAGAGCTCAGCTTGAGGAGCCAGTGACCAGGTCCAGGTGGGTTCCCCCCTAGCTCACGGATCTGTTTGAATTCTAGGTTGAAAGTCAGCACCAACCTCTCTGCCATCAAAGTAGACCCTCCAACCATGAGTCAAATAGAGGGGATTTGTTCCTAATGTCTTGCATAGTTTAAAGTCTTGAAAAAAAAGTGATTTTTATCTTAAGCAACTTTATTTCCATGTGCTCTCTTACACATAATAGACCCCAAACAAGTCACCTAAAAAAGAATGCTAATTTATTTTGTTTACAATTCCACACTTTAGACAAGGATTAACAAGAACAGCCCTTCTGTGCCCCCAAGGGATCGGAAGTTGGCTAGGAAGAGTCAAATGATTGGAGCTGGAATCCTCTGGAATTTTTCCACTCACTACCTGATACATTGTCTGATAACACTCCTGATCTCACCTCAGTTGGCAGAGTCACTGGTAGACCTACAGTTTCCTACTCCATGTGGGTTTATTATTAGTATTTTGTAACTCTATGTTACAGATACACGCTGTTTTTCTTTATGTATTTTTGTACACAAACACACACACACACACACACACACAAAACCCTGGTGCCTCTGGAGGCCAAACGAGGGCATTTAGAAATTGTTCATTTCACAAGACCGGATGTCTCTGCGATTCCAATCTAATGCTGGCGTCCCAGGGAAGTCCTAGAGAGCTGCAGACTCTTCTTCGATCTTCACTGGAATTCCAAAGAAGTAGGTTCTAACTCCAGTGCAGGGGATGCCTCTGCATCAGGGTAGATAAACTTGCCAGTCAGAGAGAGGACAAGCAGGCAGAAAGCAAAAGCTTTGCCCTCCCATGTCCTTTGATGTAGGCTGCCTCCAGAACGTGCTCAGCTCAACCGTGGGTCTTTCCCCGCCTCCAACCATCACAGCGTAAAGTCCCTCACAGGCATGCGCAGATGCTGGAGTTTTAGCTGACTCCAGATGCAGTTGACAACAGACCCATCTCTTCCAGTGGATTTGTACAACATAGCACTGATACCGAGGGAAGGGAGGAATAATTCCCTAATATTATTATACTGTGACTTCTCAAGGTCTAGCCTTAACCAGGAAGTAAGACAGAAGAGAGAGCATGGTCATTTACCTCAGCTAGAGAGTTTACTTAATTGTTCTAAGGACAGAGGCTTCAAACTCACCCTCTCAGAGGCCTCTTCCTCACCAGGCACGCAGCTTCAGCCAATCAGGGCAGCAGGGGCACGCCTCCACCAAATATGGACTTGTTTAAACCGCCAGCATCATGGTGCACCTGTGCAGCTCTCACGATGGTTGTGGCTTATTTTCAGGTGTATGAGGAAGTCAGGTGCAAGTCATAAGACTTAGCTGCAGTCCCGGGCGCCATCTTGGGACTGCTGCCACACCCGCTCCTCACAGGTTCCTGTGTTTGAAAACGTGGTACCCAGATGGTGCTGCTGTTTTGGGAGGCTGTAGAATCTTTGGGACAAGGGGCTTGCCCAAAAGCAGTAGACCACCCAGGTGCGGTGCGTGGGTTATAGCCCAGCATCTTCCGGCCTGAGCTGTATGTATCCTGATGTCTGAGATGTGAGCTTCTGTACTGCAACTTCCATTTTTGTGTTTTCTATACTTTAGTAGACTTTAACCTCCCACACTGTGGCCCCAAATAAATCCCATCTAAAGTTGCTTCTATTGGGCACTTGGTCACAGCAACGATGAGAATAACTGACACAACCTTCTGCCCATCATCACATTCTGTAGCTCACTGGGATTGTGGAGGCCAAAATTTCTTAAGTATCACCTTGGTTTCTAACATAAAAGTAAGTAAAAAGTATTCTTGTACTCTCTGTGCCTTTTACATCTTAGCCCTTTCATTTGTTTGTTAAGTCCTGGCTTCACAGCTCCAGAGCCATGCTACATACTGTCCTGGTTCTCCAGAAACCTTAAAACATTTCCCAAACATAGGAACTGGTCTCCTTAAAGTTAACCTGGGCTTCCGCAAAGGGAGAGAAGTCTGTCACATACAAACAGGCGTGCTCTCTCTACAGGCTCACTCCTGTCCTCCACCAGTTCTGTCATTAAACTCGAGATTCTCAAAAGTGTATTATGAAATCGTAGCATCGTGGAACTCAGAATTCCATCTCAACTAACAATATATTTACTAATATAAAAGCAGTGAGAAATGTTTGCTATAAGAATCTATGGCAAGGGCTGGTGAGATGGCTCAGTGGGTAAGAGCACCCAACTGCTCTTCCAAAGGTCTGAAGTTCAAATCCCAGCAACCACATGGTGGCTCACAACCATCTGTAACAAGATCTGACGCCCTCTTCTGGGGTATCTGAAGACAGCTACAGTGTACTTACATATAATAAATAAATAAATCTTTAAAAAAAAAAAGAATCTATGGCAAAAAGAAAACAAACAAACAAACAAAAAAAAAACTATGGCAAGGGCCCAGTAAGGAGGTGACTCAGCAGTTAAAGCACTTGCCACAGGCGAGACCTCAGGAGTATGGATCCCTAGAACCTATGTAATTAATGCCAGGTGGCCATGGTGGCCACAATTCCAGCCTATGAAGGAGGAGCACCAGGCTTGCTCGAGGGACCCTGCCTCAATGACTAAGACAGAAGAACAATAGAAAATTCCTGACATTGTTCTTGGACCTTTATAGACACATCTGCATGTATGCGCCTGAATCCACACATACATCCACCCACATACATACACATGAAAAGAAAGAAAAGAATCTGTGGTGGGTGGTAGAAAATCTAGTGCTTAGTAGGAGAGAGATGAGCGTTAGGAGTGTGTCATCATTGTCATCGTCATCATCATCGTCACTATCATCACCAGTGTTTCAGACAGGTTTCTATGTGTATCCCTGGCTGTCCTGGAACTCTCTCTGTAGATGAGGCTAGCCTAGAACTCAGGCGTCTGCCTGCCTCTGCCTCCTGAGTGTTGGGATTGGGACATAAAACTTGAAGAAACACTAACCCTTGGGTGGTTAAACATATCGCTTACAGCTTCTTCAAAATACTCCAGGCAGAGGGTCTCCATGCTTTGGGGGAGGTCATCATAGTTATAAAAAGCTGATGCCATCGTGATGAAACCCTTTCCAAGCATCCTAGCCACAATTCAGGAGGCCACCTCCAACTCCAAAATGGTTCACAATCTCAGGATAGGGCCCTGGTTCTGGGGAAGAAACAAAACCAAACCAAAGCTAAACGTTTAAAATGAATAAAAAAATAAGCACACGGAGACTCTTAGCAACAGCATCAACAGACATTAGTTGGTTTTTTTTCTTCTGACAATCAAAATTTCATACAAGACTTCTTCTAGTCTTCAAACATCTGAGAGTAGTCCTGGCTAAAGAAGGAACCTTTGTACCTTGGGTTGCACTGCTCTGGACCCTGGAGAGGCACAAATCACACGCAAACACCAAGTTCCAAACACAAAGAGATCCTTTGTTAAGCAAGGCCGAGAGTCCAGGTGACTGAAGCAGCAGCAAAGAGCATTGCAGGTATTGATTCTATGAGGGGAAGCGGGGGAGGGCTGTGTTGGGATGAGCTGGGAAGGGTTGGTAAATTCTGATCTAGGCACGCAATTAAGATGGTCCATGGGGGAGGGTGTTGGTTGCTGGACCTTGGTGTTTTGGTACTTGGACCTCAGTGACCAGCCTCAGGAATGAGTCAGGCATAGGAAGTGGCCAAAAAAAAAAAAAAAAAAAAAAAGGGAACAGACCTTGGTGGCTAGTTTTAGGAAAGTAATCTAGTTGTTTAGCAAGGCAGAGGAAAGGGGGAAGGGGAAACAAGACCTGCTGACGCCATGTTGGCTACGCTCGAGCCTGCAAGCGCCCTTCAGTGAAATCTCTGTTTCCTTTGGTTACTCAGAATCTCACATCTCCATGGATATTAACGAAGTCTGTTTGGTATTTTTGACATTGAAAATATTTGACAAGTGTATTATAACAACAAAAATACCGTCCTCCCCTGCCCCACAAACAGGACAGTGCCAGTTGTCACTAAGGATGCACAGCAGGTCACGTATTGCTGGTGTAATGTAAAACCATGCAGTTTAGAGAAACTAGTGGGCAGCAGGCTCACAAGTCAAACCTCCTCTTACCACAGGACTCAGCTGTCTCTCTCTGGTGAAGTGTTCACCCAAGAGAAGTGAAGAACTGTGTTCGCATAACAGTATGATGGCACATTTTAATCCCAGCACTCAGGAAGCAGAGGCAATCTGAGTTCGAGGCCAGCCTGGTCTACAGAGCAAGTTCTAGGGCAGCCAGGGCTACACAGAGAAACCTTGTCTCAAAAAATCATAAATAGAAAAAAATTTAAAAGACAAAACCAAAAGAAAACATGTGTTCACACAAAATCATGTATTCAAGTGTTGGTAGCAACTTTCTTCATAATATTCAGACTGAACAAAGACAAAGTCCTCTAACTGTTGAATGGATATAAACTGCGCTCCATCTGTAGAACAGGACATTATGAAGAACAGAGAGGCCTGATGGGTAAAAGGGGCCCTGAGAAACTTCAAATGCATTCTTCTAAGAAACGCAAATGCAGGGGCTGGTGAGATGGCTCAGCAGGTAAGAGCACCCGACTGCTCTTCTGAAGGTCCAGAGTTCAAATCCCAGCAACCACATGGTGGCTCACAACCATCGGTAATGAGATCCCTCTTCTGGAGTGTCTGAAGACAGCTACAGTGTACTTACATATAATAAATAATAAATCTTTTTAAAAAAAAGAAAGAAAGAAATGTGAATGCACTCTGAAGGCTGTATACTCTCATTCTGCATGATGTTGTTTACTAGAAATTTTCACCACATTTTGTTTGTTTTTGTTTTTCGAGACAAGGTTTCCCATACTGCCCTGAAACTCACTCTGTAGTCTTACACGCGTTCGCGCGACCGGCCAGGAAGAACACAGCAAACCAGAATCTTCTGCGGCAAAACTTTATTGCTTACATCTTCAGGAGCCAGAGAGCAAGAGCGCAAGAGTGCAAGAGCAAAAGCAAGAGAGAGAATGGCGAAACCCCGTCCCCTTTAAGGCGAATCATCCTCTGCCTAGGACGTGTCACTCCGATTGGCTGCAGCCCATCAGCCGAGTTGTCGTCGCGGGGAAGGCAGAGCACATGTAGTGGAAAACTACCCTTGGCACATGCGCAGATTATTTGTTTACCACTTAGAACACAGGATGTCAGCGCCATCTTTTAACGGCGAATGTGAGGGCGGCTCCCCACACTGTAGACCAGGCTAGCCTTGAACTAAGAAATCCACCTGCCTCTGCTACCCAAGTGCTGGGATTAAAGGTGTGTGCCACCACTATCTGGCTTTCATCTCATCTTGAAGAAAGATTCACTATATCCAGTTGAAAGCATGACCCAGGAAGTCCCAGGTGGATAGCACTCTGCTAAGGACTAGTCAGGACTAGACTAGATGCCACAGTTCCTATGTCCCGTCTCTACCTCAACTATGTCTCAAGTATGTGTGGACATCTCTTGACTTTCTTTATCATATTACCATTTACAGGCATACTTTAAAGACTTTCTTTCGCCTACATTGTGAATTTTACTGTAGTGGTAGGTGACTAATCTGCTCTATTCCCCAGACGGCAGTATGTGGCGATTTTTTTTTTTAACATTCTGTCCACATAGCATGGTTGATAGAGTCTGTCCCCCTCAGATCCTTCCCCCTCCACACCCTCAACACTCAAACTGCCCAATGGACTGAGGCTTCTGAGGGTTTAAGAGTTTTCTTGGGGCTGGTGAGATGGCTCAGTGGGTAAGAGCACCCGACTGCTCTTCTGAAGGTCCGAAGTTCAAATCCCAGCAACCACATGGTGGTTCACAGCCACCCGTAATGAGATCTGATGCCCTCTTCTGGTGCGTCTGAAGACAGCTACAGTGTGCTTACATATAATAAATAAATAAATAAATCTAAAAAAAAAAAAAAAGAAAATATTTAAAAAAAAAAAAAAAAGAGTTTCTCTTGTCAGGAAAGTTTGTCTAAATTACCCTGAAATTCACAACTATGTATTTGTCCCAAGCCGCTGGACTTGGGTGTTCAGTGTCTTCTGAGGAATCTAATATTGAAATCAGGAATTGAGATCTTATGTATCTCCCTTGAGAGCTTAAATGGACGGCATGGTTTTCACACAGCCGCTGGCTGCCAGGGTGCACAGACTTTATGCAGCTAACCCCATTCTTGGCTCACTTCCCAGAGCTGTGAACAGAAGTTACCTAGTTGAGAGCTTGCCATGAACTTTGCCCCAGTTTCAACACAGCCTGAACGTTGGGAGGGCGACTCTATCAGGTGACTCCGGTGACTTTTATCAACAGAGTAATGTTACCAAGTCAGGACGCCTGACCAGGTTCCCGGGTCAGCACTGGTTATATGAACAGAATGGAACAGCTTACACTGGGCCTGTGCTCCCCACTCCCCACCCCCAGCAACCATTCTGCTGGAAACATTCAGAAACTAGGGGGCAGTGAGTCTGTGGGGGAACGGGAGTGTCCGTTCTCTTCATCTGAGTGAAGCGTGACCTGGGCAGTGGGACAGCCACCTTGAACTGATGTCAAGGCCTCCTTTAATCATTCCTGGTGCCTTGACTGCAGCTGTTCTCACATCCCCTAGAATCGGGGTCCTTGTGACCTCCATGGTCATCAGACAGAAAGCAAGTTCCTAACTCCCCTTCCAGGAGACCCCCCAGAAGACTCTGTCCCAATTCAGTCTAATCTATCCTTCTGTCTTCGTGAGAATGGTATCAATCAAGATACCCAACCCAGAGAAGGAAATCTGTACATTTTTATATGCTTGTATTCAATGGATATGGTATTTAATGGATTTGAATTAATTTTTTTCTAGCCCAAATTTTGCCATACATTAACATAAAGTGAGGTAACTCCCTAGTCCTCCCGTCTGTCACCATGCAGGCTGTTGAGAGCCTCAATGTGTCCTCAGAGGCTCCACAGACCATCTGTATTCGGATGTCTCTCTGATATCCGTTTGTTTGTTTGTTTGTTTGTTTGTTTGTTTTTAACTGCTTTGATGAGTTTGATACTTTTCCAGCTATTTCAAACAAACCCTAGCTTTCTTTAGTGCCTCATGAAAAACTCATGAGTAATTGAATTTTAATTGCTGAGTAAGAATTAAATAAGTTAGAGGGACAGTGACTTATTAAATAACCTCTCATCATTAATAAAACTGTATTATGTTTTTTAAGGCATGTCTACTTCCCCGGTGCTCAGGAGGCTGAGGCAGGAGGATTGCAAGAAGGAAGAAGGGAGAGAGGGAGGGACAAAGACTATGTAGCAGAGCCCCGTGGGCATCAAATACTAGGCTACCTACTATCTGCATGGCACTTATTCTCTAGTATTCCCCCCAAACCTGGCTATTGTTCTAATATACCCAGTTCCCCCCCACACATACACACACTTTTCTGTCGTAAAAATACTGAAAACTAAAATTGCCCTTTCTCCCCAAACTTCTACAGCCTGAACCTGAAAAGCCTCAAGGAGACTTTAGAGAAATCATGGTTTGGAAAATGCTTGTACCCAGTACATGGGCTACAGAGAAACTGCAGCAGAGCCAACTGCCAGCCTCGACCAGGAGAACGCCCTCAGATGTTGCTGCCTTGCTCTATCAGAAGCTCCTTAGAGCCCAGTGGGTAGAAGTCCCAATGAATGTGTCCTGGATACAGCTGTGGGTAGAATTTTTCCTGGCAGATGGTGGATGGGGTGTAGGCTATTCTACTGTGACCTTCCCCCATACTTCTCTCTGTGCATGTCACAAGACCTTGTTTCCAAGTTCCTTCCCTATACCAAAGGGACCTCATTAAGAAAAAACCCAAGGAAAGGAACCTCTCGTCGGCATTGGTAATACATCCGTGTCATCTCGAGGCTTGGGAAACTGAGGCATGAGGGTGTCAGGTTCCAGTCCAACCTGGACTATAACAGAGAAAAACCCTACTTAGGAAGGTGGGGAGGCTGGTGGGAAGAGAGAGGGCGAAGGAATCTTCCTTACCTGGACACAGAACCAGAAAAGAATCTGAGCATGTGTTCTGTGCTGGTTGTGGATTTTGCTTTGTTTGCTGCCTCGACACAAGCCAAGGTTATCTGGGAAAGGGGGACCTCAGCTGAGAAAATGTCTCCATCAAATTATCTGGGGGTTACTCCTCCTTTTCCTCCTCCTCCTCCTCCTCCTCTTCTTGTTCCTCCTCCTCCACTTTGGGTGATGCCTCTACTGGTCAGGTGTTCCCAGGTATTTTAAGAAAGTAGGCTGAATAAGCCATAAAGAGAAAGCCAGGGAGCAGCGTTCCTCCATAACTTCTGCTTCAGTTCCTGCCTCCAGGCTCCTCCTGCCTTTGAGCTTCTGCTCTGACTTCTTTCATGCTGGACTGAGGGGTATGGAAGTGTAAGCCAAGTAAACTCCCCGGGCTGCTTCTGGTCATGATGTTTGAACACAGCAATAGAAACCTAACAAAGACTCCTCCCTAAATCCCTCGCCTCCCACTTGATTACCACCAGGTCATACTCCTTTTCCGCAAATGTGTCTCAACTATGCACTTTCCATCAAACTGAGCATTAAAACACACACGTTTCCATACGACTTTGAGACTTCACTTCTGAAGGTTCTCGTATCACTTTTATTAAACGAGTTTATGTTTCCTCTTAGCTGCCTGTCTTGTGTTATAGGGCATCAAGCATGAGCCTAGCAATGGGTAAAGAAATCCCTCCTCCTGTGCTGACCACTCTCTGACTGGCAGGTGGCTGTGGCCTAAATGTGCGGGAATGAGAGCGTTTGCTCACACACATCCTCTCCCCTGCCTCGAAGACAGGTCTGAAGGTTGGCACACATGGGATTCCTGGCTTCTGTTTCCTTCCCCAGCTGCTCTGCTGCCTCCTGGACTAAATGTTCTTCCTCCCCTTGTGTCGCCATGACAGAGCTCATCACACCAAGAGGTTCTCTCCCCACCGTTGGTTTGCTTTGGAAAGTTGATGTGCACACAGGAAGAAGGAAAGAAAGAAAAAAAGAAATAAAGACAGACAGAAAGGAAGGAAGGAAAGAGAAAAGGGGAGGGAAAAAGAAAGAAAAAAAGAAAAAGAGAGAGGAAAGAAGGAAGGAAGGAAGGAAGGAAGGAAGGAAGGAAGGAAGGAAGGAAGGAAGGAAGGAAGGAAGGAAAGAATTTTAGTTTTGCTGCAGCCTATATGTGTATTAGGCATCTGAAAAGGAGGCCCCCAAGTCAACCCAAAGCCACTTCGGGAGGGAAGATGAGAGCAGGAACACTGGCCCAAGATTGAAGGACACAATTTTCGGTTACACAACTGTGTTTAATCATGGTTCCTTTTTATTCCTGGCACTTTTCTTGGATAGCTCCAGTTTCCATAGAACGTGCTTTATTTCTCGCAGCTGGATTGAACCCAGGATCCTGCATGCGCCAGTCAAGGACTTGACAATGAAACTCCATTCCCAGCCCTTGAATCAGCACTATTTTGATAATTATATCAATTTTTTTAAATGTAAATCTAAAGCAGTTTTATGTTCAGATGAAGTCATCTGAAATGATATTCTTACAATGTATTTGTACCTTTCCCCAACCTCCAAACCATCATATAATAGGTTATATTTTAGGAGACACATGCAAACACTCACTACCCAACTGTTTGTGGAAGAAAGTCTGGAGCTGCTGCCATGCATCCAACTGGGCCATGGCATGAGGCTTGGGCTCCCCTCCAAAGGTGATGTTGGCACCCACCAGGAGGTGCATGCCAGCGCTGCACAGCGGGAAGTAAGGGGGCTCGATGTAATGCCCTGCTGCTGGGTAGCAGATGATCTGGGGCTTCTCCTTCCCGTGCGCCTGCAGGCGTTTGGAGATCTCATCAGCATAGAACTCGCTCTTCCAGTTGTGGTCGTCCTGACCTACGAGGAACAGGAAGGTCGTGTCAGACCTTTCCACGGGAATGAAGCTCTTCTTGTCTACCAGAGGGCTTTGCAAAGCATCTACAACATCCTTGAGGCCATCCTTGGTCATTTTGACCTGATTTCTCAGGATAGTCACAGGGGGTATAGTCTCATCCTTGTAGGAGATGGTGTTCCCAACAGCAGCCACGGAGCCATTGATGACCACAGCAGCTGTGATGCCCTTCAGGAAGGAGGCCATAGCAAGGCCAAGTTCACCCCCTTTGGAAATCCCAAGCAGCCCAATTCCAGGTCCTTTTACCTGAGAAAGAAACAAATGAAAAATGGAGATTTAGTCCAGGAACAGTATTGAGCAGTGAGTAGACCTAGCCAGAAAGTCAAATAACCCTGGGCCAACATCAGCATTTTCTTTTCAAAGCCACCATGGAGGAATGGAGCTACATTGGCCACTAAACTGTTGAGGCAATGGACCCAAGAAACTAAGGAAAACACACATTCCTGCTGTCTGATCTCTCACTGGACAGGAGCACCGATGTGGCCTTTCAATTCTGCCACAATCACTGGTATTTTGCCTTCCACTTTCTCCAAAGGAGCCCCCTCCCCCACATCCTCTCCTACCTCCTCAGACTCTTTGGTCCCCACCCCCACCCCGCATGCATGCCCCTCCCCTCAGCTCTCCATACTGCAGTGAGAAAACAGAAGCTCCAGCAAGAAAGCCTCCTCCCTCCCCAGGCCCTCTGTTCCTGGAGGCTCAGGCTCTCAGAGGACCACATGATCTCAGCGGCCACCCTCTGGCTGTGTCTGGGATGCTGCCCACTATCTTTCTCCAGGGATGGCCTCCCACACATACTTCCAGCCTCCTTCCCTGTAAACCTCTCTGCTGGTCCTCCTTGGGTCCTCCCTGCTCTGGGCTCTTCTGTTTTCTCACAGCCCTGGGCCCCCAGCTGTGCTAGCTAAGACTTTGTTCCCTGCCCTGGTTCCCTACAAAAGCTATGGGAAGATGCTGTACTGGCTGGTTGTGTGTCAAACTGACACAAGTTAGAGTCATCAGAAAGAAAGAAGCTTCAAATGAGAAAAACCCCTCCATGAGATCCAGCTATAAGACCTTTTCTTAATTAGTGGTCAATGGGGGAGGGCCCCGCCCACAGTGGGTGGTGCCACCAGTGGCTGGTGGTCCTGGGTTCTATAAGAAAGCAGGCTGAGCAAGCTATGAGGAGCAAGCCAGCAACCAGCACCCCTCCATGGCCTCTGCATCAGATCCTGCCCCCAGGTTCCTGTTGGATTTGAGTTCCTGTCCTGACTTCTTTCAGTGATGAAGTGACAGCTGAATAAACCCTTTCCTCCCCGACTTGCTTTCTCGTCGTGTTTCGTTACAGCAATAGAAACCCTGACTAAGACAGTGCTTGTTGTACTCTCCTTTCTCCATTCCCTGCTGGGTGCCTTCGGGTGGCACTGTCCACGAGGACTGCTCCTGTCCTGAGTCCCAGTGTCCTCTGGGCTATAAGCAAAAGGCCATTTGGCTGACATCTCATAGAAGCCAACCAATCATCAAGTTTTAGTTCTCAACACAATTAGACTCCCCTGGGAGTTTCAGTGAGGAACCTTGGCTGGGTCAGCCTAAAGACTTGCCTTTGAGGGAATTTTTTAGTTTCATTGATTGAGGTGGGGATATACACCATGAATGCAGGTAGCACTATTTCCTGGTCCAAGCCCTAGGTTATATAAAACTGGAAGAGCTGAGTGTTAGCACGCTCAGATTCTGGGCTCTCCCATCCTGACCGTGAATGTGACATGATTCACACTCTGCCTCTGTGACTTGCTGGCTTTGGTGGAGTATAAGCTGGAACTGTGAGTTAAAACAAGCCCTTTCCCTGTAGGTTGCTTTTGTTGGGGGTATTTTCATCTTTACTCACAGCAACAAAAATGAAACTAGAATATCTACTTATCAAGGGAGAAAACAGAAATGTCAAAGTCACGGAATGGGAAACTGGCAAAATCAGACCTCTGAACTCAGACTTCTCTCTAGATGCACCCTCACAGGCTCCGCTTCTCTAAGAGCATCAATGCTTCCAACCACGTCCATGTCTGATTATAAAACTATAAAATGAGCAAGAGTTGCCAGCCCAGCCTGTGCTATGCTGAACCAAGAAAGCTCAGAGCACTCTGGTCTCCTGCTGTTGATTCTTAAGTCACTCTTACATAGTTCACCCTGTGCCTCCCACAGGGATGAAGGGACATGGGAACACAGGGACAGGGGGACGCGGTGACACAGGCAGCAGAGAGCTGCCGAGCATATCATATGAAAGAGTACTGGCTGGAAACGGCTCTACAGTTTTTTTTTTCTTTCTCTTTATTTGTATCAAACCCAGGGATCTCAAATCGCCTTGGGCTCTTTGGGGAATAAAGAGATGGAGGCTGTAATCAGTTTGCTCATTCTGTGGAATGAAACACACACATGAGACTCTGATAGGGGGCCAATAAAACTTGAGGGGACCTCACCTCGGGGTGGCTGCGCAGGTAGTTCACGGCTTCTTCAAAGTACTCCATGTGCATGGTTTCCATGTTCTTGGGGAGGTCATCGTAGTTGTAATAAGCCAGAGCCATGACGGCAAAGCCCTTCCCAGCCAGCAGGCTCGCCCGATACTCCAGAAGGCCACCTCCAACTCCAAAAAGGTCTATGATCCCAGGAAAGGGTCCAGGTTCTGCAGAAAAACAAAACAAAACAAAACAAAACAAAACAAAACAAAACAAAACAAAACAAAACAACACAAAACAAAACTAAATGTTACTGAGAGCTGTTTGCACTGGCATCAAAGGTGCTTCCTGCTTCTGTGACGAGGACAAGGTTTTGAACAGACCGTGAAATGTGCTGAAAGAGTTCTGCCTTCAAGCATCTGGAGGGTAGCCTGGGCTAAATCTACACCCCCTTCATACCTAAAACCTCAAAGCTCCATAAGTGTTTACAAAGGCATTAAAGGGACATTTAGAAGTTAAGGGAAAAAATGGGGTGCCTAGCATGTGTGACCCAAACACACATACACAGACAAACAGGCAACCCTTATAATAACAACAATAAAAACACTGTCCCTTTCTGTCTCCCAAACCAGACAATGCCAGCTGTCACTGAGGATATGCAGCAAGCAGAACCATCACATGACGCTGGTGTAACACAAAACACTGTACTGTGTAGACACCAGCCGGCTGTTGCTCACAAAGTCCAACCTACACACAACCTTATATATGGTTATGTAAGACAGTCCTTTCTCTCTGAAGTATGAATGAGAAATGAAATGAAACCTGTGTTCACACACAAACACGAAGTGTTCGTAGCCATGTTAGTCATAATCGCCAGACTGCAAACAAACACAACGTCCCTCCGCCGGTGAATGGCTACAAACCGTGTTCCATCCATAGGGTGGTGCAGTATGAGGAAACAGAAAGGCCTGATGGGTAGAAGACCCCATGAATCTCAAATGCATTCTGCTAAGTGAAGGGACAGAGACTCAAAAGGCTGCATGTTCATTCTGCATTTGTGTGTGTGTGTGTCTTAAATATTTCCACAATTTGTATAAGAGGGGTTATCTTTTGTATGTCCAAATTAAACAATAACCCATTGCTACGGTTAATCATGATTTCAAATTGATTGGATCTAGAATCAATGAGCCACACCCATGGGCATTTCCAGAATGGATTAAATGAGGAGAAAAGCCCCTCCTCCCAGGGTGGGCAGCGCCTTCTGCTGGCAGTCCAGACACCAAGCAGTCTGAGGAAAGGCCTGGTTTGTGTGCTCCTTGTTTGCTGGGTAAGCCAATCCACCCTGTTTGCTGTCATCTTGGCTGACGCTGGAAACCCAGCTTCTTTGGCCTTCCAACCTAGCTCTCGAGGAATTCTACAGGCCTCCACGGTCACACTGGGATGGCGGAGGCATGCAGTGGCTGTGGGGAGCAATAACTATGTTCTCAGCCTCTCAAGTGCAAATGGCCGTTATCAGAGTGCATAGCCCATGGCGAATCTAATAAACCCCTTTGCACAATAGAACTTCTGTCGATTCTAATCCTCTAGAGAGCCCTGACGTAGGCTCTCAGCAGACACTTCATGGGCACCAGAAAGCCCCACTGTGGCCAGTCCCTTTTTCTACACCACTGTGGGTTTTATGTGCTGATGTCCCTTTGTGTCATCGCCTCTTAAGTGTGTGCCTTACATTGTTTGTGTTTAGCTAACAAGGCACTTGCTGTCAAACCCGATGTCCTGAGTTCAATCCCCAGGACCCACATGGTGGAAGATGAGAACTCATTTGAACTGTACTCTGACATCCACACATGTACCCCACATATACACACACTAAATAAGTATTTTAGCCTGCCTACTTCATGAATTCTATCTTAGTGACTAGAGACAGATGGGGGGGGGGGGCGGTGTCCACCTGTGTTGTGGGCATGGGCACGTGATAAGCACTGTTTAAGTCTGTTAAAACTGATCTTACTATTAAGAAGTTCCTCAAGTTTATATTGAGGAATGTAAACTTGGTGTTCTTCTCCTGGTGTCTAAGATATAAGGGATAGGGGAATCTGATTTCCTAGTCAACTGCAATTGAACTCTTCTTTGCAGTCTTGGCCACCATGAACAAAAGGAATAATGGTCTAACAGGTAGCCTACCCTGTGCCAGCACCGTCTTGAACATTCCATGATGGCTACACAAAGACTGGCTGGGCAGCACTGCTCCTGGAGGTGTAGCTGTGGTCAGGGCCCTTTGAAACAACTTGCACCAGACCTTTTCTTTTTCCACCTTGGTGTGTGTGTGTGTGTGTGTGTGTGTGTGTGTGTGTGTGTGTGTGTTGTGTGTGTGTGTTTGGTGGGGGGTGGGGGGGGGATGGGAAGCACTTCTCCTGCTAACCTGGTAGTTGTACCTGGAGGTCAATCTGTGTTTGGTCTAAAACACAAATCTCAGTGGTTGTGATTGGAGCTAAGAGGCTAGGTTGTAACTGATCAAATGAACTTTAACTATGTGAACAGGCTACTCAGCAAGTCCTCCAGGAGACACTCTTTTTTTAATGCTCCCCCCACCCACCCCCAGCGCACCAACATTAGGCAAAGGCTTCTCTTGCATGCTCTTTTCTTGCCTGCTCTCTATGTAGGCTAAGCTGGTAACAGAGACAACAGGAATCAGAGAGGGAGAAAAGGCAGAGCTGCAGCTTTGATAGCCGAGCACTTAGCAGACCAAGCCCTGAAGCCCCTAAGGTAGGCTGCTGCTCTCGCCCCTCAGCAGTCCTGTGAGGTGGTGTGTGCCCAGCACCTGGCACCCAGTTCCTGAATGGATATCTCAGCTTCCAAGCAACTGGCACGGTGTCAGCCTGCAACTCCTCCTCTGAGCATAGCCCTGGCAAAGGGCAGGCTTCCCAAGTTGTCATGGCAACAGTCACTGGGCTGTGAAAGAGTTCAGACAGCCGGATGAAGAAACAACCAATGATTTAAGCAGAGCCAGGGAAAGAATAAAAGTGGAAATAAGGAGATGGCAAGAGAGAGTAGGGAGTCGACGCTAAAGAAGACTGAAAGCTCGAAGCTCCGGAGTGCTGGTCACCAGAAGACTCCAGACAGCTGCCAGTTCTATCGAGGGTCTTAGACTTACGGATATAACATTGGCCAGAAGTGAAGGGACCTGATGCCCAAGACCTTCCTGACAGTGACACTAGAGGATGCCACCAATTGCTGCTTTTGCCCACTGCTGTGGCTCTCTGCTGGTGAACACTAGGGGAATGACCAGCGATTGCAGAGCTTGCTTCCCTGTGATCTCAGCTTAGGTTGAGCAAAAGATTCAGGCAGCTGTGGGTCAATTACTCCGACTTCTAGAGATTCAACTCGATTTATTCATAGCTCCAATAGTGGGGGCGTTTGGACTATTTTTAAGCAATGTACTTTCTGGGGCAGACATGTCACAAAATAGGGCAGAATTACATATTCATCTACCTAGCTAAAAACTTAATTCTTCCCAGAGTAACTGAAAAAACACTTCCACTCTCTCTAGCGGTGTGTTGAGTGGCATTTCCTCCAAGCAAAATTGACATTAGTTGGAAATGGCAGGCTTTGAAAGTTTTGTCACTCTTGAAGCTGCACAATATATCCTATAGTTTAGGGTTTTTGTTTTGTTTGTTTGTTTTTGATTTTTCAAGACATGGTTTCTCTGTGTAGCCCTGGCTGTCCTGGAACTCACTCTGTAGACCAGGCTGGCCTCGAACTCAGAAATCTGCTGGCCTCTGCCTCCCAAGTACTGGGATTAAAGGCATGCGCCACCACTGCCTGGCTCTGTAGTTTAGTTTTGCATGTTGCTTTTGCACTTGTCTTTGGTTATTAAAGAGGCAAAACAATCTCCTATTGCTGGTCTACAGGAAAGGCCTCCCTCCTAGTCTATGTAAGTCTTAGAGTGCAATGGAAAGAAAAACTGCAGAAGGAAGAAACGACCCCTGTTTTGAAAAGGGGTTTTGCTTTGTTGACCAGACTGGCTTGGGGCTCCGATGTCAAGGCAGCCTTTTGCTTTGGTGTCCCAACCTTCTGCACAGTTCAAAATGGATTAACATTTAAAAAAATATTTAAAGATGGCTATTGATTTGGAGATAGGATTTTTTGTTTGTTTGTTTGATTTTTAGTTAGTCCTGTTTGTCCCAGAACACACTCTGTAGCTGGCTTGGTACTCAGAGATCCCAGTAACTCTGCCTCCCCAGTACTGGGATCAAAGGTTGTCCACCAACCACACCGGGTGTATAACTGCTACTTTTCATTTTATTGTTACAAGGGTCTTGTCCCTTTCCTTAAAACTTACTAGTGGCATTAGTCTTGTAACTTAGCAGCGGAATTGAAGGACCAGCTTCAGGCAAACAGCATCACCATAACAGGCTCCTTCCAGTCCAATCCTGTCTCCTTCCCACCGAGTCCTAGATCTTTTGGAGCTACCCTTTTCTTCACTTCTGAGTTCGAGGCCAGCCTGGTCTAGAGTGAGTTCCAGGGCAGCCAGGGCTATACAGAGAAACCCTGTCTCAAAAAAAAACAAAAAACAAAAAACAAAAAAACAAAAAAACCCACAAGGGAACTTTGAGCAAAGGGAATGTGGAGGGCTGCTCACCTGGGGGCAGGAAGAGCGTGGCGCGCACCCGGCCCTCTCGTACGGGCACGCGCCGCACCCCCGGAGCCAAGAAGTGACGCTCGTGCACCGCATGTGCAAGCCGCTGCCCGCCGTCGGGCTCGTGTCCGTCCAGCACCTCCAGCTCCACCACGAAGGGCGTCTGCACGTCGCGCTTGACCAATCGCCAAAAAGGCCGATCGGGCTCCATGGCCCAGAGCAGCCCCATGGGCTCGAGCCCCGAGAAGCTGCCGCCCAGCGCGGGCGTGCGCGCCAGGTCCAGCTCGCCGTGGGAGTCCGCGCGGTAGCGCGCGTGGGCTCGGAAGAGCGCGCCCTTCTCGTCGCGCAGGACAGAGCGCAGCGTGACGGGCTGCTCCGGGGCCAGGCCGCGCACGGCGATGCTCAGCGGTTCGTCCCAGCAGCTGCGGCCCGAGGGCTCAAGGTTCAGCGTCGCCTCCATCTCGAGCTGGACTGGAAGAGGAGGGTGGCCTGGGCTCCTGGAGTAGTTAGTAGTTGCGGGCGGGACCACTCGCTGCAGTCCCATTGGTTGGCCTCAGACAGACACCTCCTAAGAGTTGTGAGACTTCTTTGTGCAAATCCTGGTTTCGCAATTGAAAGGAAGAATGTTTGCTAAGAACAAAGAACCTGCTGGAGAGTCCACAAAGTGTCTAAATCAAAGCACAATGACAGCCAAAGCTGAAAAGAATAGAAGCTACAGTTCCTCGTTGAAATTCAGAGGGTTCCCAAGAGACACACTTGGCCTGGTTCCTTCTTAGCCGGCAGTCTTTGACCAAGAATTTCCCTCGAATTCTTGGTCTCTATCTCTCTTTCCAGGATGGCTTAGTGTTTACGGAATCTAAAGAACTGGGTGCAGTTTGTGCTTCTGGGATATTGACGACTTTTACAAAAGCACACAATTTTCTGGTGTTTCCCTTATCTGAAAGGCCTGCTGGGGCTATTAAAAAAGAAAAGGATGTACTGCTGGTAGTCTGGTCTTCACTTGAGGGAGGAGTGTCCGGTCCTCTCCAGTCCCCCACCCCCCCCCCCCACACACACCCCATCGCTTAACCCCCTAGCTCACACATCTAACTGCTGTCCTAGTCAGTTTGGATTTCTAACACCGGGGGTCTGTAGATCTGAGTTCTAACCAGAAGTAAGTGGTCCACGCAAACTGGGCGACAGGAGTCCCTTCACAAAGGGACTACATGATTGTTTGTTTGTTCGTTTGTTCTTTCTTGGGTTTTTCTTTTACAGAGGTGCGGGAAGATTGTGAACAAAAAGAAACACCAACAGTATTTGTTGCAGAACTGTGTCCTCCGACCTAAAGGGAAGAGGGCTTCCAGACAGGAACTGCAGCTTTGTGAACCAGAGACAAGTGTAGAATGCAGGCGTTAGGTTGACTGAATACCCTTGATTTCACTCTTCATTGGTGGTGGTGTCTTGCCAGTCAGTGCCTCTTCTTGGCTGAACCCAGCTCTGCAGGTTCAGGTTTTAGTGACCTTTCTCCCCATTCCTGCGAATGAAGCAACTGCTGCAGGTATTTGGAGTACCTGTTTCTAAAAGAACCTTGTGGGGAAACCCCCACTCAGCTCCCGATTCGGCGTGCACCCAAGAATCACGAATAGAACACAACACCTTGATGTAACAACACGAGGTATTTTAATGGCGGAGCTTCGGGTCGAAACATATCTCACACAGGAGACAGTGGATTCGACCACGAGGCTTGGAAGCTAGGGGTTTTTATAGAAAAGGAGTGGGGCTGGGGGAGGAATTGGCACGGTTTCACATGATTGGTCCATTTAAACATCAGCAGCCTGTAACATTTAACTTAGGTCAGAGGGGTGGGAGATGGGCCTGCCCCGGCATGTCCTGGTCTGTTCTGCTATGTTCTCAGCCCCAGGTTTCAAAGCTCACAAACAACTCTTTGGGCTATTTGACATACATTACATGAATCACAGGTCTCAAGTTTTATTTCCTTTCATTTCTAAGAAACTGTAGCCTCTCATTCGGGGGCCACTGAGCTTGAAAACACAATGCTCCTGCCTCCCCAAACCCCAACACAGAGATTGAAATGCGCAGGCAGAATGCACAAAGCGGATTCTCTGCCCCTCCCATCATGCCCCAGACGGTGTGAAGAGACATACAGATGACTCTCTAGTGCGAGAGGGAAAAGGACCCAAGGCGATGGCCTGGGACTGGCTACTGAACACAAGTTCACACTTCGAGGCTCTAATCTTAAAGCCTGGAACATGTAGTTACTTCTCAGGCCCAGTGTCAAGAGTACAATATCTATAAGGAAATCAGTTGCCACTGAAGATTCTCCATGCCCGTGAGAGGTCAGTAAAACGATAGAAATTCCAGTGTTTTCACTGACTAGAAGTAGGCTGAGCCCAATACCCAGATATATGACCTGTCTCCAGGATTAAACTGAAGCACTATTTTCTGTCCCCTTTCCGGTAAGGATTTCATGGAAAGATAAAATCCTTTCCCTGATCTAGCACTTAATTTCTCTGGCTATCCTAAATTAAGGACATTCACTACCTACAGATTTTTTTGCCCCTGAAGTCCCCTGAATTTATCCAAGATGAATGACACTGGCTTTCAGTTCTGAGTTCAATATGGAAATGTTGAAGTATAAAAATTGTGACATCTGGGTCACCCCATCTCCGAACTGAACTGTGGTTAAGACACTTGATTATCTCTCCCTTGGCCAGATATGATAAATGAGAGAACAATTGAAATTAATATCTCTCTTATCTCTCTCATTTAACTGGGGCTGCCAAGTTGGGCATGCATTCACAACCTTAGACTAGATCCTCCAAACCCCTGCTCTCCACATACTGAGATTGCAGGGCTATCCCACCATAGCTGGCATTATAGGGTTATCCCACCATAGCTGGCATTATAGGGCTATATCACCATAGCTGGCATTATAGGGCTATCCCACCATAGCTGGCATTATAGGGCTATCCCACCATAGCTGGCATTATAGGACTATCCCACCATAGCTGGCATTATAGGGCTATCCCACCATAGCTGGCATTATAGGACTATCCCACCATAGCTGGCATTATAGGGCTATACCACCATAGCTGGCAGAGGGTTGAAATTTCTTGAGGCTAAATGTTAGGGTAAATCACTGCCTGCCAAGTGAGACAACCTCTGTTGTAGAAATATGGAGACCAGACTGGGAGCTCCAGCGGTAACTGAAGAGGTTAGGTTGAAATCTGTGGTCCTAACCACAGGTTAGGAATCTTTTCTTTGGACAAGCGTCTGCATTAGGCCCTGTTCCATCGGCCTGTGTGTCCGTTCACATGTCAGTACCGTACAGTTTTGTTACTGTGACTCCATAGTAGGTCTATTTAAAGTAAATTTATTTGGTGTGTTTGGATGACTTTGGTTTGTTTGTTTGGCTGGCTGGCTAGCTGGTTTTTCATGCTTGTGGGTGTTTTGCCTGCATAGATGTCTATACACCACAGGCATGCATGGTGCCCAAGGAGGCCAGAAGAAGAAGATATCGGGCATCCATAACTAGAGTTACAGATAATTACGAGCTGCCCTGTGGGTGCTGGGAATCGAACCCAGATCCTCTGGAAGAGCATCTGGTACTTTTCACCCCTGAGCCATCTCTTCAGTCCCTCCATGATATGTCTTAAAATACTGCATTGTGTTGCTGCCAAGATTTCTCTTAGTTTACGATTGCTTCGGTTATTTGGAACCTTTTGTGCTCTTAAGGATTTTTTTTTCCCTAGTCGTATTGCTGGGAACAAGCAAATGAAACCTATTCTAAGTACTAATATTTTGTTTTCAGACTCCACTTAATCTAAGGGAGAAACTAAATTCAAAGTCTCAGGCCCCAAAGGAACTGGAGATGTTTCTACCCCTCACCAGCTTTTGTTGTAAATAGTTGTCTGAATTCAGACATCACAGCAACAACATCTTGCTGGCGAAGTCAAACAAGTTCATGTTCCCAGGCTTAGGAAGGAACGCCTGTCCCACTTCCCCACTTGTTTTTTTTTTTTTTTTTTTTAATTGTCAGTTAACTGGTAAAGATTATAGAAATTGCTGTTATCTAGCCGGGCATGGTGGCTCACGCCTTTAATCCCAGCACTCGGGAGGCAGAGGCAGGCAGATTTCTGAGTTCGAGGCCAGCCTGGTCTACAAAGTGAGTTCCAGGACAGCCAGGGCTATACAGAGAAACCCTGTTTCGAAAACCCAAAAAGAAAAAAGAAAAAAAAAGAAATTGCTGTTATCTAAACCAAGGTGCATGCATTATAAAAATATGTAACCAGTCGCCTGTTATGCCCTAATTAACTACATACAGCTGACCTTTGTCTCCTTTCATCCTGACCTCTGGACCTAATATCTAGGAGAATGAATTAAGGACCTTGAAGCCAGGTGCCCTGGTTAAGGCCCTTGCCTAATCCATAATGTAAAACTAACACTGCAGCTTTCGCCTCTCCTCCTTCACTCTGTGTTCCCATCCTTTAAAAATGATGTGCAAGCTCCCTTTGGTTAGTTCCCAAACTGGCCACCTCCCTGAGTGATCAGAAAACAAAGCTTTCTTTTTAAAGTTTCGGTATCTGAAATGAGTTTTCTTGGCTTCCACTCTAAACCCAACAGTATGAATAGTGTCACTGTCATTCTGATGCAGATGGCATTGAATCAGTAGATCACTTTCTAGACTAGACTACTGCAACAAAACTAATTCTCCCAACCCATGAACACACAGGCTTTTCTATCTTGCTGTGTCCTTAACTTCTATCTTCAGTGTGTTTTCAAAGGTCTGTTGTAGAAGTCGTTTCTCTTCTTGCCTAGCTTTATACCTGGAATATTCTCACGCCTTTAAGAATAGAATAGTTTCATAATTTTTCTCCAAGGAGGCTCAGTGTTGACTCATTATTGACCTCCTATTGACTGTCAGGCAAGACTGAGCACAGCTGTCACCACAACACAAACGAGAAGCAAGAAGATTAAGAGTTTGGGGCTAGCCTGGACTACCTGTCTGAGACCTTGGTTTTTGCACTTTGTCTTTATACTTTGCTATTCTGCTGACTGTGTTCCTTGGTCTGTGAGTTTGGCAGTAGAGTCCTTAGGATGTTCTAAGCACAGAATCCCATGATCTACATCTAAGGAAGATGCGACTCCCGCTTTCATGTTTGTATCTCATTCAAATTAAAGTTAAAATTCTAAGTTCTCTATTGAATAAAAACAGGAAGAGGAGGACACCATTCTCTTTCCCTCATTTTAGAGGAAATTCTCTCTCTGATTCCTCATGCAATGCACTGCTGCCTATTTGTCATGAATAGACTTTGTCATGTCAAGTACAATTCTGTACCTCGTCTTGGGATTTTCATACTGAAAAGATGTTGAATTTCATCAAATGTTTTCTATATCTGGAAAAATGATTGTGTAATCGTTACTCTTATTTTGTGCAGCCTTATATCCAATAATTTGCATGTATTTGACCACTCTTCCATCCCGGAAATGAAATTCAGCTGATAATAATACATGGTTTTTTATTTGTTTTGTTGGGTTTTGTTTTTTGTTTTTGAGACAAGGTTTCTCTGTGTAGCCCTTGCTGTCCTGGAACTTGTTCTGTAGACCAGGCTGCTCTCAGACTCAGAGATCTGCTTGGCTCTGTCTGTGGAATGCTAGGACTAAAGTTGCCACCATTGCTCGGCAGATGCGTGATCTTTTAAATGTGCTATTGAATTTTATTTGCAAGTATTTTGTTGAGGGTTTTTGTATCAGTGTTTACAGTGAATATTGGTTTGTGACTTGCTTTTTTCCTTCCTCTTCCTCTTCCCTTCCACCCCCTCCTCCTCCTGCTGCTACTAACATCAATAGTTTCTCAGGGAGCAGGGAAACCCTAAGGGAAGAAGTGAGTCATAACTAGAGAAAAGTCAAAGACTCAATGCCCTGGTTTGCAGTTCCTCCCTCTCTCACATGACTTGTTAGCCACAGAGGGCACAGAGCCCCCCCCCAAAAAAAAAACAACACAGGCTGTTGCCCTTGGTTCCCCACAAGAACTAGATGATAGATCTTATTGCTGAAGATGTCACACGTTCTGGTTGCAGGACATAGAAAAATCATACTGGAACTGAGCTAGAACTTTCTTCAATGCTGGTTAGCAATCACAGTGTTGTAAAGTTCTATACAGACTACATGGGGAGAAACATCATCAATAATGTTATACAACTGAGAACCCTGCATGCCACATCATTAACCTGTCAGATAAGACGGGACCACTGATGCAAGAGTGCCAGGATTTTATGAGAAAAACTATCTGCTTTCAGGTTGTATCATAGGCTTCCCCCAGCAGGAGGAAATTCAGGCCTGGGACTATTAACTCAGGCAAACATCCATGGCTGGGGAGGCTGTAAGCCCTGGGAGAGAGCCTACTATTGGTGTTTTGCTATATGGACATGTCAGTCTGAATATGTCTGTTTAGATCTGTAGATTAGTGCCACTCTCAGTCTTGGACAGAGAAGTTTGTAGTGGGCGGCAGTTAATTCAACGATTCATAACTTGTGGGGAGCCGCCCTCACATTCGCCGTTGCAAGATGGCGCTGACATCCTGTGTTCTAAGTGGTAAACAAATAATCTGCGCATGTGCCAAGGGTAGTTCTTCACTCCATGTGCTCTGCCTTCCCCGTGACGACAACTCGGCCGATGGGCTGCAGCCAATCAGGGAGTAATACGTCCTAGGCGGAGAATAATTCTCCTTAAAAAGGGACGGGGTTTCGCCATTCTCTCCTTTTGCTCTCTTGCTCTGGCTCTTGCACTCTAGCGCTCTTGCGCTCTGGCTCCTAAAGATGTAAGCAATAGAGCTCTTGCTCTCTTGCACTCTTGCTCCTGAAGATGTAAGCAATAAAGTTTTGCCGCAAAAGGTTCCGGTTTGTTGCGTTCTTCCTGGCCGGTCTCGTGAATGCGTGTAAGAATAACTGGTCAAAGTGCTCAGAAGAAATGGCCGTTGAATGCTCTGCCCTAAACTAGGAATTTGTATAAATCCTCTTTAAGGCTCAGGGAACAGCATGGAAGAGGGAGCAGATGAAGGTAAGATCCAGAGTTGGAAAGGTGTACTGTGAAATGTTGTCTTCTGTATGACATGGATGCTGCGCTCTTGAACTCACAGTCACAGTAACACAGGTCTACAGAAGACTGGGCCTGTCAATATTCCACCCTGTACTGGGGGCTCATAAACCCTCATGACTTAGTCAGGGTTACCATTGCTCTGATGAAACACCATGACCAAAGCAAGTTGCGCGGGGGCAGGGGGAGGGTTTATTTGGTTTACATTGTTCATCATTGTTGGAAATCAGTACAGAAACTCAAACAGGGCAGGACCTAGTGTCAGGAGTTGATGTAGAGGCCATGGAGGGGTGCTGCTTACTAGCTTGCTCCTCATGGCTTGCTCAGTCTGCTTTCTTTTAGAACTCAGGACCACCAACCCATGCATAGAGTCACTCACAATGGTCTGGACCCTCCCACATCCATCAGTACTTAAGAAACCTCCCGATAGGTTTGCCTAAAGTCAGATCTTATGGAGGCATTTTCTTAAATTGTGTGGTTTGTGGGCTTATATTTTTTCAAAACTGCTTTAATACGGGTTCTTAAATGCTTTAACTTCCCTTCTAGGCCACCACCCACCAGAGGTAGTGGAAAGGAAAGGTTAATAGGGCAAAGGAGGATGTGGACCTGATTAGAAACAGTGCTTTTGGGGTAATTCTAGTTTTCATTGTCAGAATTATCAGCAGTTCAGTTCACAGGAATCAGCAGCAGTAGCTTGATCCATTCACAAACACCGTTCGCGAATCAGCAGTTTGATCCAGAAGAAACCGTGAGGCTCTGCCAATAGGCCTGAGTCCACAGAAGCGGCAAGAAGCTGCCAGAATACCACCAGAAGTTCTTTGGTGCGGTTCTCTCTACCAAGTCACGACAAATGATGATCAGTGAAGAAAGCAAGGTGAACCAATGCCACAGTGTTGTCAGTGAAGAGCAGCGTCAGCAAAGCCCAATGAAGACGGGCAAAGAGAGACAAGGCGAACCAATGCGTACAGTGTTATCCACTGTCTGTTGGGTTATACTTATACCCTTTGTGAGCATTACATGTTCTCTGAAGTCTCCACTCTAGCAAAACATAGCATGTCCTTTTTCTAGGCAGCTTCCAGAAAAACAACACATGACACAACTGAGTCTATAAAGAAACCAGAAAATTCCACTTCAGTGGTTCATTCCTCTCAGATGGCTTTAGCTTGTGTCAAGTTGACATAAGACTAGCCATTATACACCACTTCTCCATGAGAAATTATAAGCAGTTAATGATGATAGATTAAAATCATGATTCTCCATACTATATGGTCACCGGTAAGTTTCCTTTGATCAAGTAGCTTACCCTCAACCCATGCTCGTGGGTGCAACCCTAAGTAAATGCAGCAGGCTATGCATACAAAAAGACATGAAAGTAGTAGTTCGAGTTATTTAGAAAAAAGGGGACTTGGGGTGAGGGAAAAGGAGAAAGGAGAATAGTCAGAAGAAATATAATAAATATGTATGAAATTGTGAAAGAACAGTTTTTAAGATTGTTATATCTTCATATAGTGGTTCTTTGCTGCTTATGATCTGTGCTGTTGGTCCTTACTGCTTTTATCTTGAAGTGTATTTTGACAGGTATAAGTCTGGCAATTCCTGCTTGCTTTCAGATTCAGTTGGAACAGCACTTCCCAATCTTTCACTCTGAGTCTACAGCCTTTTGCTTTCTGTCTAGTGTATCTGTATTAATCACTATTCTTGTGACCTGATAAAGTATCATGACCAAAAGCTGTTGAGTGTTGTGCACTGTGTGAAAGTTGTCTTTTTTTAATTGTTTTATGAAGCATCATCTGTCTCTGTGTTTTGTAAATAACTAATTCAATCACCTTCTGATTGGTTTAATAAAAAATGTGTGACCTATTGCAGGCCAGGAAAGGGATAGGTGAAACTTTTGGGCAGAGAAAGGAACTCTGGGAAAGAGAGAGGTGGAATATTTCCCCAGCCAGACACAGAGGAAGAAATAGGTATGGAGCCTGAAGGAGAGGTATCTAATGAGCCGTGTAGCAGAACTTGGATCAGAATAATGAGTTAATTAAATTACAGGAGCTAGTTGGGAAATAGCCTAAGCTAAGGCATGAGCTATAATAAATAATAATAATTGTCTCTGTGTCATTATATTAGGTGGTTGGTTGGTCCAAGACAGTCAAGTGATAAAAAGCAACTTAAAGAAATGTTTATTTTGGCTCTTGGTTCCACGGGGCTAGATATCATTAATGGTAGGAAAGGCAAGAGCAGGAAGCTTGGCGATAGCTTCTTTATCAGAGAGTGAGTGAGCATGAAATAGGGCCTGCTATAAACCTCCAAAGCCCTGCCCTTTGTTACTTTACCTCTGTGATGTAGCTCTTTCAGCAAGGGCCCTAAAGGCTCGATAACCTTTCCAGGCAGTACTACCAACTGGGAACCAAGTATTTAAATACATGAGCCTCTCTAGGACTCTTCTTCTTCAAACCACTACAGTATTTCTTCACAAATAAGTTTAGTAGGGAGCACTTTTTCTTCCTTGTGTTGTAATCCATGCAGCTATTCTGTGTCCTTTTTTTTTTTTCTTATATGCATCTGTGTGGCTGTGTGTACGTTTGTGCTTTTGAGTGCAAAGCTAGAAGAGGGTATCAAATTAAGCCATCTCTCCAGCCTGACTACTTTGGCATATCCAAGGAATAATGAAAAGCTGAGGTCATAGAAAATCAATGCAATAAAACCACAGAGGAGGGCTGGAAAGATGGCTCAGGGGTGAAGAGCATCAACTACTCTTCTAGAGGTCCTGAGAGTAATTTCCAGCAACCCTGTAGTGCTTCAACTCTCTGTAATGGGATCTAATGCCCTCTTCTGGATTTGTCTGAAGACAGCTACAGTGTGTGTGTGTGTGTGTGTGTGTGTGTGTGTGTGTGTGTATAATTTTAAGAACAGAAGAAAAATGCTCAAAGCTTGGGAAGACAGAGGTACCCAGGTAGAGGTGGCATCTAAGAACCCAAAATAAACAGGACCAGTAAAGAATTACTCCAGTTTGTATTATTAGCATAACCCCTCTTCCACAGCCCCTATCCAATCTGCCAGTGTAGTGATGTAACCTATACAGAAGACCTGCATAGCTGGGCTGTTAGCAATCATGGGTTTCCTCCCTGCTGATATAACAAGCAAGGATGTCTGCCCAGGACCTGACTTCCCATCGTTGTCCTCACTGGGAATGGGTTGACAGCTAAAACTTGGAACACTGAAAGTAAGTACTCTCCTATTGCAGACATTGAAGTTCTGTGTCTCTCACTTTATAAAGCCTCGCTCTTTGTCTTTAAGAGGTTAGCTTAAATGGACAGTATGGTTGTCCACACAGCCGCTGGCTGCCAGGGTGCACAGACTTTATGCAGCTAACCCCGATCTTGGCTCACTTCCCAGAGCTGTGAACAGAAGTTACCTAGTTGAGAGCTTGCCATGAACTTTGCCCCAGTTCCAACTCAGCCCGAACGTTGGGAGGGCGACTCTATCAGGTGACTCCGGTGACTTTTATCAACAGAGTAATGTTACCAAGTCAGGATGCCTGACCAGGTTCCCGGGTCAGCACTGGTTATATGAACAGAATGGAACAGCTTACACTGGGCCTGTGCTCCCCACTCCCCACCCCCAGCAACCATTCTGCTGGAAACATTCAGAAACTAGGGGGCAGTGAGTCTGTGGGGGAACGGGAGTGTCCGTTCTCTTCATCTGAGTGAAGCGTGACCTGGGCAGTGGGACAGCCACCTCGAACTGATGTCAAGGCCTCCTTTAATCATTCCTGGTGCCTTGACTGCAGCTGTTCTCACATCCCCTAGAATCGGGGTCCTTGTGGCCTCCATGGTCATCAGACAGAAAGCAAGTTCCTAACTCCCCTTCCAGGAGACCTCCCCCCCAGAAGACTGTCCCAACTCAGTCTAATCTGTCTGTCCTTCTGCCTTCATGTGAATGGTTCATGCAGTCAGGCTGTGCGTGGCACTAGATGTCCCAGACAGTCTCGGGGCCTCTTCTCGGTCCCAGCCCTGCAGTTGCTGATAGCCTACACCTGCTTCATCCTCTCCCCTCTGGCACTCTGGGATAACCTATGGAGAGGGACTAAACAAATGTGCCCTTCAGCTTCCTGTGGGAGTGGAGAGCTTAAGAATGTGGTGTGGGGGAGTCTCATGGATGCTCACAGTCTGTCCTGTTTTCTTTCTGTGAAGCCAAGAAACCAGCCAGCAAACACGACTCATCCCATATCTCCCATCTGCCAGCTCTAGCTCCAGTTTTCTCCTCAGGTCGAGTGTTCTCTTGCAATATCAGGGTTTTTGTTTTTTGTTGTTTTGTTTTGTTTTATACCACCCCAAACCATCTGCCTTCAAGTCTGATAGAGAAAGATTTGGATCTGTGCTTGCCTTGTCACAGCTCGTTCCTCTCCTTACATTTAAATGAGGCTCCTTTGGCAATCACGCGGTACAGAATTCGGCTTGAACCTGCTGCCAGGAGAACACATCTTTCCAGTTTTGTCAGTCTCTGTCGAAAGATCTGATGCCCTGCTGAGCACTAGCAGAGAAAGAATTGCAATCTGAAGGCTCCACCTGGGTGACGACGCCTCTTGTTCTTTCCCACCAAATAGACAAAGCCGATTTTCAGACCATCTTGTCAAAGTATTGCTGCATCAAAATGTCCTGATGAGCACCAAATGCAAACGAAGGAAGGAAAGGGAGAGCGTCAAATTTCCCTGACTTTAGCACAGTCCTGGCAGGTGAGCCTCCTGGCTTAGACATCACACAGAATGGCCGGGTGCGCCTACCTGAGTGTTTTAGAAATACTTTATTTTCTCCCAGGCCTTAAAACTTACTAGCGGGGCTGGTGAGATAGCTCAGTGGGTAAGAGCACCCGACTGCTCTTCTGAAGGTCCAGAGTTCAAAACCCAGCAACCACATGGTGGCTCACAACCATCTGTAACGAGATCTGATGCCCTCTTCTGGTGTGTCTGAAGACAGCTACAGTGTACTTACATGTAATAAATAAATCTTTTAAAAAAAAAAAACAAAACTTACTAGCTTTTTTTTTTTTCAAATCAGGGTGAAAGTTACCATGATCTTTAAAATATCACATCCCTAGACAGGTTGTTCTAGAGGGGGGCAGTCTCCTCCTCTCAGGGCATCCATTTGAGGGTGCTGCCTTCTCAGGTAGGGGAAACCTCCCACCGATTTTCAGAACTCAGACTGTTTCTTTTTTTATGAGATATTTTATTGTGTGTGCATGCATGTGTGTGTTCGTGTATCTGTGTGTCTGTGTGTGCAGGCACACATGTGCAAACACACACATAAGTGCAGGAGCCAACCTCCAGTTATGTCTGATATGGGTTCTATCCAAGTTCAGCTGTCCCCCTCTGCTGTGTTGCACTGGAGATTTCTAACGTCCCTCAGCCAAGAGATCACAAAGCATGAAGTATGCACAGGACAAAACAGACAGGAAGCATCAAGCATACACAGGGCCAAGGAGACATAACCACCCACCAAGCTTTTCTCAGTTCCTCGTTCTGTTCCTGCCCCTCCACATCTATGAAGTTACACTGATCATTTTTAATTCATTCATTGACTAAATCAGAAATTAATGTAGATCTACATTCTTTTCTTTTCTTTAAAACATTTTTTTTTAATTTTTGAGACAGGCTCTCTCTACATAACCCTAGCTGTCCTGGAGCTCACTTTGTAGAGCAGGCTGGCCTCGAACTGACAGAGACCCACTTGCCTCTGCCTGGAGAGTTGGAATTAAAGGCCTGCACCACCATGCCCAGTGGATTTAGATTCTTTTTGATACATAATGACTATGCATATTTATGAGGAATATGTAATGTGTGTAATGTTCAAGTGTGTAATTGTTATACTCGTTACTGCTAATATTTATCATTTCTCTGATAATATTCAAAATCCTTCCAGCGTGTTCTTCCAGCTGGAGCCTCTGCTGTCATGCACCATCTCCCCATCCCGGCTTCTCTCCAGGTCTTCTCACAAGACTTTCCCAGTCAAGAGATTCCTGACCAAGAAACCAAAGCAAAATCACACTATTCCTCAATGGACTCAGGTGGAAACTGGTAACCAAATCAGGTACAACTCTGAGAGGAGATGCCAGAGGAGAAGTAAGCAGGGTCTGTAAGGATTCACACAATGGCAAGACTGAGGGTTTGTACTGAACCACGTTGATCGATCCGTCCTACCAGACGGAGCTCAACATTCTTAACCCGGGGACTTAGTTATGTTTAAATTGGGGGTGTGGTTTGAACAGCAATAAAATGTAGAACCTTTCTCACACACACACACACACACACAAAAAAGGAAAGAAAAAGAAAATATTCAAATCCTTCCTGTTTTGAAATACACTATGGAGTTTGGGGGTTGTATTAGTCAGTGTTCTGTTATTGTAAAAAGGCAGCATGACCACAGCAATTCTTATAAAAGAGCACGTTTAATTGGCGCATACTTATAGTTCCAGAGGCGTAGTCCATTATCATCATGGCAGGAGGCACGACCTCACACAGGCAGGGTGCTGGAGAAATAGCTGAGAGTTCTACACTTGGATCTGTAAGCAGCAGAAGAAGAGAGGAGACACTGGGCCTGGCTTGGGCTTTTGGAACTTCAAAGCTCACCCCCAGTGACATTATTCCTTTAATAAGACCACCTACTTCAAGAAGGCCACACCTCCTAATCCTTCTCAAGTAGTGCCACTCTGATGACTAAGCATTCAAATTTATGAGCCTATGGGGCCACTCTTATTCAAACCACCATAAGGGTATAATGGTAGATTCTATGCTTTGCTCGTACTGGGTTTGATCTCCAGCACCAGGTCTATAGAGATGACTCAGTGATTAAATACAGTGGCTGCTCTCCCAGAGGATCAGAGTTCAATTCCCAGCAACCACATTGCAGTTTATAATCATCTGTAAGTCAAGTTCCAGGGGAATCCAATGCCCTTTCTGCCCTTCACAGGTACCAGACATGCAGGTGGTGCACAGACATATGTGCAGGCAAAACACATAAAATAACAAAAATATTATCTCCAGCAACAACAACAAAAATCGATCTGTGCGATAGATACTGTGCTACAGAACCCAAGAATCTAGACTTCCACTGTACCCATAACCAGCCAGTCCTACTGTCCTCCCCTGCTAACCTTCCCAGCTTCTGCCACCTAATGTTTGAGTTTTGTCACTGTGACAGATGCTATGACCAAAAAGCACTTAGGGAGGAAAGGGTTTATTTGGCTAATGTGGAGAGCCGTGCCACGAGGTGCGTGCCGCCAGTAATCGCTGTGGAGAGCCGTGCCGAGAGCAATCACCATTATAAGATGGCGCTGGCCTCCGCTGTGCCTAACTAGTAAACAAGCCTTGTACGCAGGTGCGAGAGTGAACTCACTCCTAGTCACTCCTATTCTCGAGGTGTAATAGTGGGGTGATGGGCGAGCAACGAATCAGGAGCTGTCACGCCATATCAGGTGCTGAAATGTCACGCTGCAGGCTATAAAAACGGCGCCATTTTCCCGGTTTGGGGTCTTCCTGAAGAAGCAAGCAATAAAGCTTTTGCTGTGGAAGATTCCGGTTTGTTGCGTCTTTCTTGCCCGTCGAGTGGGACGCAAAAGGCTAACACTTCCAGGACACAGTCCAGCACTGAGCAGGCACTCAGGGCAGGACCCCGAAGCAGAAAGCCTGATGACTTTCAGGCTTATTAGAGGAATCTGCCTTGATCTCTGGCTCATGCTTACTGTGCTCTTAACTGAGCCACCTCTGCCCACCCCCCAGACCTGGGTCTTAGTTTCTGAAGGCTCTCATGCCATGCAACAGTTTGATTTTTGTTATTGTTGGTTTTTGTTTTGTTTTGTTTTTGTTTTTGTTTTTGATTTGGTTTGGTTTGGTTTGGTTTGGTTTGGTTTGGTTTGGTTTGGTTTGGTTTTTCGAGACAGGGTTTCTCTGTGTAGCCCTGGCTGTCCTGAAACTCACTTTGTAGACCAGGCTGGCCTCGAACTCAGAAATCCACCTGCCTCTGCCTCCCGAGTGCTGGGATTAAAGGTGTGCACCACCACGCCTGGCAACAGTTTGAATTTTTAAAAATGATTCATCTGTATACTGGGGGGCAGGCGTGTGCCATGGTGCCCGTGTGAAGGTCAGAGGACGAGTTGCTGGAATCAGTCCTCTCCTTCCACCAGGTGGGGTCCAGGGATTGAACTCATTTGTCAGGCTTGGTAGCCAGTCCCATTTCCCACTGAATCAGCTCATGCAACCCTTTTATTAAACATGGTTTAATTAAACATGGTTCAGAGGCTGCAGAGAAGGTTCAGCACTTACGAGCTCTCACAGAGGACCAGAGTTTGGTTCCTAGCACCCATATTAGGTAGCTCATAACCACCTGTAACTCCAACTCCAGGGGAACTGAAATCATGTGGCCTCTGTGGGCACCTGCACAGACACACACGGACACACATGTGATGAAAAATAATAACTCTGACTCGGGTTCTATAGCCGTCTCTTTACTGCCTGTCTTGTGTTATAGGGGATCAAGCATGAGCCTAGCAATGGGTAAAGAAATCCCTCCTCCTGTGCTGACCACTCTCTGACTGGCAGGTGGCTGTGGCCTAAATGTGCGGGAATGAGAGCGTTTGCTCACACACATCCTCTTCCCTGCCTCGAAGACAGGTCTGAAGGTTGGCACACATGGGATTCCTGGCTTCTGTTTCCTTCCCCAGCTGCTCTGCTGCCTCCTGGACTAAATGTTCATCCTCCCCTCATGTCACCATGACAGAGCTCAAAACACCAAGAGGTTCTCTTCCCAACATTGGTTTGCTTTGTAAAATTGATGTTCTTGTTGGATGTGTGCATAAAAAAAAAAAAAAAACCCAAACAAACAAAACCCCTTCTCTTCTTCGCTGCTGCTAGACGTGTGTTAAGTATCTGAACAGTCACCCAAAAGCCACTTCTGGAAGGATGACAAGAGTGGGAACACTGGCCCAAGAATTGAAGGAAGGACAACATAGTTTTGTCTATAATGAGCTAGTTTTTATTTTAATAAGAATATTTACACTTAAGGTTCCCCCTTAATTCATGACATAAAAGAATTCTGTTTTTTTTTTTTTTTTTTTTTTGGATAGGCACATTTTAAAATTACACATGTGGTGTGTGTGTGCGCGTGTGTGTGTGTGTGTGTGTGTGTGTGTGTGTGTGTGTGTGCGTGCGCGCGTACGCACACGCGCACAAGCACTTGTGTGTGTCAGAGGACAACTTGTCAGAGTTTGTTCTCTCCTTCTACCATGTAGACCCTGGGGGAAAAAAATCTTAAGTTGTCAGGCTTGGCAGAAAGCACCTTTACCACGGAGCCATCTCACCAGGTCCACAGGCACATTTTTATAAGAAAGTTTTAATTTCTTTGTCGTCTTACGGCACTGGGGAATGAATTCTGGGCACTATGGAAGAAAGACGAATGCATTACCACCAAGCTCTATATATCCTCAGTCCTTCATAGGCACTTATTATATTGAGAAAAAACATAAGCTGGGCGTGGCTTTACTCCCAGCACTTGGGAGGCAGAGGCAGGCCGATCTCTGAATTCAGGCCCAGCCTGGTCTCGGCCAAGGGTACACAGAGAAACCCTGTCTCAAAAAAAAAAAAAAAAAAAAAAAAGAAAAGAAAAAAAGAAAAAGAAAAAAGAAAAAAGAAAGAAACTTTAAAAAATTAGAATATGTTCAAATGAACTAACCTGAACTGACATTGTGATAATATATATGAGGTTTCCCCCAAACCATCAACTAATAGGTTATATTTTAGAGGACAGTCCCTAACTCTTGCTACCCAACTGTTTGTGGAAGAAAGTCTGGAGCTGCTGCCATGCGTCCACCTGGGCCACGGCATGAGCCCTGGGCTCCCCTCCAAAGGTGATGTTGGCACCCACCAGGAGGTGCATGCCAGCGCTGCACAGCGGGAAGTAAGGGGGCTCGATGTAATGCCCTGCTGCTGGGTAGCAGATGATCTGGGGCTTCTCCTTCCCGTGCGCCTGCAGGCGTTTGGAGATCTCATCAGCATAGAACTCGCTCTTCCAGTTGTGGTCGTCCTGACCTACGAGGAACAGGAAGGTCGTGTCAGACCTTTCCACGGGAATGAAGCTCTTCTTGTCTACCAGAGGGCTTTGCAGAGCTTCCACGACATCCAAGAGACCATCTTTGGTCATTTTGACTTGGTTTCTCAGAAGGGACACAGGGGGTATAGTCTCATCCTTGTAGGAGATGGTGTTCCCAACAGCAGCCACGGAGCCATTGATGACCACAGCAGCTGTGATGCCCTTCAGGAAGGAGGCCATAGCAAGGCCAAGTTCACCCCCTTTGGAAATCCCAAGCAGCCCAATTCCAGGTCCTTTTACCTGAGAAAGAAACAAATGAAAAATGGAGATTTAGTCCAGGAACAGTATTGAGCAGTGAGTAGACCTAGCCAGAAAGTCAAATAACCCTGGGCCAACATCAGCATTTTCTTTTCAAAGCCACCATGGAGGAATGGAGCTACATTGGCCACTAAACTGTTGAGGCAATGGACCCAAGAAACTAAGGAAAACACACATTCCTGCTGTCTGATCTCTCACTGGACAGGAGCACCGATGTGGCCTTTCAATTCTGCCACAATCACTGGTATTTTGCCTTCCACTTTCTCCAAAGGAGCCCCCTCCCCCACATCCTCTCCTACCTCCTCAGACTCTTTGGTCCCCACCCCCACCCCACATGCATGCCCCTCCCCTCAGCTCTCCATACTGCAGTGAGAAAACAGAAGCTCCAGCAAGAAAGCCTCCTCCCTCCCCAGGCCCTCTGTTCCTGGAGGCTCAGGCTCTCAGAGGACCACATGATCTCAGCGGCCACCCTCTGGCTGTGTCTGGGATGCTGCCCACTATCTTTCTCCAGGGATGGCCTCCCACACATACTTCCAGCCTCCTTCCCTGTAAACCTCTCTGCTGGTCCTCCTTGGGTCCTCCCTGCTCTGGGCTCTTCTGTTTTCTCACAGCCCTGGGCCCTCAGCTGTGCTAGCTAAGACTTTGTTCCCTGTCCTGGTTCCCTACAAAAGCTGTGGGAAGATGCTTGTTGTATTTTCCTTTCTCCATTCCCTGCTCATGGCCTTCGGGGTGGTTGGACTGGCACTGTCCACAAGAACTGTGCCTGTCCTGAGTCCCAGTGTCCTCTGGGCTATAAGCAAAAGGACTTTTGGCTAACCTTTCACAACAGTCTTTTTTCTTCTCTTGTGGCTTCTAAAACAACACCCTGGAAACTTTCAAACTTTACTCTTCACTGAAGTGCTAGGAATTAAGTGATGTGGTAGTTACAGTGTTTCTTACAGGAAGAAACCGAGGTCCCAAAGTTACAGAACTGGAAGATGCTGAAATGCAGGTTGGTGAGATGGTTCAGTGGGTCAAGCATTTGCTGCCCAGGCCTGATGACCTCAGTTTGATTCTCAGAATAACATTAACGGTGGAGGCAGTGAACTGACTCCACAAAGTTGCCTTCACGCCCCCACACGTTCATGAGCACGGACGTTCTTGTACGTGTACACAAATGCACAATATTAATAGCATTTTGAAAATTGATGAAATCAAACCTCAGACTTCTCTCTAGCTGCATCCTGCACTGGCTCTACTTCCCTAAGAGCATCAATGCTTCCAGCCACATCAATGTCTGATTATAAAATTAGAAAATGAGCGAGGGTTGCCAGCCCAGCCTGTGCTATGCTGAACCTAGAAAGCTCAGAGCACCCTGGTCTCCTGCTGTTGATTCTCAAGTCCCTCTTACACAGTTCACCCTGTGCTTCCATGTCAGCTCCCACAAGGGCACGTGGACACAGGGACATAGGGACACGGGCAGCAGAGAGCTGATGAGTTTATCATTTGATATGATATGGCGATAGCCCGACCTTTTTCTTTCCCTTTATTTCTTGTGTCAAACCTTGGTTCTCAAGCATGCTGGTATTCTTTATGAAACACTACAACATACCAGAACTCAGAATCCTGAACGTTAGCTAGCATGAACTACAGCATCACAGAGAAACGTCTAGCGAGTAAGCACAGAAGGCAGTTCGTATAGACTGTCTCCCAGACAGGGAGGGGCTGCCACAACAGGGCTCATTCTGTGAACTTAGGCGTTGATGAGGAGATCTGATGGGGGTCAGTAAAACTTGAGGGGACCTCACCTCGGGGTGGCTGCGCAGGTAGTTCACGGCTTCTTCAAAGTACTCCATGTGCATGGTTTCTATGCTCTTGGGGAGGTCGTCGTAGTTGTAATAAGCCAGAGCCATCACGGCAAAGCCCTTCCCAGCCAGCAGGCTCGCCCGATACTCCAGAAGGCCACCTCCAACTCCAAAAAGGTCTATGATCCCAGGAAAGGGTCCAGGTTCTGGGGAGAAACCAAACCAAACCAAACTAAGCATTCAGGATGCTTAATTCAGGATGAGTACGTTTCAGACTGATCATAAAGATACTAAAAGCCCTCCGGTCTTCAAGCACCCAGAGCGGCCAGGGCTGAGTCCACAGTTTCCTCTCGCCCCACAGTCCTCTCTCTATCTAAGTCTCAAAATTCCACAGACTTTTACAGAGAGAATATGTTACTCTTAACATTAAAAATACACTAAGGGCTGGGGTAGAGTGCTGTCTAGCATGCATGGAATACTAGATTTGATTCCAGAAACAGGCAAACACACACACACACACACACACACACACACACACACACGTATACACGCACGCACACATATACCACTCTCCTCTCTGAACCGAAACTGATCGTGCCAACTGCCACAGAAGCTGGGCAGCAACCAGATCCATCCCACGATGCTGGTGTAACGCTAAACCATGCAGGCGGTAGGACGCAGAGGCTGGTAAAATGCAGGGCATCCTTGCTCACAAAAAATCAAACCTGCTCTTACCATATGACCCAGTAACCCCACACCTATTTACCCAAAAGAAAGGAAAGTTTTTGTTCCTGCACAAACTACTATGTAAGCATTTGCAGCAACTTCACGCACAATCTCCACAGACTGTAAAGGAACCAGAGACCTTCAACACAGGCTCCATGCCTAGAAGACCCCATGAATCGCAAATACATTCTGCTAAGCGAGTACATATAGATTAGAAAAGGCTACATGTTCATTCTACATGAATTCATGCCCTAAACATTTTTTTCCCATTCGTATAAAGAGGCTTGTCAGGGCTAGAGAGATGGCTCAGCGGTTAAGAGCACTGACTGTTCTTTTTCCAGAGGCCCTGGGTTCAGTTCCCAGCAACCACATGGTGGCTCACAACCATGTGATGGGATCTGATGCCCTCTTCTGGTGCATCTGAAGACAGCTACAGTGGACTTATATAAATAAAATAAGTAAGTCTTTGAAAAAAGAGGCTTGTCTTCCACATGACCAATTTAAACAAGAACAGAGCAAACACTGGGCCAGCACCTGCTCACGAACAGATGCATACTAAGATAGAAGGGGCCCTTGAAAATTCCTTCTTCATCATGCCCATGGGTGTGTGTGTACCTCTCTTTAACCACTTTTAGTTGTCATTTAAATATTTTGTTGATTTTGCTTACTTAGCCATTTTTGTTGTTGTTATTTTGAGGCAAGACCATCTAATATACCGGTATAACCCAGTAAGGCTCTGTAGCCAACAATGAACGAGAGCTTCTGGTTCTCCCACCTCGACCTGTGGGTGCTGGGATTGCAGTGCTGTGCCTTCTTGCCAGGTTTACCCTGTGCTGGGGATAGCACCCAGTACTACTCCAAGCAAGCACTCTACCAACGGAGCCACACCCTCTAGCCCAAGTGTATGAAGCTTGTCTCAATGTCAGAATACTAATGGCTTCTCCTGAGAGTTCTTTCCCCCATCACTGCCTGAGAGTTCTGTTGATTCTCCTGCCTCCTTTGCTGGAACCTCCATATGCAGCTAAAAACCAAGAAAAATTAAAAATATTGGAAACTTCGTAGAAGAGTGCTTGCCAAGTTTGAGTTCCCACACTGCCACAAGAAAAGACAGAAGACATTCTAAAAGAACATTAGGGGATGTGGGTGTAACACTGCGGACTTTATTATTAGGAGCCTCTCCCCTTGTCTTATGATGCCCTTTTAATTTAGCAGCGGAATTGAAGGACCAGCTTCAGGCAAACAGCATCACTATAACAGGCTTCTTCCGGTCCAGTCCAGTCCAGTCCAGTCCTATCTCCTTCCCACCAAGTCCTAGATCATTTGGAGCTACCCTTTTCTTCACTTCTGAGTTCGAGGCCAGCCTGGTCTAGAGTGAGTTCCAGGACAGCCAGGGCTATACAAGAAACCCTGTCTCAAAAAAAACCAAAAGCAAACAAACAAACAAACACCCACAGGGAACTTTGAGCAAAGGGAAATGTGGAGGGCTGCTCACCTGGGGGCAGGAAGAGCGTGGCGCGCACCCGGCCCTCTCGTACGGGCACGCGCCGCACCCCGGGAGCCAAGAAGTGACGCTCGTGCACCGCCTGCGCCAGCCGCTGCCCGCCATCGGGCTCGTGTCCGTCCAGCACCTCCAGCTCCACCAAGAAGGGCGTCTGCACGTCGCGCTTGATCAGGCGCCAGAGAGGCCGTTCGGGCTCCATGGCCCAGAGCAGCCCCATGGGCTCGAGCCCCGAGAAGCTGCCGCCCAGCGCGGGCGCGCGCGCCAGGTTCAGCTCGCCGCCAGCGTCGGCGCGGTAGCGCGCGTGGGCTCGGAAGAGCGCGCCCTTCTCGTCGCGCAAGGCAGAGCGCAGCGTGACGGGCTGCTCGGGGGCCAGGCCGCGCACGGCGATGCTCAGCGGCTCGTCCCAGCAGCTGCGGCCCTCGGGCTCTACGCTCAGCGTCGCATTTGTCCGCGCCCAAGTGGTCCGGCCACCAGTGCTGAGCGGCGGAGGTACAAACAGCCGCGCCCAGCTCTTCCAATCCTGTTGGCACAACCTGCTTGCTCTCAGGACAGCGAAAGACGAGGCCACCATTTTGCGTCGTTGACTTCAGCCCTCGGTTCCGCAGAGAAAGTTAAGAGATCCTCTAGTGGCCAGCTGCCTGCCTGCAGTCCTTAGACTGAGCTGTGTGCTTGCTGAGCTGGGAGGATCACAGAGCAAAGCAAGCAACAAAAGCAAAAGTAGTAGTGACGCTTTGACTAAGGCGTCTGTGCGTTAAGACTCCGTTATATCCGGAACCTAGCACTGTTTTTCAGGTGCTCTTTACCCCATGAAAAGTGGGCTGGACCAGGGCTCGCTCTTAAAAGCCTCTCACCCAATGAAACCTCCAGTCGCCAAATTCCTAAGGTTGCAGAGTCAAGAATGTGAGATTGCAATTGAGTTTCATCACGTCCTAGAGTAATAGACACTCGTTACTAATCTTAGGACTGTTCTTTCAAAAACGTGCATCATGATATTTTGTTTGTGTGCTGTTTGCGCGTGCTTAGTCTACACATTAATGTCCATGTCCAATGGCCTTAATGTCTCATGGGCTGTGTGACCCTTTACCTACATTCCACACTCGTGTAAAAATAGTCAAATGATGTCATAGTTTACATTGAGCTCGTCTTTTGACCCTCTAGGCAAACACTTTTTCCTACTCATCCCGGATTTTACACATTTCCCAAGTGTTATATAAGCTATTGCTTCCAATCAGTGATTTTTTTTTCTTCCAAGGCCTTAAACCTTACAAGGATTATTGCACATCTTTATTATTACAGAAACCTGAGACTATATAAGTTGTATTTGTCTCTGTTCCTAAGAAGACAACTGTGTTAGATTTTGTTTACTTGACCCAAACTAGAAACACCTTGGAATAGGCAGGGATCCTCACTTGGGGCAATGCCTGTATCATATTGGCCTATGTGTCACTGATGGTTTGTGTGGGAGGACCTAGCCCACTGCGGGAGGTTCCACGCTGGGCAGGTCAGCTAGATTTTATTAGAAAGCTGGGGGTGGGGATGGGGCCTGGAGAATTAGCTCAGAGGTTAAAAGTACAGGCTGTTCTTCCGAAGGACTTGAACTCATTTCCCTCAGCCATAAGGGAGCTCACAGCATTCTGCAAGTTCAACTCTAGGGATCAGAGACATACAAACGGTGTGTGTGTGTGTGTGTGTGTGTGTGTGTGTGTAGGGAAACAAGTCATTGCTCCCCTGTGGTTCACGCCCCCTGCTTGAGTTGCTGTTTGACTTTCCTCAGGAAATGAATGCCAAATACACCTTTTCCTCCGCTAGCTGTTTTTGGTCGGAGTTTTATCACACTTATAGAAAAAGCAGGCTAGGGTATCTACCTTGAAGATCTTGCCCAGGCAAAACTTTTCACCGAGTTTCAAATGACCTCGCACCGCACTGGTCATGGAACTTGGAAATAACTGTTTTTGTATTGCTACTATGGATTCTTCAACCTTATTTTGTGCATCCAGTCCCAGGAACCAAAAAAAGTAAATAATAATAATAGCTTATTTTTAATCCTAATAAGAACCCTATTTGGTGAACAATTAGAACCAGAGAGCCTGATTTGCTAAGGCACACACAGCTAGGCAACTGGAAATGCTGGATTCTACACCTTAGGGCACCATTCCCTGCCTATAAGGACCTTTAAATTCTTTAAGTGCCTCTCATGCAATGATGTCCTATATTGAGAAGAGAATTTAGAAAATGCACTCAAATACCTCCCCTCCACACCCAGCAATCTGTTAAAAAAAAGAAAAAAAAAAAAAAGACTATCATTCTGGTCTAAGACTACCTGTTAAAGGCAGTGCCCGGGAATGAGTTGTTGCAGCAGTGCTTGTAACACTCCAAGGTCCCTAACCATGTTTACTATGACATGCTGGGCAGCCAGACTATATGATTAAAATGAAGTATTAAAACTACAATAAAAAGCCAGGTACACTGGCTCATATCTGTAGTCCCAGCAGAGGCAGGAGAATCACTGCAAGTTCAAGGTCAGCCTGGGCTCCACAGCGAGCGCCAGGACAGCCAGGAGTACTTAGACAGCCCTTGTCTTTTAAAAATAATAATACCTCTAATCCCAGCACTTGGGAGGCAGAGGCAGGCAGATTTCTGAGTTTGAGGACAGCCTGGTCTACAGAGTGAGTTCTAGGACAGCCAGGGCTACACAGAGAAACCCTGTCTTGAAAAACCAGAAGAAGAAGAAGAAGAAGAAGAAGAAGAAGAAGAAGAAGAAGAAGAAGAAGAAGAAGAAGAAATAAGAGAAAAAGAATTTTAATTTATTTTGTTATGAAAGCTTATTAACTCAAAAGGATTGGTTTTTTTAAAAAAATGTGTATCTAAGCATCAGTAATGTCATATTTATAGCACACTTCATTAAATAATTTAACAAAACACTAAGTACTAAATGGATCCTGCTAATTTTGAAAGCTTAAGTACAACTGAAGAAGAAAAAGGACGGTAACACATGAATATTACACACTGAGTCTATTAGACAAGGCTGGACCTGGAAGTCTTCCTGTTGTTGGGACAAAGTAATTTTCCAAGCAGATGCCTGAAGACCAGCACTTCTACAGACTTGAAGTTGAGCTATCTGACGTACAAGATTTGAAGAAAGCACTTGTAAACAGAAACCACACAAAACAATGTCATTACCCCGTCATCCAGCCAGGACTTGGGGCACAGCTGGACTGGGGGAGGGGTGGTAGCAGAGGTGGTAAGAGGGGGATGGACCAGACCTGGGATACAGCTTTATCTCATCACTCATGCTACCTGCCTGGTAATCTGGAAAATGCCAGAGTTACGTATCCAGGTGTTCTGTGGTTGGCTCTTCTTGGTAGGATATAAGGGCTCCTGGGGGGGGGGGGGCGTGAACCTGTATAGACCTAGAGGGGTTTGTTGTAACAAATGGCCAGGAAATCCAGTGAGCTGCCAATCAACAAATATGAAACAATTTCTCAAAGTTCAGTTTACAAAGAAGGAGATTTGACAAGTAATTGAAGGTGTACTCCGCCAGAACCCACAGCTTCTGTGAATGGAATTTGGAATTCTGATGACTTGGTTGCTTGGTGACCACCTGGCAGCTTTGGAACCTAAGCAACTAAGGAATCTTTAAGCAGCAGTACGGCACTTGGGAGGTAATGTCAAACCACTGCAGCTTTGGTGGGATGAGAAAGCCTTCATCAGCATCACCTGCAGGAGGAGAGGGCAGGCTGAGGTAATGGAGAAGACTGGTGCTGTGTGAAAGGCTCAGCATCCACACAGCTGCCAGACCTGTGATCATAGTTGGGTCTCTTCTGGCTGTGGCTGGGGTCTGCAGTTTATAAGGTGAAGGCATTAGAGCAGGCAGTTTATCAGCACGAAAGAACATGCCTTTAATCCCAGCACCTGGGAGGCAGAGGCAGAGGCAGAGGCAGGTGGATTTCTGAGTTCGAGGCCAGCCTTGTCTACAGAGTGAGAAACCCTGTCTCGAAAAACAAAACAAAAAACAAAAAAGAAAAGAAAAGAAAAAGAGAAAGAAGAAGAAAAAGAAAAAGAAAAACAAACAAACAAAAGAAAAACAGCATGAAAGAGATGGGCTCTCCCTACCAAGGAATAAAAGAGGTAGTTTATTCCAGAGTCAAGTATTAGTGACCATAACCTGGGAATGTAGGTTTCTCAAAATGCCATGTGCAAATGAGATAGCAATTTCATGAAGGTTTAGTAGGAAATAAAAGGTCATAAATCAAGACAAGTTTCAAATACATTGGTGGAAACGTAAGATAGAAGGGTGACAGCCAATCGGGCACAGCTCTGTGACAGGTCTCAGATGCTGTCTAATGACACTCCTAGGTTTCAGGTTGGAGAAAGCTAGTAGGCTGCCAAATTAATAATTCTACAAGGCTTTACCTAATAGTCACAAGGATATGAGATCAGACATAAAGTTGGGAAAGAAGTGGCTATTTGGAGAGCTAAAGATGGCTCTAGGCAAACTGTTTTTGTTGCTTTGTTTGTTTGTTTGTTTGTTTGTTTTTCTAGACAGGGTTTCTTTGGGTAGCCTTGGCTATCCTGGGACTTGCTCTGAAGACCAGGCTGCCCTCAGACTCACAGAGATCTGCCTACCTGTCTCCCAACAAAGTGCTGGAATTAAAGGTGTGTGCTACCACCACCTGCTACCTCTAGGGAAATTGTAATTAGGTTCTGGACCTGCAAATTTCCAAACTCTCTACACTCTTGAAGTTCTAATCCGTTCACCAGCCTTGTTGAAGGCTCAGTTAACCATGGGACTTCTTTCCAGGGATTTGCTGGTGACAGCTATAGAGCTGTGTGAGTCGTGGTGAGAACTGGAAATCGTAGGTTCAGACAGGAGAAGGGAAGGAAATTTTGTAGAGAAGGTAGAGGGGAAATTGGGTCCGGTTAAGAGCCTAGGGTCCCCAGATTCTGTTTTCCCCATTAACCAAGCTTCCCCTATAATCAAGCAGCAGGAAGCATTCTTCCCTCGAACAGAGCCCTCCATCCTGTAGTCTAGCTGAAGTCCCTCACTGAGAAGCAAGAAGTCCAACACAGTTAACACCTGCTTAAGGCCTCTCCTCCTTCCAGATCTCACCAGAAACCCCTCTTACAGAGAAAGGATATGCACTAAACCCCCTTGTGCAACCCCATGTTCTAACAAACGAAAGTGGCTGGTTAGAATGGAAGGTTTGTTTGGGAACGGAATCCATGGTAGTTTGAATGAGAGTATCCCCCCCCCCTCGGCCCGAACTCATACGGTGGAACTGTTTGGGAAGGATTACAAGGTGTGGCTTTGTTGAAGGAGGTAGGTCACTGAGAGTGGACTTTGAGGGCTCAGAAGACTCACACCATCCCCAGTGTGTCTTTTTACTTCCTGCTTAAGGTTTAAGACGTGAGCTTTCAGCTGCTGTTCCAGGCAACATGCCTGCTGTTTGCTGCTGTGATCCCTACCACGACTGACGGTTAACCCTCTTGAGCCATAAGTGCAATGGAAAGTTTCCTTATATGAGTTTCCCATAGTTATAATGTTTTATCGCAGCAATAGAAAAGGAACTTACGCAGGAGCTGAGACCACCCACTCTTCAGAGTCTGCTTTATCCAGAGAGTGACTTGGGTTGGGACAGAGGGGTGGAGATGATACAGCCTTGAGGTGGAGAACAGACAGAAACACAGCGTCGTGACAGAGCAGAGTGGAGAGAGAGAGAGAGAGAGAGAGAGAGAGAGAGAGAGAGAGAGAGAGAGAGAGACTGCCTCATGAAGTGGAACAGCATTCAGAGAGAGCAGCCAAGTATAAGCTTGACAGGAGTCCTGAAAGGAATGAGTGGCCCTTCAGTTCCCAAGGAACAAAGGAAATGCCTTACTTTTGTAGGTCTTCAGGGGATGGAAGGGAGTTCTGAAGCGTATCATTTAGTCTGGCCTAGCCTGCATGCCAAGGAGCAAGCATTAGGCAGGGCCACTGTGAGGGGGAAGGGCTGCTAGGTCACTACACAGCATGGCCTCTTATCAGTTCTCTGTCCAGTAAAGGGACGATGGAAGGGGTGGAGACAGACAGACAGACATCCAAACATACCCTCCCCCCCCACACACACACACAGACAAACACACAAGTGGGAAGGTGAAGGCAGAACATAAAGGAAGGCTGGAGCATTTAAAATGGACCTAGCACGGAGCCCCTTCCTTCCCAGGCAGCCATCATATCAGATATTAACTGTTCTTTGAGAATTTTTTAAAACTGGAGACAACATGGTATTCTTTGTGATTACATTAGTAAAAAATTCCTTATGGCACAAGGGTAGAGGGCATATCTGGGGACGCTCAATAACACTACATGGGTGGGAGGGAACCTGTCCTTAGCCTGTTTTTAAGGTGTTTAGGGGCTCGGTGAGATAGCTCAGTAGGTACCTTGTGTCCCACATTACCCAGCTTAGCCTGCACAAGTGTACCTTGGCATATGTATCCCCCCCAATAAAATTAATTTTATAGCTACAATAAAAAATAAAATAAAATGCTCAGGGACAAACTACTTCCTGGCATAGGAGCAAGATCCACACGAATATGTCAGAATGTTAAATATTTCGTAAGAATAACACACTCACTTTAGAAGAACACTAATATCATCCCCACAGTCAGTTAATTTTTAACTATCCAGAGTGGGCACCATTTCAGGAAAAATACCTCCTTGGTACCAACCTTTACCTTTGCCCTAATTTTTCTAGTCCGATTATTAAAGTATCAAGTGCCCTTGTGGCTAATGTTGGCCTCGTGGCTGTGAAAAAATGAAACAAACTAATGTTTTTATGAAAATAAAATCCCAGAGAGACATCAAAATAATCCTATGTGACTTAATTTGAAGGAAGTTATTGATTCTGACCTGTAATCAGACATTCTAGAGACAATGACCCTGACAAAAAGAAATATCACAAGGTCAAGTCTCATGCCTAGAAGACGGTATGAGAAGTCAGATGCTGGTGGGAGAGCACATGCTGCAGCTACAGAGCCCAGGAAAGTGTCTGCTGGTCTGCTGGATAGCTGGGGCAGGGTCACAATAGGCAGGAGTCAGTGAGGAGGGAAAGGAAGTGCTTGCCCATGGGAGTGGCAGGACCCACTGCCCAAGGCCAGGGTGGCATAAAGATTAAATGTCACTTAATAAGTCAAGAAAGAGTTTGGGGAGCCGGATGTGGTGGTACACGCTTTTAATCCCAGCACTCGGGAGGCAGAGGCAGGTGGATTTCTGAGTTCCAGGACAGCCAGAGCTATACAGAGAAACCCTGTCTCGAAAAACCAAAAAAAAAAAAAAAAAAAAAAATAAGAGTTTGGGGACAGGAAGGTATTGAGCTGGCCCTAAAAGAGTAGGTCAAGTTATGTCAAATATGGATGAAAAGCCATTTCATGTAGAGAGCATGAGAGTAAGCTATACTGTGGAAAGGAAAAGGGGTGCTCAGAGAAGTGGGGGAGGGTGGATCCAAAGCACAATAAAGTCACCCCCACCCCTAGTGCTCTGAAGAGTGGGGTCTCCAGAGCTCACCCTGTACCTCCTAGTAGCTGGGACAAGACACCAGGTGTGTCCTGCCATACCTAGCTCCTTACAAGCAGTTTAAACAGAGAGATGGATTTTTTTAAAAAATGGAAATGTGGGGTACTGTTGGAAAGCCACGGTCTCTCATACTAGAAGCTACGAGGGTCTGAGCTTTAGAGACAAATGTGAGAACTTGAAGCAAGGGTCTGATACAAGAAATATTTAGAACGTTGCGTTATTTCTTCTTTTTGCTCCCTAAACTCCCAGGATTCCCTTACTCCGCTATGGGTTTCCAATTAATTCCTCCCAACCTAGAGTAGTCACTCTTCCTCTCTCTCTCTCTCTCTCTCTCTCTCTCTCTCTCTCTCTCTCTCTCTCTCTCTCTCTCTCTCTCTCTCTCTCGTACCTGCAGGCTCTGCTTGTAAACCAGAAGTGTGAACAGAAAGATTTGAAGGAAGACATGGCCAAGCCCAAAAAGAAAAAGGGTTCCTCCTCTCACTGCCTTGAGCCACAGCCCCCTCGGCTAGGATGGGGCATGGTCTTCCTCCACTCAAGACCCACGGACAAGGCTGGGTGTGCCTCAGTCTCCAGAGTACCACCTGTCTTCCACTTCAGCCCACGGCACTGCGAGAGACTCAAGACCCAGTATTTGAAAAGGGCAGCGGCCAACCTTTCCTTCTCTCAAGATGTGGGGTGGCAGCGGGGACTGCCCAGCATGCCTTTCAGTCAGTATGATTTTAAGCACATCTACAACACGGAAAACATCCTGCCACCTCCGCAGACCAGGACGACCGACACTAAGAAACCTGAGTGCACTGAGGCTCTGTATGCTTTAACCCTCTTGCCAGAAACCATCACTCACTTTACAAAGACACATACCTCAAACTTCTTGCCGGAAGACTTCACTTACTTGGCAAAGTGTTCTAAGGGTTCTAAAAAGCCGAATAAACCAAAGCCCAGAGACACAGAGCAGAAAGCATTTCCTGGACAAAGCCGCCATCACAACTTAAAGCCAGAAACCCTGGAGCTGTCAGCCTCTCCGGATGAGAGTCTGGAAGAAAGGGAAACCTGGCTTCCACCTGGGGAGAAGGAGGCGCGAGGCTGGGAAGCCATTGTTCTGGAGAAACTGGACAAGCGCACCTCTCGATGGATCCAGAGCAAGCGGCCACCGAGGCCCGGACAGTCGCCCAACAAGTGGCAGTCCTTTCTCCGCCAGCAGTACGACTGGAGCCACATTAGGGATGAGCTCACTTCATCCAGTGACTTGGAGCTCCTCAAAATGCTGGAGGCGGAAGAAACAGCCGAGTTTATGGGGGAAAGTATCCCGAAGCCACCAAAGGAAACAAAGAAGCCAGAGCTTCTGCTTCCTGTCTACTTCAGGTAGGCTGGCCTTAAGCAGGCCTGGCAAAGTCTGTGGCGCCCCTTCAGGGACTCCCCATAGGCTTCTTATTTGATGTCTTGGAGGTTTTCCTGGTACTTACAATCAAACCCATGCCCTTGCATTTGCTGGGCAAGACCACCACCCCTGACTACATACACCGCAGCCCACACTTCAGAATACACTTTCTGCCAACCTCCTCTTCACCAAGTTAGGTGTCTAAGCCTCTCCACGGTTGACATTCTGGGCCGGACACTACTCTATCGTCAGCTGCTCCCCAGCACTGTGCCGGATGCTAGCAGCATCTCTGGTCTTCACCTGATAGAAACCAGGAACACCTCTTGGTTGTGGTAAGCAATGATGTCTCAGACATTGCCAGATATCTCTGAAGGACAAAAATCACACCCTTTTCAGGGTCAGAGTCTCAAAGGATTCTGTCCTTCGCTTCCAGTAACAGAACTCTCAGGCAGATGGCCCAGCCCAGTAGGGCTGCTGGAGATGTAGCCAGTTTGGCAGTGAGGAGGGCAGAGGGTTTGTGGCACTCTTTGGTCTGCCTCGCTTTGACTAAGACTCACTGACCTCAGACACGACCAGACTCGGGGCAGAGAAGCAGAGGCGGTCCAAAAGCAGGAGATGGTTCCATGTGTCTCAGGTTAAATCCGCTTCATTCCCAGCTAGAGTGAAGATAGGAGCTATTCTAATCTCCCTGACGACCAAAAGGGAACTAAAAAGAAGTAAAAATGTAGTTATTTACTTATTGGGCAAATATGAGTTGATTTTTTTTTCCTTTTTGGCTGGTGTTGTTATTTCAGATAGTCTGAGGAATGGTGGGAATAGAATACAAGAGGACAGATGTGTCCACCTGGTGAATAGACAGTCCATTCCTACACAGCCTCAGTGAGGTAACACAAAAAGCAGATTCCCTTCCCCCACCCCCACGTGAATCCTAAGGGAACCTGTGTGAAGAACGAGATGCAGATAGGGGCATGGTGGCACAGGCCTGCAATCCCAGCACTTGGGAGGCAGACACACAGAAAGAGCACAACTTGGAAGCCAGCCTGGTCTAATACTAAATTGTAAGCTAGCCTGAGCTACACGGCAAGGTAGCTCAGTTTCTCAATTTTCCCATACACATAGAAGAGGGAGAAGAAAATGGAAAGGGCTGAGCAAGAAGCACAGATGTTCTCTCACGGTGTCTGCCAGTGGCTTCGAGAGGCACGGCTCCATCAACAGAGGGGAGCAGGGTGGCAGGAGACAGGTTCTCCCAGTGGCTCCATATTCAGATGGCACCATAGAGAGAATACTGGTCATTAGACACAGTTCTTCTAATGCTACCATGTAGGAGCGGAGCTCAAGTGGGCTAGAGTGAACCATGGACCGGAGGGGAAACATCTTCTACCTCACCCACTTCCCCCCTTTCCCTCTCACCTCTGCTAAGGTTACCTGGTTACTCCCCACAAGTACACACAGCTGAAGCCATGTCCGGCAACAACATGACAGCCGAGGTTATCCAAGCAGAGATAAGCAACATGCGGCATATGACTAAGAGCCGATTCCGGCAGGTGAACCGCAAAGCCGGGGAGTACGCTTATGCTACAGACAACACCTTTGAGCAGGAGATGTACTTTGGTAATGCTGGGGTGGGAGTACGGGCTGAGGAAACGAGGGCATCTTGGGACAAGAATAGCTGTGGGTGGGGATGAGAGTCTCCGGGTGCATCTCCCAGGGCTAGTATAGGATTATGGCTAGTGGTGAGCCCACATTTCTTTCCCAGCCTCTCTTTCTTACCAGGGTGGAGCGGGTGGATAGGCTCGTGAGTCCCAGCTGACTTTGGGAGGACTGTTCTCTGTCTGGCCTGTCATCACTTTTAAGTATCCCCTCCCACCCACCTGACCTGCTGAGCTTTAAAAAACAAACAAACAAAAAAACAAAACAAAACAAAAAACCCCACAGGTCTTGGAGTCTGACAGATTTGTTTAAACACTGGCTTGATTCCTTCTTAGTGATCTTCAGCAAATTACGTAATGCCCTCCCCCAGACAAAACATGGTAGTTATTTGTAAAGCAATGTTGACAAGACTGTACATTCAGTGCAGGAGACAAGAACGCATCTGTAGAACTTCTGCTTAGCACACAGGAGGCCATCATGCCTTCCTGTCCCCTCCCTCCCTTCCATTTAGCTAACTTTTCAGTGCCCAGCCTCGCAGAACACAATCTATTGCATGTTCCAAGTGGGCTTCTTTTTTCTTCTCTTATTTTTTTTCTTTCCTTTCCTTTCCTCTCCACTCCTCTCCTTTCTTTCTTGACAGGGCTTCTCTGAGTAGCCCTAGCTGTCCTGGAAGTGACTCTGTAGAGCAGGCTAGTCTTGAACTCACAGAGATCCACTTGCCTCTGCCTCTGAATGCTGGGATTATGGGCATGCACTGCCACCACCGCCCTGCTCCATGCTTCTCCATCACTTCCATCTTGCTTCTACACTGCTAAAGGCCAGGTCTCCTTAAGGAGCTTAACAAAACTATTCTAAGGGATTTATAACTGGCAGGGTTAACTAAGTGCCCCTTCTTCAGTGTCTAGTACTACTAGAAATGAGTTTCTGCTTAACCACTGTAAAACATGATCTTTGGCCCTCCTAGGCCTTTATGAGGTTTCTCTACAAGGCTACCAGCTGTGATGTTTCTTGGCTAGGGCATGGTGATACATGGCTCTCATCTTGGCACTTGGGAGGCAGGGAAGCAGAAAGAGCATAACTTTGAGGCCAGCCTGGGCTACATCCATCCATTGCATTTGTCTTCATAGACGGAGTGAGGATTGTTCACCAGATTGGCGGGAGGAAAGACCAGATTGTCCTGGAAAACCTCAATCGGTATGACAAGCACCTAACCAAGGTCTTCCCGGAAACCCCAGAGAAGTGGAGCTTCCAGCCCATTCCTGAAATGCGTAAGGAACATTATCAGAAAGCTAACAGTGGGGGGGGGGGGTATGGAATTGAGACTCTTTCTTTAAAGTCATGGACACCACCAGCAATGGGGCACTCCCTTCCTAACAACTAAAAACATTGTAAAATGCTAATTGTAAGATGGTGGAGCTTGCTACCAGTTGGAATCTGATATTACTTAGGTATGAACACATGGTTTAGGGTAATTGCCAATATGATGTGTGCACTCAGCCTACCACAGGAAGCTCATCAGACTCCCCACTCACCCCTATGTTCCTGGGCTGCTTTTACCCCTTCCCAGCTCCTCCATGCCTCAGATCGGAGGGTCTCGATTTCTTTCTTTTTTTCTTGATATGTCTCTGTGTACGGTTGTGTGTGCCTGTATGTGTGAGGATGCAGGGGTGGACATGTGTGTGGAGCCCTGAAGCTAACGGCACAGAGACTTCCTTACCTTCTCACCATCTTACTCATCAATTACTTACTTACTCAATTGAGAGCCAAGGTCTCTCAATTGAACCCAGATAGCATTGATACAGGTGTCTAGCAACCCTGATTTTTTTTTTTTTTGAGATCTCCTGTCTCAGTTTTTCAAGTATTTGAATTTTAGGCAGGCTGCTGTACTTGACCATCTTTTATCTGGGTGCTGGGGATTTGGGGATTCAAACTCTGGTCTTCACATTTGCACAGCAAGTGCTTTACCCACTGAGCCATTTCCCTGCCTTTTCTTTTCTTTTCTTTTCTTTTTTTTTAAAGTACATCATTTTCTATTTTGTTAGACAAAGGTGACCAAGAAATGAACTTCTAAAACAAAATGTACCCATCTTCTAAGAGACAGTGTTTCTAAATCCTATGGTTCTTTGCACTATTCAGATGGGCTCTCTAGGACTGAGCATGTAGCTAGGTGCCTTAATCATTATTCTATTGTTGTGAAAGGACACCATGACCATGGCAACTCTTATGAAAGAAAGCATTTAACCAGAGGCTGGCTTACAGTTTCAGCAGCTTAATCCATTATCATCATGGGAGGGAGCATGGGAGCACACATGGTGATAGCATAGTAGCTAAGAGCTACCTCCTGGTCTGCAGGCTGGGAGCAGGGGCTTGGGGGGACAGGGATGGACAGATGGATAGAAAGACAGAAACTGGGCCTGGTTTGGGCTTTTGAAACCTCAAAGCCCACTGCTGGTGACAGAAATTCTCCAATATGGCCACACCTACACTTAATAAGGTCCTACCTCCTAATCCTTCTAATCCTTTCAAATAGTGCCACTCTATGGTGACTAAGCATTCAAATACATGAGCCAGTGGGGGACATTCTTATTCAAATCAGCACACTGAGTAGGTATAGCACTTGCAAGCACGTACAAGTCCCCAGGTTCCATAGCCAGACAGTGAGGTGAAACCCAATTCTTCATTACACAGCTTACAAACTCAGGAAAGGAGTCCAGCGTTGGACTGCATTGCCAACTGAGGCCAGCCTGCTGCAGGTAGGTAAGGAGGCCACGTCTGCCAAGACAAGGAGACAAAAGAAGCAGGTCCAACCCGTGGAGGAGGATGTGCCGTGGGAGCTGGCCATCCTGCGGAGGATGCTGCAGGAGTGGAAGACTTCCTGGGGACTGAGTAAGTAAACGGATAGCCTGAGATAGTTGATGTTTCTCAATGTTTCCCAGTCTGGAAAACTCCAGCCCTCGCATGTAAAATGCAAAAGGCTGGTTGTCTGGCTAGGGGTCTGGATAAGAACCTTTCACTCTGCAGGTGCGAGGTGAACATTATTTTCATCTACACTGGGCTCGTTTTTACACGGGGAGGTGTGTGAGGGAGCTTCAGTCATGTGTGAGAACTTACTCGGCCACAGGCTTTCTGATCAGAGAAACAGGACACCAGGCTCTTTGGCAGGAAACAGTTCATTGTGTACTAGCACTGTCTCTGCAGGATTTTCCTCAAAGGCAAAACCACAGAAATCCAGGAACAGAGCTTTTTATACTTTTTTTTTTTTTGGCTTATTTGTCTCCCATATAAGGTGACTTACCTTCTGTAAGAATGAGTACTTTAGATTACTGGACACTGAGACTAAAAAAAAAGCTGAGGTGGAAAGAGAGGAGAAGGAAGGAGAAGAGGGAGATGTGGTGGATTTACACTACTTATGAACACTGAACAGGCCACGTGGCTGTTTCCTGGTTTTCTTCTCTTTGGCTCTTGGGGTCCCCTACCACAATCACTCTGAGAAAACTTCACAGGCAGAAACCCTGTCTTACCATGTCTGAGACATGCTGGATAAACGATCCAGGACAGGAGACCTGTCCTGGGTACAGCCCCCAGCATTAGATATGAGGCTGTCAAAAGAAACTGCACCCGACTGTAGAACAAACTCAGTTGTGCAAATGGGGTTAGCATGGATCTGTTGTCCTTCAAAGAGCATTAAGTAGAAGGCTGAATGCCTCTACCAACTGAGCACCTCAACCATCACCCTGTTTGTTTTGTTTTTGAGATGGGCGACTATGGAACCTAGACTGGTCTTGAACTCATGAGTTTATGACCTTCCTGTTTTAGCCTGATGGACACTAAGTAACTGTGTGCCACCATAACCAGTCAAACACTGTATTTTATTCCCATTTACCTTCCAAGAAAAGTTACTTAGGTACAGAGCAATCGTACATAAGATGAGACTGGGCGGAACTACCCAAGAAGTGTATGAATCACCACAAAAATAACTTGCCGAAAGAGTCCATCTGTGAATTCACTATTCTGAGCTAAAGTGTTCCTTGCAATGCCCTAGGGAAAGGGACTTCTTGTCTTCCCATTTATTGTGTAACATGTAACCCTAACTAGGTGGTTCTCTTTCATATTTTCTTCCTATGACATAGTTATTGAATGGTATCACGAGACAGTGGAGAACCTACTACGGGGCATACAAAGCATGTACGATGACATTAGGGTCCAGGCCATCATCACGTGTGCTACCGCAGCTTTAGAAAGGCCCCGGATTGCCACCACACCGGAGAACTCAGGTGAGAGCCAGACTGAGCTGCTTGGCTGCTTGGGACCATCTGATCTGAAGGAGGCCTTAGAGATAACCTGAGCTCATTTTCCAAATGTAGAAACCACGGCCTAGAGTCTGCCTGCACAGCTCATCTCAAGAGCCGAGACTGTGGCTGCTGGATCTAGTTCAGTGTTGGGCTCCAGGCCTCTGGAGCTGAGCATACTCTCTACTCCAAGGGCTTTCTGTAATACATGCAGCCCTTATGTTTGCTCAGTGGCTTGCAATAAAGTCTATGTTTTCCCACCTTGACATTTCCTAACAGAAAGAAAGAAAGAAAAAAAAAAACCTAATGGCCTGTGGACTGGTAAGATGGCTCAGTGGTTATGGCCATGGGCTGTTCTTACAGAGGTTCTGTTCCCAGCACCCACATGGCAGCTTACAATGTCTGTACTCCTGTTCCAGGGCATCTGGATCTGATAACCTCTTCTGGCCTCTATTGGTACCAGGCACACATGTGCTACATGTACATACATTCAAACAAAATACTCATACAGAAAAAGACAAGGATGGAGGGTGTAACTCAGGTGTAGAGTGCCAGCCTGGCATGCACAAAGCCCTAGGTTTAAGCCTCAGCAAAGAAAAGTAGGAAGGGGGCTGGTGAGATGGTTAAGAGCACTGACTGTTCTTCAGAAGGCCCCGAGTTCAAATCCCAGCAACCACATGGTGGCTCACAACCATCTGTAACAAGATCTGACGCCCTCTTCTGGAGTGTCTGAAGACAGCTACAGTGTACTTACATATAATAAAATAAATAAATCTTTAAAAAAGAGAGAGAGAGAAAAGAAAAGTAGGAAGGGGAAAGAAAAAATACATAAATGGATTTGATAGATTTTAATCTTAAAAATGAATTAAGAATTTTTCCATTTTTGCAGTTTGTAATCTTTTAGGGAAAATAATGTTGATATCACTTCTCCTTATTGGCAATAACAGGTATGAAAACCTCCCCTCTACTATAGTCAAAATTGCAACCTACCAAAGATGATTACACAATACAGGTTCCTGGTGATGAAATGTTAGAAACCCATCCACTCCTCTGTATCGAATGTGCCTTCTCAGAGTCATTAGCTAGAAACCTGGGCCAGCTTGCTCCTTCTCTGAGCGAAGACATCCCAAGCTCAGCCTCTCCTCACCCGTGGTTGGACAGTGACTGCCTGCTTCCACTTCTGCTATCCCTACCTACAGTGAGGGGCTGGGACTGGCTGTACCTCTTCCAACTTGTCAGCTTTTAAAGGTTCCTCCACTTTCTTCCTGTTTATGGACTTGGAGCCATGGGCATTCCCCAGATGTCACTGTTTGATTGATGGCCAGCCCTAAGCCACACACCTGCATGTGTCCTCCAGCAAGCACTCTACCAACACATCTGCATCTTCCAGGTTTTCAAGTTTGCAGCTCCCTCTACTGGAAAAGTTTGTCCTCACCCAACAACCCTTAGGTCTACAGCAGAGACACCAATTTCTCTGAGAAGCTTGCTAGAAGTTTCTACACATAATTTCTTATTTTTTCTTGTTTCTTTGGGTAATGGATATTACCCAAAGCTGCATACAGTCTGTGGCACTTGGCAGGGATGTGTTCTGAGCGATGTATCACCATACAGTCTCATCCCTGTGCAGACACAGTAAGAAGTATTTACATGAGACAGCTGCAGTGTCACTAGACACATCTTATGGGACTGCTATGGTATGTGTGATCTGTCGTGGACCGAGACATCATGTGGCACGTGAATGGACATACAAGAGCACCTTTATCCTCACAACTGTTATCACAGTTAGATTACACAGGGCCTGCGTGTGTATCTTTCAATCCTATTACTAACTCAACGAAAATAACTTTATTTTTTTTAAATACTCAATAGACTTTTTAAAAAGATTTATTTATTTATTTTACGTATATGAGTACACTGTAGCTGTACAGATGGCTGTAAGCCATCATGTGGTTGCTAGAAATTGAACTATGGACCTCTGCTCACTCTGGCCCAAAGATTTATTTATTGTTATATGTAAGTCTTCAGACACACCAGAAGAGGGCATCAGATCTCATTACAGATGGTTGTGAGCCACCATGTGGTTGCTGGGATTTGAACTCAGGGCCTTCAGAAGAGCAGTAAGTGCTCTTAACTGATGAACCATCTCTCCAGCCCCAGAATGTGTGCATCATATATTTACATGAAATGTTAGACTGTATGTATACACACACATGTAATCTCCAAAAGGTAATTTCATACAATATTTAAACTGGGTCTCCATTTTTATTGAACCTGTCACATGAGGATAGATGTGGAGATCCCACCTGTTGGGGGGTCATGTCTGTATTTGGAATATTTCAGATTTTGGATTCAGAGATCAAGGGTCTTCAACTAGCAGTCTGCATACGGGCCTACAACCTAAGTGGAAAAGGCAGATGGACAGAATGTGGATGCATATGCCTATATACTAGCCCTTGGGAGGGAGAGGCAGCAAGGTCAGGAGTTAGCTCGGGCTTTGGAGACCCTTAAAAACAAAACAAAGAAAGAAAGAAAAGTATAAAACCACTCAGAGCTCTGCTGTTTCTTGGGAAGATACTTGTGGGCAAAGAGGTGACAAGCCTTTCTCCTTCAGCATAAGAATTTAGACTTCAGTTCAGTGCCCGTCTCTTCTCTAAGCGTCTGTTGTTTTCACCGTTAGTGCTGGAGACTTAATCCAACACGTCGTGCCTTCAAAGCAAATGCTCTACAACTGAGACAAAATGCTTTTCTATGTTTATAGGCCAAATTGTTATGATAAAAACAAGCCCCAACTGATAAATCCCACCACAGCTGGACAAAACTATAAATGAAACTTAAGATACCTGACCAATACCATCCTTTGGGCCTCCTCAGATGCCCTACTACATGCATGCCCTCCCCCCCAGACCCTAACTTGTACCAATGGAGTTGCTAAAGAGCTATTATACTTGTGGAGCATAAATTCGTCCAGAGTGAACACTATGGAATTCTCCACAGCTTCGTGGACCCCAGGCAGGCCTGGAGGGATGGCTAAATGGTTAAGGCCACTAGCTGTTCTTCCAGGGGACCTAGGCTTGATTCCCAACACCCACATGGCAGAGGATCCAAAGCCCTTTCTGGAGACTACAGGCACTACATGTATGTGGTGTGTAGATATACATGCAGGCAAAACACCTATAATAAAAGATAAGGAAAAAAATTCCCAAGTTTAAAAAAAAAGAAGGCCCCAGATGAAAGGAATGCCTGGCATTGCTGCCCTGACAAGGGTGAGCTCCTCCCATCCTTCTCAGCACAATGCTTATGGCAAGAATCAGTGTACAGTTAAAGCGAAAAGACCCCCTGTTGGATTCTGCAGTGATATCTACCTGGGCACAAATTCAACCTGAGTTGAAATACTGAATTGGACGATGTGAAGTGGCAAAGCATAAGTATAATTGCTATGATGGGGTAAATGGGCTGGTGTTGTTACTAAGATGAATGATGGAGGTTACTGTAACTAGCTGGAAATATGTTTTGGCTTCGGTACTAGAGACAAGATGATAAAAGACTGAAAACTGGTGTATCAGCACGAGTGTCCCTTGGGCATAAAATCCTGCCCACTGGAGGCAGCCATCTGACCTGTGATTTAGAAAGCCTTAGATGTAAGGCCGACCTTGGTCAGGAAGCTGTCTGAGAGAAAAGCAAAGGACTGGAGCCATCTTTTTGATTGCAGAGCCAATCATTGTGGATTTGCCAGAGGTCCTCCTGCCTGTTCTAGAGGATGCTCTTTCTCACAGAAATCCCAACGTGAGGATGGCGGCCGCAGTATGCCAGTATTGCATACAATCGCATAATCCCACTGCCCGAGACATCATGCAGACAGCCCTCATAAAGGGTGAGTAACAGCCACCTGTGACCTGGGATGTGGGACAGAGGTGACCTCACCGACAGTTCTCTGTCTTCTTCTCACTGGAATGCTGGGATGTCTGCTATTTTGCCTTTGAGTCTCTGTTAGGCACATGAAGATTTAGTTCTTCCTAGGTACTTTTACAACACTGGTGCCATGAACTGGTACCTGGTGTAAGCTTTCACGGATGCAGTCTATAAACCATGTCCTAAAATGGATGAAAGCGGAGATAGTATCTTAACTAAAATAAAAATAAGCTACAACTAAAAGACAAGACCCCACCCCCACCCTCACCCCCACCCCATGTTTCTATGTGGAAACTATAATTAAAAGATCAACCTGGAGGTGAGGAGAGATTACTAGAGGTTAGTGGTGGAAGGCAGAAAGTGGATAAAGGCAGTGGGTTTGATCGATGCAGTGCTGCACACATGCATTGAAATAGCCCCCTCACCCTGTTAATACTACAGTTAATGCATGACTAGCCAATGATTTAAGGCCTAGGTGTCTAGTCCAATGGTAGTATGATTGCCCAACACATCAAGACCTTGATTGGATTGTACCAAGAAAGACAAATATAACATACAATGGCCTCCTATATAGCATTTTACTATTGAAGATGACATAACAAAAGCTAAGTTCATTTTGTAAGGTTCGGTTTTTAAGTCACCCCTGCATGTCATGCTTCGGACTTCTGCACGGTGGCCTCCAGGCCTCACCATGCTGGGGTTAACAGCTGTCAGGTGAGAGGTCACTGACCTCTCTGGATAAGCTAGCTGTTCCTTGACTTGAGGAAACGCTGACTAGTCGGGCCTTCTATATGTAAACAACCCACTGCCTAATTCATCTGTTTTAGGGACTTCCTCCTGCCTCCCTATGGCCTTCCCAATCTCCATGGGAAGAACAGCTGCATTTCTTAGCTAGATCAGAAGTGTTACCCATGCCGGGCATGCTGGCGCACACCTTTAATCCCAGCACTTGGGAGGCAGAGGCAGGCGGATTTCTGAGTTCAAGGCCAGCCTGGTCTACAGAGTGAGTTCCAGGACAGCCAGGGCTATACAGAGAAACCCTGTCTCAAAAAAAAAAAAAAAACCAAACAAATAAACAAACAAAAAAAAAAAGAAAAAAGAAAAAAAAAAGATGTTACCCAAGAAGAGCTCTTTTAAAAAAATTTATTTATTTATTATAGCTCTCTCCAGCCCCACTCTCTCCAAAGATTGGTTGATTGATTGATTGATTGGATGTAAGTACACTGTAGCTGTCTTCAGACACACCACAAGAGAGCATCAAATCTCATTATGGATGGTTGTGAGCCACCATGTGGTTGCTGGGATTTGAACTCGGGACCTTCAGAAGAGCAGTCAGTGCTCTTAACCTCTGAGCCATCTCTCAGCCCCAAAGAAGAGCTTTTATTCTTTTAGCCTGCACTTGAAAGGTAGAAGCAGGGTTATCAGAAGTCAGAGTCAGATCCAGGAGGTTGCATAGCCATTTAATCCCAGCACTCAGGAGGCAGAGGCAGGTGGATCTCTGTGAGTTCAAGGCCAACCTGGTCTACAGAGTGAGTTCCAGGATGGCCAGGGCTACACAGAGAAACCATGTCTTACAAATAAAAAATAAAGTAAAATAAAAGTTAAAAACAAAGCAAGAAGTCATGGACAGACTGGGGCTCTAGCTTGGTGTCCCCAGTACTGCCACCCACAGCTACCACCACCCCCCAAAAAAGGTTCAAGGTCATCGTCTGTTACATAGTGGGCTAAAGGCTAGCCTGGACCAAATGAAATCCTGTCTCAAAAAAAAAAAAAAAAAAAAAAAAAAAAGATTTTTTTTTTTTTGGTTTTTGTTTTTAAATCTTAAAATAGTCCACATGGTTGAACTATGGAAGTGGATTTCCAGACTCAGAGGGACAATGGAAGGTGACGTATCAGGCAGACAACAGTACTTGGTACCAATTAGCAAGCGGTGCTCTGTAGGAGAAAAGGATCCTTGTGAACCTGCGCCATCCTTTTCAATCCACGGGGCAGGTAACAGTGTGGACAGCTGGGCCGCAGCTCAGTGCTTGGCTCTGGAAGGCATTGCCACCTACCCGGTGATCAAGAGGATCCTCCACCAGCTTTTCCACAAGAACAACCAGGCCACTGAGGAGCAGGCGTGTATACTCCTCAACCACCTCCGGGTAAATAAGGTACGTATTAGCTTCAGAGAGAAGGCGATGAGGAAAGAATGCAGGCAGCTGAGGAGGACGGTGAGCAGGGGACAGGTGCACCGAGTCTGTGTGGAACTGGGCGTGGAGGTGTGAGAAGCCAGCTCACAAGTTTCTAGTAGGGAAAAGGTTGAGTCCTGCCGTGCTGATCTGCGCTTGTCTCAGGTTTATCACGCAGGATCCCACAACTGCATTTATCACTCTGGGTAGAAACACAGATCAAGGCAGATACAGACCATCCGAGGGACTGAAAACAGGAAGGGAAGGCTCTCAATTTCTGCTCAGATTATTAGACCTTTCTTTTCTTTTCTGGGTTATAACCCAAGTCAGACCGCTTGGGGAGAAGAGTGCCCTATCTCTTATTATCCCACCCCGTCCCTTAAAAGGAATGGTATCTATGACCCTGGGCATCTACTCTACTGGATGCCATGTCAGGAAATAATTTCTTCAAGACTATTATCTTTTTAGAGTGAGGGAGACTATCCATGCAACACTTCCTTTTCCTCAGACCCTGATCCACACGATGCTTGCTGTGGAGCTGAACAGCAGGCAATGGAAGGACCGCATCGTGGCCTGCCGTGCTTTCTCTCAGATCACTGGAAAAGTCTGCATAGTAAGTCTTTGCTTCCAGAAAGCTTGGCCAGGCTGGCCTGAACTCTTCCTACTTTTTGCTACTATCTGGTATCTCATTGCTTCCTCTTATTCATAACTTGGATTATCGTTAAGGATTATGTACCTCTCAGGGCGTGGTGGCGCACACCTTTAATCCTAGCACTCGGGAGGCAGAGGCAGGCGAATTTCTGAGTTTGAGGCCAGCCTGGTCTACAGAGTGAGCTCCAGGACAGCCAGGGCTACACAGAGAAACCCTGTCTCGAAAACCAGAAAAAAAAAAAAAAAAAAAAAAAAAAGGCTTATGTACCTCTCTGACTTTAAGCAGTGTTTCTGGTTGGGGGTGGCAATCTACAAGCTGTGACCCAGCCACTCTCTACTATGCACACAAACCAAGAGAAAGAGCTTAGAAACTTTATAGTAATTTGACCCTGTCTCAGTATCAGGAAACATTATAAAAGTATCAGTCAATGCTGCATTCCTCCCTCAGCTTACACTGGAAATTGGTCCTTGATTACTCTGGGAAGCAGACTGAAAAGAGCCAACAATTCAACTCTCAGTGCCTGTGCTGCCTCTCTGAACATTCAGCGCAGACATACAAACACATGGCCCTGTCTTTAAAAAACAACGGCATTGCAATTTGAGCAACAAGACTAATGATGCTTATGACTTGATGTCACCCTGTGGATCCTAGGATTGAAGGCCTAGGCCAAAGGCCTTCGTGGAAGACCAGGGGACTCCAGGCGCTAGAACTCGAGGGTCGTACAAACAAAGCACTTTGTATTTTTATTATTAAAGCAAGCAGAGCAGGAGGTAATGGTCACAGTTAGCTTAAGCAAATACAAGTACAGTGAGGGAGGACACCTGGGGTTATTGACCCATCTTTGCCTGTGTGAAAAGAGCCAATATTCTTCCAAGGTTTTTGCTTTCCCCACAGAGAATGTGGACCCGCTAGGGCATCCCTTCCTGTCCTGGCTTTCCCGTGCATTCATTCACCCAGCATAGTTTATGCAGTTCTTTCCAGGAGCCACCTTGTGGGAAGAACATTCTGCCCCCTGTCCCACCCACAGTCCCCAGCACCCCGTCCCACCCGCAGTCCCCAGCACCCTGTCCCACCCGCAGTCCCCAGCACCCCGTCCCACCCACAGTCCCAGCACCCCGTCCCACCCGCAGTCCCCAGCACCCCGTCCCACCCACAGTCCCCAGCACCCTGTCCCACCCGCAGTCCCCAGCACCCCGTCCCACCCGCAGTCCCCAGCACCCCGTCCCACCCGCAGTCCCCAGCACCCCATCCCACCCGCAGTCCCCAGCACCCCCCCCCCACTCACAGTCCCCAGCACTTCGTCCCACCCACAGTCCCCAGCACTCCGTCCCACCCACAGTCCCCAGCACTCCGTCCCACTCACAGTCCCCAGCACTCTGTCCCACCCACAAGTCCCCAGCTTTCTTATCTGGGCTCTCACACCTTGAGAGCACAGTGAATGTATGATGCTCTCTTGAAACTTTCAGGAGCCAGTGTGTATTGAACATAAGTGGTTGAACAACTTGAAGGTATGGAACTTGGCTACAACTGAAAGAATTTTGAGCGAGCGAAACCTGAAGCTCTTTTCACTATTCCATTCTAATCACTAGCTGTCGGGAGTGGAACCAGTCCCTTCCTCCTTTGTGCTACATACATACATGTGTATATGCATAATATGGATGGGTATATATGATATATATGGATATATATACACACATATATATGTTCAGTAAATGTTCCGCTGAAATGATATATATGGGAGAGGAATTAGAAAATAAAAGGCATTTTCTTCCCTCACAATTCTCATAGTAAGACTACAGAGAAAACAGTTTCCTTACAAAGCACCATTGAGGAGCTAGAGAAAGCTCTCAATGATGAAGAGCATTAACTGTTCAAATATAAAGACCAGGATTTGTATTGCAGCACCCACATCCAACCGAAGTGAAGTTCCACACATGCCAAAAACCATGAGCTTCAGTTGTAGCGAGAGATCCTGCAGTGGAGAAAATGCAGAGAGTGGCCGAGGAGGAGGGAGAATGCTCTCTTTTAGCCTCTCTGCATGTATGCACATATCCCTTCCTCGTGTACACACATGCTGTATGCACATATCCCTCCTTGTGTACACACATGCTGTATGCACGTATCCCTTCCTCATGTACACACATGCTGTGTGCACATATCCCTCCTCGTGTACACACATGCTGTGTGCACATATCCCTCCTCATGTGCACACATGCTATGCACCTCACATACTTACATGCACAACACTTAAATGGATCCATAAGAATATTTCATTTCACCATTCAGTGCAGACTGGAAGATAAAACCTGGGTAATCAAAGCTGGCTTTACAGGGGCATCCCTACAGATCGCTTGCATCTCTGTGAGACCTGATATCTGGGATGAAAGGAATTATTTGCAAAGAAATCTCTTTTACTCCTTCAAGGCTGTCCCATATTCTGCCTTGAGCTGGGCAAAGCCAAGAAAAGCTATTCTGTCTTTGGGTTATTGATGTAATCCCTAAACACCAACTGCCTTCAATAGAGCTTGCATAGCCGCTAGATCACCTCACTATTTGGATGACCCTAGAGCCTAATATTTTGTCCTGAGTTCAGGACTATGATACATTCACATTTTGGAGAGGACTCGTACAGCAGTGAAAGCCCAGGACTCTGCTATCTGGGGACTGTGCAGGGGCTAGATTATAACTGGACTACGCCTACCCTTGGACAGAAAAATAAGGACCTATTTCCTCTTGCGTCATTCTGGGGTTACTTAAAAGGGATCAGAGGATGGTGCATTTGGATTCCTCAAATGCGTGTGCGCTCGCGCACACACACAATCTGCACCCACAAACACACAAGCACAGACACAAACAAATGTTCGGCTCTTCTGGCAATGTTTCTTGACCTTCTGAATGAAATTGCTTCTCATCTTTATATTAATGAATAGCATTATAAGACACTCATGAAGGAGAGGGGGAAGAAAGACTATGCTGGTTAAATGCCACAGTAGAATGCTTGCTGAACTGTGAGATGGTTCACTGTAGAAGCCATGGATAATTGTGTGTCTGATACTGGGGCTTACTTCCTGAGGGCTCATGGGGCATGCCATGTTAGAGGAATAACGGTGTGTGGGGAGCGGGTGTGGCGGCAGTCCCAAAGGCGCCAGGGACTGCAGCTAAGTCATATGACTTGCACCTGACTTCCTCATATAAGACACAAACATCTTGAGTGCTGCGCAGGTGTACCAGGATACAGGTGAATCCAATTTGGTGGAGATTTGCCCCTGCTGCCCTGATTAGCTGAAGCCTCACGACTGGCGAGGGGGCGTGGCCTGCGGTGCGTGGATGAGAGAGAGTATAAAAGGAGTGAGAGGCCCAGGGTTCGGGGGAGATATAAAAACAAGGGAGATATAAAAACAAGGGGGGAGATATAAAAACAAGGGGGGAGATATAAACAAGGGAGATATAAAAACAAGGGAGAGATATAAACGGGAGATATAAAAACAAGGGAGATATAAAAACAAGGGAGATATAAAAACAAGGGAGATATAAACAAGGGATATATATGGAGAAAGAAGAAACAGGACTGAATAAATGTGTGCAGAAGGATCCTGTAGCAGCATCATTCTTGCTGGCGAGTTGGGGGCGCGCTCAACAAGTGGTGCCGAAACCCGGGAAAAGAAACATCTTCAGGCAAGAGCGAAGACCCCCTGCTACAGGGAGGATTCAGAACTGCATAACGGGGAAGAAGGGGTTGATAAAGGTTCCCGTAAAACAGACTGTTGAGAAGGATCCGGCGTGGATTCAGAACTCTTCAGCTGGGGAACGGTACTGATGAAGAGAAAGAAGAAAGATGAAGACTGAATAAACTGCTGTTAGAAGGACTGGTGGTCGCATCGTTCTTGCTGGTCGAGAGCAGGCGCGACAATTGGTGGCCCGTACGGGGAACCGACTCCCCCACCGAGTTCAGAACTTTCAGCAATCAGTGGTTGCCGGCAGGGTAAGTTCGCGGTGAGTGAAACTTGCGACCCCAGGAGTTTGGGAAGGACCTCGGATAAAATAGAGGTGAGCATAAAGTTGCCAAGAAGTAGGCACAAAGTAACCCAGGAGTTTGGGAAGGACCTCGGATAAAATAGAGGCGAATATAAAGTTGCCAGGAAGCAGGCTTTGGGACAAGTTAAGGTTCCTGGTTTTGGGACAAGTTAAGGTTCCTGGTTTGGGGACAAGTTAAGGAACTATGATAACCTCAGTGTAGTGATCAATAGATCCTCGCTGTGTAGTTATGCTTTTTTCTCCCATTGACCCTTTGTGGGTAGGTCTGATAGTTTTGGTCTTGTTTGTTCTGATATATGGACTCTGTTACTGTTTGAAACTGTGTGTAGAGGCAGTCAAGACAGGTCAGAAAATCCTTATAGAGCAACAAGAAAATATGTCGGAAGAGGAGAAGGGCTTAAAAAGAAAAAGGAAAAAGAAAGGAGACACAGTGTTATCAGGTGGACAGAAAGGACAAAATAAAAGAGCTGAGGCGGAGGAGGAAGGCGAATTAGCTTTTGCTCCCCCTCCCTATGCCTCCTCAGCAGCCATCTATGGGCAGACCTTCTGTCCGGAGGTCTGGAAAGAGGATAGATTCTCCTTGCTGGGATGTCCTATTTTCACTGATCAAGCTGAATTTGCATGGGATAGAGATATGCTGCTTGATCAAGGTAGATTTGCACAACAACAGACAGGATATCCAGTGCAGGTGTTTGAGCAGGTGAATCAGATTCCTATAAGGGCGTGGAAATCATTGCCTAACAGAGGGGAAGTTAGTGAAAACTTGACTCTCATATTGACTCCCCAGATGGACACACAGGTGATTGAGGTTATGGTCTCATCACCACGAGGTATTGTGTCCATCCCCCCTGGGGATCGAGTAGATCAGGTGTTGATGTGGGCGAGAGGGTCTGTTTGTGTGTTTCCACAGGACCAGATGGAACCTCTTTGGGTGCCGGAGAGATTGGTGAGATGCTGCAAGAATGAGGCTCCTGATCCAGTTGCCCCTGTGGATGTGGTGGATGATCCCACAAGCACAAAGGATGGAGCCGAGATGAGAGATCCTTTCGGTATTCCAGAAGCCGATACCAGCTCGACATGACATTCAAATTTTTCCACGCTTTTTGATCCCTGAATTCCCCTTAAAGATATAGCCCCTCTGGCCATCTATCCCTTGCTTTAGGGAAGATGAGCGGGGGTGAGAGCCCTGGGATGTATGCTTGTTATAGTGTGTGTGTGTTTTTTGTGTTTGGCACATGTGTTAGGTGCAGAGTGTGCGGCCCGCACTTTTGCCATGGTAGCGTAGGCTTTTGCTGCAGTGGAGGCGGGACAATCTCCTCAGATTCGGTTTGCCGCTCTAAAAGAAATTATGCTGCGTTATGCCGTGGGGTGCGAGGCTAAGCACTGCACAGAGGATAGCTTGCTGTTGGCATCCTGTGGAAGGCACGTCTGATTGCATGAAGGTTCAGTGTCCTAGTTCCCTTCCCCCAGGAAAAACGACACGGGAGCTGGCCAAGACCTCTCTGGGTGATGAGCCTAAGGGATGGTTTTGTGTAGGGCCCCTATGCTTGCACACTGGGGATCAGACCTCTACCTTCACCCATGAGGCTTGCTTGCAGCAATTAAGATCTGGCCATAGGTTAATCAACATCCTGGCCCTTTGATGCACCTGCCGCAAGCAAAACACAATCTCCCCAGGTGTGGCTTGGCATGATTGAGAGGTAGTCAGTGATAAGACTCCCTGGGCATGTCACCAACCTAAGACAGGGATCAAACCAATGCTGTTTGTCACCCAAGGACGGGTAAGGGGCATGGCTGCGGGGGGCTATCTACAGACATTCTCTCTGCCAAAAAAGAAAAAAGGGGGAATTGTGGGGAGCGGGTGTGGCGGCAGTCCCAAAGGCGCCAGGGACTGCAGCTAAGTCATATGACTTGCACCTGACTTCCTCATATAAGACACAAACATCTTGAGTGCTGCGCAGGTGTACCAGGATACAGGTGAATCCAATTTGGTGGAGATTTGCCCCTGCTGCCCTGATTAGCTGAAGCCTCACGACTGGCGAGGGGGCGTGGCCTGCGGTGTGTGGATGAGAGAGAGTATAAAAGGAGTGAGAGGCCCAGGGTTCGGGGGAGATATAAAAACAAGGGAGATATAAAAACAAGGGGGGAGATATAAACAAGGGAGATATAAAAACAAGGGAGAGATATAAACAGGGGAGATATAAAAACAAGGGAGATATAAAAACAAGGGAGATATAAAAACAAGGGAGATATAAACAAGGGATATATATGGAGAAAGAAGAAACAGGACTGAATAAATGTGTGCAGAAGGATCCTGTAGCAGCATCATTCTTGCTGGCGAGTTGGGGGCGCGCTCAACAACGGTGTTTTGTTCTCCCAGAGACATGTCTCCATCTTACTGAAACTGAGACTATATATAGTAGGGAGACTACCATAGAACACAAGAACACATAGCATGGGGAAAAGGGTTATTGAGAGAAGAGTATTTGTTCTTGAGCGTATTCTGGCTCAATTCCAAATACCGAAATACTACTACTGTTCCAGGTAGGACCCCTCTCGTGTACCAGGTACCGCTGTGTTGCAATGCTCCCATTCCTGTGGTACACCGACACGCATAGAGGCAAGAAAACACTCATACACATAAAACTTTAAAAATACTAAAAAAGAGCACATAGCTCTGAACTGATTCCTACTAAACACATAGAAGTCATCCCCTGGGGCAAAAGTTTTCCGTCCTGGATCTGGGTCACCTTCACTCATCCCACCATGGCCAAGGGGAAACATTTTCCCTTTCATAGTTCTGTCCAGGGTTCACAGCACTCTCACCTGCAGTGGCTTTGATTTTGTCATGGAGGTCAATGTTCTACTATTAAATTTCATCTTTTTCGTCTCTCTGTTGATTTTTTTTTTAGAGGGGTGGCTGGGTGTAATTCATAATCACCCTTTTGAATTAGAAATGCTGATCTGACCCAGCAGGAAATGTTACACTGGTGATATTTGACAAACAAGATGACTGTAAAATATCACCTGGATGAACTACTTAGCTGTAGCACTATCTCCAGGACACACCCCCCAAAGTCTTTGTGTGCAGGCAAGTGGTACCAATATATGAGCATCTCCTGGCCATTTTGTTTACAATAACTAGGAAAGAAAAAATTAGCCCTTATTTTAGTGTGTTCATCTCTTTATGACACTGAGTACCGTCAACCAGTGCATATAGGAACAGGCTATTCCTTGCAGATGTGGGCGCCCTCCATTCTTTAACCCTCAGATTTTGTTACAGAAAGCACCTAATCTGGCCATTCAGCATTATAACCTGAAGAGGTCTGAGAACAGGCTAATCCTTCCCACGCGCTATAGTTCCCTGCTGAGACCTTAGCTGTGGACAAGGTATAGATGATGAGGACATGATAAACGGCGGGAGTTTAAAAGGGCAGTGTGCCTGAGTTCTTTCATTCACTCAGTAAGCAAGCAATTTCTGACCACATCCCCACTACACTGGTAAGACACTATAGGGGTTTCCTATGCTTATATGGGGCAGAGGAGACTTTACTAAAGAGATGCCTTTTGAGCTCAGTCCTAAAGGAAAATATCTGGTACCAAATGGAGGTAGAGCAAGATGTTTGGGGCTGGAAAACTAGTTTACACATAGTGACACCATCATCAACCACAACTGTAGTAATGTTTTCCTTTCCCTCTAAGAGAGAAGTGACTAACTGCCCTCGTTTGTACAGGACATGGACTTTTAGTACCAAAACCAGAAAAGTCTCAGGCAATCTGGAAGAAGTTACTCCATTATAGAACACTTTCAGATTTTAAGTCTCTTACACTCACTCTTTTGGCTCCAACATGATGCAAGAGTTGGAGAGACAAGTTTGGGAAATAGACCTGGATTTGAGACCGGTTATAAGCACTTACCAGAATCTCCTTGGGCAAGTTAGTCAAAGCCTGTACTGTGCCATCTGTAACTAGAGACACCATCTGCCCAACTGGATTGTGATTAAAGGATAGGGGGGGAAAAACAACAACCTGGTATCAAATACAAAATTGATAGCCAATTATCATGCCTATTTTTTTAAATAAATCTTTTTTTAAGATTTATTTATTTATTATATGTAAGTACACTGTAACTGTCTTCAGACACTCCAGAAGAGGGGGTCAGATCTCGTTACGGATGGTTGTGAGCCACCATGTGGTTGCTGGGATTTGAACTCCAGACCTTCGGAAGAGCAGTCGGGTGCTCTTACCCATTGAGCCATCTCACCAGCCCCATGCCTATTTTTAGGATATGAAACAGAAAATAATCCAGCTGATGTGGAATGACTGGAACAAGGAAGTAAGGCAATCGGCTGCCAAAGCCCTGGGGCGAATGAACCTTGGCAAAGAGATTCATGACATGATCAGGTAGGACCCAGTCACTATAAGCTTAGAAACCCTTCCTTTCTTAGAAGTGCCTGGGTGATTTGGGATTCAGCCAGCATCTGTTGAACTCCCTATGTGACCGGCACCGTACTAGGTCCCACCGCAAAAGGTACTAACCTAGAACAGTGCAGAAATGGTAACTGCTGTAGGAAAATGAAATATCAAGTGTGGACTAGTTTCACGGAAATGCAGTCATTCCAGGCTGGGAGATAACTGCCAAAATGAGCACTGTATTTGTAAGAGGGGCTGGACAGGGAAGCTGAGTTAGATTGTTAGAGGTGGTGCAAGGTGGCACTTTATTTTATTTGGTTGTTCAAGACACCTGAATGTCTACCATATGTTTAGGTAATAGGGACACCTGAGGTCTGAATCCAGTGAACCGTTGATGGCTATAACCTAACTAGGAAAGGGTATGGCTATATAACTGAGCCCACCAAGCTAGAATTCTATCCTGAGGGCACGGTGGAAGGGAACAAGGCACAGAAAAGCTGTGAAGCCACCTGTGTTTTACAGAGTTAAGCTGTGCCAAGGAAATTCCCAGGAGCGGATTAAGGCCCTCTCGCTGATCCGTGTGCTCAAACTCATGACAGCCAAGCTTCTTCCAAGCTTCCTGACCTGCTTCTCTGATGAGTTCACAGGAATTCGACAGGCAGCTTGTTTGGCGGCAGGTGCCTTGCAGATCCGTGACCGGATGGTAAGTCAAGGAAGCGGACTGTCATCATATGGGATGGACCTCGAGAGAGCTTCCCTGTCTCTGGTGCCTGGTACACTCACTCTTCTGTGGGAGGTGGGATGAGCAGTCAATCATATCATCAGCAAGGAGCATTGAGCTCTTAATGAACTCGAACTTCAAGTCATAGCACGCTACGCTCTCAATTCTGCTCTCTTCTCAGTTAACTAACTAGCTTCTACTGCTGAGAGGTTTTAGGGTTAATCCCAACGGATGGAATTTATACTCATTATCAGGGACAAACTGGACACAGGTATTCAAAAGAATAAGCAATGCAGGGGTAAACCTTGCACTTGGGAGATAAGGCAAGAGGCAGGAGTTTCAAGAATTTGAGGTGAGGGCTTGAAGAAATGGCTCGGTAATTAAGAGCACTGGGTGTTTTCCCAAAGGATCGGGTTTGATTCCTAGCACCTACATGGCAGCTCACAACCATATCTAACTAGTTTCAGGGGACCCTATGCTGCTTTCTGGCCTCTGGAGGCACAGAGTTGCATAGACAGACATACAGGCAAAACACCCATACACATTAGAAAACATTTGAGGTGAACCTAAGGTATAAGCTACATAGTGATGGTCTCAGAAACAAGAATGGGAAGGGGGTAGAGAGGGGAGTCTGGGACTAGTGGCATAGTTTAGTGGTAGAGCATGTAGTTAGTGTATGTATGGCTATAGATCCGTGTGCTGAGAAAAAAAACCCACAAAAGTAGATAATTCAGCTAGTTATTACACAGGCTGATCGCTGAGGCTGTAGCTCATGTGTTACTAGAATTGATAGGTGGTTGTCCAGTTGAAGCATCCGTAGAAACGAGTAGGTCCGTTTCTGGTCCCTTCTTATTCTGGCTCCTCCCATTCACTTTGCCCTTTGTCTATCGCAGGTGCTCGAACGCCTCATGAATCTGATGCACACAGATCCTTACTGGAAAATTAAGGCCTTTGCCATTCGAGGTATTTCAGAAATAGTAGCTTCAAGCCCTAGACTTGAAATACCTTCTCCATGCTAACACAGACCATCCCCAGAAACTCTAATAAACCAACTACAGTATAGTGGGAGGAATTAGCTTAGCTTCTTAGAAGTCTCTGGGCTGAGAAAGAAGAGTTTCTTTTAAAATTTTAGTTAAGAATCCTAAGTCTAGGTCTATTTAAATTTGTTAAGCAAAGAAGAGACAACACAGTCCCCACCAATAGAATTAATACATTTCTAGTAGGAATCCACTGTTGGATGCATCTTGTGTTTCCCCCCAAAGATTTCAACGACAGCACTTGGTAAGAGTCAAACCAGGTTCAAGACACCTGCAGAACTTAAACAGCAGACCCCTAGCAGAACCAGACCTAGTTAAACCTGAGAAACAGTTGTGCACTCCTCCCTTACCCTAACTACACTGCTCTTCCGGGTTATATATCTGCCCCCTAATCCCTGAATTATTAGTCTATGTTTACATCCCAGTAGGCAAGGACAGGATGAAACACTACTCTCTTAGGAGTCCTTTGGAAGAAATATCCCCATGCAGAAACAGGCATGGTACACACCTGTAATCCCACTCTAAGGAGGCAGAGGCAGGAGCATGCCAATTGTGAGGTCAGCTAGGGCTAAACAGTAAGACCCTGCCCCAAAGCTAGGCATCAAATCTCACACATGCTAGGCAAAGCTTTGCTAGCTCTCTTAAGTTTCCTTCCTAAATTTCACTACTGGAAAATACTTTTTTCGTTTTACTCGTAATGATGATCAACTGCCATCCCCAAGATATTATCTGCAAAACTCAAATTCCTTCTGAGCGCTAGGGTGTAGGCAACCTAGTCGCCTTCAGTAACAGTGAACTCTGCTTGACCTCCCACCTCTCCAGCTTTGGGACAGATTGGACTAGTGAGTCCCCAGCTGACCAATAAGCTGCTCTGGGCTATCCACTATGAAGACTCACCAGGCGTGCGGCTGGAAGCCTGCCGGAGCATCCTAGCCCTCAAGCTTCACGGCGCCCAGGTCAGGGACACCTTCCTGGATGTGCTGCTTCTGGAGAAGCACGAGGCTGTTCTTAAGTAAGCCGTGACCGCCTGCACTGCCAGCTCCCCAACCCTTGATCATCACCTGCTCTGCTAAGCGGGTGACAAGCAAGCTCTGCCACAGTTAGACTGTCACCACTCCCATAACTCGTGTGTATTCCTCTTCCTCCTGGGAGTTTTAAGTTATTCATATATTCAACATGTATCCAGTCCTTACTGAGACAACAGATACTAGAGTTTCAATGCAATAGCTGTGAACCTGGAGGAAGCCTGCACCCACACTCTTAAGTGCTGCACCTCCCCGCGCCTCCCCTCAGCCCTGTCTCAATCCTCCAATGCAGAGAAGTCCACGCTAACGCTGTGGTGACAATTAATGGCATGTGGTAACTTTCCTAAAGGTGTTTAATAAACAATTGTCAATGCCTTCACACATCATTTCTGAAACTGCACAACAGCTCTGTAAGTTATCACATCATTTCTACAGAGAAGACTCAGTTAAACTATTGATGTGTGAAGTTTAGGATTCTCGCCTAATTCCAAATCCTCCATTGTTTACCACTATGCTTTCTTTTAGGACAGGGTCACAATATTTCACTATCTTTCAGGGAAATTCACCAGACAATGAAAGCACTCAACTTAGAAAAAGAAGGAAGTCAAGAAATGATTCAGGAGATCAAGAAAAAGGTAAAAAAAAAAAAAAAAAAAAAAATACAAACTGCGTTTCCAGGGCTTCGAGAGGCTTGCTATTAAGCATGATGTAATCAATTACTTTATTTTTTTTATGTTTCAGTTTTTCTGAGACAGATTTGCTATACAACTTAAAATTACCTCAAAGTTGAGCTCTTGCCTCAGCCTCCCAAGTGCTGAGATTAACAAGCAAGTAATACATGCTTGGCCTGATCAAATTACTTTAACGCTTTTTCCTAATGTTTTAATGTATTTCCTAATACAGTTGGTCAGTTGCTTTTTAAAACACTTTTCCCGTAGATCCAAACACTAAACCAAAAGGACATACTGACGGAGAAAATACTGAAGATGGAACTGGCCGTAAAAAAACTGAAAGAAACAGCTAAATGGGTTTACTCAGAACCCAAAGCGGACCAAAAACCGCTGGAATTCTACAGTTTTCTTCAGAAATTCAAACCTTCTGAGAGTAAGTTTCGGGGTGAAACTGAGGGTGAGCCCATTCCTTGACACTTCTCACAAAATGACCCCAGGATCTAGCCAAGATTTCATAGGGAGCCCTGAATAATTTCTATTCAGGACGGCTACTTATTCTCCATCTTAGTTTCCACGAACCCCCTGCCCACCCCCACCCCCACCCTTCTTATCTACCTGCAACTGTTGGAATTTAAAGAGTAGCTCTAGCTGAACTGACTTTAAAAGGACATATAGAAAAGCACAAGTCTTAGCCGGGCGTGGTGGGGCACACCTTTAATCCCAGCACTTGGGAGGCAGAGGCAAGTGATTTCTGAGTTCAAGGCCAGCCTGGTCTACAAACCGAGTTCCAGGACAGCCAGGGCTACACAGAGAAACCCTGTCCCGAAAAACCAAAAAAAACAAAACAAAACAAAACAAAACAACAACAACAACAACAAAAACCCAAAAAAGAAAAGCACAAGTCTTTATAAAAACAAGTAACTACAGTGTATGCTTGCTGAAGCACACACACACACACACACACACACCCGCCCCGGAAGTACACATTTAATCTTTTATAGTGGTCACCCTTGGAAAGTGGGGCTGGGAGGGGAACAGTCATTTTATGTTCTAATTTAAGGGAAGAAATACTTCCTAAAAACACTCAACCTTAAAAACTGAACCTAGCAGTTGTGATAGGCTCTTAAGAGGCCCAGACATACCCTAAATGGCAAAGGTGCAGGGGTCAAACTATACCAGAACATACTCACAAGATCTGTAAGCAGCAGCCTCAGATCACCACCCCAAACCCAGGTCTTCTGGCTCCAAGCACTGTTTCTGGCGCACCAGGCTCTCTTCCACCAATCATGAGAGCATGCACTTGCTGGGAAAGTTGTGTCCAACTGTGGTGGGGGGATGTGGTGGGGAAATATGAGAGTGGAAAATAATCTGAACACCAATCTTCCCCCTATGGCCAGCTTGCAAAAAGCTGGGTGACTAAAGCCTGTGAAAGCACAACTAGGTGACATGACGCTGTCCTTGTGGGAGCTAGCAATGCCAGTAAGTCACTGATTTCAACCAAGCGCTGAACAAATACCGTATGTATTTCAGAGCTGATTCTGCTAGTAAAAGATCTCCTGCTAGGACTGTTCAGATTGGACGGAGTTCAAGTATCATAACTAAAAGGAGTATGTTACCTCCAAAGCCAATCCACGGCCCCAACCAGATATGTTTCTCGTCTTTAATGGGAGTGATGCTAGGATAAGCCCAGGGCGGTGCACATGCCAAGTGTCCGCTTGCTCTACCCCAGCTCTCTCACCTTTGCAAAAGATACTCCTTTGACATCCTAAGCCATGCTTTCTTTGTTTTTTGTTTTGAGACAAGGTTTCTCTGTATAGCTCTGGCTGTCCTGGATCTCACTTTGTAGACCAGGCTGGCCTCAAACTCAGAAATCCGCCTGCCTCTGCCTCCCGAGTGCTGGGATTGAAACCAAGCCCGGCTACTAAGCCATGCTTTCATCTGAGCCATATTTTATCTTCTTCCTCGTCCCACACTTCTTCAAATCAATCCCCCCCAAAAAATCTAGGCTTAGAAAAGAAAGATGGTCTTTGGCACTTTTTTTTTTAATAAATCTGACGTTCATACAAACTTAACGCGCAGCACACTGACCCCAGCTCAGCCCCGCAAACTGATGAAATAGAACCCAAGGAAGCAACTTCCATATAAAACCCCCAATGTCTCCAGCAGAATGGCCCAGCCAATGCTACCCGGTACACTGGACACTGTAGGGAATGAAGCTGGTGCTCTGAAAGGACAGGGGTCAGGGCCACTTCTGCCACGAACTTTCCCCCTCAGCTTCAATTCCTGTGTTTACTTTTACACCTAGGTAAAAAGGTTCTTCTCCAGCCTGAAGTCTGCGACACTGAAAAAATCCTAAAGGTAAGCACAACCATACTGATGCTTAGCAAGGTAAGAACCCGACCTCTTTAAAAAGAGAGGCAACGGTAGTGGAGAGTCGCAACGGCACTCTTTCCAGCCATCCTCAAAAAACTAACTCGGAACTAGAGGTGTCTTGGTGAGTAGCAGCCCCTTATCATATAACATGGTTGCCAAGGAGAGCTGGTCTTCCACACTGTCACATGGCAAGTCCCCCACTCTCACAAACTCCGGGTAGGAGCGAAGCAAGAGTTCCATGGCGTCGGCTTGCTGGGGGTGGATTTCTAAGCACTTGGGTTCCTCTAGGTGATAAACTCGAGAGTTTTCCACCGTGTGATACAGGAACAATCGGCCTCCCTCTCCCACCAGCCGAGCTACGCCGTCCTGAAGCATGTGGACTTGGGTTTCAGTTGTCAGCTGGGCCCCCACATTGACGGGTTCTCCAGCCTCCCAGCGAACTGGGAGCCCGTGAACACTTAGAGCCCGTTCCCTATCGGTCAACACAGGGGGCAGGGAATCGTGAATGAAGTCTTTTGCTCTCTGGTCAGCCACAGCATCGACAGGAGCAAAGTGTCCCAGGCGAGCAACCAAGACCCGCACCTTTTCCATGAAAGCTGTCCTTCTAGGATCCTTAGAGTCGGAATGCTGGGCCCCCATGTAATCCATGAAGTCTCGGGGCAAGCCTCTGCGGAACTCCACGTTCTCCTCTATGGCCGCTTGCACTGCCAGAGGCAGTACAGCCTCCAGGAAGTCACCCCATGTATTGCGCTGGTAGGTGGACAAGGTGAGGTGTAGGGAGTGGACTCCATCCTGACATTCAGCTTGGTGAATGAAGCCCCGAGGAAAATAGAGCAGGTCTCCAGGTTCCAGTACCGTTTGCAGCACAGGCTCACCAAGGTCCTCCTGGCTGAAGTTGGGACTAGATGTCAGGGCCAACTCCTCACTCGGGTCCCGCGGTCGGTAGACGCGCCAGAGTTTCCGACCTTCCAGCTGCAACACGAAAGCCTCGATGTCATCGTAGTGAGGAGCAAAGCCCTGCGAGTCCGGGGGCGTGAGGTAGACGTTGGAGCCCGCCATGCTGCCAAACTGCTCCTGGAGCACGGCCAGAAACTGCCACACGGTGGGCGAGAAGGCTTGCGGGCACAGGAGGCGCAAGGAGCAGCCGGCTCGGTACAAGGACCACGCGGCGGCGGGAAGCGCGCGGCCCGGCGGGTTCAAGGTCTCCCGCCGTCCATCGACGTAGCGCGCGGCGTCCAGATGCTGCCCGAATTGCACGTCCTCGTAGCGCAGCATCGAGTCCAGGTCGGCGGTGGAGAAGAGACCCTCGTAGTAGCTGCGGTCCTGCCGCCGCACCAGCACCGCCTCCCGCTCCCACAGCCGCCGGTAGAAGTGGTCCGGAGGCAGGGGCGCCAGGAGCCACTCGAAGAGGCGGGCGGCGCGCCTCCGGCTGCTGGGGATGCCGTTCAGCTCCGTCAGTACCTGCTGCAGCGGCGAAGCCCGGGGTCGCCCCGGCTCATCCGCGTGCGAGCCCGGCGGCGGCGGAGCGGCCGTCCCCAGGTTCCGGGAGAGCGCAGCCCATCCCTCCACGCGGCTCGGCAGCGTCGCCGAAGCCGACCTCGGGCGCGCTGACACCGGCCGCGGCTCCGCCGACCGCGAGGCCTCCAGCAGCTCTGCCGGCCTCTTCCGCTTGCCCCGAACCGAGGCCACCGCCACTTTCGAGTCCGAGTCCTCGCTCCGGAGCGCGCGAGCTCTCAGCGCGGCCACGCGGGACGCCGCCGCACTTTTCCGGTGCCTTCGGATCTTCCGGGGCCGCAAGGGCAGGGCCAAGACCGACGCGCCGCGGGGCTGCGACTGCGGGTGCCGCCGGCGCCTCCCCCGCCCGCGCTTCAGCAGCGCCGCACCGTTGCCATTCGGTAGCTCGTCCATAGCGGGGCGGCCGGCGGGTCCCACGCTTCCGCGGCCGTGGTGCTTTCTGGGAAGGGGGCGAGTCCTTCGGCATTCCCTGGGTAGGCCAAGCCTACCGTCTTCCTGGGTCCTACAGCTAGCCCGGTTTGTCACCTTTTAAAACCGCGGTAGTATGCACTGGCAAGGCAAAATTCTCTACCAGATAAAGACTCCGTGTAAGAAAAGAAGGCACGAGGCATTTCAAAAGAAAACAACTTCATTCCTCTTTTTTGCTTTTCTGGGACAGAATCTTTCTACAGAAGCCGTAGCTATATAGTCCTAGAACTTATTAGGTGAGCCAAGTTGGCTTTGAACTCACAGAGATTTCTGTCTCTGCCTCGCGATTGCTGGGATTAAAGGTGTGCAGCGCTGAGCCTGGCTTCCTGTTTTAGTCCGCTTTCTCATTTTTGTGGTAGGCATTTTTGTTCCTAGGCAGTTTCCTGGTAGAATGGAATGAAGGCAAAGTTTGATATTCTGTATGAAGCACAGCTCTTACTGGCTCTCTTCACTGCAGAAAACTTCATTGTTAAGCCTCTCCTCTTCTTTTTCCTCTCTCTCCTCAGTTACAAAGCCTTGCCAGGTATGGTGGTTCATGCACGGGGAAGGCTGAGGTTACAGGGTGAGCCGCTTGTAATTAATATTCTTCCTCTGAAAAGGAAGTTAGGGACTTCTCCACTTTGTCAGTGTATTGCTACATAGTCCTTTCTAACCTCAAACTCCTGGGCTTGCCTCTCAATATGACATTGCAATAGGCTGTTTCTCCTCCTCCTCCTCTTCTTCAAGCTTCTGACTTTTTAAAAAGTTTGTGCATGCGTACGTGTATGTCTCAAGGAGGCCAGAGAAATCTCTTAGTACAGTAGTTTGTGGAAATCTCTCTCTGATCCTTGGATAGAGTCGTAAACACTCTTTAACCACTGAACCATCATCTCTAGCCCCCCGCAGACACCGCTTCTGCAAGCATTCTTGTGAGTGTGTGTGTGTGTGTGTGTGTGTGTGTGTGTGTGTGTGTGTGTGTGTGTGTATTTTACATATGTATGTACCACCATGCCTGGCAGAACATAGGTCTTGATTGGGCAGGATGGCAATACTTTCTCAGGGAGTTAGGTAGCTTAAATGAATTGATTGGAACCTGTGATGGTTAACACCGATTGTCAACTTGACAGGTGTTAGTGTTATTTTACATAGTGTGTTGCAGTTTTCCTCTTAACCCAGCTAACTCCCAAAGAATTGAGACTGGACTAGTATATTTACTCAAAAAGCTTTAAGGGCACAACAACTGAGCAGGTTACTCTATTTTAATCCTTTATGCTAATCTAGCACCTTCCCGACAGAATCTTCCTGATACTTGCAGCATTTTAGTACTGATCTGGTTCTCTGGGCTCCCGGACTGCTCTTTGTTTTTTCTTTCTCCTTTTCCTTATCTCTCTTGGAGTCTCTCCTCCCAGCCAATCCCCACTTCCTCTCTCGAACTCTGCAAATGTCCAGCCCTATTCTCTTTCGTGCTCATTCATTGGCTGATCAGTTCTTTACTGACCAATCAGGGAATTATTGTAGAGCAAGTTTTTCACCACATTGAGACATGAGATTCTCAGAATAAGGATTGCAAATATATATGGGGGTACAGAAGTCCACATTTGAATAATTCATGAATAATCTTTACATAGTACACAATAACATTATGACTACAGTCAGGATCTAGAATCACTAAAGAGGCAAGTCTCTGGGCACCTCTGTGAGAGATTGTTTACCTTAGGTTGAAGTAGGAAGACCCGCTGTAAAAGTGAGCAGTACCATCCATCCCATGGGCTGGCGTCCTGGAGTGGGTAAGAGGGGAAAGCAAGCAAGCGATCTGCACAGCGTCTTTATTCTCTGCTCTGAGTGAGGGTGAAGTGTGACTGGCTGCGACCTGCTCCTGCGGCCTCTTCTACCCTACCACGAGGGAACGTAGGTTCGCATAAATCCTCCCTTGAATTGGAAATATCTTTTCAGGTATTTTTTTGTCAAAGCTAGGGGAAAGTTACTGTAACAAACCTAATAGAGGAGCTATCCATATCAGATAAAGCCATCATGGGAGGTTGTGAAGGGTCTGCCCAGCACTGGGAGTGGGGTCTTAAAGCCGCCAGTGTCAGCCGGGCGTGGTGGCGCACGCCTTTAATCCCAGCACTCGGGAGGCAGAGGCAGGCAGATTTCTGAGTTCGAGGCCAGCCTGGTCTACAGAGTGAGTTCCAGGACAGCCAGGGCTACACAGAGAAACCCTGTCTCGAAAAACCAAAAAAAAAAAAAAAAAAAAAAAAAAAGCCTCCAGTGTCATCCCAAGTTCTGTGCCCTACAAGGAGGCTACAGGGGTCTGCCAGAAGGAGTCTCAGGAGGCATAGCCTTCCCTTTTTAATAACCACTGTTGTTGTTTTTTAAATTTAATTTAAAAGGTTTTTTGAGATTCATTGTATGTGTATGGGTGTTTTGCTTGTTTGCATGTCCATGGACCATATATAACTAGAAGAGGGTATCAGATCCCTCTTGGAACTGGAGTTATAGCTAGTTTTGATCTGCCAAGTTTTTAGCTAGGATGCTGGGAATCAAACCTGGGTCCCTGAAAGAGAAATTAATGCTTTTAATGACTGAGCCAAACCTCCGGGCCCCTTCTTCCTTTTTAAAGTGTGTGTGTGTGTGTGTGTGTGTGTGTGTGTCTACACTCACACATGTATGTGGATGCCAGAGATCAATGGCAGGTGTCCTCTTTGGGGACAAGATCTCTCACTGAACCTGAAGCTCAGGGCTTGGGCAGTCTGGCTCGCTAGTAAGCTTAGAAATCCTCCTGTCTTTGCCTCCCCAGTGCTGGGAGTACAAGCCTGGCTTTGCACATGGGCAGTAGGCTTCCAAACTCAGGTCACCATGCCTGCACAGTGAGCGCTCTACCCACTGAGCCACTCCCCAGCCCGAAGAACTTCCTTCCTTGTTGACATAAAGGCTGTGTGTACTGAGAGCATCCTGGTATTAGGATTGCTTGGGTAGATAGATACAGACAAAGGGCAGGTCATATTTGACACATTTGATAATTTGAATTAAATTATCTTTTCAAAAAGAAGGGGGGTTCCGGGTGACAACGGGCACAGCCTGTAGTGGACTTGGGGTTGTGTTGGGCTTCTCTGCTTATAAAGCTGAGGAGCTAGTGTTTAGCTACTAGAAGACTCTCTTTGTCATTTCCGCATGCTATACAAATATCTTCTCCTCCCAGTTTTTCCTGTGACCTCATCCTTTTCTTTTTTTGAACACGTTGCGATTTCCTTAAATAAAGAGTCTTGCTGCTATCTCTGTCTTCTCATTTCCCGTGAAGCTGGGAGTTGCCCTTTGGGATCTGACTTATCTCTACTTCCATCTCTTCTCCTGTGGCCCTGCTTAGTTCTCACCACAGAAGCAGCTATTAATAACGATCTCCGAACGTGTGTAGCACTGAGTGATTTGAAATGATGTCCTTAAATATATTGGGGTGGGGGGCGGTTGCTGTGGTGAAATAGGCTCTTATTGGCTTGGAATTCACCGTGTAGCCAGGCTGACCTCAAAGTCATGGAAATCCGTTTGCCTCAGCTTCCTCAGTGCTGAGATTACAGGCAAGAGCCACACTCAGCTCTGCAGTATTTTTATGAATGAAGTTAGGGAGAGGGAAATCAGGCAAAATAAGAATTACATCAGGATTTGTCTAGGGGTTACATGTGCCAGCATATGTCTGTATTTATGTGTTCCTACATACATCTATATATAATATGGATGAATGGTAGAACCATGATACCATGGTAATACAACAGTGATTATTATTGGTAAATCCAAGTATAAACTTTGGAGGACAAAATGCCGTTATCGATAATCACTGTTATGTTTCTTCAATTACTTCTACTTATAGTAATGTAGCCTTGTAAAGTGTTCACCCAAGGCTAGAGAGATGGCTCAGTGGTTATAATGAGTACTGCTCTTTCAGGGGACCAAAGTTTGGTTCCCAGCACCCACGTAGGTCGCTCACAACGTCCTGTAACTTCAGCTCCAGGATATTGACTCCCTCTTGTGGCTTGTACATACACCTGCACACATGTCCGAATACATACCCCTAGTCTTTCACACACAAATAATGAAATGTATCTTAAACAAACAAAGGATAAAAGTGTAAAAATTCATTTCTATGATGTGCACCTATAGTTCCAACTACGTGGGAGGCTGCAGTTGGAAGATCACATGAGTCCACAGACCCACCTGGCCAAAATAGTGAGATCCTGTCACAAAAAAAACAAAAAAAAAAAAAAAAACAAAAAACAAAAAAAAAAACATTGAACACATAAATATGTCACATGAATGCTCATTGTTGATGGTTTCAAAACTGTCCATTAGGCCGGGCGGTGGTGGTGCATGCCTTTAATCCTAGCACTTGGGAGGCAGAGGCAGGCAGATGTCTGAGTTCGAGGCCAGCCTGGTTTACAGAGTGAGTTTCAGAACAGCCAGGGCTACCTAGAGAAACCCTGTCTCGGAAAAAAAAAAAAAATAGGAGACAGCTTTTTCTTTTTTTTTCTTTTTTCTTTTCTTTTCTTTCTTTTTTTTTGAGACCGGGTTTCTCTGGGTAGCCCTGGCTGTCCTGGAACTTTATCTGTAGACCAGGCTGGCCCCCAACTCAGAGATCTGTCTGCCTCTACCTCCTGAGTGCTGGAACCAGAGGCGTGCACCAAAACTGCGCAACTAACAGCCCAATGTTCTGGTGGCATTTTCTCCGTTGAGGTTCCCTTCTCTCAGATGACTAGGTTATGCCACATTGAAATAAGAGCAGCTAGAATGAGCAGACATGTAGAAGTCAGAGAGCAACTGGCAGGAGTCAATTCTCTTTCCACCACGTGGGGCTTGGGGAATCAAGAACAATAAATAAGAAAGCTAGTCCATGCAAATGGCCAAACTTTGTTAAGTGAGCAATTCGGGCCTCTTCTCCACATTAGGCTGGCCAGAGTCATGGGACACAGGTTTTTCTCTTCTTATTGAGTGTAAAGCTTCTAGCTACGCTAAGAACCTAGTTAAAGAGTCTTCTACATAGTCTGCTTTCTCATGTGAGACCTTGTGTTAATATTTCTCTGCAGAGTGTGATGCCCAAGGTGCCAAATCCCTGGCTCCAGAGTCCCGTCGTAGGAATCCCCGTACAGAAAAACCGCTCACCGTATTTCAGGGATCTACGGACTGCCCGGGAAAAAAGGATCGAAAGAGGACCCTTTGGAGATGACCCGGTTTTAGAGCCGAGCAAATTCTTCAAAGAAGATTTTCTTTCCACATCAAGTCTTCTTTCCTTTCGGAGAATACAGCTCCTGTCTAGGCTGGATGGCTCCTCTTCTTCTCCTTGACACCCGCAGCAGCAGACAGGGCACATCGTGTCTCTTCCATTGATACTGAACAATGTTCTCACTGTGTTTACAAAGATAAACTACTTATCAATCAACTTTACTATTATTATTATTAATTATTTTAAACAGGGATTCTCTATGTAGGCCTGGCTGTCCTAGGACTTGCTCAAATTCAGAGATCCACCTGCCTCTGCCTCTGAGTGCTGGGATTAAAGGCACATGTCATCATGCCTACATTATTATTATTATTTTGAAACCAGATCTTGCTGTGTAGCCCAAGCTGGTTTGGAATTTACTATATAGTCCAGGCTGAATACAAACTTGTAATCCTCCTGCCTCAGCCTCCAGAGTATGGGGTTACAGATGTGTGCCACCATGCCTGATTATTCTAGTTTCCTTTTCTTGTAAAGGGAGGGGAGGTTACTAGATATTCAATAAAGGGACTCACATTAGAGGCCAGTTCTCTACCACTAAACTACAGACCTGCCTCTCTCTCTCTCTCTCTCTCTCTCTCTCTCTCTCTCTCTCTCTCTCTCTCTCTCTCTCTCTCTCTCTCTCTCTCTCTCCCAAGATGGGGACTTACTATGTAGCCCTGGCTGGTCTTGAATTCTCTCTGTAGACTTGGCTGGCCTCAATCTCATAGAGATCTATCTACCTCTATCTCCCAAGTGCTAGGAAAAGTGTGCACCCCCATACCCGATCCTTTTTAACTTTTGGGGGTTTTTGAGACAGTGTTTTCTCAGCTGTCTGGACTGGCACTGTTGACCTTGCTCTGTAATCCAGGCACATTTTTGTCTTGGCTTCCCTAATAGCTGGGATTACAAATCTGTGCCTCCATGCCTGGCTTTCTACTTGATTTCTTCCTGTGCACTGTTTACACAGGATTAAAGAACACTAAGTGACTTCATGTATTTCTCTAAATCCCTAAAAGGATGTATTTACATCCTAAATACATGTCAGACCTATAAATCTTACTAGAATAGAAGAAGTGTGAGACTCAGAATTTTTTACAAGATGTACAAATTGATCTCTGAGACACAAAGTAGAATCTTGTTTATTTAAGAAAGAAACATCCCAGGTGACGTGTGTGTGTGTGTGTGTGTGTGTGTGTGTGTGTGTGTGTGTGTATGTCTTCATGCCCAGTTTGTTTTTTTTTTGTTGTTGTTTTTGTTTTGGTTTTTTGGTTTTTGAGACAGGGTTTCTCTGGTAGCCCTGGCTTTCCTGGAACTCACTCTATAGACCAGGCTGGCCTCGAACTCAGAAATCTGCCTGCCTCTGCCTCCTGAGTGCTGGGATGAAAGGCGTGTGCCACCATGCCCGGCTCATGTCCAGTTTTGTTCTATGGAAAGTTCCTTAACTGCAGCCCACAGGGCAATACAAAGAGAATATCATAAGACCATTACAAAAAATAAAAATAAATAAAAATAAAAAGCCAGCACAGCCCATTCACGCTGCTGGCCATGAACAGGTTTAGATCCCTAGAATACAACTCTGGACCTTCCCAAGGCCGCTTAGCAGTGCTCACGCTTTCAGTCTACGTAATGCTTTGAAGATTTAGGAATTGGGGCTGGAGAGATGGCTCAGAGGTTAAGTGCACTGGCTGCTCTCCCAGATGTACTGAGTTCAATTCTCAGCAACCACATGGTGGCTCATAACCATCTATAATGAGATCTGGTGGCCTCTTCTACAGCAGGCAACATGCAGGCAGAACACTCTATACATAGTAAATAAATCAAAAATAAAGAGATTTCAGCATGGAGGATTGGCTGAAATCTGTATCCATTTCAATCAGAAAATAGTGTTCTCTAAATACACTTGATAACCAATGTAGCCATGGAAAAGAATAGACTCAGAAGACAAAAGAGGTGTGAACATAACTCTCTTTCCTAAATACTGATTGCTATGTATACCCTAAAAAGCACTGGAACATTCAGCAGTGGAACTAATGGCTGGGCATGGTGGTGGAGCTCCGTGAGTTCAAGGCCAGCTAGGGCTGCATTTTGAGGCCCTGGCTCAGAAAGAAAGGTGGGGAGGAGAGGAATGAAGGGAGTGGGGAAGGAAGGGAGGGAGGGAGGGAAGGAGGAAGACGGAAGGAAGGAAGGAAGGAAGGAAGGAAGGAAGGAAGGAAGGAAGGAAGGAAGGAAGGAAGGAAGGAAGGCAGGCAGGCTGGCTGGTGCGACACAACCCGCTCCCCCAACACACATTTTCTCTTCTGGCAGCACTGTTACCATTAAAATATGAAAACAATATTTCCCCCTGTGAACTCTTGACTATGAACCATGACAGGGGAGCGACTTGGGAACCACCAATTAGTTGCATACAAGAAAATCTTTCCTTTCTTTAATCCTTTGATGTAACCCAAAGACATATTATTTACTGTTATTTTTTTTTTTTTAGTGCCGAGATCAAATTCCAGTCCCTGAGCGTGCTAAGTAAAAGCCGAGTAACAGTCTCAGTTCCATGTCTTTATCTACTATTTTGTGCAGTTTACCTAAATGAAATGCTAATCCAAGATTAACCATCACTTACAGTATATCAAAGTTCTTTCCATATCTAACCTGGGGATTCTAGGCTCTGACTCCCAGAAAAGACTTGAGACAATGAAGGATTCTGTGTGCGTACTTTCTCAGCCCCTCTATCTTTGAATCTGTCATTTAATAGTGAAAGGACTTTATTGTGTAGCCTTTGCATTGCTGGCAAGAGCTTGAGATCAGAACTGAAGTCTCTAGTCAGTGAGGAAGCAAGGCCATACAGAGGGTCTCTTAGGCCATCAGTACCATGGGAAATGAAGCAGGAACAGAAGAAATGGCTCTTGTTCTCGAGGAGTTTACAAGGGGTTGTATAATGCACACATACAAGAGTCTTTCAGGACAATATGCTCAATCTAGAGGGACTTGTGTAGCATGCAGCAGATGTGCTAAAGGAGATCTGGGGAGGAGGGATGGGGGTGGATCGGAGATCTTGAGATCCTGGTAGCTTTTATCAGATCCAATACTGCGCAAATAAAGGGAGGAGAGAGGACTTTCCAGGTAAGGGGAGAGAGGGCAGAAAAGGCTAGAGGAGGAATGTGCCTGGCAGGAGCCAAAGGCAGCCTCTCTCTCCCTTCTGGTTTCCAGAGTTGTTGCTTGAGAGGAGCTAGTGTCGCTTTGCCTAACCCTGTGGTTTTGCTTATCTCTTCATACTTACAAAATGTTGTAAAGATAAAATAGAACAGAATACCATGGCCTTTCATAATGGTTTCACTGGCTGATTTTCCTTTCTTATAGAAGGTCTCCACTGTCTCCTTTCCATCCTCTCTCTTCCTCCTTTCTTCCATTTCATTAATTCCCTGGCTGACTAGGTGCGTGGCTTATCCCTATCCTGACATAAAAAAGAAGCTCCAGTTTGGCCCAGCTTGCAAACACCAACAGCCACAAAACAACAAACAAACAAAAAACAAAAAACCCAGCTGTTCTTTTTCTTAATCCGGGTCTAGAAAAGAATGTCCATTTTCAACCGAGACTTGTGTTTCTCTTAATTTATAGATTCCATCTAAGGTAGCATTTCTCAGGGAATCACGTTGAGAGAGAGGATCAATGGGAAAGGGCTTGAGGCCAAGGAGACACATGTGCTTGAGTGTGCTTTCTTGTCCCTACAGGCCCCTGTTACATCACTTCATCCTCCCAGTCTGTCCCATTATGTCCATATTGTTATTACATTACTTTAGTGTGTGTGTGTGTGTGTGTGTGTGTGTGTGATACACACACATATATTTGGATAAGTGTCATGACACATGTGTGGCAGTCAAAGGACAACTTTTGTGAGTCAGTTCTCTCCTCCCAACCATGAGTTCCAGGGATCAAATTTAGGTCATCAGGCTTGGCAGTGAGCCCCTTTACTAACTGTGTTATCTCACTGACCCCACCTTTATTGCTCTTTTGGGGGTGGGGGATTCGAGACAGGATTTCTCTGTGTAGCACTGGCTGTCTTGGAACTTGCTCTGTGGACCAGTCTGACATTGAACACAGAGACTGCCTGCCTCTGCCTTCCAAGTGTCAGCTTTCTGGCCTGCACCACCACCAGCAGCCCCCCTCCATTGCTTCTCAATGAGCTACATTATCATAAACACTTACATGTATGATATACACTAGTAGTTACCCTGTTGTTGGAGTGGGTGTGGCCTTGTTGCAGGAAGTGTGTCACTGTGGGAGGTGGGCTTTGAGGTCTCCTATGCTCAAACTCTGCCCAGTGTGGCACACAGCCCCCTTGTGCCACTTCGGATCAAGATGTAGAACTCTCAGCTCCTTCTCTAGCCCCAGGTCTGCCTGCTTGCTGCCACGCTCCCTACCATGATGATAATGGACTAAACCTCCGAAACTGTAAGCCAGCCCCAATTAAATGTTGTTTATAATAGCTGTGGCCATGATGTCTCTTCACAGCAATAGAACCTTAACTAAGACACTATGGATATGTCAGAGACTATAAGATAGGCCGGGGATGAAGCTGAGTCAGCGGAGTGCTTGGCTAGTGGGCATGAAGCCCTGGGCTTGATCTTCAGCACTGCATGAACACGACAGGGTGGCACTCACCTGTAATCCCAGCACTCAGTAGGTGAAGGCAGGAAGATCAGAAGCTTAAGGTCCTCCTCAGCTACACGATGAGCTTGAGCCCAACCTCATCCAATAACACTAAGTTCTAGGCCAGCCTAGTCTACATAAGATTCTTTCTCAAGAACAAAAAATCTGTAGTAAGGGGTGGTGGGCATAGGTCAGTGATAGAGCTCTTGCCAAGCATGTATGAAGCCCTAAGTTCAATTCCTAGAAACACATACACACACCACTATATTTCATGAAAATAAAATCCGAGTTTTTGTGTGAATTTTTCCTGGAGCTGAATGTTGGCAATTAATTGAAAAATATTGAAAACACTGCCAAATAGCACTAAGCCAAAACTATCTGTGGGCCAAGTTCAGTCCTCTGACTGAGTTTGTGACCCCTAGTATAGCCTTTTCATAGGATGAGCCTCTGAACTACTGCCTGCTTCGCTGAACCCTAGTTTCCTCAACCTGCTCTTACAGGCTGCCAAGAGCCAATCAAAGACGCATTCACCATAAAATTCATGGAAATTGTTCTGGCAATTACGTGAGTGTAGTGTTGGCAGATTTTGGCCTGGTACCTCCCTATGTATGATTAAGAAATGCACCCTCCCTTCCTGACCCAGGAAGGCCCTGTTCATTTCCTGTGTCAGCGAGGAGCTTTAGCTTGTACTGGATGGACTAGAAACAGATCTGTGCTCCTCTGTCCTTTCAAAATCATCCATCCTCGGTGGATCTCTGTGGGAGGCCAAGTTAGCCAAGGCTCTAATACCTCAGGGCTTAGACCTTTTTGTCATCGCCCCACCCCCACCCCAACCCCCACGACCAATGCCTAGCAGATAAGTATGTCTCAGAAAAGTCAATGGTAGCATAGTCTACTCCTTCCTGGGCCTCAAGAGTGGATGGTTTAATCTGTGTAGTCTCTAATATATTCCTGATCTCCCTCCGTCCCTCCCTCCCTCCCTCCCTCCCTCTCCCCACTTTCTCACACACAAATACACACGTTTAATGTTTATCTTGTATTAATTTGACTCACAATTAACCTCACACTGCTAATTTATCTATCAGTAGAACAGTGGAGTTTAAAACTCACGAAGTTTAAACTCATGAGTTTAGAGAGAGGATCAGATAGTTGGTGCCTTCCTTAGACTATATGACCCCCACCAACCCCAATCTGTTTGAGGAACTTCAGCTCATAGTCTGAGCAAATTCTCACTGTGCCTTACTTAAGACTCCTGTATGCAGAAGCTATCTGGAGAATACCAGACTTCTAAGAGCCTCTGCAAAGTCAGCATCAGATCAGGGGGATATAGGAGACTCAAACTCAAATCCTTGGTGGCTAATATGTAGCTTTGCCGCAATCACCATACCCTCTGGGGTTTTACTTTCCTTGATTATATAATGAAAAGAATAATAAATAGTTCCCTCATGGGCCTCTGCAGGGGTTCTCAACCTGGTTCCATATACGTCTGAGTATATGTTTGATGTGTCTGTGTATGTGCGGGTACATTAAACGTGTGTATTTGTGTGTGAGAAAGTGGGGAGAGAGAGGGAGGGAGGGAGGGAGGGAGGGAGGGAGGGAGGGAGGGAGGGAGGGAGGGAGATCAGGAATATATTAGAGACAAGACAGATTAAATCTATTAACCATCCACTCTTGAGGCCCAGGAAGGAATAGTCTATGCCACCATTGACTTTTCTGAAACATACTTATCTGCTAGGCATTGGTCGTAGCGGGAGATGGACAAAAAGGTCTAAGCCCTGAGGTATGAGAGCCTTGGCTAACTTGATCCCACAGAGATCCACCGAGGATGGATGATTTTGAAAGGACAGAGGAGCACAGATCTGTTTCTAGTCCATCCAGTACAAACTAAAGCTCCTTGTTGACACAGGAAATGAACAGGGCCTTCCTGGGTCAGGAAGGGAGGGTGCATTTCTTAATCATACATAGGGAGGGACCAGGCCAAAGTTTGTGTGTGTGTGTGTGTGTGTGTGTGTGTGTGTGTGTGTAGAGATAGGGTCTCCTGTAGTTTAGGTTGACCTTGAACTCTTGATTTTTTTTCCCCCCAAGTGCTGGAAACACAGGTATCACCACCATGTCCAGCTTCTGGTTACATATTAAAATCAGTTTTTAAAATGTCACTGCTAGGGCTGGAGAGATGGCTTAGCAGTTAAGAGCACTGATTGCTCTTCCGAAGGTCCTGAGTTCAAATCCCAGCAACCACATGGTGGCTCACGTCCACCTGTAATGGGATCTGACACCCTCTTCTGGTGTGTCTGAAGACAGCTACAGTGTACTTACATAAATAATAAATAAATCTTTAGGTTGGTGTGAGTGCGGCAGAGAGCAAGTGAAGCAAGCAGGGTCAACCAGAGCAAGCAGAGGTCCTGAATTCAAAGGTCCCAGCAACCACATGATGGCTCACAACCATCTGTACAGCTACAGTGTACTCATATACATATAATAAATAAATCTTTTTTAAAAAGTCACTGCTAGAAAAAATTTTAAAACAGAGAGAGAGAGAGAGAGAAATATGCAAAAAGAGACAGAGGGAAGCTGAGCTATATTTCCTACACGTTAAAGAGAGATTCAGACATTAGCATATTTCTCTCCATTTATTTATCTATTTGTTTGTTTGTTTATTATCGACAAGGTCTCACTATGTAGCCCCGGCTAGCCTGCAGCTTGCTGTGTAGAGCAGGCTGGCCTGAGACTGACAGAGATCCACCTGTGCTGCCCTGCGCTGCGCTGCCCCTGGAGTGCTGAGCTTGAAGTTGTGCCCCACGATGTCCTCTTCACACGCCATTCCCATACACTGTCGCGTTTGAAAATCCCTGACCAGAGATGCTAAATGTTGTTCCTATGGAAAAGCAGGCGTTCTGTTGCTGTCTGCTTACTCCCCCAAACTAAATGTCAAGCTAGCAATTAACTATACTTCTGGCTCATGGTTTAAAAACTGCACCACTAGGTGTCAGTTTGTCCATATACCTCCGTTCCTGGGAACTTCTGATTGTCTGCTCTTAAGGCAACAACTAAATCCGATCACAGCAGCCATCTGCCAGTTACCTACAACATGTCAGAGACTCTTAAACATGGTTTCTAGTTGTGTACCAAGCAAGCCAAGTAGACGCTGTCTCAGCCCCGAGGAACGAGGGGTGGGTGAGCGCTATGCTCTCATCTCCTGAACGAGTGTTATCTTCACCTGTAGGTGCGTTGAGAAGAGGCTGGCTCAAGCATGACTGTTCATGGCCTCAGGTTGGCCTCATCTTCTGAAGAACAGAAATGCTGTGTTCCTCAAGGAGTGAAAAGTTGGGGCTGGAGAGATGGCTCAGCAGTTAAGAGCATCGACTGCTCTTTCAGAGGTTCTGAGTTCGATTCCCAGCAACCACATGGTGGCTCACAACCATCTGTAATGAGATCTGATACCCTCTTCTGGTGTGTCTGAAGACAGCAACAGTGTACTCATATACATGAAATAAATAAATCTTAAAAAAAAAAAAAAGAAGTAAAAAGTTACTTCTCAGTGCGTTCCTGAGATGGCTGTTTCACTAACTCCAGCCACCGGAGTAAAATATGTTTATTTTATTTTTTTTTTTAAAAAGATGTACTTATTTTATTTTGCATGAGTGTTCTGCATGTATGTATGTACACTACATGCATTCCTGGAGCCCTTGGAAATCAAAGGAGGTATCAGATCCCCTGGGTCAGGAGTTATGAACGGTTGCAAATGTCATGTGGATGCTGGCAACTAAGCCCAGGTCCTCTGCAAGAACAGCAGGTGCTCTTAACAGCTGAGCCACCTCTCTCGTCCAAAAACAGGTTTTTAGCTTACTAGGTTGCTAAGAGACTTGAGATCTCTTAGTCTGATGTTTTACCACTATTTAATTTATTTATTTATAGCCATAGCAGTCAACTGTTGGCCTAGAGGATATACTTATTTTTAAATATTTTTACTAATCTGTGTGTATGTATGTGTTTGTGCATGTGTGATGTGTGTAAAGTCAGAGGACAATGTTCAGGAGTAAGGCCTCTCCTTCTACTGTGGGAACCTGTGGATAGAAATAAGATTGTCAGGTTTGTGGTCAAGCAAGAGGTTTTACCTACCTTGACACCTAAGAATGTATATATTTCTTTTTTTTTGAAAAAAGGTTTATTTATTTTATATATGTGGGTACACGGTCATTCTTTTCAGACACACCAGAAGAGGGATTAGATGTCATTATAGATGGTTGTGAGCCACCATGTGGGTGCTGGGAATTGAACTCAGGAACTCTGGAAGAACAGTCAGTGCTCTTAACCGCTGAGCCATCTCTCCAGCCCTGTATGTAATTCTTTTTTTTTTTTAAGATTTATTTATTTATTATATGTAAGTACACTGTAGCTGTCTTCAGTCACTCCAGAAGAGGGCATCAGATTTTCTTACGGATGGTTGTGAGC